>NC_134791.1:46684986-46694986 GCF_046742065.1 Oratosquilla oratoria | reverse complement strand
TTCCTTAGTCTCATTATTCCCTATATTTGGTTTTCCAGTTAGAGATCATCAATTATTAATATTACTAAATCCTCCCACTTTGCTTTGGCCCATTTACAATATTTTACATTTCTCTGTATTGAATTTAATTTTCCACATTTGCTTCCAAGCATAGGTGCTCTATATTCATTCCGTTCATGGTGTTGGAACCATATGCAAATGATTTTGCGTATATGCGTATTTCATCCATGATATTGATATACAGTAAAGACGTTACTCGTTACAGAAACACTATTCACATCTCTCCAATCCGACATTTAATCTTTCACTGCTGTTCGTATGTATCTGTTGTTTATTAGTTTTGCGTTCGGTAACTTGTCGAAAGATTTTTCCAAATTCAGATGAACACAATACACCCAACTTTCTCTCATGCAATATATTAACCACTCCAGCAAAAATGTAGTAGGTTGGTTATATGTAGCTTTACTTTCCTTAATCCAGGTTGATTATCAACTAAGATTCCTTTCATTTCCAAATAATTCATCCATCTAACTTTTGCAGACCTTTTACGCAATTCATCTAAAAGCTTTTACAAAATTTTTATGCATATTGACTATCGTGCAGGTCAAAGACAGTGGTCTATAGTTTAGCGAATCCTCCATGTTACCTCCTTCGAATAATGGTACAGCATGGGCAGATTCCCAGTCCAATGATAGCTTTCCCTCTGTATCTTGTTGTGTTTTATGTAATATTTGTTCTCTACAGTCTTTCAGTATCCAGTTTGAGATTCTATCTGACCCTGTGGCCTCTCTCACTTCAAGGTTCTCGAGAAGTTTAATCACCTCACGTACTTCCTTTACTATTTTGACATTCTCCTTTTCTTTACTCTTTTTTCCCTCAAAATATTTTTTAGTGAATATTGATAGGAAGTTTTTATTAATTACTTCTGCTTCCAATTTTGCTTCTTTGTATATTACTCTATACATTTTTCAATTTACGTATTTCCTCTCTGTACTTCAGCTTATCATTCAAAAGTCAGTAGAGCAACTTCAGATCATCTTGACATTGATCATTTACACCCTTTCGTTATCTCTTCAAGTTCTTTCATTTTCTGACCTTTTCTATTTTTCTTTTGTCTTCTTTGTTCTTCTCTTTTGCCACTTGCCTTACCACTTGTCTCCTTTGTTTTGCCATGGCATATCTTTTGTTTAAGTAATCTTTTTATGATTCTCTTCCACTTATACTTGGCACGTACTTTTTCACACGTCCTGAAAAATGTTCAGCATTTTTTCACCTTGAATTCCTTTCAGTCTATTTCTCCAAAGCGTTTTTTAGTTCTGCAGTATTAGATACTGCATCTTCCTAATCGTGGGTTCGAGTCCCACACTTCTCTTCTAGTCTCAACAGTTACTATTACCTGTTCCAACAATACAAGCACACAGGGCAAAGTTGATGTCTCCGGCTTCAGCTATACGCCATCTGGCGGATGCTTCTTATCTTCTGTTATCTTCTATGTCCGTATGTTTCTTCACTTATTTCTGTCTTCCTATTTTCCAATATAAAACCAAGGACCTTGTAATTACTTTTACTAATCAGGCACTGGTAATCTAATGAATCCCTTAGATTCTTTGGTTAAGATAAAATCAAGTCTTGGCGCTATATCTATCTTCGCTTTTGTATCTTATTGGTTCCTTCACCCATTGGGTCATTATGTTATCCATTCCTGTGTGTGTGTGTGTGTGTGTGTGTGCGATGCATGCATATTGTAATTCTTGTGATAATTTTTCTTCCTCTGGGAACTTGACGAAACTTGAAACATCGGGGTAGACCTCAGTAACTTTATCCACGTCTTGCCCAGAGATGATGAGAACTGCGCAGTTCATGATGCGGAAGTCTTGTCTCCACTTTTGCTCTTTCTACCATGCCTGCCACCAGGCAATATAATTCACTTCCGTGGCATCCACTCGGTAGTGAAGGGGTTATAGGACATCTCGACCAAAACCCATCCGCCCAGGATATGGGCACTTTTCCTCTTTTCTTCAACGCCGTGGTGTCGTCGTCCCCCATGCTCCTCGCCAACAGACGGAGGGTTATCTAGTAATCAAAATTTTGAGCCCCACAAGGGTTCAAGACGTGATGTACTCGGGAAAAATGAGAAGTGAGAGAGAAACACAACAACACTTATGATGGCTTTATTTGGATTAACTCAATACAGCTATGCTAACTGAACAGTATCAAACACAAAACTCTCCTGCTCTTCTGGAGGGAGAGTGAAGTGTCTGCCCAACAGCTTCACGATTATATATTTCACTTGCTCGGGTCGAGCGTCGAGTCCCTCCTGGTCCGTCACAGATGGTGGCCCGTCATAGAGTGTCCTTAAGTTCCTTCGTGACCAGGCGCGGATCCAGGAATGTTATTTGGGGAGGGGGGGGGACCGTTAACCGATACTTGAAACACGCCGATATTTTAACCCCAAGAATAATGCTCTTGGCTTGGAGATTGGTCCAGAAACCTAAGTCTGTTATGCTCGTAATTGTGTGTAAAATCATATATAATTCACAAATATAATTCAAATCATAGATTCGCACCAAAAAGTGTTTATCCAAGGAAAATCAAACTCGAGATGAGTGAAAAAATTAATAACATGACATTAGATCGCGCTTTGCAAAACATAAATGTGTGCTCACTACTCAATTACCGTCAAATAGTACAACACACCATAAATAATAATGGTGTTTTGGTACCATAATACAACAGTAATACACCATTGACACCAATATACAACAACACAACGCAACAATACATCAAGTGAAAAGTAAACGGCGGTTCTTTTCCGAGAATTTGTTCAGGATTTGCTCCACGGAAATGGGAATGGTATTATTATGCACTGAGAGCAATGCACGACCATTCATGCGTTCCTGCCCAACTGTGCTCCTAAGATATGTTTTCACTCTTATAGGTGCTGAAAAAGACCTCTCAGCTTGAGCATTTGACACCGGTTGCGTTAACACAACTTTCAAAAGGCATGATAATCATGTTGGGAAACATGTTCGCACTCGCGTGCACTTGCGCGTCCATCAGAGAACTGAACGTTGGGGGAACATATCGTCCAACGTTCTATTTCTGCTTTTACAAGAGGCAGTGAGTGATTCAATATCTGTTTGATACAACTCTGCAGCTTGTAGAACAGCTGCTGCGTTTCTGTCCGGACTTTTGAGGAGTTCCTTCACCTAAAGTGTTACTAACAGCCACACTGCTTTCCTCGAAACGATATCTTAATTCAGACAGCACGTGATCTACGAACGGAATGTACAGTACACCGACCTGCGATAATATTCTTCCGGGCTCTGCCCCCCCGGCCCCTTCTATCCTTGCCTGTTCGTGACCTCCCTCTGTGGATATGGGAGGGGAAGAGAACCGAAGAGGGGGGTTGTACTGCGCATGCGTGGCGTAGCAGTGACGACGAATTGTCCGGTCTAGTTGGCGTTCCTGGGAAGGGATGACCTCTCGCTGTGGTCAACCTTTCACCTGGGGTCAGGTTGGCCGCGCTGCAGCAGCTCCTCTCTCCTAAGCCTGGGTCGGTCCACGTGGTACATCTTACGTGGGGACGAAATGTCCCTTGCTGTCAACCTCTAGGCTGGAGGTTGACAATCAGATGTTTCTGTTAAATGGTGGTCATCACTTTGAACATTTGATAACACGCAGTGGGGGGGGGGGGACGGGGCGGGGCGGAACTAGAATAGTCAAGCGGGAAAAGACTACAGTTCTTTAATTTCAAACCGATGACCACCATTTTACAGGCACAGCTGATAACGCATACCAACCAACGGATTCAACAACCTTACGAAACTTTTCAAAGAATAACTACGTTTTGGGACCGCCACTGTCGTAACCAGAGGTTGGTCTTCGAAGACTGATTTGGAGGTTCTCGGAGATCGGGAGGTGTCAGCACAAGCACCAAGACGAGCTGGGGCTGTGGAGATCCCGCAAAGATTTTCTTTCAGTTTATCCGTTTCCTTTCCTTCGAAAGGATTGGGGATTTACAGTTGCTGGGGGGATCCGGGAGCTGCTTTTGGTGTTCGTCATGGCACAGACGCGTTTGTGTGTATGATTCACCATGGTCTTGGATCATGTGCTGGACTCGTGATCGACAGTTTGTGTGTGTGTGTGTGTATAATTCATCACAGTCTTGCATCACGTGTTGGACTTGTGATTGACATTGTGTGTGTGTGTGTGTGTGTGTGTGTGTGTGTGTGTGTGTGTGTGTGTGTGTGTGTGTGTGTTTGTGTGTGTGCGTTCGTGCCTGTGTCTCCCCTATCTTCTCCAGTATACCCTTTAGCTGCGTTCATTATGATCACCGGTTTTGAGTCGCCGCATCCGGCCGGCACAACCATTGTGCAAGCCTTGGTTACAGTCAGGCTGAGTCAAGCATATTATGTCCACTGCGTGCGTTGTAGTGGGGTGACCTTTAGCATGAGGCTCAGCCACAGATTGAATAAATTTGTCCGGCGAAACGTGTAAAAGCGTCAACTGAAAGAGACAACTCCTTGAGCAAGATTCAGGTCTCAACTGAATGAAATTACCAGGTGGCAGTTGATATAAAAGGAAAAGGGCTACTCGATATGGTAGGGCTAAAAGTGACTGGTACATGTGATGTTCACTGCCATTTGTCAGAATTACAATTATTTTTTAGCCATTAGCAGTCATCAGTATGATCAGTAATTTCTGCCATCAGTGATCATTGTCATTAAACGTCAGTATCATGGGTGCCAACGATGGGTGCCTGCTGGTGATGATGACCTCACCTAACGGACGTCCAAGAGATTGGACGGGAGTGTGGCTGCCACTGGTGAACATGGCCACTGTCACCGGAGCTACTTACGCGCACGTGCACACACACACACACACACACACACACACACACACACACACACACACACACACACACACACACACACACACACACACACACACACACACACACACACACACACACACACACACACACACACACACACACACACACACACACACACACACACTTGGATGAGGTAATGGTAAAGAAAATATTAGTCACACTGATAAGACCAAGACTTGAGTACGCAGCGACACAATGGTCACCCAGTACAAAATAAGAATGTAAGGAAAATAGAAAGAATCCAAAGAGCAACGACGACAGAGATGGCCCCAACACTTTCAAAACTGACGTATGAGCAAAGATTGTCTAAACTGGAACTACCAACCCTGGAACAAAGAAGAGAAAGAGGTGATCTATTGGCCATTTACAGAATTATGAAAGGCATGGAAGTCTTTGATAGAGAATGCTTATTAAATTGGGATAAAAGAAATACAAGGGAACATGAAAAGAAAATCAAAAAGGACAGTTATAGAGGACATCTAAAAAAAAAAAAAAAAACTTTCCACACAGAGTTGTGAGTGTTTGGAGCACATTGGATGAAACAATGGTGTGTGTAAACACCATACAAGAATTTAAAAACAAACTAGATGTTGCGAAATGCAAAGACGGGTCACCACGAGCATCTCTTTCCCGTGTAATACAACAAGGGAAATACACACACACACACACACACACACACACACACACACACACACACACACACACACACACACACACACACACACACACACACACACACACACATAGACGTCGTATACGGTGTCTACATGCTGCAGGTGGAACTACCTACCTACACGCAGGTCAGGTGGAAGGGAAAGGGATAAATGTAAATATTTGTGCAAAGTCTAAGATGAAAGTGAGGGAAAGAGGGGGGAGAATAAGGAGAACGATGAGGAAGAGGAGGAAGAGGAGGAGGAGGAGGAAGAGGAGGACCAGGAAGAGGAGGAGGAGTAGAAGGAGGAATGTTACCAAGAATTAATTTCTGATCGAGTTCTCTTATCCTTTTGCTACGTAGATTTTCTTCCAAGTTGAGTGAAGTCGTGTGGCTGATTCCAGATGGAAATGGTGAGTGAAAGTGGTCACAATCCGTTTGAGATTATAGTAGTTTTCAAAATGTTTTGGTCCAGGAAAACATGGGAAGCCGTCTCCAAGTTGAATGAAATTATTTGGCGCTAGACAGAACAAAACCTAAGTGATAAATTGGCCCTCAGTCGAGACCAGAATTTTATTCTTTCAGAGACGAGTGCTAACCTTAATGACTTTACACTGGCCAAAGCCATTTTTTTTAGAGAGAGAGAGAGAGAGAGAGAGAGAGAGAGAGAGAGAGAGAGAGAGAGAGAGGACCTCTGAGCGACAAAGGGCTGACACTCTCTTGATTATTTTCACAGCACTGAGGCCCAATGGCCACTTGGGTGATTTTGTTCTTGCAGACGCCAGCTGATTTGATCAAGAAGTGTCGCCGAAGTCGTTTGCTGTCGTCATTTTGGTTTTGAGTCGTCGCAGCTCTTTTGCAGGAAGCTGATGTGGTTAATTGCCATGCCATGGTAAAGACGTGTCGTTCGTAAGAGATTGATTTAATTAACTTTATCCCGTCCGCCATGATATGAATGATATACAATCAATATTTTATTACTTTGTACAATTTATAGACTGGAAGTGAGCATTAAGGAGAGCGACTGGAGGAAGTGGATAGTTTTAGATACTTGGGTGCAAATGTGGCAGGAAAAGGTGGATTGAAGGTGGAGGTAGAATGTAGATTGAGAGAAGCGAGTAAATGCCTTGGTGGATTAAAGAGTGTAATGAGGAATAGACATTTGGGAGTGGATGCTAAGAGGAGAATGTATGAAGGAGTGATTGTGCCAACGTCACTATATGGGGCAGAAACATGGAACATAAGAGAGGAAGAGAGAAGGAGATTGAATGTGTTTGAGATGAGGTGTCTGAGAAGTATGATGGGGGTTACTAGGCTAGATAGAGTGAGAAATGAGGAGGTGAGGAGGAGAACAAGGGTGGAAAGGGAGTTGGGAGATAGGGTTGATGAAAGAGTATTAGGATGGTTTGGACACATGGAAAGAATGAGTGAAGAAAGACTAGTAAAAGAGGTATGGAAGGCAGATGTGGAGGGAGTGAACATGAGGGGACGTCCTAGGATGAGGTGGATGGATGGGGTGAAGGGGGCTTTGGGGAGGAGGGGAATGTCTGTTGAGGAAGGACGGGAGAGGACAGAAGACAGGGGTGAATGGAGAATCGTTTTATATGGATGATGTTGTGATGCATGAGGTGGAATGGGCGGGGGGATTGGGGGTGAGGTAGTATGTGTGAGCAAAATTTGACGCAGCCGGAAGGGATTTCTTCCCGTCTTCTACTTTTATGCAATGGGGGGACGGAGAGGGGGGTCGCCGATTTAATGAAGCGGCCTTGCTGTGGATGTGCTGTGTCTTGTGACACTGCTTGTGACCCAGGGCAGTGGACAAGGTGCAGGGATGACCTGTCATCTAGGAGGTGCTAAGAAAAGAAGGAGGGTGGAGGGATGTGGAGTGTATTCAGGGATGGAATGGGTGGAAATGAATTTATACCTTTTCCTTTTTGGCTACCTCCTTTGTAAGGGGGAAAAAGCCTTGGTATATGTATGTATGTATGTACAATTTATAGAAAAATATCACACTCAGATGCTTTTTACCTTACAAGGGCCATCCTAGTATGTGGCAACATTATTTACAATATATAATTTTATTAACATGGACACATACAATGGTTTGACCAAGATTAGTAATTTTATTATACAACAATGCTATATGCGTTAAGGGGACACTGCAGTAGTGGCGTGTTGCCACAAAGTATATGTGTGTCGCTGGCGACAGCCAGCGCTCCTCAGGGTCCTTGTGGACAACATCGTGCCAGAGAGTTGGAGTCAGAGGTGGTGAAGGCGAGGTTGAGAGAGAGAGAGAGAGAGAGAGAGAGCAGTGCAAACGAGGGAGGGATAAGTAGTAGAGGGAATAAGTGTCTGTCGAAGTGGTGCACCCTCCCCCCCACCCCCACCGTCCCCTCCCGACAATTTTTACTCGGCGACCCCAGCCATATCCCTCACATCATCACAACGTCCTTAGCCTTTGTGTACGTAGGTAGGATCGAAACTATAAATTCTTAAATTTTTCGACATTTCTTTTGTTCTCCACCCCCTCCATTTCAAGCTATGAAACCCACAACATCCTTAGGTTCAAATGTGAAGAAGGAACCTTTCACCATAGGGAAAATTCTTAGATATCGTGGTTTACCTCTAATATTGATGAAAAAATATTTTGTAACGAATTCCATGGCTCCCAAGACGACTAGGAATGTAAATCCGTTGCATTCTCATTGGAAACTGTTTTTGTATCCCTAGGCAAGACCGCGGGCCGGGAAGGAAAATGACAAGTATGATGATATATAAATATATTTACCTCTATTATCATCATTCATTAAGCTTCCTCTGGTGATAGCTAGATCCATCCTTCAATGTGCAGTACATTTTTGGTATCCGTTTAATAGAATGGATATTGATTCACTAAAATCACACCAGAGGAGAAGAATGTATATATGTGTGTTTATGTATGCATATATATATATATATATATATATATATATATATATATATATATATATATATATATATATATATATATATATATATATATATATATACACATATGTATGTGTGTGTGCGTGTGTATGTGTGCGTGTTTGAAATTTACCATACGAAGACACGCTTAAGCACCAGTAGAGGACCTTAAATGGTTCAAGGGTGGTTTTAACAAGAGTAAGGGAGGCAAATCATCACATCAGGTCAAGAGGGCAGGATTTGTATTACTGGAATTAAATGAGGCAAACTTAGTTTTAAGAAGGAAATAGGAAGCAAGAACTGGTTTACCAACAGAGTGGGTAACGAATAATGGAATGAATTTATTAACCACATAGAGACCTCCGAAACACGTGGTTGCTTTAAGAGACGATTAGACATCTTTATGGATAGGGATGACAGGTGGCAAGGGACATCGAACTATCTAGTGGAGGCGGCATCATGATGGACTCCTGCAGTTTCCTCCATTTTTATCCTCTTATGTTTTTAATTAGATGAGAAGGGAAACATAGTATGTGTATTGCACACACACACACACACACACACACACACACACACACACACACACACACACACACACACACACACACACACACACACACACACACACACACACACACACACACACAAGAACAAACTTGATCTTGCGAGATACAAAAACGGGTTACCACGAGCATAGCTCCCCTTTGCCTTGGTAACGATTGCTGTCTTCCAGGCCATCTACATTGGGTAAAAGTTTTTTAATTGCTAATGTTGTTAAACGATGAGGTGACAGTTGTACTTTTGACGTGTTATAATTTGGGTCATTTTTAATTAATGATGACTCGATGATCTTCCTCCGGAAACTAGTGCACTACTGCACTTAGAATTGTAGATGATTTCTGCTTTCTCCCAATTTATGCGATGATTTTTCATGGTGTGTAGAAATACGGCAGAATTTTCTTGTGCATATTGCACGGAGTTCTTATGTTTTTTAATTCTTGTTTTGAGTTCTCTTCCTGTTTGGCCCCAATAAACTTGTTCGCAATCTCTACAAAGTATTTTGTAAACTCCGTGAAATATGCACAAGAAAATTCTGCCGTATTTCTACCCACCATAAAAAACCATCGCATGAATTGGGAGAAAGTAGAAATCATCTACTACTCTAAGTGCAGTAGTTTTTTGGAGGAAGATCATCGAGTCATCACTAATTAAGTATAATACATCAAAAGGACAGTTGATTCTATTCTTCATCATTCTTTCTCCGACAGTGGAATTTTTTCATACATACATACATATATATATATATATATATATATATATATATATATATATATATTATTTGGATGATGGAGAACATAAACACAGGGGAAGGCTCGGAACCCTAAACACTCTAACGTTTCGTTCGCGTAGAACTTCTTCAGAGAGTGTATGTAGAACTGCAGTTGAAGTTTATGTACTAAATCTAATTATCTTTTCGGACACTTGGGAAAGGTCGTTTTTCTGGC
>NC_134791.1:46674986-46679986 GCF_046742065.1 Oratosquilla oratoria | reverse complement strand
CGCTTGATTTTCGGTTGAAGGCGGTCGGAAACAGGTCGTAAGCTTGGTATGACTGGGGCTTAAGGTTTGGGTCTTTTAATGTACGTGGATGTGGTACAGATGAGAGTAAAAGGGAAGATATAGGTAGTATGTTTGTGAGAAGAGAGATGGATGTGTTGGCATTGAGTGAAACTATGTTGAAAAGGAGGGGGGAGTTTGATTTTGGGAGTCTAGTTGGGAGGGTCTCAGGAGTGAAGAGAGGACGAGGGAGAGAAGGGGTGGGTGGCTATACTAGTAGTGAGAAGAGTATAGAGGAAAGGGAGTCTTTTTGGATAGAGTGCATAGAGGATTTAGGGAGAAATGTCAATGTGTCGTGCTCCTTGATTTAGAATACTTATAGGTAGGTGGTAGCTGGACAAGATGGTTAGGTCAAGGAACACGAACAAACGTATCTTATAACACAACATTCATGGCAGTGAATGAGACTAATGTTTCCTAAATATGTGACTTTTATTTGTTATGTTATTGTCTTTAAACTTAATTTAAATTGTGAATGTGTGGGTGTGCGGGTGTGGGAGGCTGGACTTAATTAAGTGATACTGACCTCTAACTTGCGAGGAAGCTTCAAGGTTCACGACACACGAACTTGAGTCTTGAATAGACTATTTAACGTTAAATTGAATAACTTGAATTTCCAGATAGGACTGAATTTGACTCTGTGGTAACTTCTCCGGAGTATCATAGAAGACTGAAATTTACTCTGGCTGGCCAAGAGGAAACCTCTGAATGATATAGGCTCCTCCTACAACTAAATATGATTGGCTACGAATTTTTCTGTATAGTACAAATGGCCAATGGGAACTCATGGGAACACATGCCTTTTCATAAACATCCCTGCCTTCCTCAGACAGGACTCGGTTCATTCGGAGTCAGAGGTCACGAGTCCATTACGGAGAAGGCGACCTCACAAGACAGAAATAGTGTTATGGTCTAATAAGGTGCCCAGTGCGCGATGCGATGACGAAAACTAGTATCGACTAGTATCACTGTCTAGTATCAACTAGAATCAACCAGTGGTGATGTTGCCGTCGTCAAACCAATCACCACAAATGTAGTGGTATAGGGAGACCTTAATGCTAGGGTAGGAAAGGAACCAATAGACGGAGTGGTTGGGAGGTGTGGGGTTGCAGGAAAAATTGTAGTGGAGAGTTGATGGTGGAGATGTGTCTAGAAAGAGAGCTGATGATAGCCAATACAGTGTTTCGGAAGAAAGTCAAGTATAAGTAGAAATGGGAGAGGTTGGTGAATGGAAGGTTGGTAGATAATGTGTTAATGGACTATATAGTGGTAACCAGCAGAATAATAGGAAGATATAAGGGTGTACATGTTCAAAGGGGAGTGAGTGGGGGAATATCAGATAATTTTTCGGTGGAAGATAAGTTGAGTGTGGAGGATAGATAGAAAAAGAAGAAAAGGACAGAAGGTAGTGAGGTGCTTAAAATAAACTACTTAAATAAGAAGGAAAAGGAGGAGTACAAGAAGAAGCTGAGAGAGGAGACGGAGGGAGTGAATGATAGAGTAGAATTAGGAGTGAAGGAGGAATGGAGATGGTTCAAGGAGGGAGTAACAAGGTGTGCAAAGATGGGCTTTTATGGATTTGGAAAAGGCTTATGACAGGGTAGACAGGAAGGCACTGTGGGAGGTATTGCAGATATATGGGATAGGAGGAAAGCTGTTAAGAGCAGTGAAGAGTTTTTACTAGAGTAGTAGAGCCCATGTTAGAATCAGAAATAGAGAGAGTGAGTGGTTTGAAGTAAAGTTGGGACTTCGTCAGGGATGTGTTATGTCGCCCTGGCTGTTCAGTTTATACATGAATGAGGTGGTGCGAGAGGTAAACGCAAGGGTAATGGGCCAGGGATTGGAGATGGTTAAAGAAAATGGAGTAAAGTGGGAGAAAAGCCAGTTGTTGTTTGGTGACTACACTGCGCTTGTGGCAGGATCAGAGGAGGGATTGAGGAAGTTGGTGACAGAGTTTGGGAGAGTATGTGATAGAAGAAAGCTAAAGATAAATTTGGGTAAAAGTAAGGTGATGAGATGCACAAGGGGAGAATGTGGCAGCGGAGTGAAAGTGAGTATTAAGGGAGAAAGACTGGAAGAAGTGGATAGTTTTAGATACTTGGGTGCGAATGTGGCGGGAAAGGGGGGAGTGGAGGCGGAGGTAGAATGTAGATTGAGAGAAGCAAGTAAATGCCTTGGGGATTAAAAAATGTAATGAGAAATAGATATTTGGGAATGGATGCTAAAAAAATATTGTATGAAGGAGTGATTGTAATGGCAGCACTGTATGGGGCAGAGATATGGAAAATAAAAGAGGAAAAGGAAATGTGTTTGAGATGAAATGCCTGAGAAGTATGGTAGTGGTTACAAGGTTGGATAGAGTGAAAAACGAGGAGGTAGGGAGGAGAACAGGGGTGGAAAGGGAGTTGGGAGATAGGTTTGATGAAAGGGTATTGGGATGGTTTGGACGCATGGAAAGAAGGAGTGAAGAAAGATTGGTAAAATAGGTGTGGAAGGCAGATGTGGAAGGAGTGAAGATGAGGGGGCGACCAAGGTTGAGAAGGATGGATGGGGTAAAAGGGGCATTGGGAAAGAGAGGAATGTCTGTTGAGGGAGGAAGGGAGAATGGTTGTGTATGGATGATGCTGTGATGCATGAAAGGGAGTGGGTGGGGGGTGAGAGGTTGAGGGAGTATGTATGAAAAAATAAATTGACGCGGCCCGAAGGGATTTATCCCCGCCTTCTCCTTTTCTGCATGAGGGGGCGGAGAGGAGCGGGGTCACCGATTCAATGAAGCGGCCTTGCTGTGTATGTACTGTGTCTTGCGACACTGCTTCTCACCCAGGATAGTGGACGAGATGCATGGATGCCCCGCAATCCAGGAGGAGCCAAGAGGAAGGGAGGGGTGGTGAATGGGTGTGGTGTATGTCAAGATGGAATGTGTGGGAGTGGATGTTATGTCTTTGTTTTTTGGCTACCTCCCTTATAAGGGAAAAAAAGCCTTTGGTGTATATATATATATATATATATATATATATATATACACATATATATATACATACATATATATATATTGTATATGTATATACATACACGTACACACACACACATACGCGCACACACACACACACACACACACACACACACACACAGACACACACACACACACACACAAAAACACACACACACACACACACACCCACACACACACACACACACACACACACATATACAGTATATATATTATTATATGTATATTATATATATATATATATATATATGTAAATATATATATTATATATATATATGATATATATATACAACATACGCACACACAACTGAAGGACACCCTCTTTTGTCACACACACACACACACAGCGGCAAGGCGAATTCCCACAACACACACACACCGCCTTCCATAAACAGTGGCATTCTCTTAGGTAACACACACACCCTCACACATGATCAAGTCGCCATCGTCAGTCTGAATATATGTGGGAAATGACATCACCTTGCCGAGATATAGTCTTAATATATAGTATATATTATTGAAAGGATGGCGATCGAGGTTGGAGTAGCGCTGGACGGTTTTGGAAAATTCATCATCAATATGTGTATCTATCTATATATATATATATATATATATATATATATATATATATATAATATATATAGGTACATATGTAATACATATAGTACATATTTGTATCACACATATATATAGATCTATCTATCTATATATAATATATATATATATATCATATATATATATATACACACACACACACATATTTGTATATTTCGGCACAGGTTTCCTGTAGACAGGTTTTATTGAAGAACATAGCAATTGATGCAACACATGATCTTCACACATTCACATACACACACACTATAACACACAGGAGGTAAGTTGTGCTATCGCAGGTCCAAAGGACACACACACAACACTCACACACACAAAGTATGTTTTTACTGGACACACGTTTTCGTACACTATGTACATTTTCAAAAGCAACACACACACACACACACATAACACACAACACAAACAACACACATGGGACACACACACCAGAACACAATACACACACACACACCACATGGGAACACAAAACACGTACATGGGTCACACACACAGAGCAACGATGCGTCAGGAGTAGACATCACACAACATCGGGCGACACACACTCTCCTGGCACACACCACACACACACACTGAAGTTTAAATGGGCATGTTGGCTATATATGAGGAGGGGCTCGATTATATGTAATATAAGTATATATATATATATATTATATCAGCCATGGTATATATATAATATATATATATATAGATATATATGTGTCTTAGGTGTACCATATATTGTAAGTGTAATGTATGCTAGAAGTTTAGTAGGCTGAAGGAAACCCTATGTTTTGTCAGAGCAATTGAAGGGCTCACACCCAGTTATGATAGCGGCAAGGGCGAATTCCCGAATGAGGAACATCAGTGAGCACCTTCATTCTTCCATAAACTGCACTACTAAACTCGCTGCTAGAAGAATTAAGTCATTCGCTTACAGTGGGACACCTAAGACACACACAGAATCTCAAGTCCGCCTTACCAGACAGACCATGCTGAATTCAGTGTGGGAAATGACATCACTTTGCTACAGATCCTCGAGGCCCTCCCATTCAAGCAACAGCACCTTAAACCTTCAGTCACCAGGAATTCATACATTGGCCAGTTAGAGATTGCTATTGAAAGCCTATGGCGACTGAGGTGGACCTCTAGAGCCTCTGATTGCGCGACGGCGTTCTGTTTTGGAAAATTCCCTCACACCACAATGTATCTATCTATATATATATATATCCTCTCCTTTATATATATATAGTAATATGTATATACCTTTTTATATATATACATATGTATATACATATGTCAGTAAAACACTACTATGTCTGAGTTGTAATATGTCCTTATA
>NC_134791.1:46664986-46669986 GCF_046742065.1 Oratosquilla oratoria | reverse complement strand
GGAATGGAGTGAAGTGTGAGCGCGCTTCTTTGTCACTAAGCCGTCCGGGTCTTGTTGCAAGAGTTGCTCGAGTAAATGGTGTAATAAGGTCACTTAAGGAGGAGGAGGAGGAGGAGCTGGAGCTGGGTGTTGTAGGTGTGGGCCTGGTGCCCCCTGGGCACGAAGTCACTCTTTTGAGTTGAATGAAACCGTCCTGAGGGAGGAAGCCTTCCTTTGATCAAATCTGCACAAGTGGGCCCCATAGCCAGAGGGTTTAGGGGAATTCACCGTATGAAAGGGTGCCAAGTCCAGGTATTGGCCAACGCATTCACCCCTTCAAACACGGTGACACACCTCCGGGCTTTTATTTCTAGTGCCACGCAATTCTATTTAGCTGAGACGGAAAAAACGCGGGAGAAATCGACGTCTCTACCGAGAACCCTATTTGTCTCCCGAGACCACCGAGGCTACAACAGATATAAAAAGTACTCGGATAGTTTGGGCATATGGAAGGAAAAGAAAAAAAAAAAAAGAGTGTGGAAGGCGGAGGTGGATGGTGCAAACTTGTGGTGATAACCGAGAAAGAGTAAAAACGGAATTGGGTGTAAGAGGAATGTCTGTCGAATAGGGAAGCAAGAGGTAGGTGTGAGTGAAGAGTGATTATGAAGGATTGAGGAACTGGCATGGCTCAAAGGGATTTCTCCTTGCCTACTCTGCAAAATTATCACGGGAAGACGGGGGCGGGGGGGGGGTCACCATGTAATGAAGCAATGGGGGTAAACCAGCTCTGACTGTCGGACCTTGCTGTGGTGGTGCTGTGTCCTGCTGCAGTGCCTCTGATGTGAGCAGTGGATAAGGGACATGGATGACACTTCATCTGCATGGAGCTAAGATAGAAGGGACAATAGATGGGTCTTGGATGTCTGTTAGATGGGTATTGGATAGGTGTGGGATGAGTGTATGATTTGGTTAGGTCACTGCCCTTATAAGGGAAAGGGATATTTTGGTATATGTACTGTATATATGTATGTATGTATGCGTATATGTATGTACGCATATATGTATATATGTATGTATGTATGCATTTGCGTATATTTTGGTATATGTACTGTATATAAGTATGTATGTATGCTTGTTTACGCATATATGTATATATGTATGTATGTATGTGTGTATGTATGCATGTATGCATATGTGTGTATGTATGCATATACACCGCTACGTTGGGAGAGAGAGAGAGAGAGAGAGAGAGAGAGAGAGAGAGAGAGAGAGAGAGAGAGAGAGAGAGAGAGAGAGAGAGAGAGAGAGAGGGGGGGGAGGGATGTAATTGTGAACGCGGAAGGGGAGGCGCAGTGGGTAGCCTATGGGGTTGTGTGCTTACCAGAAGTTCCATATAACCTGAATTGCCTCCCCCCCCACACTTTACTACTAAAATTAGTATTAGTAGAATGGGCCTGCTCTTTACTCGCCGCCCACTTCCTCCTCCTCCTCCTCCTGCTCCTCCTGCCCCTCTTTCTCCTCTTTCTTCATCTCCTCCTTCTCCTCCTCCTCCTCCTCTCCCTCAAACTTCTCCAGTACCAACGCCAACACTACCACCACCACCACCACCACCACCACCTCTGCTATCACAGTCACTGTCATCATCACCATTATCATCACTATCACCATTATCACCATCAGTCACAATCACTGTCACCTTCACCATTACCATCACTGTCATCGTTACTTTTATCACCATCACTGTCACCACCACCATTATCATCATTATCACCATTATCACCATCAGTCACATTCACTGTCACCCTCACCATTACCATCACTGTCATCGTTATTTTTATCACCATCACTGTCACCATCACCATCACCATTGTCATCATCACTATCACCTTCATCATCGCCATCACTGTCACCACAACCATCACCATCACGAGGAAGCGTCACCATAATTATAATTATCATCACAAATTTGTAGGTGCACGGTTTAGTTTTGTCACATACAAATCCTGTGACCACCCATCTTTGGACACAGAAACAAACAAAAGATCAAAAACTGCTTTGGAAATGGTCCAGATAGGGTAGGCCTTGGTATAAAGTGTACGAGGACATGTTGTATGGCGGTTAGGTTGGGTGCGCGTGTTCATGCGGTCGTGCGTGGCGTTTGTTATGACAAGGCTACAAGAGAGCACTTTGTTTGTATGTATATTGCCCGTATCTGACGATGACTCTCCTTCCGACTAACGCCATAAGGATGGGATGAGTTACCTTCTTCTTGGATCTACTTTGATGAGGGAAAGAGTTACTTCCGGTCGCGTCTGAAATAAGATGATATGAGTATATCTATAATATGAAAAGGAGTGAATAGAGAGAGAAAAACAGTTGGCTTGTGAGTTTTTAGAAGGGTATACATATATGGTGTCGAAGGATTTTGCCTAGAATATTATTTGATCGTTTTTAGATGTAGAACTGATAAGGGATTAGGGAGTTTTAAAGACTAAAATAGATAGAACACCTACCTACACTGTCCATCCATAACCTTATGTTTCAGCTCCATAGCAGACTATTAACCAATCAAAATCCCCAATAGTTATTCCTTTGTGTGAACAAAAACACTTACTCAAAATATGCAGAGAAATTAGTTTTATTCCTTCGGGGTCAAGAGGTTTACCCCCAGCTGAATGAAATTGCCTGGCGACAGAAAAAATACATATAAAAGTCGAGTCTGTTCGAGATAATGCATAAATCATGCTACCCTGGTTATAACAATCATTTACAAAACAACAAGCATATGGGAAATGTTGGGGAAGTAGACAAAATTAAGTAAAAGTAAAATCACTAAAATTTAGAAGCACTTGGAAAGTGCAAACTTTCACCAAAGCAGTTAGATTTTCTCCATGCATACATATAGCACATACATACATACATACATACATACATACATACATACATACATACATACATACATACATACATACATACATACATACATACATACATACATACATACACATATGCGAACATACATCCGTTGTTTCTCTAAGCATGATTCCTAGTCGCCGGATTTTATAAAATTACAGAACGTATACTGTATGTCGTCACACTTGAATCACGTGAAACATCTGTGACGTCATAGCTAAGTCACGGGTAGCATTTATGACGTCAAACTTTGGTCATGTAAAAAAAAATCCACTCTAAGGAAAGAAATCCACCCTACTAGGAAACAACAAATAAATAAATAGATAAAATAAGACCCAAGGACAAAATAGAAAATAGTTCAAAAACACGTGTAGCCTCCTTAGAGGTATTAGAGAAAGAAAAGGAGAGAGTACAAGTGTTATGTACTGTATATGTGTGTGCGAACACATGTACATATAATGTAAAAACAATGAAAGAATTAGAAATACCACCGAGAGCGGTGCCCAAATTCATCGCCACACATCAGCCCGCACGTTACATTATACCGTATAATCTGTGATACTCGAACCGGGCAGCCGCGCAGGACCTCCGAAGAGGATCCTACCTCGGGGACTTCGGGAAGCGAACTTCGAGGACCCGAGTCAACGAGCCAAGCGAATGTCGTCGCTACGAAGGATCTTCGTGACCGACACTTAGCGTCGCAGTGGCGGTAGGCTGCAAGTACTAAAGTCCTGGAAGTCTCTATCTCAAAGTTAAAAAGAAAAGAAAAGAAAGAGAGAGAGAGAGAGAGAGAGAGAGAGAGAGAGAGAGAGAGAGAGAGAGAGAGAGAGAGAGAGAGAGAGAAGAAGTAGTAGAAGAAGAAGAAGAAGAACCTTTCGAGAGGATCTTCTCCAGAGCTGAGACCCGGAGCCCGAAAGGGACTCGGAAAAAAGGGATATATCTCGAGCATAAGACCATCGTTGGAGAACGAAATAAAATGAAACGAAACGAAAAAATTAAACAAAACGAAACGAAGTGAAACGAAATGAAACGAAACGAAACAATAAGACAAAATTAAAATGGAAAATAAAGAAAGGAAAAAAATAACAATATGAAATAACATAACTTAATAGATAAATCGTATAGTTTCTTCAGGGTCGACACTGCCTCAAAATCGAGAGGTGAAGAGTACCAAGGACCACCTCGACCCGAAGTTGAAGCATCCTTAGGTGCGTTAGGTTGTGTAGTGCAAGTTATACATATCCGCCACGGTCCAAGAGACTGCTTGTTCCCATCGGCGTCTTTACTTGGGTTTGGTGCAAACACACCTGTAACCGAAAGGGAATGGACGCCAGCTGGTACCAATTCACAGTCTCGAGAGTTTTGCGACAGGCCTAGGAGGCCGGCAATATTTATCATAGTGCTAAAAAAACTCACGTTTTGCTTTGGAACCCTGACGTCAACCTTGATCAACGACTGCACGGAAAGAGACCCTGGCTATGGAATAATTCCAGGAAATTCTTTAGAAAATTGTTGCAAGTGGCTCCGTTGAATGTAGGGACGTTTAGAGGAACGGAAGAGGAGCTGATTTTACTGATGAAGGAAAGGAAAGTTGGCATGTTTGGTTGATGTGAGACAAGACTTGCAGGAAAAGGGCGAAGGGGCTTACATGACAACTAACTATCAGTTAATTTAATGTAGTGGGGGAGCAGATTTCAAACATGGAGTGGGGACATTATTACATGATGGACAAAGAGTCAGGAGAGTGGAGCAGAAAAACGAGAGGATTTTGGTTTCTTGGCAAGTGAAATAAGTTTCAGTTTTATACAAATCTACGCACCACAACACCGGCCGAAGAAAGAGAGGTATTATATGAAAACCTCTAGAATATTAAGAATGACTTAGCGTATTCGTACGACGAAAATGTAGTCATGGGTGATTTAGGTGGACACATTGGAAAATATCGTTAAGGAATAGATGTCATAAAAGCACATGGTTTTGGTGAAAAGAACACACCAAAGGAGCGGGTTCTCGATTTTGGTGTGCTACAAGACACGAGTGTCACGAATAGTTTCTGTGACCACAAAGAAAGTCGTAAATGGACCCGGTACAGGTGGAGTAGCATACAG
>NC_134791.1:46654986-46659986 GCF_046742065.1 Oratosquilla oratoria | reverse complement strand
TGTTTTGACTCCACGAGTGTAAACAGTGATCGCCTTTTCAAGGTGTGTGGGTGTGATCTCATATTTCTGTTTTGACTTCACGAGGGTAAACAGTGATTGCCTTTCCGAAGTGCAAAGTAGAGTTTATGCATGAAAGACAGGCTTGTGGGCAGAAGCTTTTGACACAAGGGTGTCTTCATCATTTAGAGGATGTTACTGTGAAGTTTCTTTTCCTGTTTCTTTAATTATTTTCTTTTCCGTACTTCTTCCTCTTCCTGTTTCCTCCTCCTCTTCCTCGTCCTCCTCCATCCTTCTCCTCTTATACCTTCCTTCTATATCTCCTCCACCTCCTTATTATCCTTCTCCTCCTCCTTCCTCCTCATCCTTTTTCTCTCCTTTTTTTCCTCTTCGTCCTCTTTCTCCTTCCCTTCTTTCTCCTTCTCTTGTTTCTCCTTCCCTTCCTTTTTTTTGTTTTCCCTTATTTACTACTTGTCCTTACAATCCTCTTTCTCCTTCTCCCTTTTCCCCTCTTCTCTTCCTCTTCTTTGTTTTCCTTTATTTACTGTTCATCTTTACAATCCTCTAGTCTCTCCCCTCTGTTTCCTCTTCTTTCTAGTTTCCATTTTCCATTTCGTCCACATCCATTATTTTCTTAACTTTGTCATCATCTCCAACCTACCTCCTTTCCCTCCTTCTACTCTTCCTCCTCTTTCTCCTCCTTTCTCTTCGTCTTCCTCATCTCCTCCTCCACCTTCTTCTCCTTATCCTTCTTTTCTCCTCTCCACCCACACCACTTTTCTAATGATACCACTCATCTGTTCTCTTCTTCTCTTCCCTTTCTCGTCTTTCATCGCCTCTACAACTTTTGGCATGCCTCTTCCTCCTCTCCCCCTCCTCCTCCACTTCCCTCTTCCTCTTCTCGAAATATATTAATCATACTTCCTCGAGATGGGTTTACGATGCACTTGAGGGAGTTGCACCAGATTATGCGATAGAGGTGTGTTGTTGCAGAGTCGTCTTTTTTATTATCATCATGAGGCTACAATTTATTTTGGTATCTGATGGGCCTTTCGAATTTAGTGTACACAAGTGCCTCCGCTGGGGAATTCTTGGCAGACGCGGTCCTGGTTCTGTGTTGTGCAGTCGCCTCCTCCCAAGACGTTCCACAGCGATATCTTCCAAGTTCCTGCGGGTGAGATTCGTGTAGTTCGAGTGTACGTATTCGTTTCCTTGTGCCCTGCACATCAAGAGACTTCAGGTTCCTGGTGGTAAAATGCAACGGTGGTATTCTTAAGAAAATTCTTTCCCTTCCAAGGGTTTATATAAGATTTATATAAGGAAAGATTTACATAAGGAATTTTTTTCTTAAGAATGTAACCATAAGATTCTTACGGTGGTCATCTTTAAAAAATCCTTCCCTTCCAAGGGTTTATATAAGATTTATATAAGGAAAGATTTACACAAGGAAAGATTTTTTCTTAAGAATGCCACCATAAGATTCTTACGGTGGTATTCTTAAAAAAAATCTTTCCCTTTCAAGGATTTATATAAGATTTGTATAAGGAAAGATTTATATAAGGAACTATTTTTCTTAAGAATGCCACCGTAAGATTCTTACGGTGGTATTCTTAAAAAAAATTAATTCCCTTCCAAGGATGTATATAAGATTTATATAAGGATTTTTTTTTAAGAATACCACCTCCCTCTGCATTCATATTTGGCGGCTAAGTAAAGAAGTGCGATCCTAGAAAAAATGATGAAAACTATCATTAGAGATGCTATCGAACACCATTTAGAAAATAACTGTTTAATGATTAATGGTCAACATGGATTCAGGCGGAAACGTTCTTGCGTGACCAACTCGAATTATACAACACAGTACAGATTTAATATATCTGGAATTTGAGAATACTTTTGATACCTTCCCACACGAAAGACTACTTGCTAAACTAGCTTCACACGGAGTAAGTGGTAACTTATTAAGCTGAACTAGTAATTAGATAAATGGTCGTAAGCAGAGAGCTATTCTAAGTGGCAAACTTTCTAGATGGATTTTTTTTTTACGAGTGGAGTTCCTCAGGGTTCCGTTCTTGGACTACTTCTATTCATAGTATACATATATACATACATACACATACCAATGGGTTTTTCCCCCTTACACGGGAGGTAGCCATGGAGAAAAGGAGAAGACGAGGAGAAATCCCTTTGGACTGCGTCAGTTTATTTCTCATACATACCCCCTCACACCCCATCCCCACTCACTCCCCCTCATGCATCACAGCATCATCCATACACAATCCTTCTCCATTCACCCCTATCTTCTGTTCTCTCCCGGTCTTCCTCAACAGACATTCTCATCTTTCCCAATGCCCCTTTTACCCCATCCATCCATCTCATCCTAGGACGCCTTCTTTCCACACCTCTTTTACTAATCTTTCTTCACTCCTTTCCATGTGTCCAAACCATCCTAATATTCTTTCATCAACCCTATCTCCCAACTCCCTTTCCACCCTGTTCTCCTCACCTCATCATTTCTCACTCTATCTAGCCTAGTAACACCTATCATACTTCTCAGGCATTTCAACTCAAACACATTCAAACTCCTTCTCTCTTCCTCTCTTATGTTCCATGTTTCTGCCCCGTACAGTACTGTCGACACAATCACTCCTTCATACAATCTCCTCTTAGCATCCATTCCCAAATGTCTATTTGTCATTACATTTTTTAATCCCCCAAGGCATTTACTTGCTTCACTCTATCTACATTCTACCTCCACCCCCACTCTTCCCTTTCCTGCCACATTCGCACCCAAATATCTAAAACAGTCCACTTCCTCCTTAATACTCACTTCCAGCCTGCTGCTACTCTCTCCCCTTGTACATGTCATCACCTTTTACCCACATTTATCTTCAACTTCCTTCTTTCACACACCTTCCCAAACTCTGTCACTAGCTTCCTCAATCCCTTCTCTGTCCTGCTACAAGCGCAGTGTCGTCAGCAAACAACAACTGGCTTATCTCCCTACGGACTGAAATCCATTGTCTCCAAATTTGCTGATGATACAAAACCGAGCGGAATGGCAAATGATGACTTAAATTAATTTTATATTCAAGAAGATTTAGATAAACTACTGCAGTGGTCTGAAAAGTTGCTAATGAAATTTAACCTAAGTAAATGTAAGGTTACACACATAGGTAAAAATAACAATAAGTACGATTACAAGTTATGAGATGAGAAGATTATAAAAAAAAAACATATTCTATAGAAATGTGGTCCCCAAAACGAAAGTGACAAATTTTCCTTCACAATCTTTTACAAAAGTAGAAAGACCTCTTCTCTACTTTTAAAGAACAACCCCGCACCAGAACCTCAGGAGGTTCGTCAATCCCACGTAGTATATAAATACACATGCCCAGAGGAGGACTGCACGCCCCTGTCAGTCTACGTGGGAAGGACGACCACCACATTATCCAGAAGAATCACCATGCACTTGCAACACGGAGGACATAAGCAACACCACTGGAGCATCGACGCCACCTCGACAGGGAGACTATGGTAAAAACACCGAAGTTGTGGCAAAAGAAGAGGACCCACAGCGCTTGGCTATCTTGGAAGCCATCTGGATAAAGGAGCTGCAACCTGCTATTAATAGGCAAGTAAATGACTTCGCCCTCCTCCCTAGCATGAAACCTGTTCGGAGGAGCCAGATGGACAACCCCAAGAAATCGGAGTCTCCTCCACAGAGGCCTCCTATTCCCCGCCAAAGGGAAGAACCTCCTGCCATACGGCGTTCTCAAAGACTGAGAAGCAGATTGGCGCCGAACCCGGGAGTGACCTCTCCAAGTACAGTTTCCGCAAACCCGTGATCTCTCCCAGTGTTCCGTGGTCATACGTGTGACCTCCCCCAGTTACAACACGGTGACTTCTCCCCGTGCTTTTCTTTTCATTTAAAATATGCTCCCTTTTCCTTTTTCTTTACTTCAACTGAGGATGCAGAAGGATCTGCGAAACGTCTTGATATTTGATTTGTTCTGCTTGTATTTTGTTTTTTGCTGTATTTTTTGTATTAATTTCTTGTATTTTGTTTACTGTGTGCTGTATTTTTGTGCTCATTATAACTTTTGTGTTTCCTATGAGTTTTGGAAATTTGATTTACTCCCTCTCCCCCTACCAGAAATCTACTTTTCGCAAGCTTGAGAGCTCACGGAAAAAGTTAATGAATAATTCTTTTGCTGTCGTTTTTAACAGAATATATATAAACATTATGTACATATATATACTGTATATATATATATATATATATATAAATATATATATATATATATATATATATATATATATATATCTGTATTTGTATTTAATAAAAAGAAATTACAATCTTATTAACTAGTTCATTATCACAAGCTAGGCAACGCATTTCTAGAGGAAGTCATCATACAAGTTGCACAGCAGTGATGGAGAGTAGTCGCAGTAGGTAGAACGGAAATTGCTGCAAAGTTTCAGTACCAACGTTCAGATGTTACGCAACCACATTATCAGGATAGACAGAGTATAGTAGCGAAAACATCGAATTAATATATACATATGATAAGGGATCACGTAAACAGATAGGAAAGGTCACAGCACAGAGAAAGCGTGATAACAAAAGGTCATCATTTGTATGCTGACGTCTTTGAACCCTCTCACCAAGAACATCAGTGATTATTTATTTTTATTTCCGGTATGACCTCTTCTCATGAATTTGTCTCTCTCCAATTTCAAGCTGACAGGAGACCTGGAAGCAACAATAATAATAGTAATAGTAACGACAATGATAATCATGTTGGAGATGGTGCAGTTCCGAGAAAGTACAATAACATTCCTGTGGGTGGCTGCTGCCTGGACTAAAGGAAGAGAATGACGTCACGCTTTCCAGTTAAAGCGGCGTAACTCTTCCAGTCAAGAAGACAAAGGAAGCCATGACCTCACCCAAGAGTCTCGTTCCATGAGCGCTTCTCCGGAAAAAAAAAAAAAAAAAAAAT
>NC_134791.1:46642486-46647486 GCF_046742065.1 Oratosquilla oratoria | reverse complement strand
TACAGGTCTTTAAGATTTTAAAGGGAGACAACATCAAAAGTGACAAAGTTTTCACATTGAATGAGAATCAGACAAGAAACAATGGTCTCAAACTGTCCGGAAATAGATTCAATTTGGAAGTAGGTAGAAACAACTTTGCCTACCGTGTAGTTAATGAATGGAATAAACTTCCTGCACAGGTAGTGCAATGTAGTTCAGTTCGAAGCTTTAAGAATCATTTAGATAAATACCTAAGTAAGATGCTGTAATGATTATAATTTATGTTATATTATTTGTTTTTGTTTTGTTATAATTTGTCTGTGATTTTAATTTATTATTAGTTATATGTCAATTTCTCACTCATCACTCTCATTTTCTTCGCATTTCCCACTGCAGCTATCTTTCCTTCCCTATCCTCCTTCACATTCAGCAACTCCCTAAAATATTCTGCCCATCTTCCCCTCACTGCCATCTCTTCCATTATCAACTCTCCATCTGTACCTTTTACCTTTTCTTCCCTACTTGATTCGCCTCCTCTTCCTCTCTTAATTTCTTTCCAAAACATCTTTTTATTACTTTCAAAATTTTCTGTCATACTCCTACCCCAATTCACATCTGCTCTCCTCTTTGCCTCCTTTACCTTTTGCTTTACTTCTCTTTTCTTTTCTTTGTACGTCTCATATGACTCCCCTGTCCTCTTTTGTAACCAATCTGTGAAAGCTCGCTTCTTCTCTTCTACAACCTTCTTTGTTTCCTCATCCCACCATTCACTACCCTTTCTTCTATTTCCCCTTGCTTCTGACCCAGGGCGGTGGGCAGGGTGCAGGGATGACCCGTCATCCAGGAGGTGCTCAGATGAGAGGAAGGGTGGGAGGGGTGTGGAGTGTATTTAGGGATGAAATGGGTGGGAGTGTTTTTATGCCTTTCCCTTTTTGGCTACCTCCCTTGGAAGGGGGAAAAAGCCTTGGTATATGTATGTATGTATATGTCAATTTATTATTATTTAGTATTTACCTGTTTGTTTATTATTTTAACTATACCTATGCATTTATTTATGTATTTTATTTGTTATTTACATTATTATAGTTTTTATTTATTATTTTATTATTAATATGATTTTTTTTTTGCATCCGACCTAGATATGGATCAAAAGGTCTCCTGTCGGCATGCTCCGCCTTTGTAATCCTTTGTACTGGAAAGCGTCTGGGGGTCGGGCACACCACAACCTTGCAGTGGAAACTCTACGGTGTTCTGCTCGTGTCGTGCCAGGGCACCTCGTAACACCATACCACACCTCGCCCATGCTCTGCGGTGGAGGCGGAAGTGGGGAGATCCGTGCATGAGGACGGCATGTCCTCCACCGAAGGATGAGATACGACGGGGCTGCTCCCGTAGATGGCGGTGAGGCAAGGCGCTGGCGGGACAGCGCCAATTCTCGTTGGCGGAAAGGCGTTTCGGAGCTTCCAATACGAGGGATGGAGTTGGGTAGGGAACGGCGGTACCGGACGGAAATCCAGAGGTCACGCAGGTGCCCGTAGGCGGGGCTTATCCGTGCCGCGGCCCATAGTCTTCAGAGCGTCCCGTCGGCGTCGGCGGCGGGTCGTCACCGCGAAGCGCCGGTATTGCCGGTGACGGCGCTCCTGACGTGAGGAGGGGGACGAGCGGACGATGGTCCCGTCATCCACGAGAAGCGGGGCCATCCAAACGGGCATTGGTTGCATTTGGATGCGGCCCAGTGGTAGTGGCGTGTCGGGTTTCGGCGTCCGTCGGAAACCGTGGGCCAAAATGAACGAGGCGGAAGTGCCCGGTATTTCAGCCCTGTGTGCACATTGCGTCGAGGGCGGAATCGAAGGGGGTCCGCGCACGAGGTCCTCCACCAAGCGGAGAGGGCGGCCTGGTGCTCGAAGTCTAGACAGTGTTTTTCGTTGGTAATTAATTTTCTTTCACCCCCGTTAAAAGTTTTTCGAGCGGGAATCTTCTGTTTTGAAACTTATTTACGCATTTGCATGTTCAAAGGTTGTAATCACTCATGCAATCCTATTAACTTTAATGAATAGTGTTAAATGTTATCTGTGCGTTTCATTTTTCTTGATTTTCATGATAGTGCAAAATCAAGTGGCGACCGTCGAGTGAGCTATCCCAAAGACATGGGGTCTTGGGAGTTCATTCATTTATTCACTCTTACTATGTGTACAAAGGATCACAAAGTAGGAGCATGCCGACAGGAGACCTTTTGATCCATAACTAGGTCGGATGCAAAAAATAATTATAATAATGATAAATGAATAAATAGATAAATATTATACTAATATAAATAATGATAAAATAAATAAATAAGTAAAGTTAAATAATAAACAAACAGGTAAGTAGTAAATAATAAATTAACAGATAATTAATAATAAATGATAATCAAGCAAATAATAAACAAACAGACAAATAATAACAGACAAATAAACAAATAATATGAAATAAATGACAGGCATTACAACATCTTGCGTAGGTGTTTCTTTAAACGAATCTTAAAGCTTCGAACTGAACTACATTGCACTGCCTCTGCAGGGAGTTTATTCCATTCATTAACCAGACGGTTGGCGAAGTTGTTTCTACCCACCTCCAGATTAAAGCTATTTCCTGACAGTTTAAGGTCATTATTTCTTGTCGGATTCTCATTTAATGTTACGAGTCAGAAGGCCTTGCAATTTTACTTTGAGGTATCCCAAAGACATAGGGTCTTGGGAACTCATACATTCATTCACTCTTACTATGTGTTACGAGTCAGATGTGTGAGCGAGATTCGTAACAATGTGTGTGTGCAAACTTTGAAATTTCAAGTTTTAAGGTGGAAGTCCGATAAAGGATTTCATTTTGGTATAAATTGCATTTCGTCATTGGTAATTCACTAGCACGTCTGTTCCTGGTAACAATATTACCCCGAAGGGAAGTCATATAGGTTGTATGGGAGAGGTTAGGTTAGCATGATGTAGGGAAGTGATCATTATTCTTCTTTGAGCAGATATTAGTCTTCAATGATAAAAGATATATGGATGTTGATCAAAAGGATACCCTTAAATATTGATTACATACTGGTAACTGTTAGTTTTTTCTACGGTGTTTCTGTTTGGTCAGTTGGGGACAAATGGGGAAGTCACCGACTTTATTCAAATTAAAGACTCAAGTTGATAATCAATTTCCTTTTAGGACTGAGTAAGGCTGGGAAGGGAATCCGGAGGCGTTGTGGGCATTTGATGTTTGGGGCTATAATTTCATTATGCTTATCAGAAGCAGTGCAGAAAGAAAGAAATTATAACTGTGCTGTAGTTGC
The DNA here is from genome assembly GCF_046742065.1 of Oratosquilla oratoria. Taxonomy (NCBI): domain Eukaryota; kingdom Metazoa; phylum Arthropoda; class Malacostraca; order Stomatopoda; family Squillidae; genus Oratosquilla; species Oratosquilla oratoria. Next base: position 46,644,185 of record NC_134791.1, on the reverse strand, counting down.
TATAGGAGTAATGTATGGTGGGCTGGGAAGACATCACGAAAAATTCATTAACTTCGTGAAGGAAGTGAAATAATAGTTAGATGTTTGTCAGGCGGGGGTGATTTTGACTGGTGGTGCACAGTTGACACCGTCAATATTTTTTAACAGAAAACATTTAGATGACAAAAAAGTTTTGGTCAACTTTACACTACAAGTCAAAATTACAGTATAAGCTTAGTATAGAAAATAATCAGATATTCATTAGAAGAGTGTCTACGTGTTACTTTATATACAGTATATATTTTCACGAGGCAAGTGAGAAGAATAGACTTCCGAATATGTGTAGTAAAATGCGTTAGTGATGAGGGAGTATGTGATAACAATGCTGCAAACGAAATAAGGAAAAGAAAATAGAAGAACAGGAATGTGCCGGATTCAAGGTACTATTTTCAGAAGCACAGCGACAAGGGTAAACAAAGTAGGCTCGAAGTGATGGCCACATAATCATGATAATTTGTATGCATATCCCAGGTTCTGTTTTCCTGCGGTCAGTGTTGATGTGTAATTTGATATTTTGCAGAATTGGAAGGAGCTCCACCTGATGTGTTCTTAGAGATAACGATTTCTTTCCAAGGCTCTCCGTGCCGAAATGTCGTCGACGTTCGACTCTGGCGAAGTCTCTATGGAGAACCTGGGCGACTTACCAGTGACAACAACAATTCTGACTCATGGCCCAGGGGTCGGCGTCCTCACCACCTTTCTGAACACGAGTGCAGTAGCCCCAACGAAGAACACGACGATTTCGGGGCCATCCCGTAGTACGTATCACTACTACGGGCCCGGGATCGTGGGGGTCTTCTGCTTTTTTCTCGTCGTCTTCGTCTTTCTCTCGGTTCTCGGGAACACCTTCGTCATTCTCACCATCTTGAGGAACAGAGGAATGCGTACGCGCACGAACCTCCTCCTTGGCAACCTTGCCATCGCCGATATATTGGTAAGTCTTGTTGATTATTATAGATAAATACAAGGAATGTTCGTAGAATATAAATTTTAGTAAAGTAATTCATCAGCAGGCAAATATACTGTTCATCAACAATTCATAAGTCTTTCCTGTCATCTTGGTGCTTTTCCTGTGACATATTTACCATTACTGTTCCGTTCCTCTCTCTCTCTAAGCTTATTATAGTAATGGCCGGCCGAAAGAACACCACGAACAACATTCAAATATGTTCACAAATATTTACGTCGCCACCTGTGTCAAGTTCCTCTCTATTTACGTAAGTTGCAGTAAGCCTAGAATCCGTAACACGAACTTTGTTTTAATGTGATGTAATCAAATCAACAAGTAAATTTGACATTTTTTGTGTGTGCACTTGACTTGGGAGTGTAAGGGAGGATATTGTTTACAGACTTGTTGCAATTTGGGTTATAGCTGATCTCTCTCTCTCTCTGTTTCTCTCTCTCTCTTTCTCGGTGCTGTTTTGGTATGCGATCTCATTTATGGCGTCGTCTAAGAAATTAGGATTTTGCTTTAGTATGCGATCCTAGCCTAACGTAATCCTAACCAACTTAACCTAACCTAACCTAACCTAACCTAGCCTAACCTAACTTGACCTAACCAACCTAACCTAACCTAACTTGACCTAACCAACCTAACCTAACCTAACCAAACTTAACCTAACCTAACCTAACCAACCTAGCCTAATCTAACCTAACTAAC
>NC_134791.1:46634986-46637486 GCF_046742065.1 Oratosquilla oratoria | reverse complement strand
TATGGGGGCATCATCATCTATTTAGTGCTTAGGATCCCCAAAGGCTCTCTTCACAACCCACCCGGCCTATTCCATTCAAACTTCTTCGTCTCGCCCTCAGGTGGCGGTGCTCGACATGCCTGTGGCGGCCATCACACTCATTTCCGGCGACTGGAAATTCTCTCCCGGTTTCTGCTACTTGAACGGGTTCGCAGTTGGCCTCGGACTCATGGTCTCCGTGCACACGCTTATGTGGATCAGGTAAGGAAAGCTACTCACACACACACACACGCACACACACACACACACACACACACACACACACACACACACACACACACACACACACACACACACACACACACACACACACACACTCTCTCTCTCTCTCTCTCTCTCTCTCTCTCTCTCTCGGTGGCATAGTTGGTAGAGCGCTGGACTGGAAAGTACGATAGTGCTCGCAGTACCCAGTTCGAATCCTGCCCAGGGCCGAAATTATTTCGGTATCGCTGTGCCTCGGGTCGTTACTCTGACTCTCGTGGGCGGGGAGTTGGGTGTGTGTGTGTGTGTGAAAGGTCATAGCATTACCCATAGATCGGTCATACGAGCTCTGAGCTCTCTTCCGGGAGGGAAATAGCTGTCGATCACGAGTCCAACACGTGATCCAAAGACCAAGGTGAATACACACACACACACACACACACACACACACACACACACACACACACACACACACACACACACACACACACACACACACACACACACACACACACAGACGTCGGACTAACAGCGAATATTAGAACTACAGCGACGAGGGAGTACCTGTGTTGTATTAGTAGGGAAGAGGAAAGCTCGTGGTGTAGTGGGCAGGTAAAGAAAAAAAAAAGGAGAAGGGAGACATTATTAAGGAAAATGGAAGGAAATGAGGAACGGGACGAACGGGCCCCGGACGTCAGAAGGGTTGTCAACAAAAGGTGTGCAGAACACACAGACGAGGTAGAACAGGGGAGCAGAGGTATCAAAAGCAGAAATATAGATAATAGCAGCTCAATAGAAAGAGAAGATAACTACATTTATGGATTTAATGAGGGAGGAGATGACAACCTCCCGACTAATAAATGTAGAGGAGAAACTAAAAAAAAAAAAAAAAAAAAAAAAAAAAAATTTAACGAAGCATGGGAGGTTAGGTTTAACCAATTAACACTAGTTACACAAAGAGTTGATAAACTGGAAGAACTAAAGAAGGAGAATCAAAACCTAACTAAAGAAACAGAAGAATTAAAAAGACAGTTAAGAGAAGTAAAGGATGAGAATAAGGAATTAAAGGGGAATAATAAAGAGAATAAATAGGCCATAGCAAAAGAGGTAAGTGGTTGGAAAGAATACAAAAGAACAACAACATTAAATTGAGAGATATAGTGAAACAACAGATGAAAGCACAAACTAAGGACACAGTTATTAAAGTGATGAGGGAGAAGGAGAGTATAGTAAGAGACTTAGTGGATAAATGTATAATTATATTAGGGATGGAAGAGAAGCATAATCCAAATAGCACTACAAGAGTAACGAAGGAGAAGGAAAAAGTAAATAAGATATTAGAATTAGTTCAAGAAGATGAACAAGAGACGGGGAAAGAAATTGAAGAATTATATAGACTAGGGAAATACAATACAGATAAGACCAGACCAATTAAGGTTAAATTCAGGTCACAAACGGCAGCAGATAATATCTTGGCAAAAACAGGGAAACCAGCAAAAAGTGATCAATATAAACAGGTATGGATAAAAAGAGAGATGAATAAAGAGGAAAGAGAGGAGAAATAAAAAAGACTAGAAGCTAAGGAAAAAACGAGAACAGAACAGAGTCAGACACAGAAATTCTATTGAAGAGTAGTGGATATGAAAGTGAGGAAATGGTTCATAGCAGAGAAAAATGGAAGGGAAACAGAAAATACGATGGGAGTAGCAGAATTTTAAAAGTGTCTTACACAAATATAGATGGCCTAATAACAGGCTTGAATGAACTGAAAGATTAACTGATAAAAAAAAAAAAAAGAACCGGACATAATGGGAATGGTAGAGACAAAATTGAAAGGTCCATTACCACCCAACAGTGTAGGACATGGTTCATATAATTATTGGATTAGAAACAGAGAGGTAAAACAAGGGGGTGGAGTTATGTTCCTGACTAAGAAGGATATAAATGTGAGGAATGTCACATATGGAAAGAATAGAGTAGAGATTATTATGGTGGAAATGGAGGACAGGGATGGAAAGAACAGGAAGTTTGTGGTATATTATGTGCCTCCTAAAAAGGCTTCATGGGAAGAGATAGAACACAAAAATATGTTAGAAGACACAAGGATAACACTAAATAAGATAATGGAAGATGGAGGAAGAATAGTTATAATGGGTGACTTTAATTGTAAAGAAATCTGCTGGGAGGAGATGACAGTGAAGGGTGGAGACGACCTATGGGGAAATGTACTACCTGATATGATTATAGAACATACAATGAC
>NC_134791.1:46624986-46627486 GCF_046742065.1 Oratosquilla oratoria | reverse complement strand
TTCCATTGGATTTGTGTGTGTGGCGGGGGGTGGTGTTGTTACTGTAATGTAGTGAGTTCAGATATCTCAAAGCTAGGGCATTGTGCTCTGGAGGACTTGTTTTTTCGTTGACGTCGTCGGAATGCTGTTCTGTGATGGTTACTGGTTTGCTGAATGATGGAGGAAACTGACGATGACCTTCCCCTTGGGCGCTCCCATCATAGGTTAGGTTTTCCATCCCAGATATGCTGTGGTCGTGCCTGTATGGTGTACTTCTGGTGATGAACAGTGTGTGCAAATGTAGGTGAGAGGTGGTCAGGGCATCTTGGTTAACCTGATTGGTTGTGTGGCAGCTCTTCTTGGGTGTGTGGCACACTTATACTTTCAGCCTAGCTGCTGTCAGGTGATTTTATTCAGTTGTGTTGTGCCCATTCCCTTGTGCAGGGGAGACATCTCAGCTGAGTAAAATTGTCAGACCTTAGCCCAGAACAGATATAGGCTAAGGTCTTACACCCCCGCATTCATTCAATACTTTCCCTCTGTTCCTTCCCCGCCTTGCCCACCTTCCCCTTCTTCAGGATGCGCGACTCCTCAAACTTGGACTTTAGGAACACCGTTCTCCAGCAGCAAAAGATCAGCCTGACCCTCTTCATCGTCCTGGCTTGCTTCATCATCTGCTGGATTCCCTACATCTTCTACTCCATGTTCCTTGTCATTGGAGGCAAAAACAAGGTCAACATCATTTTCAACCCCATTGTGAGTATGTATGGTGTCTTCAGCTTAGCTAAAACCCTTCCATACTGGGTGGCACTTTTCCTGGGGGTCTGTCTGCCTCCAGGCTGATACATGTATATATATATATATATATATATATATATATATATATATGTGTGTGTGTGTGTGTGTGTATGTGTATGTATATATACACATATGTATGTATATGTATATATATACATATATATGTATATATATATATATATATATATATATACATGTATCAGCCTGGAGGCAGATACATACATATCAAGGACTACTATTACACAGGATGTGCACACCCAGATTCCTGGCTCCGCTAGCGGAGGCCATTGCTTTCTTTGTAACTTAATATTTTATATTGGACAAATATATCAAAACTAGAAACCTAACATTGTATATAGGACAAATATATCAACCATTGAATTATTCAGTGCAGTATAAGTTAATATAAACTTTTATAGTGAAATAAGAAACTGTTTTTAAGGCACTGTTATGCTTTGAAATGCCAATTTTAGTCGGACTAAAATTGGCATGTATTATTGTATGAGGTTAGTGGACACCAAGGGTGGTAATTTTTTTTCTTTATTTATTTATTTTTTTAAATCAGATTTATTTGATTTAAATTGATTTTTTTATAGATTTTAAATATTGTGGGATTGATATCTGATATGCGATCTGATTGCTAAAGGACATTTTTAGCATATCAATATAAGGAGCAGACTTACCACAAATATACAAGGAACGGTATAAGGCTACATGTAGTATATATCAACAAGATTCTTGTTGAAACTTGTTCTGGGTAAGCAGCTTCTCACTGAGTCAGTTGCTGCTTTGGAATCAACCAGGAAGGATGTCTTCTGGACCTGGCATAGTGGTTCCTTCAGGCAGAAAAAATTATCCTGTCTGGAATTATTTTGAAAAACTACCAACAACTTCTGGCAAAGGGTACCGAGCTAAATGCAAAGACTGCAGCCAGGAACTACAGGGCATTGTGTCGAGATTAAAATCTCACGGAGATGAATGCCAAGGTCAGCCACAGCATATAGAAGAAGAAATTGATGACCCAGGTAAATAGTTTTACTTATATTATGTGCATTTTTCCCTTTTCATACACAACTATATAAATTTGGTGAACAATGGAGAGCATGTGCAATAAAAATGTGAAGGCCTAAAGAGATTATACTTCAACTTCATTACTTCTAAACTTGGGTAATGACTATATCACTATAATATACTGTATCCACTCAACTTTGGGGCCTAGATGATTGTTATTAATTTCATTCAACATTGTGTAATATATTTCATAGGTTCCATTGGAATTCAGCCCACATGGGATTCAGCCCAAAGGGATTTAGCCTAACCTAACCCAACTAACCCATTATTTTTAGTGAATTTAAAAGTGGACTGAATCCTGTGTGGGCTCAATTCCAAGCCCACCTATTTCATATCCTGTTAATTATTTCCAAATAATTTAGTGGCTTGTGTGAATATGATTATTATCTAAAAAATAACTACTGTACTCAAAAGTAGCCGAAATCACACTGTATTCATTCATTTATTTATTCATTTATAAATTATGCAATATGCTAAAATTTTCTGTTTCCATTTCAGGATCTGTATCAACAGCTTCAATCCCTTCATCATCGGCTCCACTTGAATTATCTACAAACCTGACTCCACCATTAAAAAGGTCACTATCAGACTCCTCCACTGGCGCCACTTCTGATAAATCATTTTCATCTAAAAGAAAGTCATCGACATCTCT
>NC_134791.1:46572486-46604986 GCF_046742065.1 Oratosquilla oratoria | reverse complement strand
TGAAAAAGATGTCATAGAAAAGTTTAAAGATCAACCAAAACTATTTTACAGATTTGTAAACAATAAACTGAAAAACAAACAAGACTTGGAGAAATTAAGACAGGAGGGAGTTGAATACACTGAGGAAATGGAAATGGCGGAAATTATGAACAAACATTTTAAATCAGTGTTTACAAGGGGGAACATACAACCTGAAGAGAACGAATGGAAAGAGAAAGTCCCCCCTATGGAAGAAATAGAAGTAACAAAGAATGAAATATTAACACACTTGAGTAATCTTGATGTCAGAAAATCGCATGGACCAGATGAAATAGCAAACTGGATACTGAAAGAATGCAGGAATGAACTGGCAGACAAAATACATAGCATACTAAATAGTTCCTTGAAAGAAGGAAAAGTTCCAGAAGATTGGAAAAAAGCAAATATAGTACCTATATATAAAGGAGGAAATAAAGAAGAACCTACCAACTATAGACCAGTCTCTCTAACAAGTACAATAGCAAAAATTTGTGAAAGAATTATCAAAAGTAGATGGGTAAAATATTTAGAAAAAAAAAACAAAGTGTTAAATCCAAGGCAATTTGGATTCAGACAAGGACGATCATGCGTCACCAATTTAATATGTTTCTATTCAAGGCTAATAGATATAATACAAGAAGGAGATGGATGGGCAGACTGTGCATTTTTAGATCTAAAGAAAGCTTTTGACAAAGTACCACATAAGAAGTTGCTTAAGAAATTAGAAACTGAAGGAGGAATACAGGGCAAACTACTAAATTGGATGGAGGACTTTTTGCAAGAAAGAAAAATGAGAGTAGTGATAAGAAACCAGCACTCAAAATGGGATGAAGTAATAAGCGGTGTTCCGCAGGGAACAGTTCTGGCCCCAATAATGTTTGCTATATATATTAATGATATGGATGAAGGAATAGAAAGCTATATGAGCTTCTTTGCAGATGATGCAAAACTACTGAAAAGAGTGAAATCTGAAGAAGATTGTGAATCACTACAGAGAGATCTAAATAAAGTACAAGAATGGAGTAGGAAGTGGGAGATGGAGTTCAATACAAAAAAGTGTAGTATAATGGAATTTGGAAAAAGCAAAAACAGGATAACAGGAGCATATAAATTGGGAGAAGAAGGAATAAAAAAAGTAGAAAATGAGAAGGACCTGGGAGTCATTGTTATGAATAATATGTCACCTGAGAAACATATAAATAAGATTTTTGGAGAAACTTATAATTTAATAAGAACAATCAAAGTTGCATTTACATACCTGGATGAAGAAATGGTGAAGAAAATCCTAATCACCCTGATAAGACCAAGATTGGAATATGCAGCAACGATATGGTCACCAAGTACAAAAAAATGTATAAAAAAACTTGAAAGAATACAAAGAGCAATTACAAAATTGGCACCAACACTCTCAAAACTATCATATGAAGAGAGACTAGAAAAACTTGAACTACAGACACTAGAGCAAAGAAGAGAGAGAGGAGATTTGATAGCTATTTACAGAATCATGAAAGGCATAGAAATTACTGACAGAGAGAATCTGATAAAATGGGATGACAGAAATACAAGAGGACACGGAAAGAAAATAAAAAAAGACAGCTATAGAAGAGATTTGAAAAAGAACAGCTTTCCTCACAGAGTAATAGACAGTTGGAACAAGTTAGATGAGAAAGTGGTGTGTGCAAAAACAATACATGAATTTAAAAATAGTTTAGATAAAATGAGACATGAAGACGGGACCCCACGAGCATAGCTCCCCTTCCCGTAAAATACAGCTAGGTAAATACAACTAGGTAAATACACACACACACACACACACACACACACACACACACACACACACACACACACACACACACACACACACACACACACACACACACACACACACACACACACACACACACATATATATATATATATATATATATATATATATATATATATATAGCTGTATGACCATGTTGAGGAACTTTGGTGGGAAAGCCAAGACATTACCTAATCTGCCACAGTCCTTTTCTGCACACTGTGTTGAAAACTCTGGAAAGGCTGATTAACAGACCTACAATCCTTTGTTTTGCTCTTGGCATTTCTCTTGGAGTTGCCTTAGACTAACAACAACAACAAGCATGCCTGTCTGTGGTGCTCATGTTGCCTCAGAATCCAGATTAGCTCTCTGGGAGGTGGTCTTGGGCAGCGGTGGGTACCAGTCTGCTAAATAGTATATATGCAAAGACTCTTCCTGCAACAATTAAATTTTGAAGATTTTTTTTTCAGGAATCTGTTTCATGACAAGACTTAAATAGTATTGCTTTTGTTGGTAAAGTGATTTCAGATAACATGACTCATATAGTTGGATTATTTTTCATTATATTTTGTAAACTTTTAGGAGAGTTTCTTGAGCAATGCTATAGAGACGAGGACTTCCAGGACTTTGTCCGCTTGAACCAGCACGGACTCAATTCCATCTGGGAAGGAACCCTGCGACCGTTGCAGCATTTGAATCATGTAACGGCTGCACCGGTCATCTGCCAGACTGGCTTTTCTTGTCACAGCCCCTCTCCCTTCACCAGTGGTGTTGCACAGGAACAAATCAAACTCACCAAAATAGTTAATTTAGCGGTGCACTAAAGTTATCACGGAACAAAAACAAGTTGGTTAGTTAATCTAGATTTTTTGGGAAATGCTGGTGAAGGCTCTCTATCATCGTGTGTGAAATAGTTTTGAGTACTGCTTCTGGGAGGTGCTGCCCACTGCTGGTGGTTGCACTGCATGTATACAGGTGCATGGGGTATGATTTGTTGGAATCCTTTTGGAATGGACCATTCTAGGCATGAAAAAGCTTGGTGATGTTTCCATGCCTTATCATAATCATGGTGAAAAAAGGGTTATTTCTACCATATTACCTGGACTTCGTGAAACTTATTCTTGATAAAGGTAGAACTGAAACCTATGTGTATTCAAGAAATCCAGATCCTTAGTCGCTTCTCTCTTCAACATAACAAAACAACTGACATCAACAAAATGGCACTCCACGCGGTGTCTGCCCATTGAGAACTGTCTTGGTAAAAGGCCTCTCAAGGTAGTACCACTTACTCATAATAGTTTCCAAAGGAGATGCGAGAGCTGCTGTTAAGGGCAGTTCTGGAAGATCTTATCCTTTTAAATACTAGAGAACACTTGAAAAATCGAATCTTCTGCTCATCGCCTTCGTCGGCCATCCATCGAGTATCACGCAACCGTTACAAGCCATTTTTTCCAAATCTAGCTCTACAAACATTTTAATGGGGACAGCTACTCCCTATTTCTCCCCTCCCTCCAGATTCCTATATATTATGGAAACATAATTCCTCATACTTTTACCACCTGTTCTTTGAATTCATGACACTGGATTTCTGAGCAGTTTTTAGCCTGTGACATCTGTGGAAGAATGCCTACTCTGTATTCTTTCTATGGCAGTTTCCTTCTTTCATCATACAAATGTTCTGTTGTTGTAATTCTGTCGATGAAATATCTGTTCCCATGGATAGTAAATCCTTTTTTCAATGGTTAGGAGTTAATAGAAGGAGGTACTCAATTCCTCCACCCAAACCTCGTGAATAAGGGCTTACAACATCGTGAGTTAGGGAATAGAAACAATCATAACGATATGGGCTAGGGGGTAGGGACTATTTCAACATCCTATGTTAGTGAATAGGGATAATAGAATGTTGTCGGTGAACTATGAAATCTGACTATCCCTATGATCTCGGTGTAGTGATATATATATATATATATATATATATATATATATATATGTATATATATAGATATATATATGTGTGTGTATTTATGTATGTATATATATATATATATGTATTCATAACACACACAAACACACACACACACACACACACACACACACACACACACACACACACACACACACACACACACACACACACACACACATATATATATATATATATATATATATCTTTATTCAACCACAAACAACTTTTAATTCCATGCCATCGCAATCGAGACTGAAGAATCGCTCGATGGAGACATTTTGTTTGAAATTGAAACGTGGACGAGCCGAGGATTCGAACCCAGCTAACCCGTAACAAAGTTACAGTGACTTAAACCAATGAGCTATCAAGAGAGAATAAAGATATCAATTGATCGCTGGGAACCATTCAGTGTAGATGTATATATATATATATATACATACATACATATATATATATATATATACATATTGATAAGTATTTTAGACAAATTATTTGGATGATGGAGAACATAAACACAGGGGAAGGCTCGGAACCCTAAACACTCTAACGTTTCGTTCGCGTAGAACTTCTTCAGAGAGTGTATGTAGAACTGCAATTGAAGTTTATGTACTAAACCTAATTACCTTTTCGGACACTTGGGAAAGGTCGTTTTTCTGGCGTGTTCTAGAATTAAAATACTAGTTTGTTTAGCTAAATTGATAAACCCTCCTCGATGGTTCGATGAATTATTAGTTGAAATATATGCTGATTCAACAATTCTTCTAGTGAATTTATCAAAACCTTTATGTAGCACTTCAGCTCCTCTCCAGTTTGGTAAATGATCGAATTTTTCCGCATGAACTACTAAAGAATTAGATATCCTATGTGCTTTTATGTCGTTTTTATGTTCATAATTTTTTTTTCTAATCCCCTTGATGACTCGCCAAAATATGCCATTGAGCAACTATTGCATGGGATTTTGTATACGACGCTATTTTCGGGATTGGCTCTCTTTTCGGAAGTCTTTATCAAATCACCTATCCTCTTGTTAGTTATTTTAGCTATGTTTATACCTGTTTTTGTTAAATATTTGTCTATTATTGGTGACGTTTCTGAGCCAGGTACTGATATAAAATTGGTATTATTTTTATCATTTCTCTCTTTCTTTCCGCGATTATAAATATTTATTGCTTTTTTTTGTTCTCCTCAACATTCCTTCTGGATATCTAAGTTTGTCAAAGGTTTTCATAATGTAATCAAATTCGTCTTCTAGGTATTCATTGCTACAGATTCGTAGTGCCCTGAGAAAAAATCCTATTACTATACCACTCTTTGTCCTATCATCATGTACGAAGAAGTAATGTACTAAATCCTCTTTGTTTGTTTCCTTTCTGTATACTGAGAAAGTCAGTTTTTTCTACTCGTCGTATTAACGTATCTAGGAAGGGCAGTTTTCCGTTTTGTTCCTCTTCTACGGTGAACTGAATGTCGCTGTTGACCCCGTTAAAGTGAGAATGCTTAACGCGGTCAACAGCGACATTCAGTTCACCGTAGAAGAGGAACAAAAAGGACAATTAGATCATTTACCAAACTGGAGAGGAGCTGAAGTGCTACATAAAGTTTTTGATAAATTCACTAGAAGAATTGTTGAATCAGCATAGATTTCAACTAATAATTCATCGAACCATCGAGGAGGGTTTATCAATTTAGCTAAACAAATTAGTATCTTAATTCTAGAACACGCCAGAAAACGACCTTTCCCAAGTGTCCGAAAAGGTAATTAGGTTTAGTACATAAACTTCAATTGCAGTTCTACATACACTCTCTGAAGTAGTTCTACGCGAACGAAACGTTAGAGTGTATAGGGTTCCGAGCCTTCCCCTGTGTTTATGTTCTCCATCATCCAAAGCATTTATACATATGTATATATATATATATATATATATATATATATATATATATATATATATATATATTGCTAATAAGAACACGGGTACGTGTGTTCACTTATGCAAAGTAGACCACTTGGAAAAAGGAAACTAACGAAGCAGAGCGCTTTCGTATATTACATCTTCAGTGCAACAAGTACAAAGTAATAGAAATGCATACATAATATATACACGAAACAAAGGAACAAGGACAGTTTGGATATGGGTAGCGGCCAATTACCCCCTGGGGGGCGGAAGGTCATTGTCAATTAACTTATGATGGTGGGGCGACATCAGGTCACAGTCGCCAGGGTCACATAGTGTCGATGGGTTACAATTTACCTGATATCATCTTACTAATTTCTTGACAAATAAAATTATCAAGTTTGTATAAGCCTTTATGAAGGTTGGTATTTTGATTACTGGTGGTATGAATCAAACTACACTCTATTAAATTTCATGCATAAAAGAAGACGGGAAGAAATCCCTTCGGGCTGCGTCAAATTTTGCTCACACATACTACCTCACCCCTTATCCCCCCACCCATTCCACCTCATGCATCACAACATCATCCATATACAACCATTCTCCATTCACCTCTGTCTTCTGCCCTCTCCCTTCCTTCCTCAACAGACATTCCCCTCTTCCCAAAAGCCCCCTTCACCCCATCCATCCACCTCATTCTAGGACGTCCCTTCATGTTCACTCCCTCCACATCTGCCTTCCATACCTCTTTTACTAGTCTTTCTTACTCATTCTTTCCATGTGTCCAAACCATCCTAATACTCATTCATCAACCCTATCTCCCAACTCCCTTTTCACCCTTGTTCTCCTCCTCACCTCCTCATTTCTCACTCTATCTACCCTAGTAACCCCCATCATACTTCTCAGACACCTCATCTCAAACACATTCAAACTCCTTCTCTCTTCCTCTCTTATGTTCCATGTTTCTGTCCCATACAGTGCTGTTGGCACAATCACTCCTTCATACAGTCTCCTCTTAGCATCCATTCCCAATTGTCTATTCCTCATTACACCTTCACTCTACCTTTTCCTGCCACATTTGTACCCAAGTATCTAAAACTATCCACTTCCTTCAGTCGCTCTCCCTTAATGCTCACTTCCAGTCTACTGCCACTTTCACCCCTTGTACATCACATCACCTTACTTTTACCCACATTTATCCTTAGCCTTCTTCTATCACATACTCTCCCAAACTCTGTCACCAACTTCCTCAATCCCTCCTCCGATAACAATAATAATAATAATAATAATAATAATAATAATAATAATAATAATAATAATAATAATAATAATAATAATAATAATAATAATAATAATAATAGTAATAATAATAATAATAATAATAATAATAATAATAATAATAATAATAATAATAATAATAATAATAATGATAATAATAATAATAATAATAATAATAATGATAATGATAATGATAATAATAATAATAATAATAATAACAATAATGATAATAATAATAATAATAATAATAATAATAATAATAATAATAATAATAATAATAATAATTGATGATGATGATGATGATGATGATGATGATGATGATGATGATGATGATGATGATGATAATAATGATAATAGTAATAATAACAATGATAATGATAATGACAGTAGTGACAACAATAATAAATATGTCATTTGGGGAATTTTGATTGTAGGTAACCTAAAGAGGGTTTTGTTCATAAGCAAGCCTGAGAGTCTCGGCTGTTGTTGACTGTTGCAGCTGTTCCTGTGTTGCAAGACACTTCGCAACCAGCGGCGGAACACATCAAAATCAAAGCGCTCAACACCTCTGGTCTCCCAACTAACACCTAATCTATAACCGAACCTAATGTAACTGAACCTATTCTAGCCTAACCTGACCTAATTCACCCTAATCTATCTTAACCTAACCTAACCAAAGTAAACCTAAGTACCTAATCAAACCAAACCTAAATAAGTGTAACCTCACCTAACCAAACCAACCCTAACCTAATCAAATTAAACATAAGCCAAAATAAACCTAATAAAGTCTGTCCTAATCTAAACTAACCATTCGTAGCTTAACAAAACCTAACTGTTTCAAACCTAACCTAACATAAACTACCCAAACCAAATAAAGCCAAACCTAACCTATCCTAAACTAACCTGATCTAACCTAACCAAACCAAAGCAAACCAAACTATATCTAATCTAACCTAACCAAATCCAGCTTAGTCTAAATCTAACTTACCTAACCTAACCAAATCAAACTTAATCCAACTAGGTTTAACCTAATCTAACTAGATCTAATCTAACCTAACCAATCCTAGCCTAACCAGAAATAAACTAACCAAACCTAAGCTAAGCTAAACTAAGCTAAGCTAAGCTAATCTAAGTTAACTCAACTTAACCCAGCCCAACCCAAACCAACTCAACCCAAACCTAAGCTAAACAAAGCTAAGCTAAGCTTATCTATGTTAACCCAACCTAACCCAACCCAACCCAAACCAACCCAAACCTAAGCTAACTTAATCTAACCTACATAACCTAACCTAACCTAACCTAACCTAACCTAACCTAACCTAACCTAACCTAACCTAACCTATCCTAACCTAATGCAACCCAATCCAACCCAACCCAAACCAACCTAACTCAATCCAACCCAACCCAACCCAACCCAACCCAACCCAACCCAACCCAACCCAACCCAACCCAACCCAACCCAACCCAACCTAGCCCAACCCAACCCAACCCAACCCAACCCAACCCAACCCAACCCAACCCAACCCAACCCAACCCAACCCAACCCAACCCAACCCAACCCAACCCAACCCAACCCAACCCAACCCAACCCAACCCAATCAAATCAAATCCAGTCCAACCCGACCTAACTTAACCTAACCCAATCTCACCTTACCTGACGACCACCAACTGATGCTGAGCAGCTTTGCTGACTGCCGTAATACATCTGTCTCTACACCAGTCGCTTAGAGGAGTGGACTTCGAAAGGCTGAGATAAAACTCTTTCGTCTGCGTATGGGTGTGTTTTCTGTCTACGATGTAAGCTAGGGTTTGTTTATTTGGTCTCTGTAGAAAGGAAGGCGTTGTGTACAGTACTTTATGTGGTTGACTTGAATTTACGTGCATTACCTTTTTTCCATTGTTCTGTAATTCTTGGCATTAGTCTGTAGTGTTGTAGTCAATGTATGTTCCGTCCGTGTTTTTCTCTGCTTTATTGGATTTTACATGTGACTTTTCCTCATTTAGCTATCTAAACTGTGGGAAGAAAAAGCTATGATAACGTTTACAGCTACAATAGGAACCTTTCGTAACAGGTCCCTTTCCTGCCTTCGTATCCCTTCCTAGGCTTTCAGAACCTAACCTGCGCAAACTTTAACTGAACCAAACTAAACCCAACCTGACCTAACCCAACTTAACCCGACCTAACCTAACCTAGCCTAGCCTAGCCCAGCCTATCGTAACCTAACCTATCGTAACCTAACCTAACCTAAAGGAAAGGGTCTAAAGCTGTATACTAAGTCGGTTTTAATGCATCTGCATGTCACCTTTTCTTAGATTAGATTTTCTCCTGCAATTTTTATTTTAGAATAAATCTTCACTTTTTTTTTTTATATAGGAGAGGATTACTCACCTGTTGTCATCTGTCCAAGGAGGTCAGTCTCCGGTTGTCAGCAGACTTTATCTGAAAGAAATATGAATGAAAATAGGTTGATAAAAAAAAAAAAAAATGGGTTTGGTCCAGAGATCGTAGAAATGAGGGAACTACGATTTTTCGTAAGCCTACACAATTGATAGATTTTTTTGTGTAGCGCAATTTAGGAAATTTGATGTAGGAATGGGTCGGACCCCCGTCTGAACGGGAATTCTGGGGGGGGGGGCCGAAGGCGTGGTCGGGGTGGAGGGAGATAGCTCCCTTCCCTCCCTCCTCACCTTCAGCTGAATAAAGTCGGCTGGTATTTGCACGTCGCGTTAACAAATTGAAATATGAGAAACTTAATCGATTTTTTCCCTCTTTTTTTCCCACTGGTTCCGTGCTTAGCTAAATAAAAATTGCTTGCATGAGAACGCTTCACCTAATTACATGTGATTTTTTTCCTCTTATTTTGCATGTCTTCCTGCTCGCTTTTATTAACAAGATTCATGTGGACTTTCATTTTTTCTTTTCTGTTACGATTAGAATGTTGGTGCGTAATTTTCTCTTTTAATCAGCGGTGTTCGCACACAAGTTATACAGTCACCGACCAAAGTAACTACCGGAGGCTCGCCGTCGCCAGCGCTACGAGTATTTCAGGGTTGCGCGTCCCAACTCTCAAATAAGCTGCAGTGAGACATGCTGGTTGAAGTAATTGTTCACACACACACACACACACACACACACACACACACACACACACACACACACACACACACACACACACACACACACACACACACACACACACACACACACACACACACACACACACACACACACATATATATATGTATATATACATACATACATACATATACCAAGACTCTTTCCCCCTTACAAGGGAGGTAGCCAAAAAGGAAAAGGCATAAAATAATTCCCACCCATTCCATCCCTGAATACACTCCACACCCCTCCACCCTCCCTCTTATCTTAGCACCTCCTGGATGACGGGTCATCCCTGCACCTTGTCCACTGCCCTGGGTCAGAAGCAGTGTCGCAAGACACAGCACATACACAGCAAGGCCGCTTCATTAAATCGGCGACCCCCCTCCTCTCCGTCCCCCCATGCATAAAAGGAAAGGGCGGGGAGAAATCCCTTCGGGCTGCGACAATTTTTGCTCACACATACTACCTCACCCCCCATCCCCCCGCCCATTCCACCTCATGCATCAGAACATCATCCATATACAACCATTCTCCATTCACCTCTGTCTTCTGTCCTCTCCCGTCCTTCCTCAACAGACATTCCCCTCTTCCCCAATGCCCCCTTCACCCCATCCATCCACCTCATCCTAGGACGTCCCCTCATGTTCACTCCCTCCACATCTGCCTTCCATACCTCTTTTACTAGTCTTTCTTCACTCATTCTTTCCATGTGTCCAAACCATCCTAATACTCTTTCATCAACCCTATCTCCCAACTCCCTTTCCATTCCCGTTCTTCTCCTCACCTCCTCATTTCTCACTCTATCTAGCCTAGTAACCCCCATCATACTTCTCAGACACCTCATCTCAAACACATTCAAACTCCTTCTCTCTTCCTCTCTTATGTTCCATGTTTCTGCCCCATACAGTGCTGTTGGCACAATCACTCCTTCATACAGTCTCCTATTACCATCCATTCCCAAATGTCTATTCCTCTTTAATCCACCAAGGCATTTACTCGCTTCTCTCAATCTACATTCTACCTCCACCTTCACTCCACCTTTTCCTGCCACATTTGCACCCAAGTATCTAAAACTATCCACTTCCTCCAGTCGCTCTCACTTAATGCTCACTTCCAGTCTACTGCCACTTTCACCCCATGTACATCTCATCACCTTACTTTTACCCACATTTATCTTTAGCCTTCTTCTATCACATACTCTCCCAAACTCTGTCACCAACTTCCTCAGTCCCTCCTCCGATCCTGCCACAAGTGCAGTGTCGTCCGCAAACAACAGCTGGCTCACCTCCCACTTTTCTCCATTTTCTTTAACCATCTCCAATCCCTGACCCACTACCCTTGCATTTACCTCTCGCACTACCCCATCCATGTATAAGTTGAACAGCCAGGGCGACATAATGCATCCTTGACGAAGTCCCACCTTTACCTCGAACCACTCACTCTCTCCATTTCTAATCCTGACACAAGCTCTACTACTCTCATAAAAACTCTTGACAGCTCCTAGAAGCTTTCCTCCTATCCCATATATCTGCATAACCTCCCACAGTGCCTTTCTGTCTACCCTGTCGGAAGCCTTTTCCAGATCCATAAAAGCCCAAAAACATCCTTCCCCTTTCCTATAGCTTTCTCACATATTTGTCATACCACAAAGATCTGATCTACACAACCTCTACCCGTCCTAAATCCACACTGTTCCTCACCAATTACTCCCTCTGTTCCTCTCCTAATCCTCTCAATCAAGATCCTCCCATAAGCCTTCCCAACTACACTTAACAAGCTAATCTCTCTGAAACTACTACACTCACACTTGTCCCCTTTTCCCTTGTAAAGTGGAACTATACAGGCACTCCCACAGTCCTCCGGCACTCTACCCTCTCTCCAGCAAACATTAAATAACCTCACCATCCAGTCCACCATCACTGTACCTCCGTATTTTTTTTTTTTTTTTTTTTTTGATATTCTGCATGGCATCCATCCAGACCAGGTGCCTTACCTGCTTTCATCATCTTAACAACTGCCTTCACTTCATCTTTCCTTATTTCTCCTCCATTTTCCTCAATCATCACTTTCATTTTCTTAGCATTTCCCACTGCAACTATCTTTCCCTCCCTATCCTCCTTCACATTTAGCAACTCCCTAAAATATTCTGTCCATCTTCCCCTTACTGCCTTCTCTTCCATTATCATCTCTCCATCTGCACCTTTTACCTTTTCTTCTCTACTTGATTCGCCTCCTCTTCTTTTCTTAATTTCTTTCCAAAACATCTTTTTATTACTTTCAAGATTTTCTGTCATACTCTTACCCCACTTCACATCTGCTCTCCTCTTTGCCTCCTTTACCTTTTGTTTTACTTCTCTTTTCTTTTCTTTGTACCTCTCATATGACTCCCTCGTCCTATTTTGTAACCAATCTGTGAAAGCTCGCTTCTTCTCTTCTACAACCTTTTTTGTTTCCTCATCCCACCATTCACTACCCTTCCTTCTATTTCCTCCTGTCCTTCTTGTTCCACACACCATCCTTGCACACTTTGTGACCCCCTCCTTGAACCATCCCCATTCCTCCTCCACACACAGCTCTACTCTATCCTTCACTCCCTCCCACTCCTCCTTCAGCTTCTTCTTTTACTCCTTCTCCTTTTCCTTTTCATTTAAAGAGTTCACTCTAAGCACCTCCCTACCTTTTGTCCCTTTCCTCTTTCTCCATCTATCCTCCACTCTCAACTTACCTTCCACCAAAAAATGATCTGATATTCCCCCACCCTCTCCCCTTAGCACATGTACATCCTTAACTCTTCCTATCATAGTCCTATTTACCACTACATAATTCATCAACGCTCTATCTACCACCCTTCCATCCACCACCCTCTCCCATGTGTACTTATGCTTGACTTTCTTCCGAAACACTGTATTTGCTATCATCAACTCTCTTTCTAGACACATTTCCACCATCAACTGTCCACTACGATTCTTTCCTGGAACTCCACATTTCCCAACCACTCCATCAATTGGACAATTTCCTACCCTATTATGGTCTCCTAGTACTATTACATTGACATTTCTCCCTAAATCCTCTATGCACTCATTTAAATCTATCCAAAAGGCCTCCCTTTCTTCTACACTCTTCTCACTGCCAGGCCCATATACACTTACAAAGACCCACATCTCCTTTCCCAGTTTCACCTTCATCCACATTATCCT
The DNA here is from genome assembly GCF_046742065.1 of Oratosquilla oratoria. Lineage (NCBI taxonomy): Eukaryota > Metazoa > Arthropoda > Malacostraca > Stomatopoda > Squillidae > Oratosquilla > Oratosquilla oratoria. Next base: position 46,591,713 of record NC_134791.1, on the reverse strand, counting down.
TGAGGAAACCTCCTTCCACTCCACTACCCGTTTACCTATCTCTTCACTTACTAGAATAGCCACCCCTTCCCTCCCTCGCCCTCTCTTCACTCCTGATAACCTCCCACTTACACTCCCAAACTTACACTCACCCTTCCCTTTCAACTTAGTTTATATATGTATATATATGTATATATGTATATATATATATGTATATACATACATACATACATATATATATATATATATATATATGTGTGTGTGTGTGTGTGTGTGTGTGTGTGTGAATATAAAAATAACAGATTAGTTACATTTCCTGTTTTGTTTGGCTCCCAAAAATAGTTAAAATACGGTGGTGTCGTAATTGTCAGCTGCGCATTAGGCTACTCAGCCATGTTCTGACCTAACGGCAATCCCGATGTCGGTGACTACTCGTACAGTCGCGGTCAAACATCTCTCCTTCCCGTCTTGAATTTAGCTGCAAATACAATCATCGCTGCCGAGGCGACCAACGATGGGTATCTGCATGCTGTAGTCTTGCGGCATGTACGTCGGAGAGAATTAGCTCCCGCTGCTCTTCAAGTCAACATTCTCACCTCTGTCTAGATGTGGAGCTGTGAGTGTCCGACAGTTGGCCCCTCTGGACAGGGCCCAGAATCTCTGTCCGTCAGCTTGAGCCATCGTGCCCCATTTGAAGACATACAGACAGTCCAGTCACCACAGTGACAACCAGCGACTGCTCATACTCAACAGGTGGCGGCGGCGGCACACCAGGCGGTTAACATGCTACTTGCTTTTGCTACTTCGTTTGGATAGAAACGACTTTGGTTACAATATTCTAGATTTCCATAAGAACGTCTCAACAATGTGTCTTCTAACATTCGTATTCTAGGTTTAACTTCTTTTAGTCTGTCATTCAGCTTCTCACTATATGACGCAAGAAGAGTAATTTGACCTTTGGAAATTTGAAGAGCAGAAGCGCGTAACCGAAGTCGTTCCTACTCGAGTGAAAAGCGGCGGCAAAGCAAGTAGCATGCAAGCGAGAAATGCCCCTAGGCGCACCTGCCCACTTTAACACAGTGGATGGCGGTCCAGTGTATTGTCCTGATATATATATATATATATATATATATATATATATATATATATATATATATATATATATATATATATATATATATATATATATATATATATATATATAGGCTATGTGGATAGCTCCAAGGTCCGTTACCCAGTCTTTGTGGTAGGTAGGTAGGCAGGTTTTCAATCAGTGAAACTCAAACTAGTAATTATCATCGCTACAGAGCTGATCAGATTGTTTATACTGAAGCTGCACTTCATTATAAGGATTATTCTTAAAGACAAACGTTAAATATAGATGCAACATCTTCTAGCCATTGTATTTGCTTAGTCATCTTCGGAAGAGACATGTCTTTTGAGAGCGGTTGTACTTAATTCATGCTCATTTTATCGGCAAGTTGGGTTACAGAAAACAAAACTGGGAGCAGCTGCTTCAATTTAGACTATTCGGGCGAAATTTTTTATAAAAAAAAAAAAAAACCGCACAGGAGTTCTCCCACAGACGCCATACATTCCCTAATAGTGACGAAGTCACTAAATGTATAGTGATTAAGGACATGAGTTCAGTCGCACCCTCCCTTCTAAGTGAAATTACTTGACGTTAGTCAGAATGATATCACGGGCAACGATTGGTTTAACGCAGCTACCTTGTCCCGTATCAATGTATTCCGGCTTTGATTATGATTTCCATTATTTATGTACAGTTTCCTCCACTTGCAAGTATCATAGTAGTTGATGTCTTTGACGAAGGAGCTGTGGAGGTCGTATATCTCTGGGTCGTAGATTTACGACATGAATGAGGCATTTACGACCTCATTGTAGACCTTATTCGTATCGTAAATGTTTGACGTGAAGACATACGCTTGCTACAGTTTCACCAGTTGTACCCTGCCACTAAAGCGGCATGTTTTATTTCTTACATATTTTAAAGGTTACTATCATTCCATGTCCCATGTCGTTGAAGTGTTGTATACTGTGTCACCCCCTCCCCCCCTTTTTTGTGGGTGATGCCGAATATCTAAGTATGTAATGGTTATATTTAGTTATTTTGGTCCATACACATTATGGCACTAACATAATTTAATTTTTGTGATGTTAATAAGATTTTACTTTTTTTTTTCTGAAGGTGCGAGGAAGTTCAAGAACTGGAACACTCCTAACCGGCACAATCCTTCAGACATCCTGGGAACTTTCCGAGGTTCGTATGTCAAGGGCTGGCTTAGGTAAAGAGTACGCCACGCAGACCACATTTCAATAAATCACACAACAATCTCCTTTACTAATGTTCTGTGGAATGATAGATCGAAAGGCATGCTACGCACAATGTTCCCCCTAATCACAGACCAACACTTTAGCAGGGCAGAAACCTTACTTAGCTTTACTGATATAAATCTGCCATTAAAAAAATATCTTCCCAGCATCCCTCCCATCTCTACCCTCACCCTTGCCCTCACAGGGCACCGTGTAGATACTTCCGTCTTTTTAACGCCATTTGTCTTCTTGTGGTTGAGCCCAAAGTACATGAAATAATTGTGCGCCAAATGTGAGATTAAAATGTTTTTGCATTCACCTAACCTAAACCTAATCAAACTTAGCCTAACCTAACCTAAACTAACCTAATCCATTCCCCCCTTTTCCTCCTCAGTTCCCTCTTTGCTTCCTCTATTCTCGGTCCCTTTTTCGTCATACATTCTTTCATGCCTTCCGCCAAACTGTTCTTCGGGTGTCTTTCTTTTTCTGTTTCTCTCCATCAGGATAAATTATTTGTTGTTCTATTTTTTTTTTTTTTTTTAGATAAAATGATAAAACTTCTCTTAGTATCCTGGGAGTACATATTCTCTAGTAATCTATCTCCTCCCGAGGGACAGATTATAGATAATGACTATATGTATACATTCTTATTCAGATGTATTTACATAAGATAAGCTCATCTAATTTTGTCATACTAATCACTACAAAAGTAATGAAAGTAAGTTTAGCTAGCAGAGCTATGTCTAACGTGTTTCTGTATATTTTTGCTTTTCCAGAGAGACGACATCCATACGGTAACCGGGTAGTAATAGGTCCCGAACATGAGGAAACCCCGAGAACCAAGAACCTCAAGTACAAGAAAGTTGTGTTAGACCGAGAGGGGACGCCCCAAGGTCTGGCGATGACGTCATCTGCTCCAAAGTACGATATGGGCATTGCAATGACGAAGAACACGCTAGACCAAGAGGAGTTCTTCCGAAGGAGTAACAGGCAAAGAGCGGTGGAGCAGGCGGCCTACTCGGAGGGTTGCATCTACGCCTACACCACTCACCAGAAGACTTGTCTCCACTCCCCTCTCCGAACCCGTCACCAATCGGAGCAGACTGGTAAACAACGACGAATACCAGATATACAGTTGACATTGACCGGGAACGAGAATCAGAGGCCGGCCTTCCTTTGCCCCCCCGTAAATCATGCCAGAGATATGGACGAGGTCATTCCTAACTCGCCGACCACCCCGAAGAAATCCCTCATCCAGAATTTTGCCAGTGACGTGCTAGAGGAAAACATTTGTCTTTTTGCCGAGCCTCTCGAAGAATTAGAGCGTGACGGCGTTGATATGAACATTCTTGGCAAACACTTGCTCAGTAGCAAGAAAAACCCTGACGAAATCAGGTCGTGGAGCAGCGAAGCGCTCCTCGACACTGAGAAGGGTCGGTCTGAGGATACGCTCGACATGACCTCCGTCAGTGCTTCTAACCCGAACCTGACAGAATACCTTGGCGGCGGCGACGACAACAAAGCAGAGCAGATAGGCAGTGCTCCCTTCCTCGGGGTGGAAGGCTCCAAGGTCCGGTGTAACAGCTACCAGGAAGTGCTCTGTGTCCATTCGGACTCCAATTTGGTGGGGCCAAAGAAAACCATTTCCGCCGATGACATCGACACTGGGCAAAATATGGAAGGGAATGTCCGTCCAATGCCATTCCGTGATAGGGGATATACCGACGGGGGCACTAGATGGAATAACAGGAAAACGTCTCGGCATCATTTGATGTGGCAAGCGAGTGTTGAAGGACTTACTGGGTCACCTCTGGATTCAAAATCCAAACGCCACTGTCAAATGTCAAAACAGAAGACTTGTCACGTTCGACAGGTCGACATTGGTCAGTTCTCCAAGGAAGAGCAGGGCAGGGGCCCGAAGAAGGCGAACGAGGGCAACTTCTTGGGATTCGCTTCTCTCCTTACCACCGTCAGGAGGTCCTTCTCTGATTTTTTCTTGGTGGAACCAACTAGTGACAATGAAGACAAAAAGAAGAGTCCCAATGTCATACCGAACTCGTGCGCTACAGTCATCTAGGGGAAGTCTCCACTGCCCCCCACACCGTTATTCTGCCAAAGCACCAGAAACCAGCAGTGAATGAACGTTCTGCTCTTTGAACCCTGCGGATTCTGTAACATACATACATACATACATACATACATATATACATACATGCATATACCAAAAGGCCCTTTCCCTTCCCAAGGGGGTGACATAGTTCGGGCCTACACTCACCCTTCATCCATGCATTTCACATCCATCCGTCACCCATTTGCTGTCCCTTCTATGTCAGTTCCTTGTGGATGAAGGGTCATCCCTGTTCCCGCCCATTTCTTGGGTGAGATACAGTGCAACTTCTGAGTTGGTAATATAAGGTACTTTATGAATTTTGTTTTAACAAACGTCAGGTGGTTTTACGCAGTTGAAGGGTGAACCCAATACCAAATAGAATTTTATAGCTTTAGCCGGAATAGAATATATGAAGTGTATCCTTGTTGAAGGGGTTCAAGCGTGTGATAATGACATTGATTGAACGGACCAAACCATTTCGAACCATTCGTTCCTATGTTGCCAAAAAAGAACATACTCTGGTTTCTCATCGGATTTCGTAATGATACGCTTTATTCATTGTAGTTTTCATGGTAATAGATAATAAAAATAAAACCAAATATTCTGATTGATAATGTGGTTGGATGTATGTTCTCATTTTGTCTAGACGTATGCTGAAATATTTGAATGAGGAAAACATTTTTCTTCTCGGTAAGGATACCAGCATTGTGCGTGTTGTTTTAAAGAGAAGTGAGGATGTGTATATGTGAATACGAAACAGAAGTGAAGAAATAGCCACAGAATGATGGTGAAGATTGATTGCCAGATTCTTACCTAGTCAGTTCCAGTGCCTGTGGAAATATTTGTCTTGTTTTTCGATGGTTACGTGACTCATTTCAAGTGCCATCGGTCGTGACACCACATGCCACCGGGGCGGCTTTACATTTAAGTCGCTTCTAAATTTCTCTAGTCTCGGATAGATTTTTCTGTGTAATAATGCCCAAGAGTATGTCAATAATAATATATTTATTTTATTGCCATGTCTGCGATAAATCAGCTGACCACTGAGCTTCCAGAATCGCTCCTAAGAAAATGGTGCAAAGAAAACGATAGCCTGCTACTTTTGCGTGGAACTGGAACCAGCAAGAGGCTGACAATAACTTCATGACCTGATCTTGATGGTGGGATTCCTGAGGACGAACACGTGGAAAGTGAGTCATCCTTGCTTCAGCGTGTTTCTCAGTGGGTTGATGAGTATCCGGTGAAAAGGCCTTTAGGTAGGACATGAGTCGCTGGCTGTACATGTTTGTGCTCGAATTTCACTCAAGCCCGATGCTCAGAACTTTAAATGTGACGTTGTAGTCATCTGTAACGTGCTTAAGGAATATCTTAAACTCATTCGGTGATCAAGTAATCCCTGTCGAAAAATCTATTGTTATTATTTTGTGGTCGGTCCTCACGTTTTTCAAGGAAAATGAAGTATTTGTATCGGAAAATATAATTTAGTTGAGTGGTCAATTTCAATAGTATAGTGTTTGTATTATCAATGGTCAGAAATGTGTGAATGGATCTCGTAAAAAAAAAAAAGACTGAAATACGACATCTGTAAGGTCTGAACACTGAGGTGACTTTTAATCTGCACAGACTTGTCAGCTTTGGTGTGCAGCCTGTGTTCACTCTGTTAACTTTGGTGGCCACTTTAACTCTGAAAACTTTAGTACATAATTTGAATCGTTAAAAAGTCCCCCTAATAGGAGTGTGACTCTGAAGGTAATATAAGGTACTTTATGACCCAAAGTTGAGGGTGCTGGTGAGTGTCACTTCTTCACACAAATTTTTCTTTTAAAGAATCCTCTGGAAATAAAGATTTAGAGAATTAGTGGAAGAGAAGACTAATGTTCCTTTACTACGTAGAATCACGTTACTGAAATGCATCGTTGTATCTAAAAGATAATCAAACAATTTGGTTTGTGAAACTTTGATTTTTCCTTCTAGAAATTTTTTTCTTAAAGTACATCTTTCAGGCACTGTTGTTTGATGTGTGTAGTATGAAGAAAACAGTAAGTTTTTTAATTGAAATGTTGGCAAGCAAATGAATAGAAGAGTACGATTGAATTTTGGTTTTGTGCATATTTCACACTAAAGCAACAGAGACTACTGATCTCAGAAGGCGGCGACAGATATCGAATTATATTGATAAAATGTACTCCATCTTTTCGTGGTCATTGTAACTCACCTGTATCATGGATGAATAAAAATATAAACCAATATTATTTTTGTCTAACCATAGCCAGCAGATCTAAGAGGAGATATTCACTTTTGTCCCAGTTCGAAATCTTTGTTCTCACTCTCTCTCTCTCTCTCTCTCTCTCTCTTTATGTTTCTTCCTTCGCTCTTTCTCTCATTGTCTCTCCTTTCTACTCTCTCAGTGCCTCTCCTGCCTACTCTCTCATTGTTTCTTACTCGCCTCTCTCTCTCTCTCTCTCTCCGTCTCTCTCTCTCTCTCTCTCTCTCTCTCTCTCTCTCTCTCTCTCTCTCTCTCTCTCTCTCTCTCTCTCTCTTTCTCCCCCCCTCTCTCTCTCTCTCTCTCTCTCTCTCTCTACTTCCTCTCTCTCCCCCTCTCTCCGTGCCTTCCTTCCCCCCTCTCTCATTCTTTCCCTTTCCCTTACACCCCCTTTCTCTTCTACTCTCTCCCTAACTTCCTCTCCATTCTTTTCTTTCTCCCTTTCCCTCTCCCTCACACTATCTTTCCCCCTACCCATAACTATCTCTTCCTTCGCTCCTTCCTTCTCCTCTCTCTCCGTCTCTCTGTCTTTCTGTTTGTCTCTCTCTTTTTCTCACAATCTATCTCTTTCTTTCTCTCTGGGGGTGAGGATTTACCTATTTGCTATGAATCCCGTTTCGAGGTCTTGCAGCCCTCTCCGTTTCGTCTCCTGTCTAAGAAGAGGGAAACAAGATATCAAAGCAGAATTTGAACGCCGCCTGAAGGAAAGCCAACTGCTACCTCACCACTTTCTTGTGGTGCCCGGTTGATTCCCATGCGGGAGTTGATACCAAATGTGAATGAAGTTGACATTATAATCACTGTCAAACTTCTCTTACACTAACTAGCAACAACTTCATTCTTACAACATCCAAAAGTCCTCTGGCGATGATGAATGACGGAGATGGTGGTCTTTGAAATGCCATGCTCACAACCCAAATAACAGACAGTGAAGGCCCAATGGTCGCCCTGTAGTGGTATCAGGGAACAACAGAGCTCGGCAGCAGCCTACACCATTAAGCAGCCTTATTCAGGAATCGTTCTGCTTACTCGATGTAGGGAATGTAACTTAGTAGGAGAGACGTCCCCAGCAATGTCACCAATATGCGCCAACAAAAAACAACAGGAAGAGAGTGACGGCTCTCCCAAAGCCAAGGTTCCTGTAAGAGGCTGGTAGATAAAGGTAGACAAGTAAGGTAGATAGAGGGGTAGGTGGCGAGAATTTCATTTCTATGAGTTACATGTTTGGTAAATAACAGTCGTAGGCAAAAGAAACTGCATGATCTCGCTCCTAGTCTAATGCTTACAAACAACCTCTAGGGACCCGATTTCATTGCTGCATTATGCTGATGTAACAGTATGTAAACTAAGCCAGTGATGCATTGATTTCGATATTGCTTGAGTAAGTAGTATTGCTTAAGGCTTTTGTAACAGTCTTTCTGATTGGAGAAAGGGTGGAAGAGGAGAAAATTCAATTGGTTCATGGGAGTAAAGTCACGCCCTTAGGGGAGGTACTTAGATGTAAAAGTAAAGATCATTGGACTAAAGAAATCATGACGTCAATGCGAACTGACCTAGTGATCAAATTGAGGATTCCAGATGGGAGTCCATTTGTGTAAATTGACAAGCCAAGTGTAATATTATTCGGGAAGAAAAGAAGGAAACTTTAATCTCAGTTTAATTTCCCTCATGGACAGAGTAAGACGATTGAAAACAAGACATTGTTGAAAGAAAATTGAAAATGAGAGAAGAAATACAAAACTACAGAAGGTAACAGTAAACAGTAACAATAACGGAGTTAACAGTCCCTCTGTTGCACTCCCGCCCTGCCCAGCAACGCTTCTCTGCGAACGGAGCAAAGAACCCCTCCCCAAACTCGAGAACAATCCACGAGTACAAAGGTAACACCAGAGTAATTGACCACCCTCCCTCCCTCAAAGGGTAATAACCTTCGTCATGAGCGTTATCCACCGACCCAAGCATTACAATCGGTGATCCCACTAAGCAATATTGCATTCCTGAGTCAATCCAACCATGCTAGCCACCAACTCGACCCATACCAAGACAGAGTGTATCCTCACTTGGAATGTTCAAGATTCTGTCCTGTTTCATCCTGAAATCTACTGTTAATGAGTTAATAAGGAATAAATGCTCCATGGAAGTATTTAATGAATTTGAAGACAAATACGTAACCTCCGTGATATGTGGCCCCATACAGAAATTAACAAAAGAACTAACCTCAAGAGCTCAACATAACCTTAAGAACTCTAGTACTCACACAAATCCAAATGTCATAATACAGAACTTTTAACGCTAGTATTGCAGTAGTTCACGTTTCACCTTTACGATGCCACACAGAAGAAATAATGAAATGAATAAAGACAATAAAAAATAAGAATATATAGAAAAAATATATGTAAACGGTACAAAGACCAATATCCCATACTAATAGTGACATCCAAATAGCTACAACTTCCAACCTACTTAACTGTGGGTTGGTTGTTCTGTCTCGCGCCGCTCTTGTACGATATTTCACTTTTCAAATGTTAGTTTAGCCAAGGGTATTTGTAATTTTGTTTGTAATACTGTTTTCTGTAGGAAGCTGTGGAGAGATGATAGAGGCGCGTTTTGTCGTTCAGAATTTGGTGTAGAATCCATGCTGTTTGAGGGATAGGTGATAGAAAAGTGTATAAATTGGGTGGACTGGTTAGTATATGTGATATTGTGAGGGTAACTTTATTTTTGTACAGATGGTTATTGTTCTATGTGGGTGGTCTCTCTTGGTGTAGTTATTTGAGTAGACCTATTAGGGGGGAGTTTGTCTGACGAACTGTAGTGTATCTGCATGCATGACTACTGGTCTGATCATCCTGGATTGTACTCATTTTCGGGCTTTTCTGGGATTGATGCATTCCGAGCCTTTGTCACAAAAGACTTCCTTTTCACGTAGGTATACTGTGCAATCTGGGGATGATGTGGGGGTCTTACTTGCTATTTATAATGTTGCTGGGTCTAAACATGGGTGCCACATACCGGGGCAGAGGAATATACATCTTCTAGGGGGCGACATGTTGTCTAATATTTTCAAAGTTTTGAAAAAACGACGTGGGCGTGGATAGTATGTATCTACTTCATAACTTAAATAATCTACGGCCGGAGAGGTTGGAAGTTGTAGTTGATTGAAGGTCATTATTACTTCTATTTTTTATATTTGAAATATTTATGGTTATTTGAACTGTGCAATTTCATTACTTTTGATCGCCTCTTTATTCTTTTTATTATTTCTTCTTCTGTGTGGCATCGTAGAGTGGAATATAGACTACTCTCACACCATAGTTAAAAATTCTGTGGTGTTGTTTGAACTGGGGCACCTGCAAAGGTTGTTAGGACTCTGACTTTGTTATATTAGGCTCTTTATTCTAGATGTATTGTTAAGGTGTCTTCTTGGTGCCACATATTACGGAGAGTTCCGTATTCATCTTCGAATTCGTCGCATACTCACATGGGCTTTCCTTTGTTATGGAGTCATCTTTGGTAGATTTCAAGACCACGAATTTTAGATTGTCCAAAGCAGGGTCCACTTCATCTTGGTATGGGTCAAGTTGATTAGCAGAGTTGTGTAGATTCGGGAATACAACATCTAGTGGGATTGGGGTTCTGGTTATTAACTGTGGTACATGGATATGCTGATAGTGCCGACGGTGGTGGGTATTGCCCTCGGTGGAAAGGGTAGGTATTTTTTTTTCTGGGTCGGGCCAATTCGCTTTGCTCACTGAGAGGTGTTGCGCGGCAGGACAGGGATGTAACGGAGATTTAGGTTTTGGAAGGGCTTTTGCTCCATGTTGTTGTTGTCTTTTTGTTGCCAATATTCTTACTCTTATGGGTGATAATGCTTGGGCGGCTCCACAGTCCGGTTAGATTTGGGGAGGCCATGTTTAGGGCACCTTTTCTACCTCCTTTCTCATGTGGGGTGAGCATTAATGGTGTTCCTAAATCGGGCTGCTCAGTTGTGTAGGTTGCTGCCGAGCTATGCTACTCCCATTTTACGGAGGGCGATCAATGGGGTTACATCGGCCGCCGTGTAGGTTGGGACCAGGGGTTTCCAGAGATCACTATCTACTATCCCTACCGACACGCACCATCGCCGGAGGACTAATGGTTTTTAGTTGATATATATATGCACTAGACTACACACACACACACACACACACACACACACACACACACACACACACACACACACACACACACACACACACACACACACACACACACACACACACACACATACACACACACACACACACACACACACACACACACGCGCGCACACACACACACACACACACACACACACACACACACACACACACACACACACACACACACACACACACACACACGCGCGCACACACACACACACACACACACACACACACACACACACACACACACACACACACACACACACACACACACACACACACACACACACACACACACACACACACACACACACACACACATTTCTGCAAATCATCAACCCTTTTAGAAAAGAAGGAAAGAAGACAAGAGAAGGAAGATGCAGTTGCACAGACACCAGATTTCTCCTCCCAACGGAGAAAAAGAAAGAAAGAAAAAAAAGTTCCGTCTCCCCTTAGCACGTTTTTTTGCATCTATATAAGGCGGAGCTTGGTCCTACTTGCTTTCTAAGCATCTACGGCCCGCCGCATACAACTTTGCCTCTCACGACGCTGTTTGGGAGAGAAAGGAAAGGGATCTCTCCTTATTCGAGAAGAAGGAGGAGGAGGAGGTGAGGAAATGGAGGAGGTGGAGAAGAAGAGAGAGTTTGTGTGTTTGTGTGTGTGTGTGAGGAAATGTAGGAGGTGGAGAAGAAGGATATGGGGGAGGAGGAAGTGAAGATGGAGATGGAGGTGTTGTGGTAGTGACGCCCCTCCAAACTTGGACCTTTTCCCCCCCACTTTTCATTTTTGGGTCTCTGGCGCCCGTATTGTTGGCCTGAGCGGTGTCCAAATGCACCCCATAGCAGCCCTGGCCAACCTCGACCTGTGAGTGATATGGCGGGTAAATCGGAGCAGGAGACCAAAATTGTCCAATGAATTTTGCAGAAAATCCGAAGGTGACCGATTTGGCCCAAACATACCCCACGGGGAGAGAGTCAGGCACAATAGACGGCGAGGTGGGTGCGAGGAGCCTGGGCCAAAGGGCTTGGCGGTGGCGCCGCTCCAAACTTTGGTTATATGTCGTGGTTGTAAGTGATGGATGTAAGTCGCGGTTAAAAGACGTGTTTAAAACTCATGGTTGTAAGTGATGATTATAAGTGGTGACTGTAGGTGGTGGTTGTAAGTCGTTGTTGTGAGTCGTGAAAGAGGTGGTTGGAAATCGCGGTTGTAAAATGTGGTTGTAGGTGGTAGTTGTAATTGGTGGTTGTAAGTCAAAGTTGCAAGTTATGGTTGTAGGTGCTAGTTATAAATGGTGATTTTAGGTGGTGGTTGTAAGTGGTGGATGTAAGTTATGTTTGTAGATGGTGGGTGTAAGCCGTGGTTGGAAGTCGTGATTGTAACTCGTGGTTGTATATCGTGGTTGTAGGTGGTGGTTGTAATTAGTGGTTTGGAAGTGGTGGTTGCATGTTGTGGTTGTAATTGGCGGTTGCAAATGGTGTTTTTTCGAGGTTGTAAGTCGTTGTGTTTTGATTGTGAGTGGGGAAAGTCCAGTTCAAATGGAAGATATGATGATTTTTTGGCTAAATCCTTTGGTAATTTGGGGCTCTTTTTCGCCACTTACCCCGATTGGGTTACAAACTCAGCCACAGGTCGAGGGCCACCAGGGCTCTTGCGGATCGCACTTAGATACTGCTCAGACTAAAAGTACGGGCGCCAGGAGGCGGAAATGAGAGGGAAAGAACACATAAACACACACAAATTTGGCAGGTCGCCACGATCTCGTCATTGGACCCAGGTTCCCCACGTCTACCTCGCCGTACCCTGTGGACGACTCTCTCCCTCTGGAGTAAGTTTGGGCCAAATCGGAGACATGACGGTTTTTGGCCAAATCCTTTGGTAATTTTGAGGGTCATTTTGGCCACTTTTCCCGATTGGGTCACCACCAAAGCTACAGGTCGAGGGCCACTTAGATACTGCTCACACTAAAAGTACGGGCGCCAATAGCCGGAAATGAGAAGGGAAAATTACACAAACACAAACAAATTTGGCTGGTCGCCACAACCTCGCCCTTGTGTCCAGGTTCCCCCCCATCTACCTCGCTGTGCCCTGTGGACAACTTTCTCCCTCTGGAGTAAGTTTGGGCCAAATCGGAGACATGACGGTTTATGGCCAAATCCGAGGGTAACCCTTTGGTAATTTTGAGGGTCATTTTGGCCACTTGTCCCGATTGGGTCACCACCTCAGCTACAGGTCGAGGGTCACCAGGGCTCTTGCGGATCGCACTTAGATACTGCTCAGGCTAAAAGTACGGGCGGCAACAGGCAGAAATGAGAGGGAAAATTACACAAACACAAACAAATTTGGTTGGTCGCCACAACCTCGCCCTTGGGTCCAGGTTCCCCACATCTACCTCGCTGTGCCCTTTGGTAATTTTGGGGTTATTTTGGCCACTTGTCCCGATTGGGTTACCACCTCAGCTACAGGTCGAGGGCCACCAGGGCTCTTGCGGATGGCACTTAGATACTGCTCAAGCTAAAAGTACGGGCGCCAAATGGCCGAAATGAGAGGGGAAAATTACACAAACACAAACAAATTTGGCTGGTCGCCACAACCTCGCCCTTGGGTCCAGGTTCCCCCCATCTACATTGCTGTGCCCTGTGGGCGACTCTTTCCCTCTGGGGTAAGTTTGGGCCAAATCGGTAATTTTGAGGGTCATTTTGGCCACTTGTCCCGATTGGGTCACCACCTCAGCTACATGTCGAGGGCCACCAGGGCTCTTGCGGATCGCACTTAGATACTGCTCAGGCTAAAAGTACGGTCGCCAACAGGGGGAAATGCGAGGGGAAAATTACACAAACACAAACAAATTTGGCTGTGCCCCTTTAGATGACTCTCTCCCTCTGGAGTAAGTTTGGGCCAAATCGGAGACATGACGGTTTATGGCCAAATCCGAGGGTTAACCCCTTATGTAGTTTTTAGGGTCATTTTGGTCACTTGTCCCGATTGGGTCACTACCTCAGCTACAGGTCGAGGACCACTAGGGCTATTGCAGATCGCTCCTAGATACTGCTCAGGCTAAAAGTACGGGCGCCAACAGGGGGAAATGAGAGGGGAAAATTACACAAACACAAACAAATTTGGCTGGTCACCACAACCTCGCCCTTGGGTCCAGGTCCCCCACGTATACCTCGCTGTGCCCTGTGGACGACTCTCTCCCTCTGGAGTAAGTTTGGGCCAAATCGGAGACATGATAATTTTGAGGGTCATTTTGGCCACTTGTCCCGATTGGGTCACCACCACAGCTACAAGTCGAGGGCCACCAGGGCTCTTGTAGATCGCTCTTAGATACTGCTCAGACTAAAAGTACGGGCGCCAACAGGCGGAAATAAGAGGGGAAAATTACACAAACACAAACAAATTTGGCTGGTCGCCACAACCTCGCCCTTGGGTCCAGGTTCCCCACGTCTACCTCGCTGTGCCCTGTGGACGACTCTCTCCCTCTGGAGTAAGTTTGGGCCAAATCAGAGACATGATGGTTTTTTGGCCAAATTCTTGGATCATTTTGGCCACTTGTTCCGATTGGGTCACCACCTCAGCTACAGGTCGAGGGCCGCCAGGGCTCTTGCGGATCGTACTTAGATACTGCTCAGACTAAAAGTACGGGCGCCAACAGGCGGAAATAAGAGGGGAAAATTACACAAACACAAACAAATTTGGCTGGTTGCCACAACCTCGCCCTTGGGTCCAGGTTCCACACGTCTACCTCGCTGTGCCCAGTGGACGACTCTCTCCCTCTTGAGTAAGTTTGGGCCAAATTGGAGACATGACGGTTTATGGCCAACTCCGTGGGTCCCCTTTGGTAATTTTAAGGGTCATTTTGGCCACTTGTCCCGATTGGGTCACCACCTCAGCTATATGTCGAGGGCCACCAGGGCTTTTGCGGATCGCACTTAGATACTGCTCAGGCTAAAAGTACGGGCGCCAACAGGCGGAAATGAGAAGGGAAAATTACACAAACACAAACAAATTTGGCTGGTCGCCACAACCTCGCACTTGGGTTCAGGTTTCCCACGTCTACCTCGCTGTGCATTGTGTATAACTCTCTCCCTCTGGAGTAAGTTTGGGCCAAATCGGAGGCATGACGGTTTCTGGCCAAATCCGTGGGTAATTTTGAGGGTCATTTTGGCCACTTGTCCCGATTGGGTCACCACCTCAGCTATAGGTCAAGGGCTCTGAATCTGAATCTGAATATCTAGGAAAGACCACCTTGCGCGGGATCTGTTTTTGTGGGAGGGGAAGAATGTCTGTAAGAAAACGAAAGGATAGTAGCGTATAAAAGAGGGCTATTGCCACCGGGCGAATTGCGAGCGATTAGGGGTTTATTGGTGGTCGTGGCTCGGGAGAAATGGACCGGGAGCTTGGAGGGCAGCGCTGACGCCGGGGTTAGGATTAGGATTACCAACGAAATTTTTGAAAATGGTAGGAGGCATAGTAGTAGAGAAAGGTGGAAAAACGGAAAAATCTTTGTGGGAGGTAAACTGAAATGAGAAGATGTAGTAGAAGAGAAAGTTAGAAAGGAAGCAAATTTTAGTCGAAGAAAAAGTAAGTGTAGATATCTGTGCGTGTGTTGTGGCGCTGTTCGTGAGAGGTGTGTGTGTGTATCTTACGGAGAGTGAGTTGAGTTCACCTCCCGCGTGTAGAGCGCTGTCCTGATAAGCCACAGGTGGGGCGAGCGTTGCCTGTTTTCCCCCAGGTTGGGCTTGAAGTCCTGTAGAGCTGATCCAGTGGCGGTGCGAGGGGGGGCAGAAGGGCGGTGTAAACCCGCCTGCCGACGTCAACGAAGAGATCGGTCCGTAACCAGACCGGCAGCGGCAAAGGAGATAACTCCTCGCCACCACCGCTGGCGAGCGCGTTCCTGATGAGCCACAGGTGGGGCGAGCGTTGCCTGTTTTTCCCCAGGTTGGGTTTGGGTTCCAGAAGAGTTGATTCAGTGGCGGTGCGAGGGAGGGGCAGACGGGCGGGTGTTGTATGATCTCTTTCCTTCCAACCACAACTCTGAAAACAGAGAATTACCCGATTGGAAATTGTGTGTAAATGTTAGAAGTGTAAACTCGCTCACCAGCGTCAGCGAAGAGGCCAGCGTTAGGTTGCGGGCCGGTTGGACAGAGAGGTGTCCAAAGTATCTCCGTCGACCAGCGTGCGATCAGATTAAGGGTTCTGAGACGGTTTGGGCCTCTGCTTTTGCCAGCGAGCAAGTGTGCGTGTGCCTCTTTTCTTCCAAGCACTACTCTTAAAGCAGAGATTTACGTGACTTGGGAAATGTGTGTATTTGTCTTGGTGTAAACCCGCCTGCCGACGTCATCGTAGAGGTCGGCCATGCCAGACCGGCAGCAGCTAGGAGATATATCTCCTAGCCACTATCGGCCGGCGAAGATTCCTTGGAGCTTGTGCCATGTGGACTACTCTCTCCCTCTGGAGTAAGTTTGGGCCAAATCGGAGACATGACGGTTTTTGGCCAAATCCCTGGGTTAACCCCTTTGGTAATTTTGAGGGTCATTTTGGCCACTTGTCCCGATTGGGCCACCGCCTCAGCTACAGGTCGAGGGCCACCAGGGCTTTTTCGGATCGCACTTAGATACTGCTCAGGTTAAAAGTACGGGCGCCAACAGGCGGAAATGAGAGGAGAAAATTACACAAACACAAACAAATTTGGTTGGTCGCCACAACCTCGCCCTTGGGTCCAGGTTCCCCACGCCTACCTCGCTGTGCCCTGTGGACGACTCTCTCCCTCTGGAGTAAGTTTGGGCCAAATCGGACACATGACGGTTAATTTTGAGAGTCATTTTGGCCACTTGTCCCGATTGGGTCACCACCTCAGCTACAGGTCGAGAACCACCAGGGCTCTTGCGGATGGCACTTAGATACTGCTCAGGCTAAAAGTACGGGCGCCAAATGGCCGAAATGAGAGGGGAAAATTACACAAACTCAAACAAATTTGGCTGGTCGCCACAACCTCGCCCTTGTGTCCAGGTTCCCCACATGTACCTCGCTGTGCCCTGTGGACGACTCTCTCCCTCTGGAGTAAGTTTGGGCCAAATCGGAGACATGACGGTTTATGGTAATTTTGAGGGTCATTTTGGCCACTTGTCCCGATTGGGTCACCACCTCAGCTATAGGTGCAGGGCCACCAGGGTTCTTGCGGATCGCACTTAGATACTGCTCAGGATAAAAGTACGAGCGCCAACAGGCGGAAATGAGAGGGAAAAATTACACAAACACAAACAAATTTGGCTGGTCGCCACAACCTCGCCCTTGGGTCCAGGTTTCCCACGTCTACCTCGCTGTGCCCTGTGGACGACTCTCTCCCTCTGGAGTAAGTTTGGGCCAAATCGGAGACATGACGGTTTTTTTTTGCCAAATCCGTGGGTAATTTTGAGGGTCATTTTGGCCACTTGTCCCGATTGGGTCACCACCTCAGCTACAGGTCGAGGGCCACCAGGACTATTGCAGATCGCACTTAGATACTGCTCAGGCTAAAGGTACGGGCGCTAACAGGCGGAAATAAGAGGGGAAAATTACAGAAACACAAACAAATTTGGCTGGTCGCCACAACCTCGCCTTTGTGTCCAGGTTTCCCACGTGTACCTCGCTGTGCCCTGTGGACGACTCTTCCCCTCTGGAGTAGGTTTGGGTCAAATCGGAGACATGACGGTTTATGGCCAAGTCCGTGGGTCCCTTTGGTAATTTTGAGGGACATTTTGGCCACTTGTCCCGATTGGGCCACCACCTCAGCTACAGGTCGAGGGCCACCAGGGCTCTTGCGGATCGCACTTAGATACTGCTGAGGCTAAAAGTACGGGCGCCAACAGGCGGAAATGCGAGGGGAAAATTACACAAACACAAACAAATTTGGCTGGTCGCCACAACCTCGCCCTTGGGTCCAGGTTCCCCACGTCTACCTCGCCGTGCCCTGTGGACGACTCTCTCCCTCTGGAGTAAGTTTGGGCCCAATCGGAGACATGACGGGTTTTGGCCAAATCCGTGGGTAATTTTCAGGGTCATATTGGCTACTTGTCCCGACTGGGTCACCACCTCAGCTACAGGTCGAGGGCCACCAGGGCTCTTGCGGATCGTACTTAGATACTGCTCAGGCTAAAAGTACGGGCGCCAACAGGCGGAAATGAGAGGGGGAAATTTCACAAACACAAACAAATGTGGCTGTCCGCCACAACCTCGCCCCTGGGTCCAGGTTCCCCACGTCTACCTCGCTGTGCCCTGTTCATTTTGAACTTAGTCACAGTGATCCGTCGCCTAACTTTTAACATGCTCAAGTGCTTGACCATCATGACGGTGGTTGAGCTTAGGTTGAATACCTTAAGTCAGGTTCATTTTGAACTCAGTCGCCTAATTTTTAACATGCTAGAGTGCTTGACCATCATGACTGTGGTGGAGCTTATGTTGAATACCCTAAGTTAGTTTCATTTTGAACTCAGTCACAGTGGCCCACCTCCTTACTTCTAACATGCTCAAGTGCTTGGCCACCATTACTGTGGTGGACCTTAGGTTTAACACCCTAAGTGTGGTTTATTTTGAGCTAAGTCACAGTGACCCACTTCCCTACTTTTAGCATGGTAAAGTGCTTTGCCATCATGACTGTGGTGGAGCTTAGGCTGAATGCCTCAGGTTTATTTTGAACTCAGTCACAGTAACTCACGTTCCTACTTTTACCATGCTAAAGTGCTTGGCCGTCATGACTGTGATGGACCTTAGGTTGAATACCCTAGGTGAGGTTCATTTTGAACTCAGTCACAGTGACCCATTTCCTCACTTTTACCATGCTAAAGTGCTTGGCCATCATGACTGTGGAGGAGCTTCTCAAGTGTCAGGTTCATTTTGAACTCAGTCACAGTGACCCGTCCCCTAACTTTTAACATGCTAAAGTGCTTGACCATCATGACTGTGGGGGAGCTTAGGTTGAATACCCTAAGTCAGGTTCATTTTAAACTCAGTCACAGTGGGCCACTTCCTTACTTTCACCATGCTAAAGTGCTTGGCCATCATCACTGTGGTGGAACTTAGGTTGAATACCCTGAGTCAGGTTCATTTTGAACTAAGTCACAGTGACCCACTTCCCTACTTTTACCATGCTAAATTACTTGGCCATCATGACTGTGGTTGAGCTTAGATTGAATACCCTAAGTGAGGTTAATTTTGAACTCAGTCACAGTGACCCATTTCCTTACTTTTACCATGCTAAAGTGCTTGGCCATCATGACTGTGGTGGAGCTTCTCGAAAGTCAGGTTCATTTTGAACTCAGTCACAGTGACCCGTCCCCTATCTTTTAACATGCTAAAGTGCTTGACCATCATGACTGTGG
>NC_134791.1:46562486-46567486 GCF_046742065.1 Oratosquilla oratoria | reverse complement strand
GGTTAGGGGTTAGGTTAGGTTAGGGGTTAGGTTAGGTTAGGGGTTAGCTTAGGTTAGGGGTTAGCTTAGGTTAGGGGTTAGGTTAGGTTAGGGGTTAGGTTAGGGGTTAGGTTAGGTTAGGGGTTAGGTTAGGTTAGGGGTTAGGTTAGGTTAGGTTAGGTTAGGTTGGGGTAGGTTAGGTTAGGTTAGTTTTTAGGTTAGGTTAGGTTTAGGTTAGGTTAGGTTAGGGTTAGGTGAGGTTAGGTTAGGTTAGGTTAGGTTAGGGTTAGGTGAGGTTAGGTTAGGTTAGGTTAGGTTAGGTGCTCGGTTAGGTTAGGTTAGGCTAGGTTAGGTTAGGTTTGGTTAGATTAGGTTAGGCTTAGGTTTAGGTTAGGTTAGGTTAGGTGGTTAGGTTAGGGTAGGTTATTGTATAGTTAGGTTTAGTTAGGTTAGGTTATGATTTGGTTAGGCTAGGTTTGGGTTAGGTTAGGTTAGGTTAGGGTTTGGTTAGGTCAGGTTAGGTTAGGTTAAGTTTTGGTTAGGTTAGGTTAGGTTAGGTTAGGTTAGGTTAGCTTAGGTTAGGTTAGGTTAGGTTAGGGTTGGTTAGGTTTGGTTAGGTTAGGTTTGGTTAGGTTAGGGGGTTAGGTTAGGTTAGTTAGGTTAGGTTGGGTTAGGTTAGGGTTAGGTTAGTTTAGGTTAGGTTGGTTTTAGGTTAGGTTAGGTTTGGTTAGGTTAGGTTTGGTTAGCTTAAGTTGGGTGTTAGGTTAAGTTGGGTGTTAGGTTAAGTTAGGTTAAGGTTGGTTAGGTTAGGTAGGTTTGGTTAGGTGGTTAGGTTAGGTTGGTTAGGTTAGGTTAGGCTTGGTTAGGTTAGGGTTGGTCAGGTTAGGTTAGGTTGGTTAGGTTAGGCTAGGTTGGTTAGGTTAGGCTAGGTTGGTTAGGTTAGGTTTGGTTAGGTTAGGTTGAGTTAGGTTAGGTTAGGTTGAGTTAGGTTAGGTTGGTTAGGGTTAGGTTAGGTTAGGGTTGGTTAGGTTAGGTTAGGGTTGGTTAGGTTAGGGTTGGTTAGGTTAGGTTAGGGTTGGTTAGGTTAGGTTAGGGTTGGTTAGGTTAGGTTAGGTAGTAGGGTTTTAGGTTTGTAGGTCAAGTTAGGTTTGATTCAGTTAGGTTAGGTTCGGTTAGGTTTAGTTAGGTTTAAGGTTAGTTTAGGTTAAGGTTAGGTTGTAGGTTAGGTTTAGGTTTAGGGTTAGGTTAGGTTATTTCATGCGTTGTTAGGTGTAGGTTTCTGTTTAGGTTAGGTGAGTTTAGGTGTAGGTTAGGTTAGGTCTAGGTGTTAGTCTTAGGTTAGGGTTTTGGTTAGGTTAGGTTTAGGCTTAGGTTAGGTTAGGTATAGGTTTAGGTGTAAGGTTAGGTTAGGTTAGGTTAGGTGGTGTAGGTTTAGGTTAGGTTTAGGTTTGGTTAGGTTTTATAGTAGGTGGTAGGTTAGTTAGGTTAGGTATAGTTAGGGTGTTGGTTCGTAGGTTAGGTTAGGTTAGGTTAGGTTAGTCCTAGGTTAGGTATAGGTTTAGGTTTAGGTTTAGGTTAGGTTAGGTAGGTTTGGATACGGTTAGTTAGGTGTGGTTAGGTTAGGTTAGGTTTAGTTAGGGTTAGGTGTATGGTTAGGTTAAGTTTAGGTTATCGTTTTAGGTTAGGTTGAGGTTAGGTTAGGTGTCGGTAGGTTAGGTGCTAGGTTAGGGTTAGGTTAGGTTAGGTTAGGTTAGGTTTAGGTGTAGGGTGGTGTTGGTTAGGTTTAGGTTAGGTTTAGGTCTATGTTATAAGGTTTACGGTTAGGTTAGGTTACGTTAGGTTAGGTGTAGGTGTTAGGTTAGGTTATAGGTGGTTAGGTTAGGTATTAGGTTAGGTTAGGTTAGGGTTAGGTTAGGTTATGGTAGGTTTAGGTATTATGTTAGTAGTATAGAGTTAGGTTAGGTTAGGGTAGGTTAGGTTAGGTGTAGGTATAGGCTTTAGGTAGGTTAGGTAGGTTAGGTAGTTAGGTATAGTTAGGTGTAGGTTAGGTTGGTTAGGTTTGTTAGGTTAGGTTTAGGTTAGGTTTTAGGTTAGGTTAGGGGTTAGGTTGAGGTTAGGTTAGGTTAGGTTAGGTTGTTAGGTTAGGTTTAGGATAGGTTAGGTTAGGTAGGTTTAGGGGGAGTTAAGGTTAGTTAGGTGAGGTAGGTTAGGTTTAGGTTATGTTAGGGTGTGTTGAGGGTAGTGGTGGAGGGTTGGGGTGGTGGGTTGGTGTTGGGGGGGGGTTTAGGTGAGGTGTAGGGGTAGGGGTGGGGGGTGGAGGTGGGGTGGGGTGGGTGGTGGTTGGGGTTGGGTGGGTGGGTTAGGGTGGGTTTAGGTGTTGGGGTTGAGTTAGGTAGTGGGGGGGTGGGGTGGTTTGGTGGTGTGGGGTAGGGTAGTGGTGGTGGGTTGGTGTAGGGGTAGGTTAGGGGTGGTGGTGGTGGGGTTGGGGTTAGGTGGTGGTGGTGGGGGGTAGTGGGTTGGTATATTGGTGTGTGGGGTGTTGGTTTGGGGTGGGTTGGGGAGTGTGGGTAGGTAGGTTGGGGTGGGGTGGTGTGGTTTGGGGTGGGGTGGGTGGTTGGGTGGGTAGGTGGGGTTAGGTAGGTTTAGGTTAGGTTTGGTGGTGTTAGGTGGTGTTTTGGGTAAGGGTTGGGTAGGTTTAGTTGTGAGGTGGGTGTGGGTAGGGTAGGTGTGTAGGGGTTAGGTTTTTGGGAGGTAGGTTTGGTTGGGGGGTTAGGTGAGGTTGGGGGGTTAGGGTGGGTAGTGGGAGGTGTAGGGTAGGTTAGGTTTGGTGGTGAGGTGGGGTTTTTAGGTGTGGGGGTTTGGTTTGGGGGTGGTGGTGGGGGTGGGGTGGGGTGGTGGGGTAGGGGTGGGGTTGGGGTGGGGGTGGGGGGTGGTGGTGTTGGGGGTGGTAGTTCGGGGTGTGTAGGTGATGGGGTGGGGTGGGGAGGTGGAGTGATTTGGGGAGTAGTTGGGTTAGGTTTTGGGTTAGGGGGGGGGTTGGTAGGGGGTGGAGTGGTGGGGTGGGTTTGGGGTTATTGGGTTTGGGGGTGAGGTGGGGTTAGGTAGGTTTGGAGTTAGGGGTGGGGGGTTTGGTGGGGGTTAGTGGTTGGTTTAAAGGAGTAGGGTGGAGGTTAGGGTTAGGGTGGTGGTAGGTGTTCGGTTAGGTGGGTGTGGGGGGGTTGGGGTAGGTTGGTTTGGGTTGATGGGTTGGTCTAGGTGTTGGGTTGAGGTTTGGTTAGGTGGGGTGGGGGTGAGGGTGTAGGTTACGGGTAGTGTGGGTTTGGGTAGGTAGGTTAGGTGTGGGCGTTAGGTGGGGTAGTTGGGGTGAGGGGGGGTTGGGGTTGGGGTGTTTGGGTAGTTGGTTGGTGGTGGGGTTGGTTTTGGGGTGGGGGAGGGGTGGGGTGGGTGGGTGGTTAGGGTGGTTTGGTGTGGTGAGGTGTGGTGTTGGGGAGGTGGTTGTGGAAGGGGTGGGGTGGGTTGGTGGTTTGGGTGGGGTTGGGGGTGGGGGGGTGGGGTTGGTTGGGGTGGGTAGGGGTGGGTAGTGGGTATGGGGTGGTGGTGGTGTGGTGGAGTGGGTGGTGGGGTGGTATTTGGTGGGGTTAGTTGGTATGGTTAGTGGGGGGGTGGTTGGGGTAGGTGTTAGGGTAGTTGTGGTGGGGTTTGGGGTGGGGTGGTTGGGGTGGTGGTGGGTGGTAGTTGGGTGGGTGGGGGTAGGTTTGGGGTGGGTTGGTGTGGTTGGTGTGGGTGGGGTAGCGGTGGGGAGGTGGTGGTTGGGGGGGGTTGGGGTGGGGTTTGTGAGGTGTAGGGGTGGGGGTGGGGAGGTGTGGGTGGGGTGGTGGTGGGGGTGGGTGGGTTGGGGTGGGGAGGTTTGGTGAGGTGGGTGGTGTTTGGGAGGGGTTAGGTGTGGTTGGGGAGGGTTGGGGTGGGGTGGATGTGGGGTTGGGTGGGGAGGGGGTGGGGTTGGTTTGGGGTTGGGTGGGTTTGGGTTTGGTTGGTGGTGGGGTGGTGGGGTAGGGTTGGTTGGTTGGGTAGGGGTGGGGTGGGGGGGGGGGGATTGGGGTGTTGGGGTGGGGTGTGGGTATGGGTAGTGGGGTGGTTAGGTCGAGGTGGGTGGGGTGGTGTGGGGGGGGTAGGGTTAGGGGGGGTAGTGGGGGGTGGGGTTTAGGTGGTTGTCTAGGTGTAGGTGAGGGTTTGGGGCGGTGGTAGGTGAGGTGGGTTGGGGGGGGTTGAGGTTGTGGTTATGGGGTAGGGGTGGGGTTGGGTTGGGGTGGGGTGGGGTGGGGTGGGGGGGTGGGTTGGGTAGGTTGGGTGGGGGGGGGTTGGGGGGAGGGGTAGGGTTGGGTTGTTGGTGGGGTTGAGGGGGGGTAGGAGGTTTGGGTTGGTAGTGGTGTGGTTAGGGGGGTGAGGTGGTGGTAGGGGGAGGGTTGTAGGGGTAGGTGAGGTTTTGTATTTGGGGGGGGGTAGTTAGGTGTTTTGGGTGGGTTGGGTTGGGTAGGAGGGTTGGGTTAGGTTAGGTTGGGGTGGGGTTAGGTAGTGGGTTTGGGTAGTTGGGGGAGGGTGGTTGGGGGGGAAGGTTGGTGTGGGGTGGGTAGTGGGTGAGGTTGTAGGTTGGGGTGTGGGGGTTGATGGGTGGGTAGGGGTGGGGTGGTTAGGAGGTGTGGGGGTAGGTGGGTATTGTCGGGGTTTGGGGTGGGGGTAGGTGGGTGGGGTGGGGTGTGGGGTGGTGGATGAGGGTTGGGGTGGGTGGGGTTTGGGGTGGAGGTGGGTTAGGTGGGGGTGGTTGGGTGGGTGGTTAGGGTGGTGGGGGTTAGGGTTGGGGGTGGTGGGGTGGGGTGGGGTGGGGGTGTTTGGGTGTGTAGGGGTGGTAGGGTTGGGGGTGGGAGGTGGGGTGGGGTGGGGTGGGGGTGGGGTGGGGGTGGGGTGGGGTTGGGGTGGGGTTGGGGTGGGGTGGGGTGGGTAGGTGGGGTTGGTAGGGGAGGGTG
>NC_134791.1:46536838-46561986 GCF_046742065.1 Oratosquilla oratoria | reverse complement strand
GTAAGGAAAGCAGCCAAGAACAAAGGCATAAAATCCGCTCCCACCCATTCCATCCCTACATACTCCACTCCCATTAACCCCCTCCCTCCCTCTTATCTTGGCTCCTCCTGGATGACGGGTCATCCCTGCATCTCACCCACTGCCCCGGGTCAGTAGCAGTGTTGTAAGACACAGCACATCCACATCAAGGTCGCTTCAGTTAATTGGCGACCCCCTTCCCCGTCCCCTCATGCAGAAAAAAGAGAAGACGGGGAAAAATCCCTTCGGATGTGTCAAAATATCATTCACACATACATCCTCAATCCCCTCCATATTTCACAGCATCAATCACACAAAACCATTCTTCACTCTCCCCTATCTTCTGTCTTCTCTCTTCCTTCCTCAACAGACATTCCCCTTTTTTTCCAATGTTCCTTTTACCCCATTCATCCATCTTATCCTCGGTCGTCCCCTCATGTTCACTCCTTCCACTTCTGCCTTCCACACCTCTTTTACTAATCTTTCTTCACTCATTCTGTCCATACATACATGCATGCATGCATGCATACATACATACATACATACATACATACATACATACATACATACATACATACATACATACATACATACATACATACATACATACATACATACATACATACATACATACATACATACATGCATACATACATACATACACACACACGTACATACATACATTTGTATACACCATACATACATACATACATGCATGCATACTTGCATACATATATATATATATATATATATATATATATATATATATATATATATATATGTATATATATATATACATATATATATATGTATATTGTTATGAAGGAGTGTATTTTCTATATTTTCTATGTAATCCTATTGTTGCGCGGTTTCTTTCGAAAGCAGCGTCTTCTGCGCTTCGAACGAGTTATGTTAACTTCATACGTAGCCTAAGTATATTCTAGCATTAGGAATGATCAATGTCTCACATGCGTTGGCTCAAGGATAGATAAATTATGTTAGATGTAAAATAAGTACCCATTGGGTGTAAAACAACTTTAATTGTAAGCCCACTTGTTTTTTCACGGTTTTAGGTAGTAGAATGTGTTGTCGGGGGAAGGGGGTGATGAAGCGGTGAGTTCTGCTTCGAGAAGGGAACAGGTGAGGTCGTTTGGGGCACGCTTCCCTTATAGTCAATGTTAATAATTGTGTGTAACAGAGTTGAGCCAGTGCATTTGGAGAACGATGTATACTAAATATATTGAATCATTAACTGTATATATTTCTTGTACTATCAATATCTGTCTGGGGTATTGGCTGCTTGTTATTGTGGCAAAGTAGCATGCAGCCGATACTTTAGGGTCTATATGGGGCGCCCCTACGGACCAGAGCCACACATCATTTTGTCTATGATAGAGGAAAACTCTGTTCATAGAGAAATGATGACACTTTTATACTACGACTGTCCCTCCGTTATGCTGTCCCCCAACCCCTTGTTGCTGTCCCGTACCATTTCTCTGAGTATTCTTTTTCTGTGGTGGGGGAATTCCCTGTGGTGGGGGAAAAGAATACTGCCACCAAGTATTCCCACTTGGATCGTAAGAGGCGAGAAGAAAGGGACGGGGATTGGGACTAGGCATCCTTCTCCTTGTAGCCCCACAGGGCACATTCCTAAAAGTAAAAGCAAAGGCATAAGAGGGTCTGGAAGTTCTCGGACCAGCACCCTAAGGTTTGGGTCTTTTAATGTGCGTGGATGTGGTACAGATGAGAGTAAAAGGGAAGAGATAGGTAGTATGTTTGTGAGAAGAAAGATGGATGTGTTGGCTTTGAGTGAAACTAAGCTGAAAGGGAAGGGCGATTGTAAGTTTGGGAGTGTAAGTGGGAGGTTATCAGGAGTGAAGAGAGGACGAGGGAGGGAAGGGGTGGCTATACTAGTAAGTGAAGAGATAGGTAAACGTGTAGTGGAGTGGAAGGAGGTTTCCTCAAGGATAATGTGGATGAAGGTGAAACTGGGAAAGGAGATGTGGGTCTTTGTAAGTGCATATGGGCCTGGCAGTGAGAAGAGTGTAGAAGAAAGGGAGGCCTTTTGGATAGATTTAAATGAGTGCATAGAGGGTTTAGGGAGAAGTGTAAATGTAATAGTACTGGGAGACCTTAATGCTAGGGTAGGAAATGATCCAATTGATGGAGTGGTTGGGAAATGTGGAGTTCCAGGAAAAAATCGTAGTGGAGAGTTGATGGTGGAAATGTGTCTAGAAAGAGAGTTGATGATAGCAAATACAGTGTTTCGGAAGAAAGTCAAGCATAAGTACACATGGGAGAGGGTGGTGGAGGGAAGGGTGGTAGATAGAGCTTTAATGGACTATGTAGTGGTAAATAGGATTATGATAGGAAGAGTTAAGGATGTACATGTGCTAAGGGGAGAGGGTGGGGGAATATCAGATAATTTTCTGGTGGAAGGTAAGTTGAGAGTGGAGGATAGATGGAGAAAGAGGAAAGGGACAAAAGGTAGGGAGGTGCTTAGAGTGAACTCTTTAAATGAAGAGGGAAAAGGAGAAGGAGTACAAGAAGAAGCTGAAAGAGGAGTGGGAGGAAGTGAAGGATAGAGTAGAGGTAGGTGTGGAGGAGGAATGGGGATGGTTCAAGGAGGGAGTCACAAAGTGTGCAAAGATGGTGTGTGGAACAAGAAGGACAGGAGGAAATAGAAGGAAGGGTAGTGAATGGTGGGATGAGGAAATGAAGAAGGTTGTAGAAGAGAAGAAGCGAGCTTACATAGATTGGTTACAAAATAGGACGAGGGAGTCATATGAGAGGTACAAAGAAAAGAAAAGAGAAGTAAAGAAAAAGGTAATGGAGGCAAAGAGGAGAGCAGATGTAAAATGGGGTAAGAGTATGACAGAAAATTTTTAAAGTAATAAAAAGATGTTTTGGAAAGAAATTAAGAGAGGAAGAGGAGGCGAATCAAATGGAGAAGAAAAGGTAAAAGGTGCAAATGGTGAGATGATAATGGAGGAGAAGGCAGTAAGGGGAAGATGGGAAGAATATTTTATGAGTTGCTAAATGTGAAGAAGGATAGGGAGGGAAAGATAGCTGCAGTGGGAAATGCTAAGAAAATGAGAGTGATGTGTGAGGAAAATGGAGGAGAAATAAGGAAGGATGAAGTGAAGACAGCAGTTAAGATGATGAAAGCAGGTAAGGCACCTGGTCTGGATGGATGCCTTGCAGAATGTCTTAAAAAAGGAGGTACAGTGATGGTGGACTGGTTGGTGAGGTTATTTAATGTTTGCTGGAGAAAAGGTAGAGTGCCGGAGAACTGGAGGAGTGCTTGTATAGTTCCACTTTACAAGGGAAAGGGGGACAAGTGTGAATGTAGTAGTTTCAGAGGGATTAGCTTGTTAAGTGTAGTTGGGAAGGCTTATGGGAGGATCTTGATTAAGAGGATTAGGAGAGGAACAGAGGGGGTAATTGGTGAGGAGCAGTTTGGATTTAGGACAGGTAGAGGTTGTGTAGATCAGATCTTTGTGGTAAGACAGATATGTGAGAAAGCTATAGGAAAGGGGAAGGATGTTTTTTGGGCCTTTATGGATCTGGAAAAGGCTTACGACAGGGTAGACAGAAAGGCACTGTTGGAGGTTATGCGGATATACGGGATAGGAGGAAAGCTTCTCGGAGCTGTCAAGAGTTTTTATGAGAGTAGTAGAGCTTGTGTCAGGATTAGAAATGGAGAGAGTGAGTGGTTTGGGGTAAAGGTGGGACTTCGTCAAGGATGCGTTATGTCACCCTGGCTGTTCAACTTATACATGGATGGGGTAGTGCGAGAGGTAAATGCAAGGGTAGTGGGTCAGGGATTGGAGATGGTTAAAGAAAATGGAGAAAAGTGGGAGGTGAGCCAGCTGTTGTTTGCGGACGACACTGCGCTTGTGGCAGGATCAGAGGAGGGATTGAGGAAGTTGGTGACAGAGTTTGGGAGAGTGTGTGATAGAAGAAAGCTAAAGATAAATGTGGGTAAATGTAAGGTGATGAGATGTACAAGGGGTGAAAGTGGCAGTAATCTGGAAGTGAGCATTAAGGGAGAGCAACTGGAGGAAGTGGATAGTTTTAGATACTTGGGTGCAAATGTGGCAGGAAAAGGTGGAGTAAAGGTGGAGGTAGAATGTAGATTGAGAGAAGCGAGTAAATGCCTTGGTGGATTAAAAAGTGTAATGAGGAATAGAAATTTGGGAATGGATGCTAAGAGGAGACTGTATAAAGGAGTGATTGTGCCAACAGCACTGTATGGAGCAGAAACATGGAACATAAGAGAGGAAGAGAGAAGGAGCTTGAATGGGTTTGAGATGAAGTGTCTGAGAAGTATGATGGGGGTTACTAGGCTAGATAGAGTGAGAAATGAGGAGGTGAGGAGGAGAACAGGGGTGGAAAGGGAGTTGGGAGATAGGGTTGATGAAAGAGTATTAGGATGGTTTGGACACATGGAAAGAATGAGTGAAGAAAGACTAGTAAAAGAGGTATGGAAGGCAGATGTGGAGGGAGTGAACATGAGGGGACGTCCTAGGATGAGAGGGATGGATGGGGTGAAGGGGGCTTTGGGGAAGAGGGGAATGTCTGTTGAGGAAGGACGGGAGAGGACAGAAGACAGGGGTGAATGGAGAATGGTTGTATATGGAAGATGTTGTGATGCATGAGGTGGAATGGACGGGGGGATGGGGGGTGAGGTAGTATGTGTGAGCAAAATTTTGACGCAGCCCGAAGGGATTTCTCCCCGTCCTCTCCTTTATATGGGGGGACGGAGAGGGGGGGGTCGCCGATTTTAATGAAGCGGCCTTGCTGTGGATGTGCTGTGTCTTGCGACACTGCTTCTGACCCAGGGCAGTGGACAGGGTGCAGGGATGACCCGTCATCTAGGAGGTGCTAAGATGAGAGGGAGGGTGGAGGGGTGTGGAGTGTTTTCAGGGATGGAATGGGTGGGAATGATTTTATGCCTTTTCCTTTTTGGCTACCTCCCTAGTAAGGGGGAAAAAGCCTTGGTATATGTATGTATGTATGTAAAATAAGTACCCATTGTGTGTAAAACAACTTTAATTGTAAGCCCACTTGTTTTTTCACGGTTTGAGGTAGTAGACTGTGTTGTCGGGGGAAGGGGGTGATGGAGCGGTAAGTTCTGCTTCGAGAAGGGAACAGGTGAGGTCGTTTGGGGCACGCTTCCCTTATAGTCAATGTTAATAGTTGTGTGTAACTGAGTTGAGCCAGTGCATTTGGAGAACGATGTATACTAAATATATTGAATCATTGATCGTATTTTATTTAGTTTATATTTATGAAATTTATATATTCACTTACAATTAAAACTTTAAAATGTACCAACTTTCTCTTTTCGACAAATTCTTGAAATATTGAATGAGGAGGTAAAGAATGCCCTTGGAGAAACAGACAAATGCAAATTACTAAAGAACTTAGTTACCTTTTGGGCTCAAGTCGTCTCGTTTTGAAATTCTTTTATGCGTCTCTAGGAGTCCGTAAATGATCAAGATTGAGAGTCGTAAGAGATTCAGTGGCATAACAAAATGGTGGAGAATCGGGGCACACAGTGGGCATACTCAGTGAGCATACACACAGTCAACAAACATACAGTGAACAGGTACTCAGTGACCAGACATCAAGTGAAGAGATACGCGTCAGTGATACGCGATAAACTGGGTGGTACACTGCAGTAATATTTTAAGCATATGTAGTAAGTCTACTGTAGAAAGTTTTACTGTTTCTCCAAATGTATTTAATTATTTTTTACTAAAAATTTTGTCTTAGATTGAAGTAAAGTTATAATTCCTCACTAGCAGGGATAGAGCCATTTGATTTAGAACAACTCACTAAGGTGTCAATCCCAGGTAAGTTTAAGGAATTTCATATTAAGGAAGCAGTTATTCAAGCCTTGCTTGTAAGAAAAATTCTGGAGGAGGGTGCAACAGCATTGTGCAACACTGAGCAAAAAGGAGTGACAGTAAGTAATGAGGATAATAGGATGAGGATTGAGATGAAGTTGGAAGTGGAGGAAGAGAAGATAGCACTTGAGAGGCTTAAGGTTGAGATGGGTGCTCCCAGAGGAGTTCTTCGAGCAATTCGAAGGCTTGGCAATCGCCCTCTTCTGGCCTCGACAGAGTTGGTGTGTGCTTGCAGAGGCGGCCTTGGTGGATAAGGCTCGTTCCTCATATTTCCCTTTATCCTCAGAACCGCAAGGCTAGTATCTAGTAGTGAAGGATACCGTGCTTAAGGCGTACCTGTGAGCTCCACAATTTTATAGACAGAAGTTTAGGAGCTGTTTTAAAGGATATCAGCAGTAATATATCAAGTATAGCCACAGAGTAAGTAAAGTACTTGATAGATGGCTCTCAGCTAGCGGAATTAAAACTCTTGAGGAATTAAAAGAACTAATTGCACTGGAACAATATATAAGGAGTATCCCACCCGATGTCCTGACCTATTTGCTCGAGAAAGAAGTAAATAATCTTGACCGTGCTGCTATATTGGCGGAAAATTATACATTAGCGCATATGTCTAGTAAATCTTCTCCATTTCCAGCCATTACTCAACCTCAAGGGGGTAAGGCACATAAAGATCAAGATGCCTGGACCCGAGGTAAAATTATAACGGATCAGTCACAGATTTTTTTTTTTTTCTGTAAAAGACTTGGTTACGTGAGGGGCAAAAGTGTCCTGTAGTGTTGGCAAAAGAAAAACCTGTTGCTTCCAGCAGATATAAAGGCAAAAGGGGAGGTAAATGCTGTGGGAGAAGAATGTTATCTGTTCGAACCATTTCTGTTCCCTGGTACAGTGTCAGTCGAGGAGGATGGACTTGTTGTCTCTTACTGAGTTGCGAGATACTTCTTCTTCACTCAGTATGGTGTTACTAAGTACAATTCCTGATGTGGATAAGGCTTTGACGGGTGAGCACATGTTCGAAAGGGGTGTTGGGGGGCAGTGACTGTTCCTTTGTGGAAGATATTTCTCAAAACTGATCTGTTGTCTCAGCCTGTGTTGGTTGGAGTAATTTTTTTTTATAACGGGAGAGCTAAATGTGCCTGACCCAGTTTTGTGTAGGACTCCTCGAGATTAGGATCCTGCTGAGGGTTTGGTGAGCGAATATGGTGATTTTTTTCAACAAGTGTGGTTACTCGCGGCCAGGAGAGGATGGGAACCTGCGAAGAAGCTGCTGATATGTTATAGTAGTTTGATGTTGAATCTAGTACAGGTCTTACTGTTGAGCCGGCTGGGCTGGCTAATTGTGATGTAGACTCGCCTAGTCCTGGGATTCTGCCGTGCAGTCCGTTGGGTGAGAAGGAGGTGAATGAATTGCAGTGTTGTAAGTGAACGTGTGAATTTAAGTGTTTTTCCAATGACTTGTAGTATTCTGAAACCTGACCAGAAAGCTGATAAGTCATTAACTTCTTTATTTGCATGGGCCATACCTGATAAAGATGCCTCTACTAAAGCTACGTGTTATAACTTCCTTGATGATGTAATAAACGAGAAAATATAGACCCCCAGATGTTCCTGTGATTGAAAACTGGTGCGAGTTTCATCAAGTTGTTCTTCCAGACGTGTACAGAGAGAATGTCGTTAGTCTTGTGCATGACTACATAGGTGGGCACTTGGGTGTGCAGAAGACATTGGATAAGATAATCAGGTATTTCTATTGGCCTAGTATCCTTAAAGACGTTGCTCATTATTGCAAAACGTGTAATACTTGCCAGTTGGTTGGTAAACCTAACCAGAGTATTCCTCCTACACCACGCAACCTATTCCTGTAGTGGAGGAATCTTTTACCTGTGTTATAGTAGACTTTGCAGAAGACATTGGATAAGGTAATCAGGTATTTCTATTGGCCTGGTATCCTTAAAGACATTGCACATTATTGTAAAACGTGTAATACTTGCTAGTTGGTTGGTAAACCTAACCAGAGTATTCCTCATGCACCAATACAACCTATTCCAGAAGTGGAGGAACCTTTTACCCGTGTTATAGTAGACTGTGCAGAAGATATTGGATAAGGTAATCAGGTATTTCTATTGCCCTGGTATCCTTAAAGACGTTGCTTATTATTGGAAAACGTGTAATACTTGTCAGTTGGTTGGTAAACCTAACCAGAGTATTCCCCCTGCACCATTGCAACCTATTCCAGAAGTGGAGGAACCTTTTACCCGTGTTTGGGTCCCCCTACCCAAAACCAAAAAGGGCCATATGTACATGCTCATCATGTGTACTACCACCAGATATCCAGAGGCTATTTCACTGCGTTCCATTACAGCCCGGAATGTGTTGCCGGCATTAACAAAGTTATTTTCATTGTTCGGAATACCAAGGGTCGTGCAGCCCGAACAAGGTAACAATTTTGTATCCAATGCATTAGGGCAAGTGATGTCTATTTTTGGGTTAAACAATATCTTGCTTCTGCATACCATGCCCAGAGTCAAGGGACCTTGCAACGTTTCCATGAAACCTTTAAGTCTATGTTAGCAACATATGGTCTTGAGACTGGTAATAAAAGGCGTGTGGGTTTGTTATTCCTCCTATGTGCAATTAGATGTGCTAAGCAATATAGTCTCGGATATTCTCCAAGTGAATTATTGCTTGGCAGAGGTATTAGAGGACCTATGAAACTACTTCATGAGACCTGGATAGATCAGGAGCATTCTGATCACTTATCTAATTATGTGTCTAAACAAAAAGAAAAACATGATATGGTACCCAGGTTTGCAAAGAGTAATTTGACTCTAAACCAAGAGAAAACAAAGGAAAAATATTATAAAGATTCGGTAGAGGGTAACTTTGGAGTTGATGATGAAGTACTGGTGTTCCCGCCCACAAGAAAGTGTCCTTTACAAGCAAGGTACAAAAGGCCTTTCGAAGTTATAAGTAAAGAGGAAGATTTGAACTATGATATCTACACATGGTTACAGGAAGAATAAGATGTTGATTCATGTAAAATTGCTAAAGAAATATCATAGAAGGGAACTGATAATGCTGTAAATGCAGCAGAGGTTGTTGAGATGCAAAGTGAAGATCCTGGAGGCGGTGACAGCCTTGATAAGATTCCTGTAGATGGCAAACTCAAGGATTCAGATGTTCTTGATAATCAAGGTGATAAGTTGAGTAATTTGTCTAAAAATCAACGATCGGATGTTTCAGGATTCCTACAAGAGTTTATGGAGAATTTTGGTGATGTACCAATACCAACAATAGCAGCAGTTCATCGTGATGAGCTGGTGGAAGGTGCAGTCCCGGGAAGAACAAAGCCTTGGGGAGTGACCCCACATGGAGCAGCTGTTCCCTCCTCCTCCTCCTCCTCTTCCTTCCCCCCTACTTCTTTTCTCTCCCCGTTCCCTCCTCTCCCCTTATTTAATCTTAAGCATATGTATCTCAACTTGTACTTGAAAAAGCTGTAATAAGCGAAACGTCGTACAAATAAAGGCTCCGTCCTCATATGGTGTTTAACTCGTAAGTCTGTCGGTAACTGCTACTTTCATGAAAAGGAGTGAGGAGAACCCTATCACAGGCGCAAGAGCAGAACCAAGTTCAAATGGTCCCAAGAGCGAAGCAGCAGAGACCGATAATGGAGACATTGAGGTTCGGAAAGAAAAGGAAGAAAAAGCTGCAGAGGCAAGAAATACCAAGAGGGACGAAGAGAGAACCAGTCATAGGTTTGAAGAAGTGGATGGAAGGTCAGAAGCTGGAGACAAAGTATCATCCAAGGGAAAAAAAAATAGAGGAGATGAAAGATGAAAGATGAAAAATGAAAAATCGGTATGAGGGACAATGTCAGAGTAGCCTAATGGAAAATGTAAGTAGAAAAGACAAACTGTGCTTGCTAACAGGTTGTCACGACCATATTAAGGTATTGTCTAAAACAGTGTATAACTCGTGTTGTGATGTTAAGGCTGATTTTCTATTGTGTTGTAACAGAGCAACTTGGATGAGGTTCAGGTTATTTAAAGCTTCTGTACTCTGTACTGTGTTAATACGAATTATTGTGTAGTAGTTATTCCTGTCATTATGTAAAATGTTTAATTGTGTTTTATTTAAGGGTAGTGGTGTTATGAAGGAGTTAATTTTTCTATGTAATTCTATGTATTATATTATGGAGGAGTTTTTATTTTCTATATAATTCTATCTATTATGCTATGAAGGAGTGTATTTTCTATATTTTCTATGTAATCTCAATGTTGCGTGGTTTCATAAGAAAACAGCGTCGTCTGCGCTTCGAACAAGTTTCGTGAATGATAAATGTCTCAAGCGTATTGGCTCAAGGATAAATTAATTATGTTAAATGAAAAATAAGTATATATTGTGTGTAAAATAACTTTAATTTGTAAACCCACTTGTTTGTCCACGGTTTGAGGTAGTAGACTGTGTTTTCGGGGGAAGGGGGTGCCGGAGCGGTGAGTTCTGCTTAGAGAGGGAACAGGTGAGGTCGTTTGGGGCACGCTTCCCATATAGTCAATGTTAATAGTTGTGTGTAACAGAGTTGAGCCAGTGCATTTGGGGAACGATATATATATATATACATATATATATACATATATATATACATATATATATATATATATATACTGAGTTAAATACGACAGCATTTTGGCACTGATTAATCTTCTTACTAAGATTTTAATTTTTTCTCACAGTAGGTCTCATTTCAGGAGGGTAGGCAAATACAAACCTTCCATAGTCTTCCATATTCAATTTGACGTTTCGACTTCAGGGAGTCATCTTCAGAATAGTTACAAGAGATAAGTCACAATTTTCAAAGCTACATGGTTCACAATTGACAATAATGGACAGACAACATGGGTTTAAATATAGGCCGCTTGGGATCGCTGGATGAGTCGTGACCCGCTGCGTAGTCGAGCACTTCGTCTTGGAGGGGGAGGGGGAGGGGGAGGGGGGGAGGAGGGAGAGGGAGAGGGAGGACGAGGGACAGGGAGAGGTGGGGGGGAGTCAGGTAAGATAGGTCTTCTCGCTGGGGCACCACGCTGGTCATGTGGGGGTTGGTGAGGTGTAGGAGGGGGAGGGGGAGAGGAAGGAGGTGGGTGTTGCTGTTGTTGGGCTCCAAATCTAGTGGAAGAATTAAATAGCGGGATGGCAGAAATCATATTACATTGAATGTTAATAATTGGAGCTCTCTCCCTTATGTGGATGGCTTCAAGCATTTTTAGTTCCTTAATTTTGGCACAGTGTGCAACTATCCTAGTGTTATCCACGATTGTCTCCCTATCGATTACAGCCTGGTGGTATTGGAGGTGGTGTTGTTTGATTGCTCCTTGTTGTAAATGTAGGGACAACTGTCTACTCAGTTGGCATGTCGTGAACCCAATGTATGAAGAATTACGGGGTGCGCAGTCCCCAGTAGTACAATGCTTGAAGCCATCCACATAAGGGAGAGAGCTCCAATTATTAACATTCAATGTAATATGATTTCTGCGTTACCCATATATCGGTCATGCGAGCTCTGAGCTCTCTTCCAGGAGGGAAATAGCTGTCGGTCACGAGTCCAACACGTGTTCCAAAGACCAAGGTGAATCACACACACACACACACACACACACACACACACACACACACACACACACACACACACACACACACACACACACACACACACACACACACACACACACACACACATGTGTATATATATATATACATACATATATATATATATATACATGTATACATGCATAATTGATGAAACATTCTGTTGTGTTTGAATACCAATTAAGCACAAGTGTTGACGGTTTATGTATTTCATTATTTTCTTATGTAAGCCCAGGTTTCGTGTTCTAGAAGAAAAAAGTTTTTGGAGTACCACATTTGGCTTACAATACCATTGTCTGCCCACTCCTGACCTAAGCACTCTGTGATCTACCCTATTTGACAGTTGTACTGCCATCATTGCTCTCTACTTCACCATCCCATTTTTCATTCTATCCATGTTCATAGTAATTACCGTACTTTTGAAATATTTCATCTGAAACATGTTTAGCATCTTCCTTTCTACTTCTTTTAAATTCCAATTCTTTGTTTCAGTGTTTTGGGCACAGATAATCCCGCTTATCAGTTGAGATTGTAGTATTACTTTATCACATTTGATACGGATTGCAAATAGAAAGAAATACATTGAATTCATTGACAAGCAGCTAATCTAATCACGTCGGTGTGTCGTTTCCTCTTGACCTTGTCATAACTTACACTCAAAGCGACAGTCAATGCGTTTTTCTGAATTTTAGCTCATGATTATTCTTCACTCCTCCCAATTTGAAGTACCCACGAGGATTGTCACTATTCAGTCCTTTCCTATGAGTATAAAGTTATGTCTGATTATGTCAGTTTTGTTCGGAGGACATATGTTATTCGATTCTCTTCTTTCGTTTAACGTTTCATCTTTAGATGTATTACCTCAACCTTATCTTCACACAGTATTACCACGTCCATTACTACGCCATTTTTCATCGCTACCATTACTCCAATAACCTTTTTGTCTTTCACGATTTTTTTTCAATACTTACTTTCACCATTTTCTAATCTGATATAAGCATTATCAGGTAAGTTGGACTCAGTCTCGACCACACACAATGTTTGGTTCATTTACCTTTAACACCTTGAATACGATGACGACTGCGTAGGCGTCATGAGGAGCGTGTAAGTATATGAGGATGCCAGCGTCGGCTTTCTGATTATATCTATTTCGTAGTTGTAGGTGAGTTACCCTCTTATTATGTGAACAGGCTTGATTACTTTTTCAGTGGTTACAAACATTCTGGAAGAAAGAGAACGAATATAGCATTTGTAACTTTATATTTTATAATGCGCGTTCTGGGATGCATCATCGTACGTCAGGCAGCAAATGTGCGCGCGAATATTTGACTCGTTCTGAAGAGGTTAAGTACCTTTTTTTTAACCTGGTAGTCTTAAACCGCCTACGCTTGTGCATGCCCACTTTAATTTTTCTGATAGTATGTACTCTCCAGGAGGTGCCAAGATAAGAGGGAGGGAAGAGAGTGGAGGGGAGGGGAGTGTGATGGAGATGGGATGGGTGTGAGTGGTTTTATGCCTTTTTTTTTTTTATTCTTCCTGGCTACCTCCCTTATAAGGAGGAAAAGACTTTGGTATATATGTATGTATGTATGTATGTATGTATGTATGTATGTATGTATGTATGTATGTATGTATGTATGTATGTATGTGTGTATGTATGTATGTATGTATTCTCCTAGTTAATCTTATCTTTTCTCCTCTTCGAAGACATTTGATCAATTTCTGATTTCAAAATCTCCATTAAAACTGGTACTTCACCTGTTGTGTTCTTAGATTTTTTTTTTCTCTGGCTTTATGTAATAGTTCTTTTCTTCTTGTTTATATACATTTACTGAAGTTTTCATATTCCTTTTCATTATTTTCCGAACGGTTTAGCATTGATGTACTCAATAATTCTTATAAAACTGTCACCAAAAAATGCGTCATTTCGTTTGACAAAATTGCCTGCATCAAGCTGCATTTTTTAATGTCCCCCGTTGCCTTACTTGTCACAAAAAATACAATTTGATATCTTGCTTGATGCAGTCATTAATTATTTATCATGCAGCACACACTTTATTACTCCAAATTTACAAAATATTTCGATATGGTGGCACTCACAAATATGACAAACAATTTCTGTCATTGATGCTCAGCTACCAGAGGACTAAAACAGATTCTGAGCACTTACAGTGTACATTCAGTGCGTAATGTAATGAAATATCAATACCAAAGAGAATTATTTGGGTGTCGTTTTGCCATTTTCTATTTTGAAGTATATATTTTTTTGTGCTTTTGCTTAGATCTAGATGTCTTTTCCTTGCACTTCACTGCAATTAAAAGTAAGTAAATTGTTACTTGTTTTATTTGTAACTTATGCAATCCCATAGTTCACGATAATACATAGAAAACAAACTTGAAAACTATCCAATCACGCGCGTCCTTTTATACCATCCGAGATATCAAATTTCGCGCTACAACACCCATCATTTGCTGTTGCATTGTAGGTAGTCGTTGTCTTCAATAACAGGCAAAATCAGAGCTAATTCTGGCCCATGTAACGGTACTTGGAAGTCTATATTTTTCCAGTGATCTTCCAATATTGTCCACTCAAAATCGCGGAGGTGTCTGCATATAACAATTCTCATTGAATTTTGTAGAAACACGGATGTTAATGTTAATGGGCCCATAACGGCATACAGCCATGCCAACTTTTCCAAAAGGCAAAATAACATTAACATATGATTTAGTAAGAAATAACGTCATATGTATGACAAAATAAAACTAAATTTAAATTTGGACACATAGGTGTCAAGTGTTATTACATGATTATATAAAAGGAAATTAAAGTAAATGGTAATAATGATGTTTAACATTAATTATTAATTTTTAGATTGCATATTAGATTCTTCATATTAAACCTTTAGTGAATAAATTGTGGCAATTAGATCACCACTTCCATTATTTGTTTTTATAATATCTATTTTGTGTTAGGTAATTCTGTTCAGAGACGAAGGTTAAGAAACTAATAATAATAACGTTTTTTATTTACGAATTAATATATTCTATACGTAAGTCGACGTTTATATTGGGACATTAATCAATTTCTTTTTGTTTTGTTCATATTTTGTAATATGGCATTGTTAGAGTAAATATATAATCAATATGGATTACATGAGTATGTGGTATATGCATACAAACATGAAATAGTACCGTTATACATTTTGTATTTTTCTGGTGTGTTTTAGGTTATTTTGCCCATTTAGACATTAATCTAAAATGACGTGGTTTTTTTTCTTAAGAGCTCTGTTTATTTATCTATATATCTTTATTTCTGTTATGGGTGACCATAGTAACTCCAGAGTAAAGCATGATTATTCCATTATAATTATTCAAATAAAAAGCAAGTGCACGGGTTGGCAACCTTTGACACGCGTGCCGAAAATGACACACTAACGACTTTTTCCCCGCCACGCGAAACCCAGAGCTCACCTTAAAAAAGATAACTAATAAATATCCAACTTCTTTTGTTTGACCATTGGTGGCCGCATACTACACTGGGCGGCAGATTTGGGTTCTACGAGGTTAAGGGAAGGGGGGAGGGGCATCCGCGTAGACTTATGCTTTTGTATAAAACATTTGGCTCATTTTGGCAAACATATCTGAAAAGGTTGCTTACTCCTGGCATAGGGGAATGGGGTTGGGAAGAAGGATGTGCTATATAGATTACCTATAGGTGTCTTGGGTTTCTGATGTATACTTTGAAGTGCTTTGAAGTGCTTTGATTGAATGATTGATTTCTCTATTCAATTATCTATCTACTTATCTATTTGGCTATTTATTTGATTATTTTTATTGATCTACTCATTCATTGATTTATCTATATATGTACGTATGTATGTATGTATATATGTATGTATGTATGTATCTAGTGTATATAAATATTTATCTGTCTATATATCTACTTATTTATCTATGTATTTATTTATTCATTTATCTATTCATTTATTTGTTTCATTTTTTTTTATTCATTTATTGTTTTTTCACACTGCACGCCAAAGTCGCCATTTTTACTGATGGTTACCTCTATTGTTTTGACCAAGTCACGCCACTATCGGTTTTGGTATTGCTTTCACCAACTATTACCGGTATAGTTTTCACCAATATTTTATTTCTTTTTCTTCGTATATGGTTCATTTGTGTGACTAGCATCGCTGAAAATTGATTAATTTCCTATTTTCCATGAACAGATCCACACTAATGAAACTATGAAGATCAGGGTAAATGTGCCGTTAAAGTAGATGATAAAGTATCAACTAACTTACCTCACTTAACGTAACCTATCCAATCTAATCTGACTTAACGTAACGTAACGTAACGTAACGTAACGTAACCTACACTAACTTAACCTGATCTAATCTAACCTAACCTTAGCCCAGCGTGACTTAATATAACTTAACCTAACCTAACCTAACCTAACCTAACCTAACCTAACCTAACCTAACCTAACCTAACCTAACCTAACCTAAACTAACCTAACCTCACCTAACCTATAACACTGGTGCCTACACCAGACCCTCAGGTAGAGCAAACTTGACTCCGGATGTCAAGCCTGCTTCTCTAGTACACCCACAGCCCTCCCTCTGAATACTAGAACCTAGATGTTCCCCTAGCCTGCACAAGTGGCCTTCGTTGTTGTTGCTGTTTTCACTGTTGTTTTTATCACCGAGCAGTCCCGTCTCCCTGGGAAACGTCATGGCTGAAACGGTGTTTTTCCACAAATCCCTTATAGAGTATATGTTGTGTTGATGGCGTGCGTAATTGTGTACAATACAGTCTTCCATAATGTGTTGTATCTATCGGGTGACGGCGTCTGCGTCGTGGAACCCCCGCCCCCACAACCCTTAGCATGGAAGGAATAGGGGACCAAACCGTCACAAGAGGCCCTTGCCACCCCAAAGGGTGGCACAGATCCCTGGGAGCAGCTCTGGTGACCTTCGTAGTATTCCACTGCTTGTAGGCAAAAAGTGAGCCTCCACCAACGCTGAATATCCACCGCACCTTGATATGACTAAAATGTTTTTATCGCATGAACGGCACTCCCAGCCAACCCATCTTCCACAAAAGTGAAACCTCAGCTACCATTAAAAAATCCGACAAATATTCATATAATGTCCATCCCTAATGTAAAAAAAGGGCACTAGATATTGCCGACAAAATCTTTTCCACAACAAAGCCTAAACAAGTCCCACTGGCTACTTCCTCCAGCTTGACAAAATATCAAGCACCCAACTGAAACCCTTCGGAAAGAATCCCCTACCAGTCTATGCATTCAACAAATATCAACACATACATCGATGGCTCCCGTTTGATCCATGAAGTAGGTTATGCAGCGAAGTTCCCGACTGAAACAAGATCTAGGTCTCTATCCCTGGTCCCATCGCCTCAATCTTCACTGCTGAACACTGCTATTCCCACAATCCCCCTTGCAACAATTTTGTATCTTTCTGCTGAACGCCATCACATGAAGGCATCTCTGGCTATGGAAAAGTCGACAAGATGGCTCGAAAGACGGCACACACCCCTTCTGATACCTCCACTCCACTACCAGTAACTAACTATTACCCAGTTCTTCGGTCAACAATGCTCAACATGTGGCAAGGACGCTGAGAGCAACATCCAACAAATCATCTAAAAACAACCAAACTTCACACACATCCATGTCTGTCATCACATCAACATCACCGACGTTTTGAGATAGCACTTGTGCACCTAAGAAGCGAGACATTCCTGCCTCACACATGGGCACCTCATGACAGGAAACGACATTCCCATTTGCCAATTTAAGTCTCCCATCACAGTATCACACACATTACTGGACTACCCAATCTTCATAACACTCCGCAATAACTACTTACTCTATCATTTACCTCTCAAACACCAATGACTCTGCACCAAACCCTGGAGAATAACAAAACAATATCATATCTTCACAACTTCCTAAAGAAAAGAAGGCTATCAACCAAACTATGAGCACCCTCGAGTAACTAAATCAACATACGAGATATAACAGTGGAACGATATTATCTACAAGAATAGAAACGTTGATAAGCGACAGCCCATAACAACAACCATGTAACCTTATCTTATTCAACCCAGCCTAACTTGATTCAACCTAACCTAACCTAACCTAGCCTAGTCTATCCTAACCTAACATGACCTAACCTAACCTAGCATAACTTAACCTAGCCTAGTCTATCCTAACCTAACCTGACCTAGCCTAACCTAACCTAACATGACCTAACCTAACCTAGCATAGCCTAACCTAGCCTAGTCTATCCTAACCTAACCTGACCTAGCCTAACCTAACCTAACCTATCCTATCCTAACCTAACCTAACCTAACCTAACCTAACCTAACCTAACCTAACCTAACCTAACCTAACCTAACCTAACCTAACCTAACCTAGCCTAACCTAACTTAACTCAACCTAACATAACCTAACCTAATCTAACCCAACCTAACCTAATCCAACCTAACCTAGTCCAACCTAACCTAACCTGACCTAACCTAACCCAAACCGATCTAACCTAACCTGACCTAACCTAATCCAACCCAACCTAACATAACCTAACCTGACCTAACCTAACCCAACCCAATCTAACCTAACCTAACCTAGTCTAACTTTACTTAATCTAACCTGAACTAACTTAGCCAAGCTAACACTAAGCACTTGCGACGGTAAAAAATGGTGTAAGAATTGGAGTATATGATTTCAGGAACCTAAAACAAACATAAGATATATGAAGTAAAATAAAACAACATGAAAAAATAGGTACTCTATTTACCTTACTCGTTCATACATTGAAACCACTTTTCTCTTAAAAAAAAAAAAAAAAAATCAAGTAGAACCTCTTCCCCTGATTTTTATATACAAACTTAAGATAACTTGTAATTTACTTGTAATTTTTATCATAGAACCAGAGAACTAATTCCATGATATTCCACAGTAATAATGATGATGAAGATAATGATAGTCATAGTGATAGTGATAGTGATAGTGATAATGATAATGATAATGATAATGATAATGATAATGATAATGATAATGATAACCACCTGATATAACATCTAGACATACAAACCAAAATCCTCCCCATTGACCAACACGTGAAAATGATAGGCCCGTAGTTGTATGCAAAAGCCCTCAAACACACACTTCCTCCCCTCCACATTACAATAGGACAATGAAAAAAAAAAAGCGGCAGCACACTATTCAAACGTCTTCAACAGCTTACCACCAGACAACACGCTCTTACAAAAACACACACTCGAATAACAAAAGAAACAATTCAAGATGAACCCTCAAATTCTTTTCTCCAGCCGATTCCACCAGACATTAGCCTTTCTGAAAAAAATCCTTCGCATGACAAAGAGGAACCAGATTGACACAGTTGTGTTCAGTCCATCACTCAGCATTGAAAACAATACATAAATAGAATAGGTCTAACCATACTCACATTGCTCCAGATGCAATCATTCCACAGAAGACAGAGAATACCTCATCCTACACTGTCCCAATCTCGCTCTACCCAGACAACAGACAGATGATTTAAGATGACAATTACCGACAGAATGGCCAGAGTAGACACCGCGTGAGAATGGAACCTTTATTAAATGTACTTTCAATAAAGATTCCATCTTCATATGGTGTCTACTTTGATCAACACAATATTTGTTCCCTCTCTGACTTTCGGGTTAATCTGGTGATCAATGCTGGTTGGAAACTTAGGTCCTCAGCATGGAAGACCAGGGGAAACAGATTGGTTAACTGATTGGCAGGTTTAATGTCAAAAGTATTATGTATTTTCCTCTCTGACTCTCTGAATAATTGTGCATTTTACTTCAAGAGAAGACCAAAATGATATTCCTCTCATTTCTGTTATAATTTCATGCATCTCAATAGTGAAAAATACTGATTAACTTTGCGTCACACAAAATTTAAAGGGCCTTATTTTGAGAAGAAAAAAAATAGAAAGAACATCATTATCATCGCGTAGTAATTAGCATAGGCTTTTCATATCACCGTTGACAAATGAATGAGATTTGAAAGGTCAAATTCAAGGTCACATATTTAGAGATAATAACTCAAAAACTGCTATAGAGAAATGTTTAG
Organism: Oratosquilla oratoria; assembly: GCF_046742065.1. Taxonomy (NCBI): domain Eukaryota; kingdom Metazoa; phylum Arthropoda; class Malacostraca; order Stomatopoda; family Squillidae; genus Oratosquilla; species Oratosquilla oratoria. The sequence continues at coordinate 46,542,255 of NC_134791.1, read as the reverse complement.
CATTTTCAACTTATAGAAACTTATAAAATAAATCATTAATAACAGTGACGTAATGAAAAAAAAAAAAAAAATAGGTACGGCTCGGGTGACCGTCAGAGGGACCCGAATTCAAAGCTCACGACGGCCGGGACTGATTTTATAGAAAGTTACCTATACCACCATATGGTCTTTATAATGGGAAATTATTTTAGCATCAAATTGTACTAAGCCGTTGCCGGGCGAGTTTTGTTGTACCTAGCGCTAGTTATTCTTGATTGTTCTTTCTCGAAGTCTTTCTTTCTTTAGATCAGTGGTTCTTAGCTTTTTTGTCTGCTACAAATGCCTTTAGAAACTCCAGAAGTGGCTAAGATTGTCCAATCCTAATTATTCAAGAGATAAGAGAACATTTAGAAAAAATGCAGCGTATAAGAAAATGCTGATTGTCTGAGTGTAGTTATTGAATTATCACTCTGGTTTATAGGGAAATATGAGTTATGTTAGCTTATCTATTTTATTGTTGCTTCTTAGAGACTAGTATGGCCTTGCAGGTATGCAGCCATGTTTCTTTCATATCTGTGTCCCAAAGGAAGTGGTTTCTAAACTTTCTTAATTTTTTTTATGGTTAACCTTTGCTGCACCTGAGTAGGCCTGGACTACCTCCCAGTCTCTGTTCTAATTATTATTATTATTATTATAAAAAAACAACAACAAAAAACAACAGGGCTTTGGGTATATGGTGTGGAGAGAAGGAATTGTATTATTTAGATTCAGTTTCTGTGTAATTATTCAATAATGAATATGACTTAGAGAAAAAATAAGCGAAACTAAGGGATGCATGGGATGTAATGAAAAAAGGAGAAAAGGGGGAGTAGAAAATTTTTGTCTTTCGAGGAAAACGTATCAAAATGCAAAAAATGGTGTGTGGAATGAGGCAAATGAATGGTGAATGAAGGAGATTTTTGAAAAAGAAGAAATGAGTAATGTGTGGTATAAAGTTAAGAGGGGAAGCAAAACGCAAGGTAAAGGAGGCTAAGAGAAGAGCAGATGTGAAATGTGGTACATATTTGTCTGATAATTTGAAACGAATACAAAAATTCTTCGAAAGGAAGAGAAGAGTACAAAGAGGAGGATCGAAGAAAGAGTAGAGGCTAAAGGGAGCAAATGGGCAATTGTTAGTGTAGGCTTCGAGACGGAAACGAGTATAGTGTTTTAAGGAGCTGGAGAATGTAGACAAGGACAGGGAAGCCGTGGTTAGACCAGTGGGGAATGCGAGGAGAATTGCTGTGATGAATGAGGAGAGTGAAAATATTATTAACGGGAGAAAGAAAACAAGAGAAAAAATTGTGAGGCCACAGAATGGGATGACCAGGAAAAGAATTGATGTAAAATAAGGTATATGTTTCCCTGAAAGGTACGAAAAGAATGAAAATATGATTTGGAATGAAGTGAAAAAGTGAGAACAGGAAATTTGGATCAAGAGAAGAAGAGATAGATTTTTGTTAGAATTTGAGAGAGATGAGTGGAACATTTCAATTTGTTGAATATATAGGAGGGCAGGAAGGTTATCATTGTGGTAGTAGTAGAATTTGGAAGAATGTGATAGGTGAAATGAATGAAAAGGCTAGTACAAAAGAGGAAGTACAAGTAGCACTGGAAGAAACAAAACCTAAAGAGGTAGCAAGATTGAATGGGTGTCTGTATGAAATGTTTGATAAATGTTGGAGTAGTAATAATGGAGTGGCTGGTGAGAATGTTCAATGTGTGTCTAAGAGAAGGAACTGCTTCGATAAATCGGAGTAGTGCATGTGTATTCCAGCAATACGTGGGAAGTAGAGTGTTATTATCAAAGAGTTGTTGAATGTACGGGAGGACAAACAGACTATGTGGCGGTGGGAGATACTGAGAGAATGTTATGGGTAAGACGAATGAAAAGTTTATAACGAAAGAGGCGGTAAAAGTAGCTTTGGAGGAAATAAAAGTTTTAAGGCACCTAGATTGGGTGAATGCGTATGGACTGTTTGACACAGGTTGATGTAATAGTGGGAATTGGGTTGGGAGATATACGTGTTTGTAAGGGTGCACGATTCAGGTATTGAGAAAAGTGAGAAGGATTTTTTTCTAATAAATTACATGAGTATGTGTAGAATTTTGGAGGAAGTATAAATGTAGTGGTGTTAGGGTTCTGAAAACTAGGGCAGGAGGTGAGCTAATAGATGGATTAGTAGGGAAGTATGGTGTACCAGGAAGGAACACAAGCTGAGAGATGTTGGAGCTGTGTAACAAAAGGAAAATGATGATAAACATAGTAACCAAGAAGAAAGAGTTACGTAATGGCACATAGGCCAGGATGGTTGATGGGAGGGTAATGGAGAGGACGTTAATGGGCCATATAGTGGTGTCCTAAAGAGGGTTGGAAGAGTTTTGAACATCAATGTGTTTAGAGGAGAGTGGTGGAATATCTGATCACCATTTAGTGGAAGGCAGATTGAAAGTGGATGTAAAGTGGAACAAGAAGAGGAGGAAGAGAGAGAGAGCAACATGAATGAGAAGAGGAAAGTGGAAGAATATCAGGGAAAACTGAAAGAAGTATAAAGTGTAGTGAAAGAGAAAAGGAGAGAAGGAGTAAGAGAAATTGAAAAATATATATATTTCAAAGAGGAAATACTAAAGTGTGCATAGATCGTATGTGGGATGAGGATGGATAAGAATTGAAAGAAAAATCGTGAATAGTAAAATAAAGAGGAGAGGGTGGTGGTAGTAGACAAGAGGCCTGCATATAAGAAGTTGTTGCAGAGAAGGAACGAGGGAGCACATATGGGGTAGAGAGTAAAGAGGATGTAAAAAGAACCAAGAGAAAAGTGGACACGAGGTTAGATAGGTGTTTGACTGAGAATTTTGAAAATAATAAAAAGAAGAAGAAGAAAGGAAAACGGAAATGAAAAGAGAGCGAAGAGGCGAGCTGAGTACGGAGGAGATGCCACAGGGAGTAGACGGACAGATGTTAATGAAAGTGAGGACTGTGAGAGGAAGGTAGGCTGAGTATTTAAAGAGGCTGTCGAATGTAGAGGAGGACAGGGGGCGTTTAATTGTGGTAATGGAAGATTTCAGAGGAATGACTGATGGAAGAGTTGAAAGTTGAAAAGGCGCCCCAGTTGAATGGTTATCATATGGAATGTCTCACAAAAAAAGTGGAATAGATTTAGGGGAATGACTTGTGAGATTGTTTAATGTGTTTCTAAGGAACGAAAGTGTACCCGCAGATCGAAGGAGTGCATGTATATTTTCACTATACAAGGGGAAAGGAGACAAGTATAAATATAATATTTTTAAAGGGATCAGTCTGTTCAATGTGATCGTTAAGGTATATGGATGTGTATAATTGAGAAGACTTGAAGGGGGCCAGAAGGGGTAATTGCGGAAGAACACTGTGGCTTTAGAAAAGTAGAGGGTGCGTAGATTGGTTGTTTGTAGTTGTAATTAATTAATTAATTAATTAATTAATTAATTAATTAATTAATTATTAAACAATTTATTTACTTATGTATTTATTTATTTATTTGTTTATTTATTTATTTATTTATTTATTTATTTATTTATTTATTTATTTATTTATTTATTTATTTACTTATCTATTTATTCGTTTATTTATTTTCTAAAGAAAAGGATGTGTATTTGGGTTAATACATGGAGTTGGAGAAAGCGTATGACAAGGTTCATAGAGTGGCGTTGTAAAGAGTACTGCAGATATACGAAATAGGGGAAGTCTGTTGAAGGCGTTTTTTTCATGGCTAGTAAAACATGAGTAAATGTCGTGAATAAAGAGGAACTTGTTTGAGGTGAATGTGAGACTGCATCAGAGCAGTGTGATATCTCCATGTTTGTTCGACATATGCATGGATGGAGTGGTAAGTGAACCAGCTGTTGCATGCGGATGACACTGCGCTTGTGTCTGATACTAAAGAGGCTGAGGCATTATTGACAAGTGGAAGAATGTTTGGGACTATACAGTTGTAAGCGTGAGTAATTGTAAAGTGATGAGCTGAACAAGAAATAATGATGGTGGCAGATGAGAGGCTGGAGGAAGATTAGTTTTGATTATTTGGGGTATCATGTGACAGTGAACAGAGGAATGAATGTAACGATGAATAAATTAATAAGGGAGGTAAGTAAATGTCTAGGAATGTTCAGGTTATACAAAAGAGTGATATATGAGCTAGCTCACCGAATGATCTTTAGTAAAACCTCAGCAAATTTGGAAGACATAACTCAACGAATCAGAAACCTAAGACCTTTCTTTTCTGAATCCAGATTTATTATATTTCATTCTCTTCCATACATTTTATCCACCCACCTTTCATATTTCTGTCTCACAGGATGTAGTTTTATGATTTAAGAGATTCTTTTTACTTAATAAATTGGGGATCATATTGTCCTTGTTCAATCTCTCACTGCTTTCTCGTCCCCTGATAAACATTATATAAGTTGATAAATCTTATCAATCACTTGTTCTCTGTGTTCTTTGTATATTCAATTTGAGATCCCATCTTTCCCAGGCGGTTTTCCCACGTCTAGTGTACCCAGTATTTTTGCACTCCTCGCGAATTCACCTTTATGTCATTCAACATTGTGTTTCTAATAATTTTCCACCTCCCCAAAGAAAAGTGTATTAACTAATTCAGTTTGCGTTTTTTCATTTACAAAGGCTATTCCATCTGATTATAACTTGATATTCCCTTCCGTGCTTCTCAATTTACCGTTTGCAACTATGAATTATACATCTTTTACTTTCTTCTACTTCTCTAAATCGTATGTATTTGCTTTTGTTTCTCTTGTAACCTTCCATGTTATCCTTTTTTTTTCTGTCTCATATCTTTTCGTATGGAGAAATTTCTTTCCATCTTTATCCCCATTTTTGTTATGGCTGTTGCTCTCATCTTCTGACATAAAGCCTATTATTGTTTTACGTTAGTAGCATTACATTTATGAGATAAATCCTAGGAATAACGCTGAAAGACAGGAAGAGGTCAAGTTAGGTGAGAGAGCAGACTGAAGTGGGGCGGAGGTGGAACCAGGCAGGAAAGTTAGCCAGAAAGGAGGAAAGGAGATGAAGAATGTAAGTTATCGACTGGACGCCGCGAGATGGGAAGCGTGGAAAAGGAAGGCCAGAGAGAAGGTGGAGAGATGAGATAGAGAAGTTTGCAGGAGTGATATGGCAGAAGTAGGAGAAATCATGCGATTCACGGAAATGTTCGGGAGAGGCCTTTGTACAGCATTGGACTAAGAATGGCTGATTGATTGATTGATCACTCTTGGCACATATTCCTCCTATTTCAGAGTTGTAAACATTAAAAATTATGTCTCCGTTTCTTCTGTATTTCACCTCGCTTCCTCTCTCACTGTGTGTGTGATTCACCATGGTCTTGGATCACGTGTTGGAC
>NC_134791.1:46511838-46519338 GCF_046742065.1 Oratosquilla oratoria | reverse complement strand
TGTAAAAATTACAGGTAATTACCATTCTTTTTCGAGAAGAGATTAGTTTCCAATCATGAAAGAACGCTGCATGACTGGTCCATAGGTATGTCACTAAAGGCCCTAAAATATTGACCGCTTAACACTTAAATAGTTAATTATTCATATGGGGAGAGGCAAAGGATATTGAATTGGAAGAAGAGTGATGTTAGCAGCAAATATAACGGGGATCTGGGAGAAAAAATGGGATTAATGATGACAGTAAAAAAATATTAATAAAATAAATAAATAAATAAATAAATAAATAAATAAATAAATGAATAAATAAATAAAAATAAATAAATAATAATAAAATAAATAAATAAATAAATAAATAAATAAATAAATAAATGAATAAATAAAGAGGTGGAAAAGGTGGTAATTGGGAAGGATTGACCGAGATAAAAATTATAAGGAAAAAAAAAAAAAATGAATTGCAGTGGCATATATTTCAACAAAGACGAGAGCATGGAATGTGATAGAAGTGATTAAGCATAAATACAGACAAAGGAGGCTTGCTAACCGAGCGGGTTAGTGAGTCGCTACCTGCGGCAGGGGTCGAGGTGACCAAGGGCATGGTTAATTAAATTCTAGGCTACAAAGTCCTCTGGAAGGGATACCATATTAGCCTACTGATAGGAGGAGTTCGAAACATTAAACCGAATCATCAATCACAACCAACCAATTAAAAAAAAACAAAAAAAAAAACGAACAAAATATAACTCCGATAAGAAATTTCATTTGTGTAGAGTGAAATGGAAGGAGTAGGAGACAGAAGAAAGTGAGGTATCGTGGGGACAACGCAATGTTGAATATAGGAATGAATGATGTGAAGATTCAATGGGTGGAAGGATCAATAAGATATAGAAGCAAAGACATACCAGCAAGACTGGACTTGTTCTTAACAAAGGAACTTGATGGAATTGAAACAATGAATTACCGGTGCCCGATAAATAAAAGTGATCTTGTAATCCTTGAATTAATTCTGAGGGTAGGAAAGACAGAGATAAGAGAAGAATCATACAGAGAAGGAAGATTAAACAGTGCAAAAACTAACTAAACAGGGTTAAAGAAATACTTGGAAGAAGCTGACTGGAAGGATTATGTTAGGATAAAAAAAAAATAAAAAAAATTAGAAGAGAAAAAAATATCCCAATATATTATGACGCACGGGTAGCAAAGTACAAACCAATGATGATTGGAAAAATTACAGAAAAAAATACCACGGCAAAACCAAAACAAAGTTAAGGCTAAGAAATTGATAGGAAGAAGAGCACAACAAAGAAAACGAATGTCGAAGTTTTAGAAAAGAGGAAGAAGGGAACCATGGTTGTGTAGTTGATAACTGTAACGGTGAACTTAAGATACTTTACAGATTTGGTTGATATTGACTAGGTCGGCATTCACTAATTCGGGTGAAAATGGACATTAATAATGGACGTGGTCAATAATCTGTACAGCTTTCGTGGGATGAGTCTGAGACACAGAACTAAGATCTGTTAATAGTTGAAGGATTAGTACATGAATTAACAAAAAGCAAGGTGAAATAATGAATAATTTTTTTAATCTGTATTCACTAAGGAAGAGGAATTTGAGGGTAATGGTGAAGATAAGGAAGATATCTTAAATGATATAAAAGTGGAGGTATGTGAAGGGAATAAACTTTGAGAGAAATTAGAAGTGAATAAACTTTGAGAGAAATTAGAAGTGAATATAATGCATCGGGACCAGACAGTATCTCAAATTAATACTGGAATGATATAGAGAACAGTATGTGAATTAAATACACAAAGTAATTGTATGTTTCATAGAAGATAGGAAGGTATCACTAAACGGGAAGTCAGCCACTGGGTTGAAAATATAGTTGATCTGTTCTCATATTTCTATTGTCACACTTACATCCTGATGCACTCACAAAAGTAGCAAATGAAGAATTCACTCCCAGGGCAAGACTTACAGACTTAAGTACAGTGAATTCTCTAATACAGTTGCAATGTGGTTACCAATCGTTGCAACTGTATTAGGGGATTCACTGTACTTAAGTGAGAAGTCTGTAGGTCTTGACCCTGGAGTGAATTTTACATTTGCTGCTTTTGTGAGTGCATCAGGATGTAAATGTGACAATAGATAAAAATATGAGAATAGAGCAACTACATTTTCAAGTGAGATTGTTAGACCAGTTTGTTCCTGTACATGTATCTGTAATTCAAGCTGAATTCCTAGGTATTTCTCTAATTCTACTTTTAAGTGCTGATGCAACTTTAAGTGCTTTCTATTTCTTAAGATAAGGTTCCTTGTTTTGAGACTGTGTACCTATTGTGAATTCGGCAGATTTTTTCTCCATTAATTCCAAAAAACCCTTATAATCCGTGTCATTAAAAGAATCAGACTTGATAATATCTCCTGCAACTGCAACTGTATAAAAAATATTCTACTTCTCAATATAGCTACCTTCTCCCTGTAATCTTGAACTTAACGTCTTGTGACCTCATGTTCTATTTCTGCTAAAAATGAATAAAGAGGTATATTTTCACCATCAAACTTCGGTAGGCCATGTTTTTTCTCTAGGTACTGTTATTATATTGTGAGAGGACATCGTGGATGATGATGCAGTGGGAAGTGAAAATTGAAATGAATCTAAATCGTCAATGCAACTTAATTCACTAATGCAAGGTTGCCAATTACTTCTTATTCTAATTTGATTGATCCCTTCCCATGAGAAACTAAAACTAGTTCATACTTATGCATGTGCCTCACTCAGAAATATAAAGACAAGTACACGTAAGTGTATTTAAATACACAACATACAAATTCACAGCGAATCAGAACACTGTTCACGTTGATTCATTGAAACACAAGTTAAAAGTATGTTGAATATAAAATCCCTATAGAAACCCGAACACAATATTATAAAATGCAAAAACACCGCACTGTTAACGTTCGTCGATCATTGATTTGTAGCATTAAATTCCGTTGAATGTCTTGGTATAACAGAGGGACGACATGAAAAATTCGATCAGCTGGTTGGGACTAACGATGCAATCTTGAAGGAACGTGCTCAGGAAATTTCTCTTGATGTGCCAACACACGTCCAAAACGTGCGTGGGGCGACGTCACGGATGTAGTCGGAGGTGTGACGTGCTGTGACGTAAGCACGGCAGAAGGTGGTCACGTATGTGGTATTAGATGTGGTGGCGTCACTCGGAAGGACGCCATCTTGCTATGTCGTGAAGAGGTTTCTGCAACGTAGGTGATTCTCGGAGTCAACAACTCTGAATTGTAATAACAACCGACTGCGTAAGAGGAATGCCCGTATGACCCTGACGATTTGCTTCAGGAGCGAGTGCTGCACATAGGAAGGTCTAGCTGGAGCCAAACCTAACAGTGTAGTTGTATTCGTAGAGGGAATCGTAGAACTGCAACTTATCCACGGGGCGAGCCAGAGAAGAGCTGGAAGGATGCTTGTAGAATAACTGAAGTAGGCTTACACGTTTGTGACGCACGGGCTAAAATGTTTTGGAGCTGTCGTGTAAGAAGTTCGTACACAGAGAACTCCGACAATTTTCTTCCTTGACGTGTGAACCACGTAGCCAGACGGAAACTATGACGAGCATGTACGTCTGAGACGAGGACGTGGAGCAGTTGAAACGTGCGAAAGGTGTTAAAAGTTTTGGATGGGTAATAGTTCCCTCGTAACGTAAATGTATGTAGAAGTAACAATGTAATTCACTTCACTGGTCGTAGAACGTAAGTCACAAGTTATTTCGTAGAACACCGCGCCAACATTTTATGTTTGATGGTAGCGTGACAAATGAGACATTTGGTTTAGTTTTTCGATATATTTCCAACAAAAATCTTCAAACACTGTATTAATTACATTTCTGTTTTTACACAACTGTAACCACACTGAAACTCCAACGTAAGCACTAGGTGAACATCCTTTCTCTCTGACTGACTGACTGACTCTTTCTCTGTCTCTTTGTCTCTGTCTCTCTGTCTCTTTGTCTCTTTTCTCCTGTTTGACTTATTATCAAATAGACTCATTGAGTTACACATCTCTATATATTCTATTCTTTCTACTCCCTAACTGACTTTGTACACTCCATTCTGTCACCAATGTCTTTACCGTAATATGAGCTATATTTCATTTCTGATTTGTTTATCTGACCTTTGGCATACTTTAAACTTGATTCTATTCAAACATCTGATTTTGGCATTCGGAGTTCTGCGTCTTTCGTTCTTGTTTTTCATCATTGTTTATCCTAACCTGTCATCAGTCCTAATATGACACGTTTCTTCACACATCTAGTACCCGTATTTCTGAGTGCGTGGCTAATTTATTTTTCCTACATTAGCATACAGTACAATACAATACAATACAATACAATACAATACAATACAATACAATACAATACAATACAATACAATACAATACAATACAATATAATACAATACGACACAATACAATACAATACAATATAATACAATACGACACAATACAATACAATACAATACAATACAATACGACACAATACAATACAATACAATACAATACAATACAATACAATACAATACAATACAATGCCTATATCTTTCATCCCATTTCACCTTCACCTATATTATCCTTGAAGACACTTCCCTCCATTGCACCACGTAGTTTTCTATTTCATCACTTACCAGCAGAAATACTCCTTCCTTCCTTTGTCTATTCATCGCTTCCAAGATTCTCACTGCAACACTCCCAATCTCCAACTCACCCCTCCTTTCAACTTAGTCTCACTTAACGCTAACATATCCACATTTCTTCTCACAAGTTCTCACAAACATACCACCAATTTCATTTCTTGTACTCTCATCCGTACCACAATCACACACATCTGATACCCAATTACTGGTTGTAGTTTTCCTCCCAGACCCTCTTTTGCCTTGACTTTTCGTAGGAAGAAATCATAAAGTGGAGGATCCCCGAACCCCTCACTTCATCCCATATATTACAATATAGCCTACATAAGAAAAACGGTGCCATAATTTCCCCCCTCCATCTACAAGGGGATCAAGAAGAGATAGAGTCACAAAACTGGTAAGAGACAGGTTCAAGGGAACAGCATATATATATATGTATATATATATATATATATATATATATATATATATGTACATATATATATATATATATATATATATATATATATATATGCTAATATGAACACGGGTACGTGTGTTCACTTATGCAAAGTAGACCACTTGGAAAAAAAGAAACTAACGAAGCAGAGCGCTTTCGTATATTACATCTTCAGTGCAACAAGTACATAGTGATAGCAAAAGCATAGAAAATATATATATGTATCATGTATATATTTTCTATGCATTCCTATCACTATGTACTGTTACACTGAAGATGTAATATACGAAAACGCTCTGCTTCTTTAGTTTCTTTTTTTCCAAGAGGTCTACTTTGCATATATATATATATATATATATATATATATATATATATATATATATATATTATATACAGTATATATATATATATAATATATGTATGTATATATATATATATATATATATATATATATGTATATTGTTTTTATGAGCGGAGATTTTATGAGTTAACATAAGGGTAATAATGCGTGACTCTTGTCCGTAGGGGTCTCCCAGAAGTCCCTAAATTATTGGTTGCATTATAGAGTCAGTACGTCAGTGCGGTCATAGTATGTTGAATTATATTTAGAATAGATTAAGTATTTCCTGTGAATTCAGTTCATTTGCTGCAATAAAATAAATCTCAGTAATATGATTAGCCATTGTCCTTTTGAATATAAAAGAGGATGATGAAAATTAAATTAAAGGTTTTCGGAGAATTCGTTTCGGAGAAGCCATTTTGTGTATAAATGTTTCTTTCTCAGATAGTTTTTCATTAACTTTTTAGATGGCGTTACTGTTCTGAGAGCACTTTTTTCATACAGTATGTTAGTGTTTCTCTCTTTAGTATTCATGCATGGATTGCGTAGGTCGGGTAGCTAGGCCAAGTTTACAGTTCCATAGACGAAGTTGGCAGTTACCTGGGCTGAATTCATGGGTCGAGTTTGTAGATATGTAGATGATGCATTCATCGAAGCAAGAGATCAGTTATATCTCTAAGAGCTCTGTGTAGCTTTTGCTAAGAACTACTGCCTCAGTTTCAATTGGTGGATACTATGGTGATGGTTCACTACTTTTTTTGCTCTTCTATTTTCTTATTCTTTGTTTTTCAAATAGATATATATCAAGATAACAAGAATAAATTATGATATATATTTTTTGCATTTCTATTAATTATACTGTGTTAGTTTATTTTTAATATCCTCAGCATGGTGTGATTATAAATTAAGCCACAAATCAAAGTATTAATTAAGTGATACGAAGTCATCACACTCAGTGATCAGAGGCTTCTACTAGAAATGATTATGAAGCCATGAGATGTTATTACAAGATACAATTGTTCTATGGAGCATAGTCTGTAAGTTTATTTATAATACTATTAGTGTAGTGTGGTTAAAAATGAAACCACAAATCAGAGGATAAAGCTATCAAAATAAGTGATTAGAAGCCAGAAGTGGGTATGAAACCATCATGAATGAATACATTTCTTTTCCCTATGCAGGTGAGCTCATATGAACAAATATTGAAGAGTATTCTAGAAGGCATGACTATATAGATACATTCAAGAAAGATTTTGGTGATTTTCATAAACATTCATGGACATTCTCACAAACAACAGGAGAGGCTAAAAATCATACTAAATGGCTTCATGTGCAAGAAAAAAGCAACTGTAGATTATAAGAATATAATTTACGTAATCAGCTTAATTTAGTTTAATATTGTATGTACAATATTATACTTATGTGCAAATCTAATATGAAAAAATAAAACAGAAGTGCAAAATATGTAATTATACGTGTCTTCATACATATATTGAATTATTTATCTACACACACACACACACACACACACACACACACACACACACACACACACACACACACACACACACACACACACACACACACACACACACACACACACACACACACACACACACACAAACACACACACACACACACACACACACACACACACACACACACACACACACACACACACACACACACACACACACACACACACACACACACACACATACACACACACACACATCAGTCATACGAGCTGTGAGCTCTCTTCCGGGAGGGAACTAGCTGTCGATCACGAGTCTAACACGTGATCCAAAGACCAAGGTGAAAGAACAAGGTGAATACACACACACACACACACACACACACACACACACACACACACACACACACACACACACACACACACACACACACACACACACACACACACACACACACACACACACACACACACACACACACACACACACACATATAATATAATGTATATATATGATATATGTATATATACATATATATATATGTC
>NC_134791.1:46469338-46484338 GCF_046742065.1 Oratosquilla oratoria | reverse complement strand
ATGATAATTGCATTCCTCTTCCAAGCTTGAGATGTCTAGGAAGTGTAATGACTAAATTTAGCTGGGGGAACACGCTGGGAAATGTACAAATGAGTCATTTCACTTTGCAAAAACATTTAATAAAATTCATTGGGTCATATTTTTGTGAAAAACATATGCTGGTCACAATAGAATAAGAAATGAGATACAAAACTATTGAAAATATATTTGAATTAGAGTTTTGTTGGAACACAGGATCGGAGGTAGTAAAAGGTTTAAGAACATAAGAATGAAGAAGACTACTAGAGACCATAAGGCCTACACTAGGCAGTTCCATGTCCATTACCAACTATCATTCCTACTCGTATCCATAAAGTCATCAAACTTCTCTTAAAACTACCGATAGTTTCAGCGCTCACTACATGGTTACTAAACCTATTTCATTCATTACCCAGTTCCATTAGTTAACCAGTTATCCAGTTGGTAAACTAGTTCTTGCCTATTTGTAATTTAAGTCCATTAACGCGAGTCCTGTCCTGCTGTCTTAATATGATGATCTTGTGTGCACCACCGTTGTTAAAGCCCTTGAGACATTTGAATACCTCTATTAGATCACACCACACTCTCAGTCTTTCCAGAAAGTACAAGATACCAAAATTTGTCTTTTAAGGATTCATAAAGCTTAAGGAATGTAGTGATGAGTCTAAAATCCTGAGTAACATGGGAACTAGTAGTATAGAATAACCTAAGTTTTTAATCCAAACCGACTCTGGTCACACTAAAACAGTATTAAGACAGAATCGGCTTGGCAGCAGACAATAATGCCCCTAAGAAGATAAAGAGTACATTATACTACATTGTCCCATCTTCACTCTTTCCAGACAGCAGCTCAGAATTTCTTCACTGAGTGACTTTGAAGCTGAACTGATAGCCGTAGGTAGGTCCCTGAGGGCCACGATAACTTTTAAAGGTATATGACTTTAAAATTGACAATACTGAATCACTCATGGAAGATACCTCTATGCCAAGTAAAAAAAATATGGGCAACTTTTACATGTTGATCATAGTAAACATCTCTTCATCTTCAACTTTGCCTGGAAGAAAATATGGTAAACAGTGTGAGTGTTTATGTCTCTCAAGTGGGCTGTGTCGAGGAGGGAGTATCCTTTTAGGATGAAATGGACAAGGAGCTTAGGAAGGTACTAGCGGAAGAGATACTGATCGTAGAAGGAGACTTAAATGGTGATGTAGAAAGAAATAGAAAGAGGATCAGGAGAGTGCGCGGCAATTGGGGAGTGGGTAAAGAAGATAAGTTGGAAGTGAGTATTGCGGATTATTTTAAGTTGTTCACAAGTACTTTAAGAAAAGTCATGACCTATAAGACTAAAGAAACAGAGTTAGATTGATTTTCTTATGGTCAGGAAATCATAGAAGAAATAGATAAAAACTGCGAGGTCATAAAAGGAGAAAGTGTGGCCGCGTAACACAAAGTAGAAGTAATGGATTGGTGGATAAGGAACGTACAAGAAAAGTAGGTCTGTACTTGGCTCACCAAAATTCAAGCGGTGGAAGGCAAGAGTTTTGAGAAAAAGTGTCTTATAAAGAAAGATTGCTCGAGGGAGTGCAGGAGTGTTGGGAGCATAGCAGCCAAGTGATAAGGAGAATGGAGGAAGAGGTGTTGAGGAAGAACATCCGGGGAGGAAAGCTCGTGGTGATATGACAGGGCGCGAGAGGTGCTACAAACTAAGAAAGATGCAAGAAAGAAATGGGATAAGTGTGGACAGCAAGAAGATAAGGAAAACCACAAGAAATATAAGAATAAGTAAAAAAAAAAAAAAAAAAAAAAAAAAAAAAAAAAAAAAAAAAAAAAAAAAAAAAAAAAAAAAAAAAAAAAAAAAAAAAAAAAAAAAAAAAAAAAAAAAAAAAAAAAAAAAAAAAAAAAAAAGAGAGTACCAAGAACAGAGGCTCAGCAATAAGATAAGGACAACTACAACCAATATAAGAAGAAAGAATAGTTTCAACAACAAAGGCTTTGTCGCACAGTGAGCTGTAAGAATAGTTGGAAACACTCATAAATAAGAGAAAGAAAGAGCTTTAGAATTGTAAAGGACACTGATAAAGAAATCAAGGATTATTCTCAAGGAAAAATAAAACAGTTTAAGGGTGGGAACGGAGAAGAGTAGTCTTAAGCGGCCAAAAGGTCAGGCAGAGGTAGAAGGATATTATGAACACCTCTTAGATGGTGAAAACTAGAGTGTAGTCTTTGGGCATGGAATCCAGAGCCATAGATATTAGCAGAGAGGAAATAAAATATTCATTAGAGATAATAAAGTATTGTAAAGCGAGAGGATTAGATAAGATACCAGTAGAAGTGTGGAAGAACCTAAGAATGAATGGTGTGGGATTTGTTGAAGCAATTTCCGATCAGTAAAATATATCGGGAGAATGCAGATATAGTGTCATCTTGCCTATCTATAAAAAGAAGAATGATGTCTAGGGTTGCCTAAATTACAGGGGAATAAAGTTAATGTCCCACACCATGAACATCTGTGGAAGAGTAATGAAAAGAAGGATTAGAGAAGAAACATCTGTAATGAAGGAAGTCTGTTTCATGCTGGGAAGGAACGACAGATGCAATGTTTGCTCTTAGCAAGACGATGGAAAGGCACTGGAAAAAGTAGAAGGGACTGCATGTTGTATTAGAAAAAAGGATCTGAGAGCGTGTCACGATAATTCTGGAGGAGAATGAGAGAGAAGTGAGTTTACGCACGCGCACACACACACACACACACACACACACACACACACACACACACACACACACACACACACACACACACACACACACACACACACACACACACACACACACACACACACACACACACACACACACACACACACACACACACACACACACACACACACACACACACACACACACACACACACACACACACACACTAACACTAACACTAACACACACATGTTAATGGGGTTTGACTAAAATCTAATGTACAAAATCTTTATATATTACATTTGCACAAGAACCGTGAGGTATTGGCATGGCTTACACACAGGCCTCAATCACTTCGAATGGTTTCAATGGTTCCATGATATAAATGTCACCGTCCAACTCTACAGGGTACTGGTCCTCGATACTCAGTATTGCAACAGTCAACTTTTGGCAAACAGTCAGGAGGTCTTAGGCAATTCTGAAACGTCTTGCATGACCGTGGGAAGGGCAGATATGTGGATACATAAGTATGTGTGCGTGTGTATATATGTATGTATGTATGTGTATGTATGTGTGTGTGTGTGTGTGTGTGTGTGTGTGTGTGTGTGTGTGTGTGTGTGTGTGTGTGTGTGTGTGTGTGTGTGTGTGTATGTGTGTGTGTGTGTGTGTGTGTGTGTGTGTGTGTGTGTGTGTGTGTGTGTGTGTGTGTGTGTGTGTGTGTGTGTGTGTGTGTGTGTGTGTGTGTGTGTGTGTGTGTGTGTGTGTGTGTGTGTGTGTGTGTGTGTGTGTGTGTGTGTGTGTGTGTGTGTGTGTGTGTGTGTGTGTGTGTGTGTGTGTGTGTGTGTGTGTGTGTTTGTGTTTACCTAACTGGAGTATACATGAAAGGAAGTACGCTCGTAAAGTCCTATCTCCTGTTCTCCAATTACCGTGTCTCGTTTGAAATTCATGTATACTTCCAGCTTGAGATATGTCATCTCCTAGGTTATTCCATGAGTTTGCGGATCTGTATGAAAAACAGCATTTTTCACATTCTTTAGACATGAGGGACATTGTGCGTATGCGCGCGCGTGCGTGTGTGTATATGTGTGTGTATTTACCTTGGTCCTTGGTCCTGGATTTCCCTCCCAGAAGAGAGCTCAGAGCTCGTATGACCGATCTATAGGTAAAGCTGTGACCTTACACGCACACACACACCCAACTCCCCGCACACGAGAGTTGGAGTAACGACTAGAAGCGCAGCGATACTGAAATGATTTCAGCCCTGGGCAGGATTCAATTCCGGACCACCGTAGTGACAGTCGTGGACTCTACCAACAGCGCCACCGAGTCGTGTTTATTTTTCTTATTTTTATGTGTGTGTCCGTATGTATGTGTGTGTGTACGTGTGTGTGTGTGTTTACCTGATTATATTTACTAGACGAAGCATACAAGGCAGGGGCTGTCCTCATAGGGTCCTTTCTCTGTTCCTCCATTTATCAAACTTTGCCTTAAGTTCATTAATGTTGTTGGCCTGGATTATATCGTCTAACTTATGCCACAAGTTGACGCATCTATGCGGAGTGTTGTGCTTTCCAACATATCTTAAACAATTTGTCTTTCTTAATAATTTAATATATTCTTTCATCACGTATCATTGATCCCGTTATTTATTTATTTTTTGTTCCAAATATCATTATCATATCACTTTTCTTCCTTCCCTCTCCTAAAGTGGGGAGATCTATATCTTTTTTTAAGTCTCTCCTCACATATCTTATCTGGCAGTGCTATGATTATTTTGGTTGTCATAATTTGTATTCTCTCTATAACTTCTTTATCTTTCTTTTAGTGTGGTAACCACTGCTATATTAGGTAAATCAGACTTTTGATGTCTTCATAATGTCTACCTTATCTAATATGTCCTTACACTTATGTTCATGATTAAATTATAAGTCTGATATCTCATATTTCTCTACTGCTTGCATACATCTATTATTTAGAAGATATTTCATCCATTCCAATATACGCCCATTAATTCCTATGAAAGCTCCAAGTTCCATATTAACCTTTCTGTGATGCATCATGTCGAAAGCCTTTTCCAAAATTCACAATCAACCCAGACCTCTCTAATACAACACATCAACTACTCTTGAGCATAAACTTAGCATTTTGGATAAACATGATTTTTCTTTTCTGAATCCAAAATGTTTATCAACCAGGATTCCCTTCTCCTTCAAATAAGTAATCAAGTTTTCTTTTAATATTTCTAAAGCCTTTTGCTATCATTCCGTTTCCTTTCTAGATCACTAGTACCACATTGGTAGATTTCCGGTCCAATGACACTTTCACTTCTTCTATTGCATTTTATTCATTAATTGTTTACTACTTTCTTCTAATATCCAATCTCAGATCCTACCTAGCCCAGAGGTCTATCTCACTTTCAGGTTTCGAAAATCTAGTACTTCGTGTTCTTTTAGAGGGCCGATGTTGGTTTTAACAAAGGATGTTTGTAACCTATGTTAATCTCATCAAAGGTGTTTGACTTTGTGTATCGTGGGATTCCTGCATGGATTATTGACTTAATGTCCATCCTAGGCCCCTGAAAACAGAGTACTGGACGAAGTCATTCATCAATGTCATTGTGGAGCATCTATTGGCAGCACCAAGGTGTGGCCTTATTTTTGCTGATGATGTTGTCCTTCTTGCGGAGTCGTTGGAGGCCCTGGTTGTAGATCTCCTGGATCAAAACTAGAGTCCTGGAGCGTGGGGACTAACCAGTTGATACAATTCAATCTGTCCTTGCATGTAGCGAGAACATTGAGGTCTTGGGAAGTTTCACATAACTTAGTAGTGTATTACTTGATAGTGGTGAGACATGTCAGGAAGTCCTTCGAAGGATTGTCATTGCACAAGGTGTCTTGAACTTATTCAATGAGATTATATGGTATTGTCGATAAGCAAGACCAAGATCCGCTATCTTCAAATCACTTGTGTTCCCTGTTTTATTTTTCAGCTACCAGGCATGGACGATAAATGCTGACTTGAAGAGGCGTTTCAATGTCTTTGGTACCAAGTGCATTCGGAAAATCATGGGTTATCGCTGAGATGATAATGTATAAAACCAAAGATTGATCAATAAGATTCAATCATGGCGTGTTAACTGCATTATTCGTGAACCACAACACCGCCTACATGGGCATGTGGCAAGTTTCCATGATACTGATCTCACTCAGAGGGTTTTTCTCCCAAGACACAACTCTCGATGAAGGAGACAAAGGCGGACGCCCACAGAACACACGGCAGGGGCAGGTCGATCGAACCTGTCGAGAATTGTTTAGAGTGGAAACGATGCTGCAGGGGACTTTGTTCGACTGTGTGTGAGTGAAGGGACGTATGCATGCACACACACACACGCGCGCGCGCGCATATATATATATATATATATATATATATATATGTATATATATATGTATATATATATGTATATATATACATACATTTATATACATACATATATATATATACATATATATATATATATATATATATATATATATATGCAGAAAGATCACTATAAACAACACGTGATCCACAAATTTTGCTGGTAACCACTAAGGAAATTGGAAGAAAACAGTAAATCCCAAGCGCTTTCGTGTAATTCACATCTTCAGGGGAATACAAAACTATATATAGCAATAACAATAAAGGATTTCTTTGGTACTCTATAATTTCATATTTTTAATCCCAGAATAGTCCTGATTCAAAAAATGTATATGTGTATGTAAAGTAAATGTAGACCAAGATACAAGGGTATCGGACAGATGGACAGACAGAGGGTGGAGGCGACTCAAAGGGACCAATTAGGTGCTTGGATCATCTTCCCTTGTCTCTGGCATGAGCATGAACTGCGGATCGATATTCCTGGCACTTGGTACGGTGTACAAATCATTATAGGGACAATTTAAGAAAAAATTCTTTGTTTAGATATAAACTTTCGAAGATTTGTTGTTTATTTCACTTTTCCTGTTGAATAGCGCTTGGAATGGAATTGAAATGCGAGATGATAGTCCCGTAGACTAAGATACAGGGGTTCCGGAAGAACGGACATAAGGAAGTTTCCGTTTACTAACACACACACACACACACACACACACACACACACACACACACATATATATATATATATATATATATATATATATATATATATATATATATATATATATCTGCGCAAGTATCACAAAACACACGTGGCCACACCGATATGGTGAACACCACAGGGAAAAGAAAAAAAAAAAAAAAAATGGAATCCGAGCACTTTCGTGATATTTTCATATCTTCAAGGATTACAACAGAATGTAATACTTGAAGATGTGAAAATATTACGAAAGCGGTCGGATGCCAAGAATTTTTTCCCTGTGGTGTTCAGCATATACTGTATATATATATATATGTGTGTGTGTATATATATATATATATATATATATATATATATATATATATATGATAATCAAAACCGGCCGTCACGAAGTTTCAATCGGGATTCCTTCAGAATGAGAATCCATTGCGCTATCAATTGTACCATCACAGAGCATGAAATTTTCACGGCGGCTGAGTTTTATTATTTGGTCAACTTTTTTTTGTAACAAGTGTTTTTTTCTTATACATACTTCGTTGAAAGTGATGTCTAGGTGTGCGCTTATTATTTTCTTACAGGTGTTTTCTATATGTCTTACTATGGTATTATTCTCCTCTGAAATGAGTTTTATATCTCTCATTATACTCGTGGATAGTCCTTTTTGCTATATCGCGTTTTTGGTTACAAAACCCTTCTTTATTGATTTAGGATATTCTTTCTCTATGGTTGGGGTAAGAATATTTCCGGGAAATGTTGTGATGATATTTCATTTTATATGTTTGTGTTCGTACCTACGCTTCACCGGGTGAGGTTACCGATTAACTGCGTAAAGTTACCGGGTAACTGTGGAATGTTACCGGGTAGTGACGAATTGCCGCATGGTTGGAGAGCCCCCGGCTTAAGGTTGTGACGTACTGTCGCATGCTTGGGCCTCTGGAGTTTTGTCACATACTTGGGCTTATGGTGTTTTGATGCATGCTTGAGTTTGTGGCGGTTTGCTACAACATGGAAGGGCCTTGTGTCCTCTGGTTGTATGATTAGGTTTAGGCTCAAGTCTTTGATATATATATATATATATATTACCGCAAGGCTTTCCTTCACGTAGGAAATATTGAAATGTTGACGATAATAACATGATGAAAATCCACAATATTCTAATTGAATTGTTCAGTGCTGTGAACAAGGCGACGTGCTTCAAGAGGAAGTTGATGTAAAAAGGCTTGCAAAGGGCACAAGAACACTGACATAAAGTAATCAAATCAAGAAAATACGGCACTAAAGTTTCGAAGTCACACAACTTCATTACCAAAGTGGAATACATCATTTGGAGAACATACATACATTATGTAAACACACAAATTTTGTATTGGGTAAAATCACACAAAAATGAAATAGGTGGCAAAAATTGAACTTGGTTACGGTCACAAAACTTAAATTGGAAAAGGTAATAATACAGCCTATGGTAGGGGTCAAAGTCCGCCAATTAGGCATTGACCTTCAGCCCATTGGTTATGTCATTTAGGCCTAATTGGTGAGCTGTGGCCTCTCACTGCCCCATTTAACTTCAATACTATATTTTAGTTTCATGTATACACACACACACACACACACACACACACACACACACACACACACACACACACACACACACACACACACACACACACACACACACACACACACACACACACACACACAAAAACATATATATATATATATATATATGTATATATATATATATATGCATATATATACATGTATGTGTGTATATATATATATATATACATATATAAATATATATATATATATATATATATATATATATGTGTGTGTGTGTGTGTGTGTGTGTGTGTGTGTGTGTGTGTGTGTGTGTACATTTAATCTTTCCGGCGTTCGCCATGGGAATTGAACCGAGGCCCAGCTTGATGCCATGCGGTCACCTTACCAATTACGCTATTGAAGCTCATATAGCGAGACCGATAAGGTGACAGCTTGGCATCAAGTTAGGTCTCGGTTCTATTCCCGGGGCGACGGCCGGAAATTTTAATTTGTATGACGTTGCCGATACTTACAGTTCACTTCATATATATATATATATATATATATATATATATATATATATATATATATATATATATATACATATACATATATATATATATACATATACATATACATATATATATATAAATATATATATATACATATATATATATAAATATACATATATGTATATATATATATATATATATATATATATGTGTGTGTGTGTGTGTGTGTGTGTGTGTGTGTGTGTGTGTGTGTGTGTGTGTGTGTGTGTGTGTGTGTGTGTGTGTGTGTGTGTGTGTGTGTGTGTATTCACTTTGGTCTTTGGATCACGTGTTGGACTCGTGATCGACAGCTATTTCCCTCCCGGAATAGAGCTCAGAGCTCGTAGGTCCGATCTATGGGTAATGCTATGACCTTACACACACACACATACCCAACTCCCCGCTCATGAGAGTCAGAGGAACGACCCGAAGCGCAGTGGTACCGAAATAATTTCGGCCCTGGGCAGGATTCGAACCAAGTACTACGGGCACCACTATGCTAGCAGTTCAGCGCTCTACCAACTGCGCCACCGAGTCGTGTGTGTGTGTGTGTGTGTGTGTGTGTGTGTGTGTGTGTGTGTGTGTGTGTGTGTGTGTGTGTGTGTGTGTGTGTGTGTGTGTGTGTGATTCACCACTATGGTGTGTAAATGTGAGTGTTTGTCTGTGTATGTGTGAGTGTGTGTACGTACGAGGGGTGATTGAAAAATTCGTGGTCTATGGTAGAAGGACACGAGATACAGACATGTAACTTTTTCCATAAAATATAATCTTTCACAAGCCGGTATAACAATTTTCAAACCTTTAATGTATTTTTTTTTACAGAAAATTTATTTGGGACAGTAAGGTACTGCAGAGAAAATGGACAATACTCGTATTGGTCATCCCCACTCAAGAAATCATAAAAAAAAATCCATGACATGTTGCTCACAGATCGACGTTTGACTAAACGTTTTATTGCGACAGAGTTGGGCATCTCCCAGGAACGTGCTCATGCAATTATCCACAACCATCTTGAAATTACAAAGGTTAGTTGAATGGGTCACAAAACTTCTTAGACCTGATCAGAAGCGGCAACATGTCAAAGAACAATCTTGCTATTTTTGATGTTGATCCACAAAGATTTATCTGGTGATTTGTGACCATGGACGAGACTTGGGTTCACCACTTCGAGCCTGAGTCCAAAGAACAATCAAAACAATGGAATCATCATGAATCTCCAGCTCCAAAGAAGGCCAAGTCGGCGATCTCTGCAGGGAAGGTGATGGATTCCAATTTTGGGGGGATTCTGAGGGGGTGCTGTCCTACTGGTGGATTATCTGGCAAAGGGTCAATCCATTACTGGACAATATCATACCAACTTGGTAAGGCACCTACGAGAGAAAGAAAAAACGGCGTCGAAAGCTGTCATTAAGGGTGCTTTCTCATCAGGACAATGCACCAGCACACAAATCCGCTGTGTCTCTTTTTGCCATACACGATTGCGGCTTCCAGCTAGTTGAACATCCGCCCTGTTTACCTGATTTGGCTCCCTCAGACTACTATCTATTTCCCAAGATGAAAAAAGAGGTCTGTGGTTAACATATCGCTAAGGATGATGACGTCGTTGATGCCGTAGAGGTGTATTTGGAGGACCAAAAATCAAGCTTCTATGAAGAGGGGATCCTTAAACTTCACAACCGTTGGAATAAGTGTATGAACTTGCAAGGGGGTTTCGTTGAGAAATAAATGCATCAATTTATCATGAAATAAATTTTTGCACCTTAATCCACGCATTTCTCAATCACCCCTTGTATGTATGTATATATATGTCTATATTATTCATACTTAATTATGTAAATTTACATAAATATATATAAAATATTAAGAAATGATACTCTAAATTAGGTTACATCCACTAATCGATTTTATTTTCTCTCTTTGCAAATAACTTCCCCTTTCATTCTCTTGATATATACCTGCTCTACACTAATTGTCCCCCTCTCTGCATTCTGTTAAGTCAGCCTACTCTTCTTTTCTTTTCTATCTCCCCTCCCCTTTTTTCCCATCTACCTTCGATCTATAAACTCAGTTAATTAATTAGCTGTACTGCCTTCTTTTCATTAGCTTTCACTTCCTGTGTATTCCTAACACAATGCCATCCACCTTCTCTCCCATTCTCCCCTTTTCAATGCATCCTTTTAATATTTTGTATTTTCTTTTGTGTTCTTAAGGGCGTTATCAGATTGGGTTATTTTTTCCTCCGACTGCTGGATCAGATTTGTAGCCCGCAGCCTACGGGAAGGATCTTGATATATTCGAGGAAAATAATGTTTCTCCAGCATATCAAATGACATTCTATGTAAATTGTTGAGAAGACGAAATAGTTTGCCATAGTGAATTTAGGGCGGAAAAAGGGATGGAGATGGGCGGTATTGCCAATTAATTGGAGGTTGGAGGTAGAAAAGCCAAGTGTGATAATGACCTAACACACACACGGACACCTCAGACAAATTCACTTCTACCACTATATCTGCCTACCAATGCTGAGTATTGTAAGCCCATACACGAGCCTTCATAGAAGCGTGGCTCTTCCATGTGTAATACCAACACACATAGTGACATTTTCTCTCCTATTCGTATTCTTTTATTTAATTCTTTCTTGTCGATTCTAACATCTCCTTCATCCTGATACTGTTAGATTCGATACTGAAGTACTCTCCATCATGCTCATGCTCTTTTCATTTCACTACTCACCAAACCTGTTCATCAATCCTCGTACGATCTTTTTTTTTCATTTCTATCAACAGCACATTACCAGCAAAGTCCATTTTCTGCCCCTATTCCATTCCCACTCTTTTCTGTCTTACCTGCCCGTTCATTTCGTTTTCATGATTTCACGATGAAAACCCACCGTGATATACATTCCTGTGTCAGCCTTTCCTCAATATTGGACCGCTCCATTTCCCCTCCGAACACCCTCAGATATGTTCCCTCACACACGCTCCCCACAGCCTTCACCAGCTTTCTTCCCATCTCTTATCTTACCGACGCCTCTCATAGTAAATATCCAATGACCTTATACACTTTCCCTAGCGACAAACCTATCTCTGAGTTTGCCACTCGATTACTTTCATGCGAATACCTTCCCTGGTCTGCCTAAATTCTCTTATTTCCTTCCATTTTCTTCCGCGATCCTTCTATCAATACTTTTCCAAACGCATTACCTGCAATGCATATCAGGCTTATTCCTTCGCGTTCCTTTCGTGCCTTACCATGTCCCTCCCTTCCTTAGTAAACATATAGGCACACACACGCACATACTTGAGCGCACGCGCGCACACACACACACACACACACACACATACACACACACACACACACACACACACACACACACACACACACACACACACACACACACACACACACACACACACACACACACACACACACATCGT
Organism: Oratosquilla oratoria; assembly: GCF_046742065.1. Taxonomy (NCBI): domain Eukaryota; kingdom Metazoa; phylum Arthropoda; class Malacostraca; order Stomatopoda; family Squillidae; genus Oratosquilla; species Oratosquilla oratoria. The sequence continues at coordinate 46,471,981 of NC_134791.1, read as the reverse complement.
AAAATGGTATCCAAATTCAGGAATATTGAGGCATCATGTACTCAAAATTGAAAAGGTTGGGCTCAAATCTTTATGAGGTACAAAATGAATCAAAGAAAACAAAGGTGAAATAGTATGCAAAACAGGGACCAGCTGGTTTATAGGACACAAAATGTGAAGCTTAACTTTGGTGGGTGACGCCCGTGGTAAGAAGGGCGAAAGGGAAAAAGGTAGGTAACCCTGATTATTTATAAAGGACAGGCCAATGAAAACAGCAAGGGTAACGCTTGGCGTTTTTTTTTTTTTTTTCCACCAGAAGACGTAGCTTGGCCTATTTCCGCCTGACATAAAACGGCTGAACCGTTCGCTGGCGTATTTTTGGTGAATGTTGATTTTGGCTAAACTCTAATAGAATATCGTCTCTCCTGTGTATTTGAATATGCTGATACATTTTGTGCTGCAACTCTTGTTTTTTCAAGGTCTCGGAGTTGACGGCGGAATCATCATCTTGATTTACCCAACACGGGATGAACACACAAATAAGACCAAAAAACAACCTAAAGACACGTATTACATAATAATAATAAAAAAAAACAGATACTCAAAATTCTAGGTGATTTCAAACGTAAAAAAGTAGTCTGAAAACCCTTGTAACTAATGGAAGAAGTTAAAAAGTGAATTGGATCAGACGCCTATTCACTCCAATAAGATGAACCTGCTTCACCGACTCGTAAGTAAACCATAAAATACGAGTAGTGACGACTTTTGAGTCACACAGTCTTTTTTTCAAATGAGAAAATAAAATATTTTTTCCAATAGAAAACATTGGTAGGAAATAGAGAGGAGAAGACAATCAATGAAGGCAGACTACATGACAGTACGGAGGCAGACTCGTCATTCCTCTCCTAAAAATCCAATCAGACTGATGCAGCCGTGTCCTACTTGGGCTTTCCCTTGGCCTTGTCCACTCTGGGTCACCTTTCAGAGATGACCCAGTGAGCAGTCTCACCATCCATGAAGCAAACCTTTTAATCACAATGCTTAAACTCGCGTTGGGTGATTAGACAGGTTACCTGTCTCATGCAGGTACGCTTGAGAGTTAAGGAGGGCAGTTGAAAGAAGGAACAAGAGAAAATAGAGGATATTAGCATTTTTTCCCCTGAGTGGATATAAGTTTCCACCCATAAAAGAATGCTTTATAATTCTGGTTCGTAGTGATGTAATAAAAGTTCCTAAAATGTTGATTGTGATAAACTCGTTTAGTCAGTGCCCCATATAGAAAAAATATATTGTGTTTGTGAAGCGTAATAGTATGACGTCTGTCACCACTCTGTTGCCGTCTTTCTTTCATGCTTCTACTTTCGTTTAGCACGTCTCTCAATTTCTACTTTCTACTTTCTCCATTGTATTTCATTAATGTTATTCATTACTCACCCTTTTATTCGGTACGCCTTGTGACCTCCGATCATTCGACTTAGTCAATTTCTGACTGAGTTCACTTGGTAATTGTATTTTGCACAGTCAGGCGTCTAGTTCTCACTTAACTATTTTTCTTTATAGGTGGAATCAAAAGGAGCTTAGATTTTCTTTCTTTTCTTCCCGAATATTACTACACTTGGTTATCTAAATTACACCAAGGGATTCCCCTCGAGAACACTTAATTTAGGTCCTATGTCAGTTCTGCAATGACGTCATGATTTCTTTAGTCCAATGATCTTCAACTTTATATTTAAGAACCTCCCCTAAGGGCGTGATCTTACAATCGTGAACCAATTAAATTTTCTCCTCCCCCATCCTTTCTCCAATCAGATCTGCCGTTATAACTTCGCAATGCAATATTGCTTACTCAAGCAATCTCGAATTCACTACACACTGACTTAGTTTACATATTGTTACATCAATATAAACATGAACATTATACAGCAATGAACTCGGGTCCCGGGCGACTGTATGTAAATATTAGGCTTAGAGCGAGCTTGTGCAACTCCTAGCCTACGAACTGTTGTTTACTAAACAGCCGACTCATAAAAATTAAATCCTCACCAACTATTCCTCTATCTACCTCACTTGTCTACCTTTATCTACGAGCTTCATTTACGAGCCTCTTACAAATAGCTTCTTTGTGAAACCATAAGCCTAGATGAATGAGTTAGTAGGAACCACCAGAAACATTATTAGACATGCTGGGACTTTCAGAAATTGCCTTCTTCTAACAGCAGTTATCTCCCGGTTGTAAGCTATAACTTTTCCATTTCTAACAGATCTTGGATTTGCGTATTCAGGAATTGAGCGGATACCCAATTTACCATTACAATGACAGGAAACTACGTGAATATTCCAAATAATTTCTATTTCAATCATCCACTCCGTTGCTCTGGTTCTCTTTTGAAGAAGACCCGCGACCCCTAGGGAACCGACCACGGCTACCGAGTGAGCCCATAAATCACTCAAAGAAGAGATTTTGTGTTGCTGCCTCTAGTAGTAATGAACGCCGGGCAGTACAGCACCAGGTACTATGTGTCTTTGGCGTGTTTGTTGGAGCCGGAATATTTGGTGTTCTCCGTTGGTATAGCGGGTTATTACTTAAACTCAGACGTGTTAGTGCAACACATTCACATCTTGTGAGCGATTTCTCTGTTGGGTCGAATCCTAGGAGAGATATAT
>NC_134791.1:46466009-46468838 GCF_046742065.1 Oratosquilla oratoria | reverse complement strand
TAGGTATGTATATGTGAATAGGTAGGTATTCTATGTGGTAATATGGATATGTTGATTTGTAGACTTAGAGATATGTTAATGTAAATACATGTTCATATGTATGTATATGTGGAGAAAGGTTAGCTTTAGTGCCTAATTGTATTGTATTTTTTATTTTTGTTTTCCGGCGTCGTACGAGTTTCAAAGCGTGTTTTGGAGTAATACTTTATTCTATGATATTGTGTTGTTGTTTTGGTGATGGTGTTTTGTATTGCTCCAACTGCTTTGTGAATGTTTGTTCATTTAGTTGTAATAAACATTTTCTTTTATTTTTTTAATGATTCTGTCTATTTGTAAATTTAATTTGATTTCTGATCTTATTTGGTTGCTGTAGCCGCTCTTTTCTTTTACGTGTATGGAGTTTTGTGTATTATGTTCTGCAGCTCTACATGTTTGACTCCGTTTGTGTTTATTTTGTAGACTGCATGAATTATATTAATTGTCATTACCTATCTTTTGAAGGTTTAGTGCTATATAAACAGCAGGCTCGTACTGCTGTATTTTGCTTAGTGCCCTGGTGTATTTTAAGTGGACCTATGAAAAGTTTAGCTCTTCAGTATGTGTTAATTGTAATCAATGAAATTGTATGTCGTGAAACATGCAGTGGTATACTTATTTCACGAAATTGCCAACCACTTGCTAATTTCATGAAATGAGCAAAGATGATGCTTATGTATGAAATAAAAAATATCTGCATATTTATTGAGAAAATATGAAATAATAGATTTAACTCTCGGTATTTTGCTAAGGTTTAGTGCCTCGATATCTGGGATGGTTCCAATCGCACATCACATGACGCGTTCTCGGGCTCGAATCAACAGCTAAAGTTGGCTCTTACTATCCCTGTAAGTCCGAAAACATAAGCACCGGCTTACATTGCAGATAAGTGCCTCTTGGCGTACATTTCTCCTCAGAGTTGTATTAAACGAATTCAGCCACTAACAAAATATGTTCTGGGTGGATTTTTTTTTTTTTTTTTTTTTTTAATTCTTATTACGAGTCACCGACTGCTCCCGTTTCGCTGCTCGGACAAACAAAACCTTTCGCTCCTTTGCTTATTTTAGAAAATGAGAAATCTTTGGAATGTTTTTCTTTGTATATAGCACTCACAAAATTCCCTGTAACATTGTTAGTACTTTCAAACGTCCACAAAAACGACATACCTACGGAACTGCGACAGTTCAAGTGTCCTTAATTTCTTATGAGCACTGCTTTATTAAATGAATTCTGACAGGAACAGTATTTATAATTTGATATATTCGTAAAAATATATATGTCCAATTAATATCTAAGTTACTAATCGGTATTTTCGCCAATCATGATAGTGTATCGCTTCGAAACATTCATAATATACACCATTTCAGTGCTTCGAAACATCTACAGACTAACCATCATCTTCGAGAAACATGCCAGCATGTTTCAAACAGATTGTATCAGCTTGTACACGCAGTGAAAAATGTTTTACTGTCGATATAACAGCTATGAAAATATAGTGGAGGCAATGAAAACGAAAAAAATTGGGACACTGAAAAACGTGAGAATTAGAGCGTAAGTACCATTTCGTTATTGGGGGGAAGTGGAGAGGATTATTTCGTGAAAAGACAAGTCGAGGAATGATAATTAAGTTAAGCATTCAGGACGTTGTCCAGCTGGCTAACACATGAACAGGTAAGACAATCATACGGCACTATGTACTGTTATTTTCAGTTTTGGTTAAGTTTCACTGTTCATAGTGGTCACGTTTGAATACACAATGTCCTCCCCTACCCCTCCAGTACTGAACACAGGAAAACAAATTACTATCATCTCCATGTATATTCAAACTAAGGCAATGTGAACATTTGGTGATAAACTATACTGTTGGTAATTCATTTTGGCGTGATTAACACGGGAGGGATGTGGGGAACATTGTTTCCCAACGAGACAACATGATTCCGCATTTGTAAACCAGTGGAGAAAAATGCATGCCTTTGTTTGTTGTTGAAGGCGTTTCTCAGACAACTGTGATCTTAAGGGTCTATAGAAACTACATATATTGTTCTAAAAGTAAACTAGCAGCTTGGGTGAGGGACGGCCAAAATAACAAATGAGCGTTAGATTGTAATGACAAATGATTATTTGTATGTGTTGTCAATGTAACAGAAAACGGGGCTTACTAAGCTATGGTCGGTATGAAAGTTCAAACTGGGATTGTCTTCACCGATGTCCAATGGTTTTTGTTATAAATCGAAACAAGAATGACAAAAGAAACAAGTGATACATTTTTGAGATAACCCGTAAGTAGTAGAAGGAAATGCAGAAGGCAAGCTAGACTGATAAGAAGAGGAAACATTAAAAATAAATAAATAGATAAATAAGCAAATAATATATAAACAAATAAATGAATAAATAGATAAATAAATAAATAAATAAATGAATAAATAAATAAATAAATAAATAGATAAATAAATGATAAATGAAAATATCTTGCAGCAACTAACCTTTAATCAAGGGACAAGATGCTAGAGTAGCGTTCTTCCAAGAAGCTGAGAGAAATTGGCTCTTGGCGATAATGTATTAGTGGCAGCGTTTTATCTTTGGTAAAAGTCTGAGAGATTCAGTAAATGTGATTGAAATTAGAGGGAAAGAAAAAATACATACAAAATCGTGGACGCTGAACAAAATGCTATTATTTTTCTATTCTATTTCATTCGAAAAATAGAGTTGATCATATAAATCCTAGATATATTAAAAAAGTACCATATACTTGTTAGAGATGCAAGGTAGCATAATTCGGCAAATGTCAAGGGT
>NC_134791.1:46433509-46448509 GCF_046742065.1 Oratosquilla oratoria | reverse complement strand
TCTACTCTTGGAATTTCATTACCTTAATTTTGCCCACATTTACCTTCCCAAGCTCCGTCACTAACTCCCTTGATCCCCCCCCTCCTCTGATCCTGTCACTAGCGCAGTGTCGTCAGCAAACAACAACTGGCTTAATTCCCATTTTTCTCCATTTTCTTTAACCATCTCCAGTCTCCCTGCTCATTACCCTTGCATTTACCTCCCTCACCATCCCATCCATGTACACATTGAACAGCCATGGCGACATGATACATCCCTGGTGGAGTCCCACCTTTATCTAAAACCACTCGCTCTTTCCATTTCCAATTCTAACACAGGCTCTACTACTTTCGTAAAAACTCTTGATTGCTTTTAACAGATTTCCCCCAATCCCATATACCTGCATTATCTCCCAAAGTGCCTTCCTGTCTACCCTATCATAAGCCTTTTCCAAATCCATAAGGTCCCCCCTCCCCAAGAAAAAATTCTTACCCTTTGCTAAAGCTTTCTCACACATCTGCCTTACCACAAAATCTAATCCACGCAACCCTTACCTTTCCTAAACTCTCACTGTTCCCTACCAACTACCCCCTCTCTTCCTCTCTTAATCCTCTCAATCAAAACCCTACCATAAACCTCCCCAACTGCACTCAACAAATGATCCCTCTGAAACTACTACACTCGCATTTGTTCCCTTTTCCCTTGTAAAGCGGAACTATACAGGCACTCCTCTAGTCCTCCTGTACTGTGCCCTCCCTTAGACACAAATTAAATAACCTCACTAGCCAGTCCACTATTACTGTACCTCCCTTCTTCAGACATTCCGCATGACACCCATCTAACCCAGGTGCCTTACTTGCTCTCATAATTTTAATTACTTGTACCTCATCTTTTCATATTTCATCTCCATTTTCCTCTCTCATCACTGTCATTTTCTTAGCGCCTTCCACAGCTACCAGCATTCCCTCCCTATCTTCTTCCACATTTAGAAGCTCTCTAAAATACTCTGCCCATCTTCCCTTTACCACTTCCTCTTCTGTTATCTCTCCATCTGCACCTTTTACCTTTTCCTCTCTACTTGATTCGCTTCCTCTTCCTCTCTTAACTTCCTTCCAAAACATTTTCTATCTGGATCGAGCTCAACATTTTAATTGTTTCTTCCACCTTTTCACATATAGAGTTAACAGCCGGTGGCTACTTCCCTTCTACTATCAACTGTTGATATAGAAACAGTCTCACATTGATACAACACGGAGAACAGTCAAAGTCTTCTTTTCATAGAAATCTATGGGAGGTTCTAAAAACCGATGCCGGGCAATATTTATTACTCGTATTATTATAAAACTTTAAACTGTAACACTTCCAACGCTTCAGTGGTAGGTTTACTCCCTTCATCAGCGACACGGTTGGTGAAATTGCTTCTTTTTACCTCGAAGTCAAATCTAGGGTCTGAGAGCTTGAGATCATTGTTTCTCATTTTGTTTGTTTATAGTTCCGTTTTCGTTTTGTTCATTTACTTCTCTATACATTTTTGAAAACTTGTACCGAGGCCTGCCCGAATCTCCATTTTTTTAAGGAATTTTTTCAAATGTTATGTAAGGCGTCTTGTATGGTTTTTCTGATGTTTGGTATTTGTTCTGGGGTTTGTTGCTGTACCATCTTTAATCTGTTTTTCTCTAATGAGATCTGGCAATCTTATGGAGGGAGTATATTCCAAATGAGGACGGAAAAATATAATCAAGATATTATTCTTAGTTCTAGAATTTCGTTTTCTCTTAGAAATACAGTACTTAGAATATTCAAGGCTGTTAGTAGTAATTGCACCAAAATCTTTCCCATTTTCCATTTTGGTTACATTTTTCCAGTTCACTTGTACTTAAGGTCTACTTATGTGCACAACTTTACGTTTGATTTAGAATTCATTAACCAGTTTTAAGGCCATTCCACTGGTTCGTTTAAGCCTTATCGAATATTCAATTGATTCGAACGATCATTTGATAATTCACACTAGCTTTTACGAGCGTTTAACCAATTGTAGATTAAACTCGGCAGGTTACATCTTATTCCATGTGAAACTAGTTTAGTTCGCTGCCAATCGTATTCAGTAACATCCAAACCTTTCTTAGATCCCAGGTATACTACATTTATGTAGTTTCTTTTGTCACAATTCCGCTGTGGTGTAGAATTCTTTCAGATTAGCCGCACGATAGCGTTTACCATGCCCTGCCATTTATGAGGCAACTGCTTTCTAATGCGATGATAACTTCCCAGATCTTTTTCCTAACATTGAGGAGGGTTGGGAGGACAGACTTAGCAAGCCGTTCCCGTAAAAACAGCCGCTGTTCGAGAATCTCAGAACCAGACTCACTAAACTGCATGGTAGATGTTTCCTGACCGACAAAACTGGAGGAGGCTGGTCGTCGACATGTCTAACGGCCTACCGGGAGATGGATGAGATGAGAACGAGAAGGAAGCTTGTAGTTTGTGGTTACTGATTTCTACTTCTCTGAATACGGAAATAATGTTTGTTAATTTCCATTCTCTTAGTGCATGCCCGGCCGTTATAGATTTTTGTTTATAGTTTCAAATGGAATAAGAATTTGGTTGTTTGGTTCCAATCGCCAAGGCCTGGTGTTTTGATCTTTAGTCTCCTCTTTACTTATTATAGCTTTCGTCTTCGTTGGTCGTTCTCATTATCAATATGCTTTTTGTTTTCGCTTTTATCCCACTGATCTAAATAAAATTGGTGTTGGCCAGAACAAAATTTGTAGAATGTGCCATCAGGACGAAGCAGTTCAATGACATTGTCTCGACATCATCTGTGTGAGGCTTCGTCCCGAACTGAATGAATTTGTCTGACGCTATTCAGAACAAAATATGTTAAATGCGTCATTATAGCGAAAAGGATAGCTCACAGTACTCTGCATTTGAGTCCACTGTTCCTTGACCTCAGATTTTTTTTTGTAGAGCTTCATAATTAAATCGCCTCGGCTGCTAGTTGGAAGCTACGCTACAGTCGATCTTATTGTGCAGTTTGTCAGTGTTCATAGGTCAGCTTCATTTATTTCTGTAAGTTTTCTACATATTGACTGATATTTTTAGCTTTTGTTTTGGCTTTCTATACAACACGCTTTTTGTATGAAATATTACTATTACTTTATATTGGATGCGGGGTACATTTATGCTTTGACTTAGCCATTCCCCTTGCAAGGGGAAAAGGTCATTTGATGTATATGTAAATTATGTATATACATTTGGTATTTATTAGTGATGGGATGATACAAAAAACTTAACTATTCTGATACGTGTCCGAATACTGTTCTAAACTTCCGACTCTGATGCATGCAATGATTATATATAATTCATGTCTATTTTCAGGGAAACTTTATGAACTGTACATTTATCAATCATCTATCGGAATTGGAAATTTAGAGGAGTATCAGGACTCGCATCGGAATCATTAGATTTTTTTTGGTAATTCCATTACTAGTATTTATATTTTATTAGAATACCTAGTATCAGTGATTGACTCCCCCCCCCCAAAAAAAGGGGGGGGGGCAAGGGCACAGTATACCACGATATTTCGAATCAGCATATTACATTACCCGCATATTGTTGATTTTTCACTTTCTTCGTTTGCTACTTTTTGTTTCAAACCTACATTTTCTCTTGATATTTAAAAATTCTATCTTATTTTCTTAGTAGGACTTGTCCCACGTATCAAGTCTATGCATTCCCCAAATTTAAGGTTAACTTTAAATTACTTTACATTACTTCCATTTCCTAGGATAGCCATTCCAGTTTCTATAAGGAAAGAGGGCCTTGGCTTTACCAGCAGTATTGTAGAGTACAACTACATCCATTCATCTAATCATTTTAAAGACGCCACCAGTCATAATTCCACAAACGCGGAGCGATTCCGAACACGTCCACTCTCTCTGACATTCAGACTCCTATCCAGTTATTATCCTCACACTTCATCGCATCAAGGAATAGTTTCTGAGCCTTTCAGAGTAACCTGCCTGCTGGAGCATGTATTCTTGAATTTCGCGTCCAGTCACGTCCACATTCCCGGACACTCGAACTGTTCTCTTCTTCGCACTTCGCCACAACAAGAAATATTTTGTCACTTACTTGGGGCATATATTCTTGCATTTCGTGTAAGATGTTGCCGATGTCGTCCATGTCCTTGTCAATACTACAGATTTCTTCCTGCTGGAAATCGGGTTGAAGGGACTTGCAGAGGAGGAGTTGGGAGATGACGCCTAAGCCGCCCATTCCCGACGGACCCGGCTTGTTTTCTGGGACGGGGAACAAATGTCAGCAGAATGAAGTGCATTGTTCGTATAACCTGCTTAAAAATGAGGATGGGTAATGAGGAAGAAGTTATTTGAAATCAATGATAGTGACGAATTATTATTAGCCATGAGGATTTATACTACCAGAAGTGATCAAGACGATAACTTTAAGAGAGCAGATAACGAAAACACTACCGCTGCGGTTATTTGTACAACTACAAATACGAGTACTATTGATACTTTACTTGGTACTGAAATTGCTACTTTCACTTCTACCATTATACTACTGTTACTATTACTACTACCACCTCTACTTCAATCACACAATTTTTTATCTTTGTGAAACTATATGAAGAGATGCAAATTCGCAGAAACACAGTTCACTTGCCCCAAATCCGCAAATAACTGTGTCTGTCAACCATTTATTTTTTTCCAATTAATTTCCCTACATTGTCAAATACTGTCTTATCGAACTAAATGTTCCCAATATTCGTTAATTCAGAGGAAGACGACTTAATGCCTCTTTTAAAATGAGAATGAAATGCTACTGACCTTGGACCCATTTCCCGTGATGGTGTCTAGGTGTGACCAAGTGTGTGGAACGCTACATGTTTAAATACTTATGGTGCTAAGTGATACTGAATGACCTCAATTATTTGTCAAGATATCACTATATCGTCATCCTCATTTGGCGGCATACGCCAGGAGGCGCGTTGCTTCAATCACACGCCGGCGCCAGTACCCACGGGGTCTCCGAGCAAGCTCCCATGCAACCGCCCTTCCTTCCCACTCCAAACAATTCTCGACAAGTTCAATCAACTTGCCCCTCCAGCCGTGAATTCTTCTGTGGGCGGCGTCCCATTCTTCGTCTCCTCCTCCATCAAGGGTTGTCTCTTGTAGAGAAAACGCTGAGTAGGATCAACATCAGGGAAGCATGCCACATGCCCACATAGCCGGAGTCCACGTCCACGAACTATGCTGGTAATTGGCCTAGATTAAGTCTCACAGTACAGTCTCTAGTTTGGTATGAAGTCATTCCAGCGATACCCCATGATTCTCCGAAGGCACTTAGTACCAAAGACATCGAGACGCCTCTTCAAGTCAGCATTCAATGTCCATGTCTCAGCCGTACAGCAAGACAGGGAGCACAAGTGACTTGAAGATTCGAATCTTAGTCCTCCTGCATAAATAACGACGACGTCCTATACCCCAGTTAAGCGAGTCCATAACACTATATGGCAATGCCGATCCTTTGAAGTACTTCCTGACATAACCCGCCACTGTTATGCATTACACTACCAAGGTCTGTTAAACTTTCCAATACCTCAATGTCCTCGCCACATGCATGGGCAGACTGAGGTGTGTCATCCAGTAAATCCCTAAACTCCTGAACCTTGGTCTTGGTCCAGGAGACCTCGAGTTCAAGCGTCTCTCCTTCTTGTGCAGTGACTCAAGGGCTGCAACCAGGACTTCCAACGACTCCGCAAAAAGGACAGCAACAGATATAAGGCCAGTGACCTTTGTGTTACCAATAGATGCTCCGCAACGACATTGATCGAAAAATCGGTCCAATACCCAGTCCATGCTGATGTTGAAAAGTGCTGGGGTGAGGATACACCCTTGCCTCACTCTTGAATTAACAGTAAAGAAGCTAGACATGCCTTCTCCATACTTTACAATACTCTGTGTCCCAGCGTATAAGCCAGACATCAAAGTAATAATCCTTGCAGGAATTCTACGGATCAGCAGAAGATCCTAGAGCGCTCCACGATACTATAGAATCGTAGATAATAACTGATAAGAAAACTATTGAGAATATCTCATGATAGGATATCTGTAAACAAACTGCATAAAAGTGGATGGGAATGGTAAGATCCGTCTTGCAGACAAGGAATATATATCTATATATATATATATATATATATATATAATATATATATATATACCTGTATATATATATATATATATATATGTATAATATCACGAGGAAATAAAAACTCAAAAGTACGTTTAGAGAAATCTTAGATAACGCAGTGCGACTTAGGACACATAAATAGATATTAGGAGCTTAGAAGAAAGAAAAAAGAAAATGCTGGAGTGTGAATAATTTTTGGTACCTGATACGGAAGCATATGCTGAGTCAGATGTGGATTGTATGGGGAACCAGCTCAGCAGAGACCGGATTATTCTTTCAACAGTACCACTTGGAAGGAGCAATATTTATGTATACCAAATACACATAAATCCTTACTAGAACGGTAACGTTGTATACCAGAATGATACATGTACTCAGAAACTTGCCTTACGAAGAGAGGCTTAGGCACCTTAACTTACACTCCCTGGAAAGACGCAGAGTGCGGGGTAATCTAATAGAGGTGTTCAAGTGGATCAAAGGCTTTAACAAGGGTGATGCAAACAAGGTCATCATATTAAAACAACAGGGTAGGACTCGCAGTAATGGTTATAAACTGGACAAATTTAGATTTAAGAAGGAAATAGGCAAGAATTGGTTCACTAATAGGGTGGTCGACGAATGGAATAAACTTAGTAACTATGTAGTAAGCGCTGATACTATCAGTTGCTTTAAGAAGAAACGATTAGACAACTTTATGGATGGGGATGGCAGGTGGCGATGGATATGGAGCTGCCTAGTGTATGGTCTCTTGTAGTCTCCTTCATTCTTATGGTCTTATGTTCTTGTGTAAAAGATGTGCCAGAAATATGATGGGAGACTTGATGGAGCTCATTTTCAATTATCTAATGTATGATAACAAGATCTAGATTGTAAATGACCCTAAGATTGCAGGCCTTGAATAAATAATATATGATGAACTGAGTGAAATGGCAGATAGAAAAATGGAGACCAAAGGCTTGGTTGAAAGGAAAATATTTGGTAATAAAGAACAAACAGTGGACAGGAGCAAATCGCGCGTAATCATAAAGCCATAATGCAAAAAGAGGAAATTGCAAAAGTTATTTTACAAGGTCATTTGATGACTTTGATGGCAAAAACTGAGATTGAAAAATGTAAGGATGAGATAAAAGTATTATTCCAAGAAATGAAATTGTAAAAAGTATCTTATTGAAGAACAAATGATTAGACAATTTAATTAAGGAGAGTTATGATTCTAAACTCGCAAGAAATATCAAGGATATGGATAATGATGGTTATTCTTGGGCCGCTTCTTTTCATAGTATATGATGTTAACAAAGATATTTAACTAGAATGTACTACATCTAAATTTGGTGATGATATTATCCTGTACAAAATAGCAAATGATCACTCATCTCAACAGAATATTCAGGAAGATTTAGATAAATTAGTGCAATAGTCTGAAAAGTAGCAAGTAGCCAATGAACAATAACTTGGATGAATATAGAGTTATGGACATAAATGAATAGTAATACTGTCATAAGTTCGACCAAATTTTATCTAGAGAGGTTTATCGAAAGTAGGAAGAAAAACGAATTTATGTGTAATTATCTCTAATGACCTTAAATCATCTTACCGTTGCGTTTCTTCCTCAGAATACAAATAGGCCTCCAAGTGTGGCCGAACGTTTTTCTTTTTTTTTTTTTTTTTACTCGCACGTGACATTGGTTGGTTGGTTTAACAGCACTTCTGTCCTTTTGGACAATCTCAATCACTGTCCCCCGTTTCATATATTTGGTTAGTCAAGGGTATTCATAATTTTGTTATAGTTCGTTTTCTGTAGGAAGCCGTGGAGAGCTGATATGGCTTTCGTGTTTGGTCATTTAGGATTAAGTGTAGAGCAGTCGTGGTAGGTGACAGTAGATGGTTATTACGGGTAATCTAGCAGTATGTGTGATATTGTGAGGGAAACTCTACTTTGACAAATGAGAGGTCCACTGTATAATGAAGTGCATTATTTATTTTGTGCTGTTTTGGGTTGTGTTCTTTTGGTGATTGGTGTAGGATTTGTTAATTCAACTAGGTTAGGTTAGATTAGAATTGGATATGCATTCAATCATTCCAAGTGGTTCTGGTGGGGACATTGAAGGATCTAGGAGGCTTACTTATGGTTTAGTATTAGTGTGTATGTTTACTACTGGGATGGGATAAAATGCTTTACGCTTTGTGAATATAGTTGATAGGGGAGTGAATATAGTTGATAGGGGAGATCGATTTCATATGGGCAATGAATTGTTGGTGATTCTGGGCTGGGGAGATTACTGTTGTGGTATGACTGATGTACTCTATAGTTTCTGTTGAAGAGTTAGATATTTCCCTAGATTGGAAGTGGTCTTGCTCGCAATTTATACATTTGGCTGGATTTGAGCATGGGGTACCCTTTGCAGGGGCCGAGCAATGTATACGTACACCTTCTAGATTGGGATATCATTATCTCTCGTGTCTAAAGTGCTGGCAGTTGAAACAACGACTTGGGCGTATGTAGTATTTTTCTACTTCATATCTCAGATAACTTAGGTAGGTTGGAAGTTGTGGTTGATTGAAAGTCACTGTTATTGTTGTGGTATTGATCTTTGTACTATTTATGGTTTTCTGAACTCAGCTCTTTTATTAATTTTGACCATTTCATTATTATTCTTATTAGTTGTTCTGTGTGATATCGTAGAGGTGGGATGCAGATTACTTCCACACTGGTGTTAAAAGTTTTAAGTGATGTTTGAACTGGGGCATCTGTCAGAGGTGTTAGGGCTTTGATTTTGTCGCATTGGGCTCTTGATTCTAGTTCTGTTGCTAAGTATCACATATTACGGGGAGTTCCGCATTGGTGTTTAAATTCGTCATATACCCTCATAGGACATTTCTATGTTATAGGGTCATTGGTGATAGATTTCAGGATCATCTTGGGTAGTGCAATTCAGGGTCAATTTTATCTTGGTGTGGGTCAATTTTGTTGGCAGAGTTGTGTACTTGTAGGTATGTGTAATGCAATATCTCGTCGTGAGATCGGGGATGTAGTTTTTGATTATGGTACTTGGGTCTTATGATAACGCCTATGGCGCGGGTATTACTCTCTGTATAGAGGGCAGGTAGCGTTACTATTATAGATTGTTCTTAAGTCCGGGGACGGGCTTCTTAACTTCGCTCACTGGGAGGTGTTGCAGGGTGAGGTGGGACTAAAACAGAAGGAATTTCGTTTTGTGAGGGCTGTTGCTCTTTCGTTGTTGTTTTTTTAATATTATTTTCAGTAATTTTACCACTTAGTAGGTAACCGTGCTGGGGCCTCTCCCAAGCCTCGTTCAGTTTGGGGAGGCCATGTTTCGAGCGCCTTTGCTGAGGCTCCCTCACCGTGTATGGTGAGCAGGGCGGTCCCTAAATAGAGCTGCTCAGACGTATATGCTGTTGCCGATCTGTGTTACTATCCATTATCAAATAGGGCAACCATTGGGACTACACAGCCTACCATGTGAGTTGTGACTGAAGGCTTCCAGAAATCGCCATCTCCTGTTTCCCACTATCACGTACCATCGCCGGTTGACTTATAGTTGTTAGTTAAGGTGGGACTTTTGTTGGATCTCAGATAAAGAAGGTACTGGAGCCTACCGAGTTCTCCAATAAGATCAGTAGGATTGAGAGAACAACATAGAACTGTTTCACAACACTTTTCAAGGGCTTCCTGGGCAACTACAGAGCTGAAAATGACCAGCAGCTGGTGCAAGATCTGGTAAAGGCTTTCGGCACCACGGGATGCAGGATGACCCTTAAACTTCATATGCTGGACACTCACCTGGACAACTTCAAGGACAATATGAGCGCCTACTCTGAAGAAAAAGGCGAGCGATTCCACTAAGATATGAAGGAGATAGAACGGAGGTACCAGGGGCATTACAATGAGAAAATGACGGGGACTATATCTGGGGGTTAGTGCGATAGTGCGACCTGGACTATAACCACAAATCCAGGAAAACCAGACATTTCTGACGTGTTTAAGGTGCTTTATAACTGTCATTTGTTTTTTACTTGTTTATTTTTGATGAGCTTGTGTCATGAAATAAATATTTACTCTGTTGATTTAATTATATGAACTGATAAATTATTTTTTTTCCTTTGAGAAGTATGAAAAATTTAAAATATCAAAGTCCTGCTCACAAACCTAAGCTTCTAATTAAATTATATAGTTTTTATGAAAATGGGGTATAACAAACCAGGAAATGGCACTTAGAATCGGGGAACAAAAAATGTGTTACACGGTAGAATACTCAATTCTATGAACAAATTAGCATATAGACCCGTCGTTAGCTCACACTTGGAATAAGTGGTTTCCTATGTTTCCAAATTGTACAAGCCAATGATCAACTACAGGGAAGTGACGATGACATTGAAAACGAGACTTCATGATTTATTCGAACCAGACAAAGAACAATTACCCTAGGCTGTCCAAACGTAGAATTAATTTAGAAGTAGGTGGAAACAATTTCGCCAGTTGCATAGTCAATGAATGGAATCTGCTTCCCTTAAAGACGATGGAATGTAGTACAGTTCGAAGTTTTGAAATGAATTTGCATAAACACGTGCGCAATATGTTGTAATCTCTGTTAGTTTGCTTGTCTGCTTGTTAACCCAGCTGTCCGCATTTTTGTTCATGATATTCTATTTTACTTCATCTTGTTCTCTTTCATTAGGCATTTCCTTTTTCTGCATCCGACCTCGTTATGAACTAAAAGGCCTCATTAAGGCAACTAGTAGTTTCCATTCCAAATCATTTGATTTCATCTGTTTATGAAGTTTGTGAAATTGGGTGATAACTATTTTCTTTGATTTCTTAAGGCTTCAGTAATGAGATTTGTCACCGTTCTTCGCATGTAATTCCAGGTCTGTGTGACCTCACGCATGGACGCCGCTTATGCCGCCTGAGGTTGCATCTTTGCAGCTTTATTACCTGATGCCTTTTATTCAGCCACTGATTTGTAATACATTCTTAGAATTTTAGTGCCAATCACTTCGATTAAGTGCTGTGATTGGCACTATGATTACCTTCACAACACTGTCTAGTCTTATGTCGCCTGTTTGTATTGTGGCTTTACCATGAAGACATTATTATTTTTTTTTTCGAGATGTACTCAATTTTTGGACAGTAGCCTACCGCCAAAAATACGCCATTTTTATGTCTATTTTCTCCGCGCCAATGAGATCGACTGTATAGGCGCGGTCGGCATCGAAACAATTTTATATGGTGTTTTCACCGAAACTAAACAAGTCCAAATGCACATATTACCATAAGTACCGGGTTTATTTGTGTGACACCTTATGATAATTGAATCCTTTCTATATCCTTCTAGATACTTCCTGAATTGCTGGCCATGTCGAGCTGAGCTGGCTTTTCGGGTGCATTGTTCACAGACTTGGATAATGTTGTCATTCTATTTTGAAGTTTTGCAGAGTTGCTTTTCTGTATATGTTAGTGAAAATGATACAGTCTGAGCCTTTAAATATTTTTCTCTGACATAGATACAACCATCTTGCTGACTCACACACATTTATAAATTTGTTGTGTTCTACATTACGTTTCCTTGAGCTACTTATATGATTGTCTTCCTTTCAGCCTTCTATTCGTCGGCAATCAAAATTCTTATGCAAGGGAATTAACCTGTAGGCAATGTACTCTCAAGGATGTTGGTAGTTCCCATTGGCCATTTTCCTTGCTACTGCGGCTATCACATCTTGTAGTTTCCCTGCTTTAATCCATAACGTTCTCGCTACAAGGGAAATTTCACTCTGACGTCTTTAGCCTTGATGGTTAAGCTGCTCTTATGTTTGTATAGGGCGGCTCCAGATCCTCTCTTAGTGATGTGTTCATATATTACATACATATTGGGGATGATGGTAGTTAGCAGTGAACTTGGTTTCCGGAGGCAAAAATCTTACATTTTGATGTTTCTCCTGACCAAAATTGTTTTATCGTGCAATGGTGAGACACCGAGATTTTTCCTCTTCCACGGGTGACCTTGTAACACAGAAACTTAGTCCTAGCTACACACTACATCGCTCTGCTCTATGGACATCTATCTGCTATCTATTTGGTTTGTATATCTTTCTGCAGAGATTCTACTTTCCTCCGCAGTTGATCTGTCTCTGATTTCTCTACGGTCTCATCCTCCTCTGAATAGTTCCAATAATCCCCGACTGTTGCTGTTTGTGAAGTATGGGAAGACTGCAAAATTTAAAAAAAATATCACTATTCCAACCATTAACTCTAAAACGCGCGCACGCACGCACACACACACACACACACACACACACACACACACACACACACACACACACACACACACACACACACACACACACACACACACACACACACACACACACACACACACACACACACACACACGCGCGCGCGCGTATGCACACTCAAGCACACGAGTAGGGAGTGCGGGTAAGCTCCCCTCCGAGGTAAGTGTTGCCTCACCACTTCCACGTTGTGACCCTTGGGACTACCATCAGGGATATTGATGCTGCGTGTAAAGAAGCGACAGACTGACTGGCAGAATATTCAGTCATTGTCATACCTTCCCTGTACTGTGTAACAATAACTTCATTCTTCCTTTGACTAACAAATGCCGTGGTTACTGGTGATAGTGCGTGACAGTGGGGCCAAAAAACCCCTTTGAAATCTTAAGCTACAACCCATGCGCACACTGGGTAAGTTTAGTCGTCTTCCGGTTCTTGGATCTTGGTAGCAGAGCCGCTCATTATCCGTCAGCACGTCTAAGCAGGACTTTTCAGCGTTCCCTCTGCTCACCCCACATGGGGAAGGTTCTAGAAAAGATGCCCTATATATAGCCTCCCCTTCTTTCACCTGGCTGGCGAGCCGCCCCCAGCAAGGTCGTTTAATCTGCGGTCATAACAGTCATACAACACAAACAACAGAGGAAGGTAAGAAGTAGCAGTTTTCCTAGACCCAACAAAGTCCCCTCCCCTCAGGCGATGCTCCTCCCTGTAGTACCTGTATTGGACTATTCAATATTTTTTTTTATTCATAACAATATGCCTTGCTGCACAATGTTTCTTTAAAGAGGCTAAAAACTTTCCTCTTTGTGTGGAAGACCCCGCCAAATGTGAAAAATTAGGTGGATCTCTATTAGTGGAAACAGAATCAAGGAGTAGATGTATTAAGATTCGATCTCTTTCAACCTTTGCTGGTGCCCCAATCTAAAATCACATGCAGCATTTAGAATTAGTGTGTGTATAGTAACTGTCCTACGACCTTTAAATCATATAGAATCAGAACTCTTGGATGAGCTTTTATTAAAAAAAGGTAACCTGAATCTACCTTAGAATAAGAATAAAAAGTACAAAGGTTTTACTTCTTCATACTAATACTAACCTTCTCCCAATCCCAATTCTCATCCTATCTCTACGCGGAATACTTGATATGCAATATACTACCCACACCCACTTCGCTGTTTTGATTGTCAGTTGTTTGGGCGTACCAAGCGACAGTGTCGCCCTAGAGCAGGCATACGTGTGCACTGCTCCACCCCCGCATATGGTTTCTCATGCCCAAATCCAGCAAAATGCGTAAATTGTACTTGAACGTAGAATCATCACCATGCTACACAATGTACTGCTTTGAACGCGAAGTCCTTTGCCTTCGAGACAGCGTATCCGTTTTCGAATCCGAGTAAGATCCATGAATATTGAGCCAGAAATCACATATACAGAAGCACAATCCGAGTATGACCCCTTCCTAACAGTCCCTAACAGCTCCACCAAGTGAGATCACAAACACAACACGAGAACACACTGCATAACCCCATCTCTCACTAACTCACCGTACTTACTACGAACTCAAGCCTTCCTTTCCTCCAACTACCCCACCAAAGAAGAAAGCAAACGCCCCACTGGAGGCAGTAAACAAATAGTACATTATATAGAAAATATCACGCCTTGCTACCTCAAAAGAACCAACAAACTATGCATCATGTAAGACACATTAGATATTTCACTTACGCCCTCTCTAACCATTGGGGTTTGTGTTACTTCAAACAACGAGGTCCAAGTCGAAATGTAACCCAATCCTGAACCAAATCCTCTCTTTAGATTCACAAAAGCACTTCCAAAGAAAGCAAACTATATGAACCCGTATGACTTTATGAAACGCTCACCGATCGTCATATCCTAGACTCTTAAACAGCTCATTACTCCTAAAACCATCTAGAATAAATTAAACAACACGAGAACGTACTTCACAGCCCTACCCCTCACTAGCTCAAACAATACTTCATATCTTGAAAGACTACCCAGTCAATGACTGAATTTATACCTCCAATCTCCCAACACAACGAAGCAGAATTCACTTTATCTCTAACTGCAGTGCATCAGCCCCAGGCCCAGGCAGCATACATTATATGATACGGCATTTACATCCAGCCGGAATATTCTTAATACTGAAACTATTCAACCGAATATAGGTGAAAGGATCGTTCTCCACCGTCTGTAGAGAAGCCAACATCTTCCTTTCCCCAAACCAGGAAAAAACATAAATTCACCAAACAACTACTGCCCAGTCACTCTCACACATTGTCATTACAAACTCTTAGGAAAGGCAGTATCATTCCGATTCTACTGACAACTAGATCACCATTCACTATTATCTTTCCTCCAAACAGACACCACGTTGCAGCACCACGAGCATCAGGGTGCAAATAGGAGCAACCAACAGCTACTACCGTATTTCCCAGGGAACTTTCCGAGTGAGAATGGGGACATCTCTATTCTACCTACATA
>NC_134791.1:46401009-46428509 GCF_046742065.1 Oratosquilla oratoria | reverse complement strand
CTTAAAAAAAGAGGCAAATCCCAAAATACAGGCAATGTCTGAAAGAATTGTAGAAAACTTAGGTGAGGAGAATTTGCAGATGAAGAAATGGAATGAAAACAGAAAACGAAGAGACAGTTATTAAGGAAATAATACAACAAATACAGGAAAATGCAAAGGACACAATTATTCAAGTAACCAAAGAAAAAGCAAATTGGGTCAGAGATACAGTGGATAGTAAAAGTGTATTTTAATATATGAATTAAAGGAAAAACATGGTTTGGTTATGTATTAGGTACTTGAGAGGAAATGGTAAAGAAAATGTTAGTCACATTTATAAAACCAAGATTGGAGTACGCTGTGACACTATGGACATCCAGTACACAAAAGAATATAAAGAAATTAGAAAGAATCCAAAGAGCAACGACAAAGATGGCACCAACTCTCTCTAAATTGACATACGAACAAAGATTATCCAAACTGGAACTACCAACCTTTGAACAAAGAAGAGAAAGAGGAGATCTACTGGCCATTTATAGAATTATGAAAGGGATGGAAGTCCTGGACAGATTAGAATTATTAGAATGGGATGAGAGAAATTAAGAGGACATGAAAAGAAACTCAAAAAGGATAGTTATAGAAGAGATCTGAAAAAGAATAGTTTCTCACACAGAGTGGTTGATCCCTGGAACAAATTGGATGAGGCAATAGTGTGTGCAAAAACTATACAAAAATTCAAGAACAAGCTAGATGCTGAAAGATACAAAGACGGGTCACTACGATCATAGACCTCTTCCCGTATAATACAACTAGGTATAACTAGGTAAAAATACACACACACACACACACACACACACACACACACACACACACACACACACACACACACACACACACACACACACACACACACACACACACGATAACTCAATAATATTCCAGAAGTATAGAAAAGCCCTAGGTGTTAAACTGGAATCCTGGAATTTTCCCGGGTGTGGTAGGAATTTGAAAAAAAAAAAAAAAATGAAAGAAAGTATTTCCAGAGAGGATGATGAATATAGTTATCCTGAGGCAAGACTGGATCAAGAATAGGAGAGGGAATGTAACAAAAGATAATTGGGAGTTTTATGGACGAAAAGGAGGATAGTAAGGAAGGAGTAGCAATATAGATCTGAGATATTGTGTATGAACCTAGTTATAAAAGGACAAGAACTTTATCAGTAGAAGGTACTAAAAAAAAAAAAAAAAAAAAAAAAAAATTATCATCTATCCCTTTTATGCATGTTGTCAGATTTTCTCGTGATCTTGAGAATGACTGGATCGAAATAGTCTTGAGGCATCCAGGCATTGTCAAGAACAATGTTACAAATGCCATAAAGCGTTACGGAGGGTTTGCTCAGTCCATCGTACGAGTATGTAGAAATTGTGAGAAAATTCAAGTTGATAAGACTAGGAGAGAAATAAACAAGAACAGGTACATGAGGTCACATGACAAACAGTGGTGTGGTAAACACAGAAAAGATTTGAACTCTTATTCGCTGACGTTTTGTCTTTAATGTCCGTTTTGCTCGATGGGATTATTAGCCTCCTACCACAGCCAATGGCGAGTGACGCGCATCTTACTAACTGGCATCATATTTGGGTAAGCGCGTTGGGTGTAGGTTCGGTTGAAATGATCAGCCTCGTACTTTACAGCCCGAAGCAAAGTAGCCCAATCATTCAATAACAAAACGTTAGTGATGTAGACAATCGTTTGACCATCATCATTGGACTATGAAAGATCATCGTTGAATGATAATCGCACCCAGCAAAACATATCTTTACCAGGACTTGCCCAGACTGAAGAAGTTCTGGTAAGTACGAAACGTAATGTAATAAAAACTCTAAATATTTCCTGTGTTTATCTCACCAACCTACCATTCATCTGTCTTCCATACATCATTATAATTAGTCTTCGGAACAGAATGGAACTAGAAAGATAGTAACTAGTAAATCAATCCTGGGTAGAAATGGAACAGAAGCTAGTGCTTTTCAATGACTCTTTTGATAAGAATATAACTTGAGGTTATGTTTATATTAATTGGATAAGTTCAACTTTGAGGGTAACAGCAACTCAGACGGAGAAATAATGAGCTTTTAATTTCCTGAGGCTCCGTCTGAAGGTCCTTTGTGACGAGACGTCAGGAAATTAAACAACTCATAATGTGAGAGTTCTCTGTGACATCAAGTCCAACTTTTTCAGATGAAGGGTATTCTTTAATTGGATAATTTTAAGAGTAAAAAAGAAAAAGAAAAAAAAGGAGGGGAGGGGAGGGGGCAGAGTGTGGATAACTTCCGCCAATTACATACACACACACACACACACACACACACACACACACACACACACACACACACTCACACTCACACTCACACTCACACTCACACTCACACTCACACTCACACACACACACACATTCTCTCTCTGCATTCTTTGTTTATTTTGATAAACGAAAGCGTTCGGTAGATTTATTTTTCCCGTGGTTTTCTGCACATATAATATTATATGAAATGGTAAATTTTGCCCCATACACACATTTACACGAACGAACGCACACACGCACATAAACACACACACACACACACACATACACACACACGCACACACGCACGCACACACACACACACACACACACACACACACACACACACACACACACACACACACAGATCCTGAAATTGTGGATAAAATTAAATACAAGACACCGATTAGGAAGAATGACCACATATTACTTGAATTTGAACTAAACGAGAAAATATATATGGAGAGAAATGAGAAATACAGAAAATAGAGACTGGTATATAGTAAAACGGACTTTGTGAAACTTAAGATTTTTTTTTCAAGAAGTGAGTGAGGATAAATTTCACAATTGAAAGACGCGAGTGGAAGAAAAATGGAATATTCAGATGGAAATCTTTAGTAAAGAGGTGGATAGATATGTACCAAAACAAAAACAGAAAATGGGATATAATAAGTGCTGGTTGAATGGAAGGTCTAGTGAGGCAAAAAAAAAAAAAAAAAAAAAAAAAGAGAGAGAGAGAGAGAGATAAAGCTTGGAAAAGATGGAAAAAAGAGAAAAATCCTAGGATGTGGCAAATATTTATCAATGAAAGGAATCAATATGTAAAAATATGCAGAGAAGAAAAAAACTATGAAAAAGACATAAAAGAAAAATGAAAGGATCAGCCAAAATTACAAAGGAACAAAGGCGGAGCATGCCGACAGGAGACCCCCTGATCCACATCTAGGTCGGATGCGAAAAAAAAATCATATTAATAACAAAACAATAAATAAAAACCATAATAATGTAAATAACAAACAAAATACATAAATAAATGCATAGGTATAGTTAGATAATAAACAAACAGGTAAATAGTAAATAATAATAAATTGACATATAACTAATAATAAATGAAAATCAGACAGACAAATGATAACAAAACAAAAACAAATAATATAACATAAATTATAATCATTACAGCATCTTACTTAGGTATTTATCTAACTGATTCTTAAAGCTTCGAACTGAACTACATTGCACTACCTGTGCAGGAAGTTTATTCCATTCATTTACTACACGGTTGGCAAAGTTGTTTCTACCTACTTCTAAATTGAATCTATTTCCGGACAGTTTGAGACCATTGTTTCTTGTCTGATTCTCATTCAGTGTGCAAATTCTGTCACTTTTGATATTGTCAATTCTCTTAAGAATATTAAAGACCTGTATCAGGTCACCTCTGAGTCTACGTTTTTTTAGGGAAAATAGATTCATGTTTTAGTCGATTTTCGTATGATTTATTTTTTATATTTGGAATCAGTTTTGTGGCTCGCCGTTGTACTTTTTCCAATCTGTCAATGTCTTTAATGAGATTCGGTGACCATACAGAAACAGCATATTCCAAATGTGGACGAACTAACGATTTATATAGCTTGTTAATGAGTGATGGACTTTTGAAATCAAAAGATCGCGCAATGAGTCCCAGAATCTTATTTGCTTTCTCAGAGGCTGAAATACACTGCTTGGATGATTTGAGGTCGTTACTGATAATTACGCCGAGATCTTTTTCACTATCCACTTTTTTTAACGAATTACCAAATAACTTGTAATCGTACTTACTGTTATTTTTACCTATGTGCATTACCTTGCATTTACTTGTGTTAAATTTCATTAGCCACTTTTCAGACCATTGCTGTAATTTATCTAAATCTACTTGAATATCTAATTGGTTTGAGTGATCATTTGCCACTCCACACAGTTTTGTATCATCAGCAAATTTGGAAACAGTAGATTTTAGTCCATGGTCTATATCATTTATATATACTATGAATAGAAGTGGCCCAAGAACGGAACCCTGAGGAACTCCACTTGCAACACTTTTCCATCCAGAAGTTTTTCCATTTAAAACAACTCTCTGTTTTCGACCATTCAACCAATTACTAGTCCAACCTAATACGCTACCACTTATTCCATGCAAAGCTAATTTAGTAAGTAGTCTTTCGTGTGGGACGGTATCAAAAGCTTTTGCAAAGTCTAGATATATTAAATCTATATTGTTTCTTTTGTCATAATTCGAGATAACTGTGTTGTAGAATTCGAGTAAGTTAGTCACGCAAGAACGTTTCCGTCTGAAACCATGCTGGCTATCATTTATCAAACGGTTACTTTCTAAATGATGTTCGATAGCATCTCTGATGATAGTTTCCATTATTTTTCCTATGATTGAAGTCAAACTTATAGGCCTATAGTTATTTGGTTTCTTTTTGTCACCTTTTTTGAATATGGGAGTAACGTTAGCTAGCTTCCATTCTCTTGGGACATCTCCGGATATGATGGATTTCTTGAAAATAATTTCTAATGGAACAACAATCTCATTTTTCATTTCCTTTAAGATTCTTGGATGCCAACCGTCAGGCCCTGGTGTTTTATTAACTTTGAGTTTATCTATACACCTTTTAATTTTTTCTTTTGTTATATTTACCGTAGTGAGTAAGTTTACCCAGACTTTTCACAGGTTTCAGTTTGGAATTCACTTTGAGGTGTTTCGTTTACGAATACCGAGCTAAAATAATTGTTTAAGATATTACACATTCCTTCATTTGAATATTCAAGTTGACCATCAGCAGATAATAGTGGACCAATGTGATTCCTAACAACCTTTTTATCTCTAATGTAACTATAGAATTCTTTGGGATTCTCTTTGGATTTATCAGCGATGTTAATTTCGTATTGTCGTTTTCTTTTCCTTATTGTCTTTTTTAAATCTCTCTGTATTGATACATAACTTTGATTGTCATTAGATGCACCCGAGCACTTATATTTCTTATAAGCCTGTCTCTTTTTAGCAATACTTTTCCAGTTTCTTTGTCAAGTCATTTTGGGCGAGCCTGATTTGGGGGACGCCTATCCTTAAAAGGAATGTAAGTATGAATCATCTTAGTAAGCGTATTTTGAAATATTTCCCACATTTTGCCTCCCAATCTGTTAGCTGAAGCTCCTGACGTAGTCCTATGACTGAGTTTTATTGAAATTGGTTATTTTAGATACACAAGTACCTATTCTAAAATTGTTTAGGAGTTTGAATCTAACTAAGTTGTGATCGCTCTATAGATATGCAAATGGTAAATTAAAAAACAAGCATGAAATAGAGAAACTACGCCAGGAGAACATGGAGAGCACAGAAGATATAGAAATGGCTGAGGTCATGAGTAAACATTTCAAATCGGTTTTCACTAGAGAAAAAGTATGGCACTGAGATGAAGGGCGAGAAGTCAAATCCCCCCACCCCCTTATGGGGAAAATATAAGCAACACGAGCTGAAACAATGGATCAAATAACAAGCCTTGATGTCAGGAAAACGCACGGCCAGTATGGAATTGCAAACTAGATGCTAAAGGAGTGTATAGAAGAATTGGTAGCAAAATATATGATATAATAAGTTGTTCGCTTAAGGAAGGAAAAACAGAAGACTGGAAAAAGGCCAACATTGTACCAATATATAAAGGAGGTAACAAGGAAGACCCAACAAATTACAGACCGGTTTTCCTTACAAGTACTGTAGCCAAAATTTGTGAAAAAGTTATCAAAAATAGATGGACAAAACATCTGGAAGAGAACAGCATACTAAACAAGAGACAGTGTGGATTCAGACAGGGAAAATCCTGTGCCACAAACCTAATCTGCTTTTACTCAAGACTATTAGATATGATATAGGAAAGGGACGGATGGGCTGATTGTGCTTTCCTAGATCTACAAAAAGCTTTTGATAAAGTGCCACATAGAAAACTATTAGGAAAACTGAAAACCATAGGAGGGGTACAAGGTAAACTACTGGAATGGATGGAGGATTTCTTGCATGGAAGAAAAATGAGAGTAGTGCTCAGAGATAAAGGTTCTACTTGGGAAGAGGTGATTAGTGGAGTTCCACAGGGATCGGTACTGGCTCCAATAATGTTTGCTATTTATGTGAATGACATGGACGAGGGTGTGGACAGTTACATGAGCTTCTTTGCTGATGACGCAAAGTTGTTGAGAAAAGTGAGCACTGAAATAGACTGTGAATCACTTCAGAGAGATCTGAACAAAAATTGGGAATGGAGTGAAAAGTGGGAAGGGGACATCAACATCAAGAAATGTAGTATAATGGAATTTGGAAAAAGTAAAAACAGGATATCAGGACAATATAAAATCGGTGAAAAGGATGTAAAGAAAGTGGGATTTGAAAAAGACCTGGGAGTAATCATCACAAAGGACATGTCCCCTGATAAACAGATAAACAAAATTGTCGGAGAAACCTACAACTTGCTGAGATCAATAAAAGTGGGATTTGCTTACTCGGACGAAGAAATGATGAAGAAAATACTAGTCACACTGATAAGACCAAGACTGGAGTACGCAGCGACACTATGGTCACCAAGTACCAAAATTAATAAAAGGAAAATTGAAAGAATCCAAAGAGCAACTATGAAAATGTCCCCCACCCCACACACTCACACTTTCAGAACTGTCACACGAAGAGAGACTGTCAAAAATAGAGTTACCGATCCTGGAACAAATAAGAGAAAGAGGAGACTTGTTGACCATCTATAGAATCATGAGAGGTACGGAAGTCCTTGATAGAGAAGTCTTACTAAATTGGAATACGAGAAATACAAGAGGATATGGAAAGAAACTCAGAAAGGACAGTTATAGAAGAGACCTGAAAAAGAACAGCTTTCCCCACAGAGTGGTGGATGTATGGAACAAACTGGACGAAATGATAGTGTGTGCAAAAATCATACACGAATTTAAGAACAATTTAGATACTGCGAGATACAGAGACGGGACACCACGAGCATAGCTCCCTTTCCCGTAAGATACAACTAGGTAAATACAGCACACAGGCGCGCGCGCGCACACACACACACACACGCACGCACGCACACACACATACACATGCACACACACATACACATGCACACACACACACGTACACAAAACACACACACATACACACACAGACACACACACACACACACACACACACACACACAGACACACACACACGCACACACACACATGCACACACACACGTGCACAAAACACACACACACACGCGCAGACACACACACACACACGCACACACACACACACAGACACACACACACACACACACACACACACGCACATGCACACGCACACACAGACACATCTACACAATGTCTCTCTCTTCCCCTCTCTGTTTCTCTCACTTTCTCTGTCACTGCCTGTCATTGCCCCTTCTCCATATGACGTATTGACTGCATGTTCCTTTATAGAATCAATATTTTGGGGACTTTAGTAACATCCTTACGGACCAGAGTCACATAGTCTTCCTGCATGACTGGTGACTAATCCTCACTCATAAAGGAACTCTGATCCTTTTTAACTCCTACTGCCCCTCAGCTCCGTTCTTCTGCCGCCTCCTGTCATTCAACCTCTGCTTTCCACCTCTATGACTCCACCTCCTGGGAGTGATGTTGTTCCCGTGGATAGAAGCGCGATATCCTATCTTCTGAGGGATACCCGCTCGAGAAAGGCCAACAAAATTATCTCTCTCTGTCTGTTTCTCTCTCTCTCTGTCTCTCTCTTTCTCTCTCTCATTTTCTCTCTTCCTCTCCCTCCCTCCCCCCTCTTCTCTCTCTGTCTCTTCCTCTCTCTCATTCTTTATTTATTTCTCAATCTCCCTCTATTTTCGTCTCTGTTTCTCTCTCTATCTTTCTTTCACCTTTCTTCTCTATCTACCACGGTTTCCCTTCCTCTCTATGCCCGTACGACAAGCCTGTCTTCGTCCGTACGCTCGTTCTTCAAGTACAATAAACAAAAAATAAATGTTCCCAAGGGTCTTGACAGTGGGCTCCATGTGTCAAGGACCACATTCATGTTCCAGCTTACCCTGTGTGGATTTTTAAATCTGATGTCGAACGCACTCGTCGCGGTGCTCGACGGATAACAAGCCATTGGCGCCAAAGTTCCCCATTAGTGCACGACTGACAGAGTTAAAATTGACAACGGCCTTTGTAGCGCTCAGAAAGTTGATTGATTTCCGGAAGTGAAATGACATCCCTCAAAATAACAACTGTGCGGCAGTGATGTGTCGATGCATCTCTCCACAAATTGTGATTCAATGGAGTAATGGTCTTGAAGTTATCTTTCATATTAAATGTAATGTAATCGATCACAGCAAAGGCACGAGGCGTTGAACTTAATACCAAATGCTTCAGACAAAATGCGAAAAATAAGGAAATATTTTTGTCCATGTTCGGAAATAAAATCAAGCACTTAACATAATGATGACGAATATGGTTTCCAGATATAGACAGCTACATTAGACCTAATACCGATGATATGGCTGTCATATAATGGCAATTTCTTTAGTTCATCTTTCCACAATTATCATGGCTACTAAATTTGTTAACAAAATAATCTAAATTCCTCAGCGCATACCAATCGACAGTAGCGCGATACAACCCAATCTGAGATTTTCTTTTTTTTAGTAACTTTATATTTCAAAGCTTCTAGCATGAAGCGCAGCTCAAAAGTAGAGATGCAGCTATATACACTAACTTGTGCAAGCAGACAAATGTAGCCATAAAAGGACATGTGAATGACAGGAATTGCAATGTCCATTCATCCAACTCCGCTGTTCGCATAAAACGGCGACTTTCTCTTGAATTAGATCGCACAGAGTTAACCCACGATAGCATAATGCTCATTTAAAGGAACTTATTATTTTTTTCTATCCAAATTACGTTATACGTAAGTTATGCATGAAGAATTCATTTCCTTTTGTTAATATATAACAAAACGTTTTCTATTACATGTTGACGAAAACAAATGAAGTTGACAAATAAACATATTCTTTAGCAATAATTTAGGAGAGAAAAAAAGGTGGGAGGGGTATGGTGGTGGGGAAGGCAACCCGATGGGTTAGATTTTTAATCTGGGAGGGAGAGGGTCATGGAAAATGGAACTGGATTGGGTGAAGTTATAACCTAACCTAGAGTATGATGATACTAAATGTGGCCTCACACAGGACAAAAGTGAGCAGCCGCTGCTCTGATTTGGTTGTCCGCTGCTCGTATTGAGCAACGAGAACAGATCCACTGGACGTCAAGACCGACAGCACGCTGCTCAGTAACTCAGATTCTGTACTGTTCAAATCTCAAGTCAAATGAGCTTCCTGATATTTCTTATCACATTATTATATAAATGGAATATGTTGCACAACGAATATAATGTGATTTTGTATGTTTGGAATATGATATAATTACCTTGAGGCACAATATTTTAAAACGTTATCACTGCGCATACAATCATCTCTCAACTCAACTGCCCGAGTCGTTTGTAAACAAATCCCGAAGAACTGTCTGCATTTCAGCTAACGATGTGGCGAAATATTTCATGGAGCCCCGACTCTGTGAACACCCTTTGCAGGTTTCTAATTGTCCTTAAGCCAACAGCTACTGATTCACAAGCTGAAATTGTTCAGTTTGACGTGTTGGGGCCATAAGGATCAGCAGACGACTGTTTTCTTTACGTTGCTCAAACGCGCAGCAAACCAAAGGCGTAAAACTGTCTTGCTGTACGGTTCTTGTTCGACGCTAATGGTAGCTTAGATTTGATTCCCGTGTGAGGCCACTTTAAAGTGAAGTCAAATAAAAGATAAAAAGAGTATCAAACAAATAGTTAAGGAACATAGGGGAGGAATGGAGAATAACAGAGAACTCGTTAAACAGAGAGATAAGAGGACAACAAGATAAAAACAGGAAAATGTGGAGAAAGAGGTGAAGATTCTAAAAGAATAGAGATATACTTGTTAGAGATGTAGTAAATAAAAGAAAATGTCATAGTCTCAGAATGGAAAGAGGACTATATTACATCTTCAGTGGAAAAGAGGAAAACGAACTGCGTCATACTTGAGAAGTGATATGAACAATCTTGTGATTTTATCTAATGCGCCTCAACAGACAGAATAACTTTATATATTAGGTAAATATAAAGAAGGGAGCACATGTTCACTGAAAACTAAGTTTAGGCCATAAGCCACAGAAAACGAGATTATCATGAAAATGAGCAGAAAAGGACAGGTCTAAGAATATTTGCATCAGGAGATGCGCAACGGAGGAAAATGGAGCGAAAATAAGGAAAGTCTGTCATTGCATAAAAAAAAAAAATAATAATAATAATTGATTTTTTTATTTATATATATATATTTTTTTAATCTTATAGATATATATTGAAGAAAAGAAGAAATCAAGACAGTAACGGGAGCAATGAAAGTAGAAGTGGCATACACTAATGTAGAATTTTACTATCGAACATGTCAGACACTAACAAATAATAACTGTTGCCTCAAGTCCCACCGATTGGAAACCCGCAGCCCCACGGTTGCTGGAAATAATCCTCGAGACCTACTGGACGTGTCTAAGATGAGCATTTTGAGTATTTTCTGTGTTGTATCAATTAGGAACAATTTCTATGTTGCCGTTTGAAATTAGTGGCGGAAAGGAACCAGTCGCACATTATGAGCTCGTTGAAGCTGATAAAGATCTTCAACCCGGACCAAAGACTGAGTGTCAGGCCCTCTAGAAAGAGGGGAGGGGATTGTCGGGTTCTGGAAATGGGTACAACGGATATATCCATGTATCTGACATTATTCAAACCGCGAGACTCCTGACGGCCCATCCTACGTCTGGAAAGGAGGTCGAAAGCGAAAGAGGCCTCGCTACTACTTGGACATGACCTGACAAAGTGCGGTCTTTGTACAAAAGTTCATATATCATACAGGGAGATGGTTCTCTCTACTGCACATACTGCAGGACCAACACTACCAGGTATCTGTCATTGGTTCCAATGAACGATTAATTGAATAATAAACGTACCAAAAATTGTGTGGTTATTAAATATCAAACTACCAGTTAATATTAATTTCCAATTGGGGAAATGCTAGATATAGTCTGGGGACGTGACAGAAGATATAAAATGGGAAGTGGGTTGATGATAATAGTAAAAAATTATATAATATTGTGTGAAAATGATATTAGGTGAAGATAAGGCTGAAGCAAAAAATCCTGGAAATCCTGGAATTAGATCCAGGGAGAAAAATAAAAGAGACTACAAGGTAACATCCATCCTCCCTAAGACGAAGACCTAGGACAAGGTTTCCCAACCTGGGGTGCTAGAATCCCCTGGGGGTGCTAGAATCCCCTGGGGGTGCTAGAATCCCCTGGGGGTGCTAGAATCCCCTGGGGGTGCTAGAATCCCCTGGGGGTGCTAGAATCCCCTGGGGGTGCTGGGAAGTGATGCACACAAAAATCACATTGTTATATGTATCACTGATTACCTAGTTGTGCATATTTGAATTTTTCCTTGCTATTTTATTTTTCTAGGGCGTTCGTATTTCTTCTACAAAAAATATTGTCAATTTGTTTCAGTTCTAAGAAATCAAGAAAATAAATCATCAAGCAGTACACTTCACTTTCTTTTATCCTTCTAATAACAAGATAGGGGTGCTGGACTTAGAATATAGCAGAATATCAAAAACTTATGTTAGGCGTGTCGTTTCTTCCAAGATGAATTATTAAACAAAATTATACCATAATCCTAGTGAGAGACTTTGATTGTAAAAAGGTGAGTTGGGAGAAGTGGGCAGTGGTAATGGAGATGCTTGGGAGTAATACTCTATTAAATATTGCAGTGACCTAAAAGATCAAAGACATGTTATGAGTAATAGGAGACAACATTAGCAAAATTGAGCTTCATGCTTACCAAATAACCCGATACTATTTACTTATTTTTGTAAATATATACGCCCCCTAGGAAAAAAATGACCATATGCGCTTAGAATTCAGTTGGTTGTTGTGATATATAGTCAGAAAACTAATTATACAGACAAGGAAGATAGAATTTAGGAGAAATACAGGATTGACGATTCTTAAGAAGTCTGAAAAGGATTAATGAATACAAGGGAAACAGAGATAGGAAATAATTTTAGTCCTCTACAGCTCCGGTGTGAACGAATATATGTATAAAGGGTCAGTGGAAAAAATCTGATAAAAGACTGGTTTAGCGAAAAATACCAGACACCTAAAAAATCAGGGGTGTGGCTCAGACAGGAAGACTAAAAAAACATATATTGAAAAGTATCATCGATAAATGCAAAGACGAACCGAAATTGGTTTAAATATTTGTTGCTGGTAAACTTAGCCACGGTGAAGGAATCTTTAAGTTAAAAAGTGGAAGAAATCTATGAAGATGTATCAACTCAAGATGAAATAATGAAAAAAGAGTTTTCTACTAAGGAAATTCATTTGTAGAGATAGATAATGAGAACAAGAATGTTAAATTAAAAGGCATAAAAGTAGAAGTAAAAGAGTTATATAAGCTACTGGAAAAATTGGATGCGAAGAAAGGTGCAATGGCTGACGGGATCTCAAATTAATTACTTAAGGAGAATAGAGAGCAAGTAGTAGATAAGATTTATATCCTGATTGTGTGTTCATTAAAGAAAGGTTGGTTGATTGGAAGATAGCTAATGTGGTGCAAATCCTTAAATTATTCAAAAGAAATTTCTGACTTACAGACCAAGTCTTTGACTAATATGTTAGCTGAATTGTGTTAGAGGATTGTAAAAGACAATCAACCCGTTTTCAGAAGTGAAAAATTTGTATCGAATCTGTTAAGTTTTCATTCAAAAACGGTTGATGTGGTGCAGCAGAAAGATCTGTATGAACTGCATGTACTTAAATTTCGTGAAAATTGGTAAGTTACTCCAAAAACAACTACTGTAGAATTTGGAGCATACTTGAGGACTTAAAAAAATCTCTAAGAATGAATAAGGGATTTCCTGAAAGACCAATACATGAGGGCAGAAGAAGAGAATGACAAGTCAGGATGATGGGAACTAACTAGCGGAATTCCGTTTGAGTTTGTAATGTCAGAGGATTGACAGAATGGACAAAATTGACCGAGGAGATCTCATCAACTGGGGACTGGAGAGCAGCAGGTGATGGAATGGATCTGAATAAAAAAAAAAAAAAAAAAAAATTGCTTCATGACTATCAAGAGGAAATTTTCTGTACAAATGTATCGATTATTGGAATAAGATTACATGACTTTAACTGCAAGGAAGTAAATACAATGGTATGTTAATAAGTACATAGTAATGAACACTCCCGGGGGGAATACTTTACTGAATATTGAAACAGACAAAACAATGACCCTATGGGTAAAAGACATGACACAAGTAAGAAGAGACGACATTCCATCAAGACTAGATCTGATCAATAACCTGATGTCATCGACTCATTGAAGTATATAAGATATTTAGGAAAGTGTGGTTATGTAGCGCTTGAATTCCCATTGATAAAAGGAGATACAAAACCGAGAAATCAACCATACAGACAAGATAGATTCAATTTTAGAAAGAAAAAAGTTCCTCCGTTTTTCATTTATATATATGCAGACATTTTGATAGGAATTCATAAATAGTAACGAAAACAAACAAACGAAAAATCTTCCTTAACCTCTACAACTCTGGTGTGAACATATAAATGCCAAGGGTCAGCGGAAAGAAGAATCGGATGAAATATTGTTTTGATAAAAACAAGGCGTACTAAAAACCCTCATAGAAAACGGAGGAAGAGAGGAAACGAAAAAGCCAAGAAAGGTTGCAAACGAGAATCTGTAGAGGAAGAGAGGAACTTTGAAAAGAATATCATTGATAAATGTAAAGGTGAACATAAACTGCCCTACAGGTTTGTCAACGGTAAACACCGGGATGGAATCCCTGAGCTAATAGTGTCGAAAAGAGAGAAGAGGTAGAGAGGGAAATAGTGAGATCAAGGGAGCGGGAAAGAGAAAAGGAGAGAGAGAGAGAGAGAGAGAGAGAGAGAGAGAGCGAGCGAGAAGGGAAATATGGGGAAGAGAGAGGGAGAAGGAGAGAGAGAGAAGGGGAAAAGTGGTAGAGAGAAAGGAAAGAGCGGTAGAGAGAATGGTAAAGAGAGCGGGAGAGAGAGCGAGACAGATGGAGACTGAGATGGAGATAGACAGACAGAGGGAGAGACAAAAAGACAGGGAGACAGGCCGAAAGAAAGGCAGACAGACAGATAGAGAGGGAGACAGACAGATAGAGAGGGAGACAGACAGACAGAGAAGAAGAAACAGATGAATAGAGGAGAGACAGACCTTAGAGGGGGACAGATAGAGAAGGAGAGACAGCCAGAGAGACAGACAGAGAAGGATAGACAGACAGAGAGGCAGACAGGGAAGGAGAGACAGGCAGAGAGGGAGACAGACAGACAGAGAGGGAGAGACAGACAGAGAGGGAGAGACAGACAGACAGGCAGACAGACTATCAGACAGTGAGGGAGATAGATAGATAGATAGAGAGAGACAGACAGAGGGGGAGACAGGTAGACAGAGAGGGAGACAGATAGGCAGAGAGGGAGACAGATAGACAGAAAGGAATACAGATGGACAAACAGACAGACAGAGAGGGAGACAGACAGATAGAGAGGGAGACAGTTCGACCGACCGACAGATCCACAAACAGAGAGACAGAGAAAGAGAGAGAGAGACGGAGAAAGAGAGCCAGAAAGAGAAAGAGGGACAGGCAGAGAAAGAGAGGCCGACAGAGAAAGAGAGTCAGAGATGGGGAGAGAGGGGAGAGAGGGAGTATTTTACGACGGCAAAAAGCAGCACTTGTATCTCGGAGGAAAATATGGCATCGAAGAGGTGGCGTCACATAGTTGGTAAGAGAGAGATTTAAGGCAGGGAGCGAAACGCAGGGGTAGAATTTAGAAAGAAGGGGAAGTAGTTTAACACTTATCGCTATTAATTGATCTCTTTATTCATTTATCTAGTATTTATAGATTTGTTTATTTCTGTGTTTATTTATCTATCTACTTGTCTCTTTATTTTTGAGTGGAGATTAGTTTTTATTAATAAAGAAAGAGCGACTTGGTTCGTAGGAATGTCACTGAAGTTCCCAAAATGTCGACTGCATAAATTACACATTCAGTATTCCATATATGGGGAATGAGGGAGAGAGGAAGAGCAGGGGGAGAGGAAGATGTAGATAAGAGGAAATAGGTAGAGAAAAGGAAAGGGAGATAGAGGCAAGAAGAGGGAGAGAGACTTGGAGAAAGGGGAAAAATGGTGAGGGAGAGGGACGAGGAAGAAGAGGGAGAGGAGAGAGAAAAGGGGAAAGGAAGAGAGTGGGAGAGAGTGAAAGAGAGAGTGAAAATGAAGATGAGAGTGAGAGTATGAGAGGGAGAAGAAAAAGAGAGGAAGAACTGGGGAGAGTGAGAGAAGAAATATAGAGGAAGAACTGTGGAGAGTGAGAGAAGAAAAAGAGAGAGAACGGGGAAGAGAGAGAGAGAAGAAAAAGAGAGGGAGAACGGGGGAGAGGATTGGAGAGAGGGAGAGGGATGGGGAGAGGAGTACGGTAGATCGGGAGAGGGAGAGAAAGGGAGGGAGGAAGTGAGGACAGGGGGAGGGAGGGAGGGAGAGAATGTGGTGGGAGAGAGAAGGGGAAAGAGAGGGTGAGAGAGAGGGTAGGTGAGAGTATGAGCGAGAGAAAGGGAGAGGGAGGGGAACTGGGAGAGCGATGAGGGGAGGGGGAGAGAGGAAGAGAGGGGTATGAGAGAGAGAGAAGGGAAAAGAGAGACTGGGAGAAAGGTTCGGTGAGAGTGTCAGCGAGAGGAAGGGAGAGGGAGAGGGAGGGGGGAATTGGTGGAGCAAAAGGGGGAAGGGGGCTGGAGGGAGGAAAGGAGGGAGGGTTTTTAGAAGCCACGGTGGCATACAGGGATTAGACGTCTTGTGTACATTTCATGAATATGTGAGTGCAAGAGAAAATAATACAAAGGGGGATTGGGCCCTCTCGGTATTCATTCGTACGGTCGGTCGCGAGCTAACCCCCCACCACCACCACCACCTACCACACTCCTGCATCTCGACGACCTCTCAGTGTAAACGTCGGTCTCCTGTTGCATACGAGATAGCAAGGTTCCTCTGGTCACCAGTTATCTTATAAAGTTCTTTAAACCCTCGTCCTAATCTCGTTTATTTTGTACTCCTCTCTCTAACTCCGCACCCTCCCTTCCCAGTACCTCTTTTTTTTTAAAACGATACTTCAACCGTCTCGCGCCTTCCAGACGCCCGGTCCGGTGTTCGTTTAATGCCAGGCCATGGTTTCGTCACCCGGCGTCTCTTAGTTTCGTCCTCGACATTTTTTTTTTTTTTTTCATCTGCTTTGAAGATCCTCCCAGCTATCAAGCGTTGTATCCCTGCTGGACTGAGTTTATATTTTTTAACATTCCTTCTAACGTTACACATTGACACTTTCTTGCTGCTGTGGCTAACCTAACGTCTACGACAGTTCAGAACTTTTTACTTCTTCACTTCTGTCTATTTACTTCTACTGTTCTATAAGCAGATCTTGTTGTTCACAGTAACATATCATTGTGCATCAGTCTTCCTAACACATGTGAGATTCATTCTGAGATCGACGGCACTATCTATGTGGCATTTCCCATCTGGCATTTTTACTTGTATTTACAATTTTGCTCGTTCCTGGTACTCTTTCTTGGTTGTTTCGATAATAGAGGTGCTGCTTTGATTTCGAAGGATATTTCATATTTTCAGGGCAGTGGGCGAGATACAGGTATGACCCGTCATCCACGAGGAGCTAAGATGATAGAGGGAAGGGGAAGGGTGGTGGATGGGAGTGGAATGGGTGGGAGTAGGTACGTGTTGACTTAGCTACCTCCCTTATAAGGTGGAAAAAGTTTTTGATATATAGATTGATAAATAGTATACTTTTTAATTACAGTGTTAAAGTTATATTAATGTGTTACGGTTTTATTTTGTACAT
The DNA here is from genome assembly GCF_046742065.1 of Oratosquilla oratoria. Lineage (NCBI taxonomy): Eukaryota > Metazoa > Arthropoda > Malacostraca > Stomatopoda > Squillidae > Oratosquilla > Oratosquilla oratoria. The sequence continues at coordinate 46,411,097 of NC_134791.1, read as the reverse complement.
TTTTCACAACACTATTTTACCTGATCGGAAATGTTGCATTTCCTTTACCGTCCTATCTATTGAACAGCATATTATGGCTTTTGTACCATAGGTGATTCCACAGCCCGGCTGACATAACGAGTATGAGATTGCAAATCCGTTTGTCTTCCGTTGCAGAGGAGAATTAAAAATGTTAAAGTTAAGAGTTAAAGTGTTCTCTGAGGAAAAAGTCCTTCGAATCATAGCATACAAATACCAAAGGCTTCTTCCCCCTTACATGGGGGGTAGCCTCGAATCATAGCAGGAAACGGTTATCCCCTCATTTGAATGCGCTACCTCATTCTTGCTCCCTTGACATGTTAAGCAAACTGCTCACCTCGAGTCCTATAAATTGCCTTACCAAAGCTCGCCTTCGATATTTCTTTTTAGGCATCTCGGACTTTATTTCGTATTCCGCAATATTACTTCAAAATATGTTCCACACACATCTATATTTCAATATTCCTTGGCCTTCACGTTCCTCCCGAAGCTTGGCATTTCATATTTTGTTTGTGCACTTTGTTGTTCAAAGATCACTCAAAAACTGTATGTTCACGTTTTTCAAACTTTGCTTCCCACTCCATACCAATCCTCTGCTGTTCATCTGTTCTTGCTAGCAGCACCTTCCATCTCCAGGCTAGCTCCTGCGCTTGCGCAGACGCAGGATGGGCAAAGCGCCGAAAAAAAAAAAACGAAATACAAATTATTTTAAGATCCCCGCCTCAATTTCATCCAATATCCGCCTCCCATCAATACCCGGACTTGCCTCTCCATGTCTCCATTATCTATCTATTACTATCACCTCGTAGCTATCTCCTGTGCCTCCAGTCTTACATGTGTTCCGTGTACACTTCCTTCTTCCTCCGCTGCACGCTCTCTTGTCTCTCACGTTGTTGTTTTTCCTCTGCGCCTGTACTTCCACCCCCACCCGCCCCACCTCCTCCCTACTCCCTGTGTTGCCTTCCCGCCATCACCTGTAATGCGAATCTCTTGGGCGACTTGAATGAATGGCGAGGGGGAGACATGCTACTATACCAACGTGCTGCCAGGGGGAAAGTCAACACCTTTTGAAAGTGAAGCAGTCACCAATAGGATGATGATACGAAAGCAGCGGCGAGGGGTTAGGAAAGGTTGCAGCAAAGAAGAAGGCAAGAGGTTCAGCGGTATCCAAGAGGCATAGAGCGGGAGAAGGTGAGGTAAGCTACAAGTAGATATGGAAGAGGACCGAGTGAAAACAGGAAGACCTGGGTGTTGCACCTTACATGAGGGGTAGATACGAACGAGAAATGCAAGAAAGGAGGGAGGAAGAAAGGGTACTAGGAGAGGATGAATGAGAAAGGGAAGGTGGATGGTTTAATGCTCAGGTGTAAACAAGAGTAGGGTGACTGAAAGGGAGACGGGGTTAGAAGGAGGGAAAGAGGGACAGAGATGTGAAACAGAGGAAGCACGTACGCGATGGGAATGAGGGAAGGTAAGATGCATGAATTTTACAAAGGGAGGAGCCAAGTGACCAGCGAGATCGACAGGTGAGAATTACTAACTTTCGTAATTATTATGGAAGGTGTTATAATGTTTCTGTTTTTAACTTTGGTCTCACGATTTTACTTCTTAAATATTCTGGCTTTTAAAGGTTCTACCCCTCTAGATACCTTTTAGGTATTCTGTTTTGTACCTTCCACATTTAAGGTATTTCAACCGTCCACTCCGACCCACTGTATATTGTATGACGTGTCGGGCCTCGCTCTTCCTCTTCCTGCCTGCGTGACCCGCCTGCCCTTTTACCATATTTCCTTTTCCTCGTCATATTTTTACTGTTGATTTATCTCTCTCTCCCTCTCGCTAGGTTCCTATCCTCCTCACGCCTTGCCTTCCTGTCCGTTCCTCAACAGCCGACAGTCTTTCTTTCCTTCCTCTTGTGCTCTTCCTATTGATTTCGCTTCCCTCTTATCTTCGGCATCAACTCCCTATTCCTCTATTCCTCCCACAGCCTCCACGTCTTTCCATCCACTCTGATCAGCTTCATATCTCTGTAGACATCTTCCTCTCGTCACCTTATCTTTTTTATCTTTATTACCTGACATAATTCTATCTCCACATTTATCATTTCCTTTTACTCTCTTTCTTATCTTCCTTCCCGTTTTCCTATTCCCTTCCAGATCTTCTCAGAATTACTCGTCGATTACACTCGCATATAGTGTTACCTTTCCTCCTTTTCTATCCTTTTTATCCCTTCTTCATTCCCTTTACTATACTCATATCTATATCACTGTTTTATTATATTTCCTTTATCATCATCATCATCATCGTCATCATCATCATCATCATCATCATCATCATCATCATCATCATCATCATCATCATCATCATCATCATCATCATCATCATCATCATCATCATCATCCGCATGTGTTTTTATTGATTTCTCGTCCCTTTCATCCCACTCTTATATTTCGTTTCTGCTTGCTCTTCCTCATGACTTTTACTGTCCCCTCTATATATCTTCCCAACTCCAGCAATGCCCCCTCCCATTCCTTTTCTTTTAGTTGCCCTTCCGAGCTACCTGTCGACGTTTACTGCTTCCCATTTCGCTGTTCCGCTCACTTTCTCTCTCCGCCTCTCTCTCTCTGCCTCTGCTTCTGCCTCTGCTTCTGCCTCTATCTCACTCTCTGCCTCTGTCTTTGCCTTAGGTTCTGCCTCTGCCTCTGCCTTTCCCTCTCACACTATTTCTCCTCTCTCTCTCTCTCTCTCTCCTCTCTCTCTCTCTCTCTCTCTCTCTCTCTCTCTCTCTCTCTCTCTCTCTCTCTCTCTCTCTCTCTCTCTCTCTCTCTCTCTCTCTCTCTCTCTCTTGCTGCCTTTGTCTTCGTCTTTGTCTTCGTCTTCGTCTTCGTCTTCGTCTTTGTCTCTCTTTGTATCTGTCTCAGTCTCTGTCTCAGTCTCTGTCTGCCTCTGTCTTTGTCTGTCTCTGTCTGTCTGTCTCTGTCTCTGTGTCTGTATCTGTGTGTGTTTGTGTTTGTGTCTGTCTTTGCCCTTATCTTTGTCTTTGTCTTTGTCTTTGTCTATGTCTTTGTCTTTTTCTCTGTCTCTGTCTCTGTCTCTGTCTCTGTCTCTGTCTCTGTCTTAGTCTCTGTCTCTGTCTCTGTCTGTCTGTCTCTGTGTCTGTCTCTGTGTGTGTTTGTGTCTGTGCCTGTGTCTGTTTTTGCCCTTGTCTTTGTCTCTGTCTCTGCCTCTGTCTCTGTGTCTGATTCTGTGTGTGTTTATATCTGTGTCTGTTTTTGCCCTTGTCTTTGTCTTTGTCTTTGTCTTTGTCTTTGTCTTTGTTTTTGTCTTTTTCTTCGTCTCTGTCTCTGTCTCTGTCTCTGTGTTTGTCTCTGTCTTTGTCTCTGTCTTTGTTTCTGTCTCTGTCTTTGTTTCTGTCTCTGTCTCTGTCTCTGTCTCTGCCTATGCCTCTATTTCTGTCTCTGTCTTTGTCTTTGTCTTCGTTATCGTCATCGTCATCGTCATCGTCATCGCCATCGTCATCGTCATCGTCATCGTCATCGTCATCGTCATCGTCATCGTCTTCGTTTTCGTCTTCGTCTGTATCTGTGTCTGTGTCTGTATCTATCTTTGTCTTTGTATTTCTCTTTGTCCCTATCTTTGTCTTCGTCATCGTCATTGTCATCGTCTTCGTCTTCGTCTGTATCTGTGTCTGTGTCTGTATCTATCTTTGTCTTTGTATTTCTCTTTGTCCCTATCTTTGTCTTTGTCCCTGTCCCTGTCCCTGTCTCTGTCTCTGTCTCTGTCTCTATCTCTGTCTCTCTCTGTCTCTGTTTCTGTCTCTGTATGTGTGTGTGTATCTGTCTGTGTGACCGTCTGTGTCTCTATCTCCCTCTTTCCCCATCATCCCTCCCCCTCTCTTTCCCTCACTCTCCTATCTCGCTCTCTCTCTCTTTCTCTCTCTTTTCTCTCTCCTTACTCTCTCTTCTTTCTCTCTCTCTCTCTCTCTCTCTATCTCTCTCACTTTTTCTCTCTCTCCTTCTCCTTCTCCTTCTCCTTCTCCTTCTCCTTCTCCTTCTCCTTCTCCTTCTCCCTCTCCCTCTCCCTCTCCCTCTCTATCTCTCTCTCTCTCTTTCGCTCTCCCTCTCCCCCTCTCTTTCCCTCTCCTTCTCCCATCACTCCTCTTGCCATTTAGCCCTATTTCCGCCTCTCTCATCGCCACCTCATCGATCCTGTATCCTCACAGGTCCGTGTTCTAATCCATCCATGAATTACTCTCCCCTCGTGGTGCCTGTCCACCCCTTTCATCCCCCACCTGTTTCTCTCGGCGTCTCTCTGTCCTCCTTATTGCCTTCTATTATCCACGCACTCCCATTTCTTTTCAACTCCACATAACGAATTATTTTCTGGGAGTCTTACAATTCGTTTCAGTGTTATATTCTCCTTTGTAACAACTCAACTTTCTTAGAAACTTTCTGTTCCTTTTACTAACAAAAATCCTATTCCTACCCTGACATCTGTTACCTTTGCGTCGTCCGTCTACTCTTACGATATTCATATCCTTTTCACTGTTTTCAATCACCATGCCAAACCCTTGGACACTGCGTCCATATCCCACTAGTACAGCTGATTACCCGTCTCACCTTTCTCACCGTCCACCTGATCGGTCAGTTTCGACCTTTCCGTTCGCGTCAGCCTCCTCTAGGAAGCCAGGCCATCATAACTCCTCTCTTGTAGTGCTACATGCCCTGCAGGTTCATGTTTCTTAACCTTTCATCAACGTTCTCTGTCCACCTCTTACGTGGGCTTCCTAATGCTCATCTGTTCTCTTACAATCTCATAACACGTCCGTACCAACGTAGCTGTGTCCTCTCCCTCTTCTCTGCAGCGGCAGATAGATGTTGAGCTTGAGACTTTGGTCATAAAAGCAAGCATATTTCTGGCTTTACGGGGATTTGATGTCTGTCCCGATGATTTCGCGTTCTTCCTCTTTTTATCGACTTTACAGTCTTTTGATCACTTTTTCTGTCGCCACACATCATCTTTTCATCTACCAAACTGTATTATGTCTTTCGTACCACTCTCTTGTTCCTCCAATCATTATTGTACCCCAAGATCTTTCTTGCTCTCTCGGCAGCTTAATGTTGCCTTTCTGTCCTATACATTAGATCTGTCTATCTATGCTTCCATTGTTACCTCTCTCTTCCATTCATTAAGACTGTCTATTCATATTTCCATTGTTTTATGTTCACCTCATGACCGCCCTATATTTCTCAAAGCTTCCCTAACCCACACAGTACTTTTCTAGCTAAGGTAGTTGAATATGGCGCAGTTCGATGTATTGATATTCATCAGGATGAATACCTAAGCAAGATGTTGTCATGTCTTTTTCTTTCACCCGACTTTGTTATGGAACGTAAGGTCTCATTGTGATTCGTTACATCTTTACCAGATCACAACCTTCCACACACACCCATCCATCTATTGTGCCTCTGTACCACGCACCAATATCCTTTACTTGATATATTCCTTTCTAGCCCAGCTACTCCATCAATATTTTACTCTTCTTAAAACTAGCTTGCCGTAGCCCCTACGCTTACATCCTGAAACCCATTACCTCTCACATTGTTCCAACGGCCCTCAATGACTGCCCCTCGCCTCATCTCTGGTATGCGTTTCATGTTGTGTTTGTCATCGCCTGTCTCTATCACTGCTTCATTTCTTTTCAAATTGTTTTCTTATTCCTTCTCATCATTTTCTCGTACATTCCACATCCATATCCTTTTCCTTTCTCCATCCTTTTTTTTTTTCTATTCTTCGTATATTTTTCTGTTTCTATTCCCCTTCCAAACCTCTAAATTCTCTCAACGGGATTCTGCACCTTCATCTTGTTCCACTGACTGCAATTTTTTTCAGTCCCTTTCTAAAACCAGTCGCCCCTCTTTTCTTATATTTGTATTACATTTTTTTTTCGTCAGATTCACATTTTACGATGCATCTCAGGAGTTGTTACTACTCTATATAAACGTATGAGTATTCTTTGCCTTTTGCCAGTAACGCCTTGGTTCTTTAGTGTTCTTGTATTTATAAAGAATTTTGCTTTTCCCTGGTCCATTATTGTACACTACCTAATCGTTTCCCGTCATAACAAAATGCCCCCGAATATCATAGTGTCATCTTTACTGAAATCTTCCAAATGTCTCTTCCTCCTTTCTTTTCTCCTTTCTTCCTTTCCCCTTCCTCATCGTCCCTGCCCTTTACGTTCATGAGTCTGTTGGTTCTCAAAACCAATATCGCTTTACACGCCCTATTGGCTCCCACTTCCTTTGCGGTCCTGCCTTTTTCCTGTTCATTCCATTCCTTCGCCTGCTCCTCTCCTTCATCATAACCTCATTTTCCCTCCTGTCAAGAGCGTCCTCCTTCCGGACGTCTCCATCTAACCCAGTCGTTGTGGCCCTGCCCCACATCGTGACGTCAGTTACCTTGGCGCAACACGCCCTTGTTATTTCCCAAACCGGCTTAACTTGGGACATGTCGCTTAGGAGAGGTGAAATGATAACGTCATTACCTCGTGCGGACGGAGTCCAGGAGCTAAGTATGGGCCTTGGCTGAGTATCTTTGTTTCTTTGTTCTTTTTTTTTTTCGTTTCTTTTTTTTGATTGTTACTTCTTTTGTTTCTTTGCACTTTTTTATTTTTCTTTTCTTTCTGCACCTTTCCTATTCCCCCGTTTTTTTCTGTCATACATTTTTTGTTAAACGAATCCTCTTTTCGTGTTTTTTTTTCCTCCCACCTATTCCAGGCAACCATTTTTTCCACTTCCGAGCTGTACAATTCAGGAAGCTTTTCCATTTTTCTGCGTTTCTCATGACTCTGAATTTCCTCCATTCCGTTTCTTTTATTTTTTTTTCCATATCTGCAGATTTTGTTTCCCCAAAGTCGTAACTGTCTCAGCTGTATGACCCGTTTCTTGTTTCTCTATTCCCTTCTGTCTTTTAAAATTTGAATATTATATGACGAGTCTCCTGTGGGACATACGCTTTTCAAAAGATTTAATGTTGCCAGGTTCTCAAGATTGCGGTATATATTTTGATATGTTGACTCCCCTCAATCCTGTCATTTATTTGATACATTGGGTCATTATATTGTTCATTGTCATATTAAATAGTATATTTCCCCCCTTCCATGATTTTTAACCTTCGCTTAATTTCCACTCCATCATTTTATTTCTACCTTACACATAACCACACCCACGCACATTCACACCCACACCCACACCCACCCACTCACACACCCACACACACACACACACACACACACACACACACACACACACACACACACACACACACACACACACACACACACACACACACACACACACACACACACACACACACACACACACACACACATACACACAAATTCACACACACACTCATCTTCCTCTTACTTCCGTCTCTTCCATTATCATCTCTCCATCTGCACCTTTTCCTTTTCTTCTCTACTTGAGTCGCCTCCCCTTCCTCTTTAATTTCCTTCTAAAACATCTTTTTATTACTTTCAAAATTTGTTGTCATATTCTTACCCCATTTCACATCTCTTCTTTTTGCCTACTGTATCTTATGCTTTACTTCTCTTTTCTTTGTACCTCTCATATGATTCTCTCGTCCTATTTTGCAACCAATCAGTGAATGCTCGTTTCTTCTCTTCTACAATCTTCTTTGCTTCCTCATCCCACCACTCACTACCCTTCCTTCTATTTCCTCCCGTCCTTATTATTCCACACACCACCTTTGCACACCTTGTGACTCCCTTCTTGAATCATTCTCATTCCTCCTCATCTCCTAGTTCTATTCTATCTTTCATTCCCTCCCACTCTTCTCTCAGCTTCTTCTTGTACTTCTCCTTTTCCTTCTCATTTAAGCAGTTTACTCTAGGCACCTTCATACCATCTGTCCTTTTTCTCTCTCTCCATCTATCCTCCACTCTCAACTTACCTTCCATCAAAATGTGATATGATATTCCACCACTTTCTCTCCTAAGAACATATACATCCAGAACTCTTCCTACTCATCTCCTATTTACAACTATATAGTCCATTAAAACCCTATCTACCACCCTTCCATCCAAAACCCTCTCCCATGTGTACTTATGCTTGACTTTCTTCCTAAACTCTGTTCTTGCTATTATTAACTTTCTAGACACATCTCCATTAACACTCCACTACAGTTTTTTCCTAGCACTCCACATTTCCCCAACACGCTATGTATTGGCCCATGTATCCTAGCATTGAGATCTCCCAATACCACTACATTGACATTTCTCCCTTTCCTATAAACTCTTCTCACTACCAGGCCCATATGCACTTGCAAAGACCCACATCTCCCTTCCCAGTTTCACCTTCATCCACATTAATCTTGAAGATGCCTTCTACTCCACCATACGCTTATCTCGTCCTCTCTTCACTCCTGTTACCCTCACATCTACATTTCCAAACTCAAACTCGCCTCTCCCTTTCAATTTCGTTTCAATCAATGCCAACACATCCATCTTTTTCTCACAAACATACTGCCTATCTCTTCCCTTTTACTCTCATATGTACCACATTCAGGCACATAAGACCTAAATCTTAGGGTTCTGGTTGAAAAACTCTCCCCAGACACTCTTATGCCTTTTTTATTTTATTATTATTATTTTTTTATAGGGCTACAGAGAGCAAGATGCCTAGTCCTATCTCCATCCTATTTTTGTCTCCTTTTACAACTCAAGTGGTAACACTTAGTGGAGTGGCAGTATTTTTGATCCACTACCATAGGGTTCAGCGAAAAAGGAAACGTATATTCAGAGAAGTGATTCAAGACAGCATTAAGAGTTAGGGGACAGCATAACGGAGGGACATTTGCAGAATAAAAAAGTAGCCTATTTTCTATATGAATAGATATTTCCTCTATCACAGACATAATACACACACACACACACACACACACACACACACACACACACACACACACACACACACACACACACACACACACACACACACACACACACACACACACACACACACACACACACACACACACACACACACACACACACACACACACACACACACACACACACACACACACACACACACACACACACACACACACACACACACACACACACACACACACACATACAATTTAACACACACACACACACACACACACACACACACACACACACACACACACACACACACACACACACACACACACACACACACACACATACACACAAAAAAAAAGAAAAAAAAAAGAAAAATGCAAGGAAGAACCCAAACTATTTTATAGGCATGTAAATGGCAAACTGAAGAACAAACAAGAAATAGAAAAGCTGCACCAAGGTAATCATGAATATACAGAAGAACTGGAAATGGCTGAAATTATGAACAACCATTTCAAATCAGTATTCACAATAGAAATCTCACCTAACTGTGACGAAATAGAGAGAGATCCCCCTCAATGAAAGAAATAATTGTAACAGAAAAGGAAATCAGCGACCAAATCAAAACCCTTGACGTCAGAAAATCACATGGTCCAGACGGAATTGCAAATTGGATACTGAAAGAATGCATGGAAGAATTAACAGACAAAATATATAATATAATCAAATTCTCACTTAAAGAAGGAAAAGTGCCACAGGACTGGAAGAAGGCAAACATTGTACCAATTTATAAGGGAGGAAACAAGGAAGACCCATCAAATTACAGACAGGTTTCCCTGACAAGCACAGTAGCAAAAAATTTGCGAAAAGGTCGTCAAAATAGATGGGTTAAACATTTGGAAGAAAAAACTATACTGAATCCAAATCAATTTGGATTCAGACAAGGAAGATCATGTACAACAAATTTGATCTGCTTCTACTCAAGATTAATAGACATAATACAAGAGAGAGATGGTTGGGCAGACTGTGCCTTTCTGGACCTACAAAAGGCATTTGATAAGCTACCACACAATAAACAAATAAGGAAGTTAGAATCAATGGGTGGCATCAAAGGAAAATTATTGGAATGGATGAAAGACTTCCTGACTGGGAGGAAAATGAG
>NC_134791.1:46388509-46398509 GCF_046742065.1 Oratosquilla oratoria | reverse complement strand
GAGAGAGAGAGAGAGAGAGAGAGAGAGAGAGAGAGAGAGAGAGAGAGAGAGAGAGAGAGAGAGAGAGAGAGAGAGAGTGAAATAGTAAGATTGTGAGAGTGATATTGTAAGAGAGTGAGAATGTGAGAAAAAGTGAGAGGTAGATAGATAGAGAGAGATATAAAGGGAGTAGGAGAGAGATAAAGAGAGTGAAAATGAGAGAATGAGAGATTAATAGAGAAAGAGAGAGAGAGAGAGAGAGAGAGAGAGAGAGAGAGAGAGAGAGAGAGAGAGAGAGAGAGAGAGAGAGAGAGAGAGAGAGAGAGAGAGAGAGAGATTAAAAGAGAAAGAGAAAGATACAAAGATAAAGAGAGAGAGAGATAAAGAGAGAGATAAATAAAGATAAAGATAAAGAGAATCTCTGGAGGAGCTTGAAACCACCACGCCGCCTCTCTTCTGAGTATCATGATTAAAGCCCCCCTTCTCACAACGGAACCCCATCCGGCTGGAAAGGTAACGATCCCGTGTTCATTCACACTTGCATTTCAAGTCTGCACAACTTGTTCCCCTCAGGACCGAACTATCTAGTACTTGCCCCTTGCTCACCTATATCTCTTATTATTTATATTGTATTCCCTTTTGCTGTTTTATTTTCTGTCTTTATTTCTTATATGAAATGTATTCTAAGGACACGAAAATGAAAAATGTCGGTGTATCAATTAGATAAGATTATTTCAAACTCGTTTGAAGTACTCCGTGATCTTTATGATGAAAGTAAACATTTGAAAGAAAACCGTTAGATCGGGGTGGCGGTGGCGGTGGTGGTGGTGGGGAGTGAGTGATACGCCGTTATTTCAAAAGATGAGTGCGTGTACGTCTTCCAAATACCGTGAATAAATATTTATGCATCTATTATTACTTCGGGTCATCTCCACTGGAAATTTTGGTGAGATTGAATCAATTGCAAGTGTATTAAAAGTGTTTCCTCGTCATTAACTGGTTTATTTTTCTTTCCATCTCCGTCTATTCAAATATTTTAGGTTTACTTGATACTCGGGGGGTAGTTATTAACTTGCACATTAAACTCTTCATAAAAAAATGAACTCTCTTTTGATTTTAGTCTACCCAATGCAATCAACAGTTTTTTTTAGCGCTTTGGCAATTGGTTTCAGAGCAGTTCAGATATACCCCCCCCCACCTCCGACCAAGCCCAGACTGGAAAATTTAGATATTTATAGACAGATCTTGACTTTATTGAACTGAGGAATATTATTTCACATACTTGGAAATATACAAGCCGTACTAGTACGTAAGAAATTTATTGTAGTATGAGGGGACGGAGAGAGGGGGGGATCGCCGAATTAATGAAGCGGCCTTGCTGTGGACGTGCTGTGTCTTGCGACGCTGCCTCTGACCCAGGTCAGTGGACAAGATGCAGGGATGACCCGTCATCCAGGAGGTGCCAAGATAAGAGGGAGGGTAGAGGGAGGTGGAGTATGTAGAGGATGGAATGGGTGGGAGCAGTTTCTATGCCTTTGTCTTTTGGCTACTCCCCGTGTAAGGGGGAAAATAGCCTTTGCTTTGGTATATGTATGTATTATATGATGGAGCATCAAACTAAACTACTTGAGAGTATTATTCACGGTAGTAGCTAAATGATAATTGAATAAATAAAAAAAAATAGAATAGACAAAATAGAATATATAAAGTAATATAGAATAGAATGAAACATATGCAAATGAAATAGAATAAAACAAAATTGAATAAAGTGTAAAAAATATATTTCGTTGGCAAAATACATGTAGAACTCTAATGTGTCCTAGAATACTTTAAATGTTTCGCAGATGATATGGGAACAATGAGTTGTAGGATATACTTGAAAAAAAAACAAAACTCTGGACAAAATAGTGAGGCAGTTCTTGAGCACTACAAGAACCCGATTCTTGCAGCCAAATAAGTGGAGGAGGGGAGTTAGAATGATGATCTTTAAGGTACAGCAAACATTAGGTACTGCAGCTCCGATATCGGAGAGATTCTTCTCCCTCCTCACCACTCTTGTTCAGAACTCATGATCATCCTTGCCTCTATCAGCCTTGAGGGCCTGGGATTTGGTCCTCGCATAGGATAGAAGACAGTCAACTTCCACGGTTTATCTTCCCATTCATAAGGAGAGCTGACAACAGGCGACTGGCCTCCTCCTACCACTAGGCTGTTACATAAAAACAAACCCACACTACCACAGCACACGAAATAGCCCATAATTTTTACTCAGAGTGCCCGAAGATCTTTTCCAGCCACCGTGTTGCTGTGGTTATTCGGTTTGTTAGGTTTGATGCAATGGTTATAATTACTTAAGACAAGACACGAAGACCCAAAGTACTGGAGGCTACGTGTGCGAGTTGTTCAGCCCCTCGCGTGGCCCTGCAGTTTTGGGTGAGGGAATGACCAAAAACCATTAAGTCGAAGTCAGCTTCAAGTCCTGTGTGTGTGTCTCAGATTACCACAAAAGAATATGTGCACTGAAGTACACTAAATTGATCTGTAATGTTTGGAGCGTACCAAAACCGTACACCGTCGACTGATGCGTATTGTACTTAGATCGCAAATTATCTGTCCCATTGAGAAACTGATAGATTATACTTAAAGTGGCCCCCCACCCCCACCGTTTCTCCCTCTTGAAGCTAACACTTAGCCACTAACGATAAAAAGTTCAAATTATTATGTGACACAATGAAGATTAGGCAGTGATCATATGTCAATATTCAGGCCCGGTCGTCGCGAGCTTTGAACTTGGGGGCCTCAGAGTGTGAGTCCCACCCGTTACCACTCCACCTATATGTCAATATAACTACGGACAGATTTCAAGATAATGGGCAAAACCAACTGATGCCCCTAGGCGATGATAGACAAACTATCACTTACCGTAGTATTCAGTCATGTCTATGGGCATGGTCTGCACAAGGCGCCTGCACTTGCGCAGTTCTCTGGCCATGAGCTGCGTGCAAGACACGAGGTGAACGAAGTTCTGGTTGTCCACTGGGATACCCTCAGCAACATCACTGTCGAGAGGATAGAGGGGGATATACATAAGAACGTAAGAGTGTAGGTGACTGCAAGACACCATAAGGTCTACACTAGGCAGTTCCATGTCCCTTTACCACCTTTCACACCTATCCATAAATCTATCTAATTTTCTCTTAGAATAACTAGTTGCTTCAGCGCTTACTACATTGTTACTGAGCCTATTTGATTCGTTAACCACTAATTGGTAAACCAGTTCTTGCCTATTTCTATACGAAAATCGACTAAAACATATGAATCTGCTTTCCCTAAAAAAGCGTTGACTCAGGTGACTCAGGTGATTGACAACACCAAAAGTGACAAAATTCTTACACTGAATGAGAATCCGACAAGAAATAATGGTCTCAAACTGTCAGGAAATATATTTAATTTGGAAGTGGATAGAAACAACTTCGCCAACCGTGTAGTCAATCAATGGAATAAACTTCCTGCAGAGGCAGTGCAATATAGTTCAGTTCGAAGCTTTAAGATTCGTTTAGATAAACGTTTAAGCAAGATGCTGTAATGACTGTCATTTATTTTATATTATTTGATTATTTGTTTGTTATTGTTTGTCTGTTTATTTATTATTTGCTTGATTTCTATTTATTATTATTTATTTGTCAGTTTATCATTATTTACTATTTACCTGTTTGTTTCTCATTTAACTATACCAATGTATTATTTATCTTATTTATTATTATCTATATTATTATAACTTCTATTTTATTTTATCCATTTTTTAATAATCTATATATGTATTTTTTCGCATCCGACCTAGTTATGGACCAAAAGGTCTCCTGTCGGCATGCTCCTCCTTTGTAATCCTTTGTAATTTCCCCTTTAAACCTAAGTTAGAACTGGTTACATTACTCTTAGTTTCAGGGGCATCTAACAGTTTCTCTGATCAGTATGCAAGGTAGGAAGTCTTCTATATTAGAAGTAAGTATGTAATGGCGGAGATAACAATGAGAGTTGTATCAGTAATTGCATGTGTAAAAGTATCAGAAGTACTTGTAGTAGTTGTTACAACAACAATCATGGTGGGCATGGGTGAATATATCCCCCACTGTATTTCATTGATATATCATGAGTGAAAGGTTAGCCCCTAAAGGTCTCTGTCTATGACAGTTATAATAACAGCATTAATAGTATTAACAACGACGCCAGTATCAGAACTAATAATACTGATAGTAAAAATAGTTGTAGCACAAAAAAATCTTGAATGATGGGTTACGACATTGAAGTGTTGTAGAAGTAGAAGTGATATAATAGGTAGTAGGATAGGTACTGTTGTATAGACAAACTACTCAGGAGTGCTAGAGCATTGCAGGAGAGCCAAGGGTATACTACAGAATCTGGAGGACACTGTAGAACAGTTTAGGAATAGGATGAAATTTGGTAGAGCTTCAACCGCAGGATCATAGAAAGAAAAAAAACGAAAAAAAAAACGAGAGACGATGCTAGAATATCCATCAGTGTATATAGCTTCCCATCGTATTCCAGTATGCTTGAATCAGTTGCCGGCAAGATGGTATGAAAAAAAAACCCCAAGGAAGTCTCAGGGGGTAGACAATCTCCGAAATGTCAGCGTGGCCCTTTCCAGAAATTTGACCACATCTTTTTGTACGTGCATTCACCACCAGCACCCATGATCACTCAGAAAAACCCAGGGTGTAAATCTATTGGAATCAACAAAATTCTCAGAAGAATTACTGGAAACAACATCCTGAAAGTTGTCAAAGAAGATGAAGAAGTCGCTGGAAACTTGCAGGTATGTGTCGGTCACAAAGTAGGGGGTGGGGGCAGATGTCCATACAATGAAGTTCTTTGAATAGAGGGATTGTGAAGCAGTATTACTCGTTGCTGCATCTAAAATACCTAGTTCCATCAACCAAAAGAAATTGAAACATAATATATAGTTTAGGTTTCTTAGCCTAGTATGGTGCAGCATGTGCGAAACTCATACGAGGATCCCAACAATTTATATATGGTGAAGTATGAAACTCCAACGGAGGAAAATTGCTATTCAGTCCACAGAAACCCTTAAGCCATAGTATTGTCTGACCTTGGATTAATGTCACTACAAAGTAAAATCGATTATACATGAACAAAAATAGCTCGTTGGAATGATCTTATGGGAACAGTCAATGCAAAAAATCTTCGACATTAGTGGGAGCAGGTGGTGGTCAATGGCTCACAGGCGGGCTATCATCTCAATGCCAGGAATTAGTTTCTGATTGTAGAGCCACACCAATACGAAACCTCTGTGGAAATGTTCGAACACAGCAACGTAAAAGAGAAATAAAGTGAGAGGCTCCTCAGTACAGCAATCGGTAACAAGGCGTTCAAAACGAATACGCCAGTTAGTGTGAACGATTGGGGGTAAGGAAATTTATTGCCTCAATGAAATAGCCAAAACTGTTTTCACTATGCTCATCCACGGAAGAAAAAGAAGAAAAAAAAATGGTGGAAGGAAGGAAAGGGAATGAGATGGTGTCAGTGACTAAAGTATATCAGAGTGGAAGAAATAGAAAGCGTGGTGAGGATGGTGGATGAACGGGAGAAGTCATCACCAGCGTCCAGTTTCCCACGGCACTTTGTTGATGTATGCAAATTTCTAAGCTAGTCCAGGGATTGATGTATCAGTACGGAAAGTTGATGTTATTTACTTTTTTCTATCTATTCATCTATTTTATGTCATTTACTCGTTTGTTCATTTATCTATAATATTTCCCACGGGTTCGTGACTCTCTCGTCTCATATTACGAGATCCTATTTGTCAGTTTAATCTATTCCCTTTAAAGACCACTTAAAGACTTAAGCACTATTATTCAATCACCTCTTTCTCTTCTTTCTTTTAATAATGACAGCATGATTCGTGCTTTCAATCTCTTTGCACGTTCTATCGGTATACAAAGCTGGGAACCAATTCGAAGGTTCGTCTTTGTATTTTGTCTTATCTATATCCTTTATTTTGTGTGAAGATCATATCACCACTGTATATTCCAACCGAGGGTGAGATCAGACATTCTATGATTTTCATCTTCTCGTCCATATACTGAAAAAAAAACTCATTTTAATTTCGTTAATAGTCCATATAATTCAGCCACGATTCAGCTGATGTATTTGTCAGGTGACAAAGCATTCGTAACCAACACTCTTAGATCTCTCTTTTATTTTGGTTTCATTAGTGATTTATTTCCAATAATGGATTTCGTTGAGAATCTTTTTAATATTTTACCCATTTCCAACATTTTACATTTTCTATGATTGGCTCTATGCTAATATATATTGTCTAGATCATATAACATTTTGTAGTCTTCTACATCTTTTATTCTTTTCATGATGTCTGCATCGTTTGCAAATATGTTAGTATAGTGTAGTTGTGTCCTACTTTGCATCATGTTATTTATGGATATCAGGGACACTGCAGGTACCAGAAGCCAACCTTGTACGACTTCGTTAGTCACTGGCCTCCATCCCGTCATTTCCTATTTTACTACTGTTCTCGTGTACCCGTCTTTCAGTAACTCTTTTGTCTATTGAAGGACCTAAACCCTTCAGTATGCTCCAATTTCTGCAAAAGACTATTCATAGATCTTCTCACCATCCCTTCAGTTAGTAAGAAACTGTCAGATAACAAATCTCTGGAACTTCCTCAATGCTTCTAGATCCATAAACAGTTGCTCTTCATCAAGGTTTAATGTTCACCGTAGTGCTAAGTTCTTTGAAATAGACCATAAATTTGTAGTCGTAATACTCAGAATGCATGTAAAATCCAGTAGAATTTCAAGATGTAATCCTCCAAAATTTCTTCTGTAGACGCTCGGGGATGATAAAAGTGTTCAACAGTATACGTTAACAGTCTCCGATTGATTCGAAGCGCTTGGTGTCCTTGAGGTCTTTGAAGAGAACATCAGAACATAAGAATGAAGGAGACTGCAAGAGACCATAAGGCCTACACTATGTAGCTCCGTATCCATCACCACCTGTCATCCCCATCCATAAAGTTGTCTATTCGTTTCTTAAAACAAGTGATAGCTTCAACGCTTACTACATGGTTACTAAGTTTATTCCAGCTATCACCGAGGCATTACATTGCATAATGTTTAGTGCAAGGTGCTCACCCGTCTGTTGTCTGTTGAATTTTCTCCCATATGCTAAAACTCCAGAGTCTTGAGTAATTTAGTTTCACGCCCAGTAAATTAACAACCAATTGGACTCTAGCGTTCCCTGTTCTTATGGAACACTGACCTAAGTTTCAACTGGATTTTCTTAAAGCCTATACTTATCTGAAGATCTCAAGATCTCAGTGCACACAATGGTGCTCTGGGATCATATGTAGATCCGTGAGTTTCATACAATGATTATTTATCTGATATCTTGCCTATCTTCTGGAACAAGAAGTACTATTAAATGGAGAAAGCGTTTCCATCTTCTGTTAATTCAGGAGAAAAGCTGGGGTGCGTCTTTGCCCCAGTGCATTCAACACTTGCATGGACTGGAGATTGGGCAGAGTTGTCGACATATCTCATTGCGGAGCATCCTTTGACAACACTAAGGTCATCGATCTTGTCTCTGTCGATGATGCACGTCATGCAAAGTCGCCCGAGGTCCTGGTTGCACAGAGAATCCTGGACCAAGACCAAAATCCAGTCTCACTGGATGTTACAATTCAGTCTGTCCAATGGTCATGACAAGGGCAATGAAACCACGGAAAGCTTCACATACCTTGGTAGTGTAGTAGATAGCAGTGATAGGTCGCGTCAGGAAATCATTTGAATGTTTGACATGGCCCATGATCAACAAAAGTATATGGCGTTGCTATCATTTATGCAAGAGGACAAAGATCCTCAATTCTAAAGTCGCTAGTGTTCCTTCATCTGCTGTGTAACATGGACACTGGATGCTGAGTTGAAGAGTGGTCCTTGTAAAATGATAGGTTATTGGTGGTATGACTGTATCAAACCAAGTATTACTCCGTGAGACTCGCTCAAAGTCTGCTATCAGTATGTGGCAGACTTCCCTAATGTTGCTTCCACTCAAATGGTTATCTTTATAAGAAATAACCCTATGGGGAGACGAAAAGGACGCGTGCAGAACTCAAAGTTGGATTAAGGCAATCGTTTTCTGCTGAGAGCTGTTCGAAAAAGAAAAGGTCAAGGAAATCATGAGGAATGGCGTCGGGGTATGAATGAAGTGACATATCCTTCAGCGTGTGCTCCACATTGATAATGAATAGGATGAAAAAGACACTGCTTATACAATAAAATATACTCTACAAGTGACAAGTAACTTTCTACTTAGATATAGATGCTGTTTGAATGTCCCAACATGTCATGATTCTGCTGACTATAACTGACTTGTCTATCTTGTACTAAAAAAATAGATGCATAATAGTGTAGCTGTACATATAAAGTACATCATATGTAAAGGCATGAAAGTATGCTGGAACAAAAATGTGGGTAACAGAGAAATCCTTTAAACATGTTTAGATTCAGCATGCAAAAACACATAAGTAATAAATATCATGTTCCACAGGACAAAAATATGTTGGCCAGTGTATCCACAATCAACATTCCTGGACTTTCTTTCATCTTTAATCTTGTTTCACTTTCCATAGAATGAGTCGTTGGTGGTTGTGTGTATGTGTGTGTCCTCGTGTGTATATGTGTCGACAAGTAAATTATGCATGTTCTGCCTATTAACCTTTTAGAACACCAAGTGAGAAATTTCCTATAATCCTTAAAAAGAATAAAACTATACGTATCTCAAAGAAATGCAGCATAGACAACAAACTCGAGAGGCTGTCAGAGTCCAGAACGTGCATCTGTACCTCTAAGAACCCACCAACCCACCTCTTGATTCCGGGCAGGAGCAGGCCGCTAGAGTGCTTGCATGTCTCGACGCACTGCCTCCTCACTTTCCGGATCCGCTCCCGAAGTTCCGGGCCGTCCCGAGGCTGGCCGACACAGATGAGGAGGTCCCGGAACAAGGCCACCTGCTGGTTTATCTCGTGCACCAGCTGTTGGGAGTAGAAACGAATCAAATGCCGGTGTTGTGTGGGAATCATCATATTCCCATTTTCCTCCACCTCCCTCTCCCATTTCCCGTTCTTCCCTTCCTTCTCCCTTCCACACTTTATTACTACTATCGATCTCATTACTCTCTTCTTCGATCTCTCCTTTATGGTGAGTGTACATGTATGCACGTATGTATGTACGTACGTACGTATCTATGTATGTATGTATGTATGTATGTATGTATGTATGTATGTATGTATGTATGTATGTACGTATGTATGTATGTATGTATGTATGTATGTATTATATATATATATATATATATATATATATATATATATATATATATATATGTGTGTGTGTGTGTGTGTGTGTGTGTGTGTGTGTGTGTGTGTGTGTGTGTGTGTGTGTGTGTGTGTGTGTGTGTTTATGTACTAGTATATCATTGGATATGTGTTAGACTTAGGATGAGACGTATACATACGCTAGTATGCAGGATAGTGTATTTCATTGGGTTGCAGAATATAGAGATATAATCTCATTTTGGTAAGCCGATTGAGTCAATATCATATTTGTGTTTTTATAGGATTGCGTGATTGAGAAAGACACTATGTCGCTGTGGTTTTGTGCAGCATCCCTTTTGCCCTTCACCCAATTTGAAAGGTGAATTTCCCGTACTTCTGAAATTCTTATACTTTATAACAAATTAGTATATATTAATTATTGATGAATTTGGGTGGGTTATGATTTGACTGCCTGCTTCCCTTGCGATTGAGAAGAGGTCTTTTCACATATACTTAAATAGATAGATGTACATATATCTAAAACAACATAAACATACACATACACACACACATACGCACATACACACGCGTGCACACACACACACATACATACTCACACACACACACACACACACACACACACACACACAC
>NC_134791.1:46381009-46383509 GCF_046742065.1 Oratosquilla oratoria | reverse complement strand
CTCATCCCTCCGGTTACTGTTATTTACCTCCAAAATACTTCAAAATATCATCCTATAGCTCCATTATTAGTCTGATATCTGACAAACTTCTTTCTGATCATCGCATTGGTTCACGTAAAGGACACTTTACCGGTACCCTTGATTGTACGGATATTCTGTCTGACTCTGTGCCTCAGGTGTACTTTGTCGAGTTCTAAACTGTCGCACAAGACGTATCAAAAAACATCTGGTAGATTCTTATATATATATATATATATATATATATATATATATATATATATATATAATATATATATATATATATATATATATATATATATATATATATATATATATATATATATCTTACAGAATTCATTCTTCTCTTGGGTATCTTATTTTTTATTTTTGACCGTTCTACACTTGTAGACTAGTATTTCCTAACCTTTTTTTCAGGCGACCCCAATATGACCCTCATGATATGGCTGCGACCTCACTAATCTATTTATATACGTGTTAATATATAAGGTTATTGTATTGAATTCATATAATTTTGCAAAAAAAAAAGGAAAAGAAAAAAAATAGAATACAAGATGTCTTGGCAACCCCAGGGTTGAGAAACAGTGTTGTAGACATTCCTCCTCTACCATGTCTATTTAGATATCGAGTGGTTCCCAGGTTTCTGTTCTACTTCCTGGTTATGACAGAAAACATAATGACCTTATGTCCTACGATGACCCCAACATTCCATTCCTCAACCGTTCCGAAAGCTTTCCAGAGAACGATGCCTTTGCTTGAGCGGCACTCGGATTTTTCATTTTGTCATCTAAATCATTCTTAAATCCATCCACTCCTTGTAAAGAGAAGAAGAAAGCGAGGTGCTTACACCATGAGGCCCGTAGTAGTTTGCTCAAAGCCGTCACCTTTTATCCTATTATGCAATTTGGGGACTGTTGGGGCAGGTGGCAATCACTGCCGGGAATCAGAGAGGAGTGTGGGATTTGCACTAAGCGAGTTCGATTCTATTACACTCCCGATTGCATCACCAGCGCACTTTATTTCTTGTAAATTCATCTCTAAAACTCGTGCATTTGCTGATACCTTATCAGCGTCAATGAAACTGGGCATTTTGATCCTCCTGTTTTTTTTTTTTTTTTTTTTTTAACATCACCTTAAGTGCCGACCCTCTACAGAGAGTCAATTCATTCTTGTACGAAGTTCGAATGTCGACAGCTTGAAGTAACTCTCCTCATACAGTACTTTTGAGCCAGGTGGACTCCAAAGCCATCTACCTCGTCAACGATGTTCTCAGCCTCTTCACGTCCACGGCAGTACTCTATTTGTATTTCTCTTTTATAATTAATGTCATGGTTATTATATATTTTTCACTTTGTAGTGGGTCATATGTGTGTACTTACATCCGCTAAGATTATTTTGAAATTATGAAATATGTTTGCTTATTGGTTCGTTTCATGACCACATCCAGGCAATATTCAAGATGGCCGCCCAAACGAGAAGCTTGAATTAATATCTCGTAACTGACCAATATTTGACCAAAATGGGCAAAAATGTCCAACAGTATCAACATTTAATTGCCTTAGTATCTGGTATACTCAAATCAGTGAGAAAATAGGGAAAATGTATCTGTTCCGATATTATCTTAAATACATGAAGTTATGACATACCACGATGCTATGTTAATGTATGAAAGAAGTGTGTGATACTTATATTTGCTAGAATACTGGCATGATCGTGAAAAAGTTACACAAATTGTTAGTTATCATCAGACGAATGGTATTGATGCTTAGATCCTTTTCATCACAGAACACTATTTCTTCTTTCCACTTTTCTGAAGAAGTATGAGATCTACATTTCAAATTAGTAAGAGCAGACAGTCTTAGAGTTTGAGTGTATTGTCATCCACAACCCAGTTATGATAATCTGTGGGAGGAGGAGTTTTAAGGAAGTGTAGATTTGAGCCTTTACACCAAGGTAATCTTATGTTTACTTTCTTTATAAGGAAGACCAAAGAACAGTGATATGGAAGCCGTCCGGATAAATAGATCTTTGAAGTGAATGTGATGATATTTAAAAACGCGCAAAATTTTCGTCCTCATAAGGACAATCCTTACTTCTCTACCCACCTACTAACACCGAGTTTTAGTCTTGTGACTTCGTTTTCTTCCCGAAGACAGAATTCTAGTTGAAGGGTCACTGTTTTGGTACCGTGGGGTGTCTTCAGTTTAAGCCGTCGATGGTTCTTGAAAGCCTTAAAGAATGGGGCTCCAGGGAACGTTCCAAGCGTGACAGAAAAACTGGGAACGGTTTATCGCCGCACAAAGTGACATTTTCAAAGTAGATTGCGGTCATTGTATAAATTAGGTGCTGCGGTTCTGTTTTTTGTAAGTGTAGTCTCGAAAATCTTTTGATTACATCTCGTAAATAAGAATGACAACCAGTCAGGTATAAGGCATCGGAAGTCTTTAATCTTTCTCTCAATGATGGTGACAGCCGTCTACGC
>NC_134791.1:46376009-46378509 GCF_046742065.1 Oratosquilla oratoria | reverse complement strand
TACACAGATATACACACACACACGCACACGCACACACACGTACGCACAGACGCACGCACAGACGCACACACACACACACACACAATCTCACAGATGGAAACAACTGGAATCTGTTTAGTTAGATCTTTGAGACACGAGCGTAGGAAGGAATTTAATGTTGCCATGGCAGTGGTTGATAGAAATATAAGAGACGATCCTTCCTACGGGATTTCGACGTGTCGACTCTACTTGTAGAGGTATCTATAGGTCGTTGTACTTAATGGACGTCTCCAGTGAATTTTACGAATTATATATATCGTGTTTGTATCCCCATCTGTCGGAAGGGGCTTCACAAAAAAAAAAAAAAAAAAAAAAAAAACGAATAACAAAACTGTCTCCCAATACCGAAGGGGATTATGTTAATTCATTAGTAAACTATTGGTTTAAGACCAACATACTGGTGTTGGTACACGTGCGTGCATATAAGTAATAAGTTTGTTTGTTGGAGATCATTACTTGCTCTTGTATAAAGACAAAAACATTTCCAGAACTTTTGTCTTGAAGGCGCTTTTGGTGTGATATTGATGAGGAAGAATGGGGTTGTCTAACGTTCGTCTTTTTTTTTTTATTATTATCTAGGGGCCATTCATTTTCTCCCCGTTTCATGAGTGTACAAAGCGTACGTTTGGAAGCGTAATTGATCATGTAGGCTGTAGTCCTATTTTCTGGTCATGCACCGAGTGTCAGATCTACAGATTGGCAGCCTTACATTTTTTGTTGATGAAGGATTCTTCTGACAACATGTGTTATTTACTCACTCATTTTTTTTTTCTTTTTATTAGGAGGACGGAAGTCTAGAAGGATTTGTATTCGTTGTACTCTTGACAAAGAATAAACATCCCCTTGGCTCCTTAGCGTCCGGTTCTTATGACAAAACTTTATAACTAGCTGCTTCGAATTTGGTTTCGTTTATGAACCCCTTAGTTACAACATTCATACAGGCACCATGACACATCACTTTTCATTTTTGACCGTCTTCCTTCTTCTAACCTTCCTTCAATGTTCTGTGGTGGCTACCGATATCTTACCTAATCCTCTGTCCCCTCAGTAATCGTTTTTCTTCTAACTTACATGCAATAGATTCCATATTTTCCAAGAGACTTCTGGATCAGAAACTTCATGGTATGGGTCACATTTACCAAGAGACACCTGTAGAATAAGAACAAGAATCAATACGAGTCTACCTCTAACAAGTGCTCGTACCGTACAGCACAGCATCCCAAAGTTTCTTCCCAGAGAGATTGATGAGAAAGTTCGAGGATCGTTGCCATCCGCAGCCCCGCAGTGGGTTCCCAGGAGAAAAGAGGAACAAAGACAACAAAGAGAAGGAAAAGACAAGAATAAAGAGAAGAGAACAAGAAGGGAGTGGTGGGAATACGAGGAGGAGGAAGAGAAGGGGGAGGAGAAGGAGGAGGAGGAGGAGGAGAAGAAGGAGGAGGAGGTACAGGAGGAGAAGAAGGAGAAGGAAGAGGAGGAGAAGGAGGAGGAGGAGGAGGAGGAGGAGGAGGAGGAGGAGAAGAAGGAGAAGGAAGAGGAGGAGAAGGAGGAGCAGGAGGAGGAGGAGGATGAGGATGAGGAGAAGGAGGAGGAGGCGGAGGAGGAGGAGAATGTGTAGGAGGTGGAGAAAGAGACAGGAGGAGGAGGAGGACACGAGAACAAATTGTGAACTAAATTTTCTTCCCTCTCCTGTACACGTACGTATCCTAGTAGCACTACCTCACTTGGCCACCACTTGCAACGCTCGCTATCTGGAGGACCTCATTAGTAGTCTCCCCTCCTTTCTTGAGCCACGGCGCCTTATGTAACTCAAGAGAAATCACTGTGACTTCTCGCGTCATTCCCATCTCCATCTGTCTGATGCAGCCTCGTCTCCCCAAGAAGTCTAAATGCAGAGTTGTTTGATATTATTGATTTGATATTCCATGAAGTTCCTTCGCACTTTCGTTGGAAAATAATCAAAGAGTTGGTCCCTGTGAGTGATGGGCGTCGAAGAGAAACAACTCAAAACGTCTCAAAACTCGTTGACCTGAAAGGATGAGGTCGTCTTCTTTAACAATTTCTTTTTTGGTGGCCTGTACGACTTCGTATAGGCTAGAGGAACGCCCATCAAAAAAGATAAATAGATAAGATAAAATAGATACATAAATGATAATAATGAATAAATAAATAAAATAAAACTAATGAATGAATGAATAAATGATAGTAATGAATAAATAGAAAAAATGAATGAATGAATAAATGATAATAATGAATAGATAAATAAAATTAATAAATGAATGAATGAATGAATGAATAGATAATAATAAAAACATAAGTGGTTGAATTAACAAATAAATCACTCAATACGTAATGTAATAAGGATATACAAGTAAATAGAAATGAAAAGATAAATAAACAAATAGATAATTAAACAAAAATCGATAAATCAATAGATAAACTGATAGACAGATAAAAATAAAAC
>NC_134791.1:46356009-46366009 GCF_046742065.1 Oratosquilla oratoria | reverse complement strand
TTACCTGCGTCTTTTAACAGATCTATTGATATACCATCTTCCCCTGGTGCTTTTCCACGTTTCATAGTTTTTAGAGCAAATTCTACTTCTTCCTTTGTAATCTCTGGTACATTGCTAACGTCTACAGATGAATTTACTGACTCAACTACGGCCTTCGACGAGTAAAGCTCTTGGTGAAATTCTTCTACATTTTTATAATTTTGTCTCTACATTTAATTATTTCTCCATTTCTACCTTTCAAACATATCATTTGCTGTCTTCCTAGAGCATGTCTGCGCTCGGTCACTTTAATACTTTTACCTTTCCGAATAATTACCTCTATTTCATCCACGTTTATCTTTCTTTTCTCTAATCTCTGTCTCTTGTTGATAAGCTTGTTTAGTTCTATTTTTTCTATTTCGTCTCTCTTGCTTTTAATCTGCATTGTTATTCTTCCTTTAATTAGGTCATTTGTAGCTTTGGTGTATTTTCTTTTTTTTATGTTTTTTGTACTTCCTACTTTCTCTGCTGATTCCTTAATGATATTCACCAAATTCAAATTAATATCTTCCACGCTGTCCTCGGTAGTTCTTAGAGCTTCGAATCTATTTTCAATTTCTAACTGAAATTTCTTATTATTATCCTTTGCCTTTGCAAGGCTTATTATTATTTTCTTTTAACTAGTTTATTTCTCTAGGCTCTGAAATTGAATTTACCTGTGCAACCTACCATTCTATGGTCACTACCTATGTTGACTTTATTTATCACCGTAACATATATATGTATATGTATATATATATGTATATATATATATATATATATACATATGTTTATATGTGCATATATATGTGTATGTATATATACATATATATATATATATGTATATATATGTATATGCAAAGTAGACCACTTGGAAAAAAGAAACTAACGAAGCAGAACGCTTTCGTATATTACATCTTCAGAGTAAAAAGTACTTTTTGCTCTGAAGATGTAATATACAAAAGCGCTCTGCTTCGTTAGTTTTTTTCTCCAAGTGGTCTACTTTGCATAAATAAACACACGTACTCGTATTCTTATTAGCATATATGTATATGTATACATGTATACATATATATATATATATATATATATATATATATATATATATACACACACACACACACACATATATCATCTCTCAGCTATAAGATGGATGAGTACCTATTGTCTTTTGCGACTCTACTTTCAAGTAAGCTAAAGGAAGTGCCTTCTGGTTCTTTGTGTTTTAACAATGTACAACAACATGCCAATGTTCATAGTTCTCCTTTTCCAACCCCTCAGTCATTAGTACCTACTCAAAGCTCTCCTTCGTCTACATTTACACCTCCTGTACTTACATGTACCTATTGTAACAAGTCAGGTCACTCAAGGGCATTTTGCTTTCGTTGTAAGCGTTACGAGCACAAGTTAAAGCAGTCCCCTGTCCATAGGGATTTCTGTGATACCTCCTTTAACGTGG
The DNA here is from genome assembly GCF_046742065.1 of Oratosquilla oratoria. Lineage (NCBI taxonomy): Eukaryota > Metazoa > Arthropoda > Malacostraca > Stomatopoda > Squillidae > Oratosquilla > Oratosquilla oratoria. Next base: position 46,364,532 of record NC_134791.1, on the reverse strand, counting down.
CACATGAGCTCTCTAGAGTAACGCTTCAAGATAAATTTAGCTATTGTCATATTCATGGTTGATATAAACATTCGACTGATCAGTGTTCAAAGATTCTTAAAGATAAGGCAGAGGCTTCTCATAAACTTAGGCAATCTCAGTCCCATTTTCACCATCGCTCATATCACAAACCAAGGGATTGACCAGTAATAGCCGGTCTCAGATCATCCCTTTGGTGGCTGCTGAGTCTTCTCAATTACCCACCTTTCAATTTCTTACGGAGAACACATTTAGCTCAGTCACAGTAGATACTTGTGCAGAATGTAGTTTAAAGGTAGAAAGGCTTATTATGCTCTCAGAGATTTTTACGATCTCTCTTTATCTCCTTTTTGTAACAGTTTCCATTCTGTACAAGGTTCTCCCTTGACTATTCTTGGGTCTGTTCGCATTCCCTTAAGGTTTTCCTTACATGCTACCATTTTCCATGTTACTTTTGTTGTTGTTTCTAGAATCGCTCTCATGTGTGATTGCCTCTTGGGTATTGATGCTCTTACAGCTCATGGCATAGATATATCTCCTAGGCGCCGTGTGGTGAGTTTTCATAATTCTGTTATTCCTACAACGGATAGGCCAGTTTCCATATGTAGTTCCCCTTCTGTGCATGATCAGACTATACAGTTGTCTTCAAAGTATTCGACTCGTTTTGACTCTCTTATTCTTTCTTGTGCTGCTATTGTTGTAGGCGAGCATTATATTGGGCCTTCAAGCTCAGTTCGAATCCCAGTGTGCATTTCAAGTGCTCCAATTGGTTCTGACGTCTTATCTCAGCCTGACTCTGTTCGTGTTCATCGTCTAGCATTGGAAGGGACGCTCTCCACTATTCGTGAGGATCATGTTACCACAGCTTTGATGACCAACGTCATTGGTGTTCCTATCACCCTCTCTCCTGGCAGTCATTTAGGTTCCTTTGAAGTATTTGATGTTGAAACTGTCAAGGATTCACATCCTATCATACCAGCTTCTTTGCTATAGTCTCCACAAGCAAGTGACAAGGTCACTTGGCCTCTCAGTATACAACTTATGTAGGTGAGACTGATTTTCCTGACGAGGTGCCTCGTCTAATTGAACTGTTAGTGAACCACCGTCAAGCTTTGGCTTTACCTGGTGATTCATTGGAAGTTACGGATTATGTTGTTCATAGCAATGGTCTTCAGTCAGGTGTTCGTCCTGTTTATGTACCCTCCTACAGGTTACCTTATTCTTGTCGGCTTGTAGCCCAATCCTTGGTTTACGGCTTGTTACGTGAGGGTATTGTACAAAAGTCTCACGCAGAGTGAAACTCGCCGTTCCTCCTGGTGTCTAAGACTGATGTTTTCTTTCGTCGTGTTATTGATTATAGGCGAGTCACTATACCAGACCATTGCCCTTTGCCTGTGTTAAGTGATCTTCTCCAATCCACTGGAACAGATAATACGGTGTTCACCACCTTAGACTTAAAGGTAGGCATTTGGTAGATTCCCTTGGAGAAGAAGTCTTGTAAGATGACGACCTTCTCGAATCCAACATGACATTATGAATGGCTTCGTTCCCCCATGGGGTTAGGGAATGCTCCCTTGAAATTTTTATTGAAATTCCTGTAATGAGAACCATTAATATCATTCTTGACTATATATACCACTATAGTGACAATATACCTCCTCATATTCTTATGTTAACTTTAAAAGAACTACTTGTCCCATGCACCACAAAAGTTCCTTTCAGGTGCCCAGAAGGAAACTTATATGTTCAGCAAAACGGTGTGGCGATGGGGTCCTCATTAGGTGTCCTCTTTGCTGAAGCCCTCATGTCTGTTGTAGAAAAATCAGCCTTCCAGGACGGAGTGATAAAACCATCTTTATACTGTAGATATATATGAATCATCTTTGTCAGCATCCCTTCTCTGGTCTTGTTAGAGAATCTGAGGTGCCGCCTCCAAAAAAATTCAGGCCTATTTTTCACCATAGAAATACATAATAAGGGTCTACTCTCCTCCCTGGATGTACTGGTTGATTCTACATCAGAGAAATTTGTTACTAGTGTGTATCGGAAACCCACCAATCTAGATAAATGTATGAATGGCATTGGCGAGGGCTCTAAGAATTATAAGAATTGTGTTATAAGAGCCAATGTAAAAAGAGCCATATCGGTGTGTTCCTCGTGGTATGCACTGCACAGTAAACTACAACACCTTAGACAAATGCTCACGCACAATGGATACTCAAACACCGACTTTGATTCCATTACCAACAGGATGCTAAAAACATACCTCACAAACAGTGCGCCACAAAAATAACTTCATCAGTGTAAATTACAAAAACGCCTTCATTAATAATTAAAAAATGAAAAGGTAATTAAAGACATTACCCAAAGGAATTGCCATCCTACAGGTGAGAACAATAAAATCCGCGTTTTCATTTAGTACAAAAATCCCTGATCTTCCTCTGTTTTCATGACTAATAACTTATCTAGACGATCAACCATTACACCTAGAACCAATGTAGTATACCAATATTCTTTTCCTTTGGAGGATTGTAAGCCTCATAATCATATTTACATTGGTTATACTATATACAAGGTCAGCCGTCGCCTATCAATACATCTACAGGAAAGAGCTATCAAACAACATTACAGAATTTTTCACAATGTCAAACTTATCAGGGAGGACTTGGTTAATTATACTAAAATCATTGGAACTAGTGACGACCTCAGGAGGCTACAATTGCTTGAAACATTCAATATTAAAGAAAAAGTACGAGTCATTAGTATCCAATTTATGTATTCCATTGTTTTCCTCACGGCCTAGGAATCCTAACTTACCTAGGCCTCTCCCCCTTTCCCCCCTCCTCCCCCTCCTCCACTTCCACCTCCACCTACCCCTCCTCTACCTCCTCCTCCCCTCCCCCTCCCCTTTTTCCTCCGGCTCCACCCCCTTTCAGTAACTACTCCCTCTCCCCTAACGTCTGTGATCATATTATTGGCCCCTTTTGAGTGCTGGCCACCCGAACCATCTATATATATATATATATATATGGATATATATGTATATATATGTATATATGTATTTATATATATATATATATATATATATATATATATATACATACATACATACATACATACATACATACATACATACATATATATATATATATACATATATATATATATATATACGTATTGAGGTGTGAAGACAGAATGAATGGTAGGGTGGTGAGTTTAAACGCCAAGAATCCAAAAGCTCCAACGGATTCTTGGCGTTTAAACTCACCACCCTACCACTCATATATATATATATATATATATATATATATATATATATATATATATATATATATATATATATATATATATTATATATATATGATACTCCGTACATCTCATGCTTGCAATTTTTCACACCTTCCTTTGAATGTAAGTACCCACTTTCTTGGCACTCTCTTGTATTGCACCTTTCCCATTCACTACTAATGTTCTTATATATTACTCGTTACTGTGTGTAATTGTTTTGTATCTTATTTTACTAGAATTATAGTGTATCATACTTCACCCAAATTGTCAATGTAAAATCTATTTTGTACAATTGTCATCGTTGCTGTATTTGATTGTGTATATTTTGTTATTGCAGTCTACTCTTGAAAATATCTTTCTTAAGATAAAACGTTGAGCTCTACAATAAAAGAAACGAAATGAAAGAATACGGAGACCTAGTTTCTGTTCATCCGGTTATTGGCAAATATTTTATCAGAAAAATTGAAAATACGAGACGACTAAATGATTAATATAATGTTGTCATTTTCAACTCTACGCGCATTACAGAAAACCTGCTACCTTCGTTTACATATATACATATACATATACATATACCCCCGTCTGAGGTATTGGCTGCTTGTTGTTGTGGCAAAGTAGCATGCATTTTATACTTTAGGGTCTATATGGGGCGCCCCTACGGACCAGAGCCACGCATCATTTTGTCTATGATAGAGGAAAACTCTGTTCATAGAGAAATGATGACACTTTTATACTAGGACTGTCCCTCCGTTATGCTGTCCTCCAACCCCTTGTTGCTGTCCTGTACCATTTCTCTGAGTATTCCTTTTCTGTGATGGGGGAATTCCCTGTGGTGGGGGAAAAGAATACTGCCACCAAGTATTCCCACTTGGATCGTAAGAAGCGAGAAGAAAGGGACGGGGATTGGGACTAGGCATCCTTCTCCTTGTAGCCCCACAGGGGAAACTCCTAAAAGAAAAAAGAAGGCATAAGAGCGGCTGGAAAGCCTCGGACCAGCACCCTAAGGTTTGGGTCTTTTAATGTGCGTGGATGTGGTACAGATGAGAGTAAAAGGGAAGAGATAGGTAGTATATTTGTGAGAAGAAAGATGGATGTGTTGGCTTTGAGTGAAACTAAATTGAAAGGGAAGGGTGAGTGTAAGTTTGGGAGTGTAAGTGGGAGGGTATCAGGAGTGAAGAGAGGGCGAGGGAGGGAAGGGGTGGCTATTCTAGTAAGTGAAGAGATAGGTAAACGGGTAGTGGAGTGGAAGGAGGTTTCCTCAAGGATAATGTGGATGAAGGTGAAACTGGGAAAGGAGATGTGGGTCTTTGTAAGTGCATATGGGCCTGGCAGTGAGAAGAGTGTAGAAGAAAGGAAGGCCTTTTGGATAGATTTAAATGAGTGCATAGAGGATTTGAGAAGAAATGTCAATGTGATAGTACTGGGAGACCTTAATGCTAGGGTGGGAAATGGTCCAATCGATGGAGTGGTTGGGAAATGTGGAGTTCCAGGAAAGAATCGTAGTGGAGAGTTGATGGTGGAAATGTGTCTAGAAAGAGAGTTGATGATAGCAAATACAGCGCTTCGGAAGAAAGTCAAGCATAAGTACACATGGGAGAGGGTGGTGGAGGGAAGGGTGGTAGATAGAGCGATAATGGATTATGTAGTGGTAAATAGGATAATGATAGGAAGAGTTAAGGATGTACATGTGCTAAGGGGAGAGGGTGGGGGAATATCAGATCATTTTTTGGTGGAAGGTAAGTTGAAAGTGGAGGATAGATGGAGGAAGAGGAAAGGGACAAAAGGTAGGGAGGTTCTTAGAGTGAACTCTTTTAATGAGAAGGAAAAGGAGAAGGAGTACGGAAAGAAGCTGAAGGAGGAGTGGGAGGGAGTAAAGGGTAGAGTAGAGCTGGGTGTGGAGGAGGAATGGGGATGGTTCAAGGAGGGAGTCATAAAGTGTGCAAGGATGGTGTGTGGAACAAGAAGGACAAGAGGAAATAGAAGAAAGGGTAGTGAATGGTGGGATGAGGAAACAAAAAAGGTTGTAGAAGAGAAGAAGCGAGCTTTCACAGATTGGTTACAAAATAGGACGAGGGAGTCATATGAGAGGTACAAAGAAAAGAAAAGAGAAGTAAAGCAAAAGGTAAAGAAGGCAAAGAGGAGAGCAGATATGAAATGGGGTAAGAGTTTGACATAAATTTTTGAAAGTAATAAAAAGAGGTTTTGGAAAGAAATTAAGAGAGGAAGAGGAGGCGAATCAAGTAGAGAAGAAAAGGTAAAAGGTGCAGATGGAGAGATGATAATGGAAGAGAAGGCAGTAAGGGGAAGATGGGCAGAATATTTTAGGGAGTTGCTAAATGTGAAGGAGGATAGGGAAGGAAAGATTGCTGCAGTGGGAAGTGCGAAGAAAATGAGAGTGATGAATGAGGAGAATGGAGGAGAAATAAGGAAGGATGAGGTGAAGGCAGTTGTTAAGATGATGAAAGCAGGTAAGGCACCTGGTCTGGATGGATGCCATGCGGAATGTCTGAAAAAGGGAGGTACAGTGATGGTGGGCTGGTTGGTGAGGTTATCTAATGTTTGTTGGAGAGAGGGTAGAGTGCCGGAGGACTGGAGGAGTGCCTGTATAGTTCCTCTTTACAAGGGATAAGTTGAAAAGTGTTAATGTAGTAGTTTCAGAGGGATTAGCTTGTTGAGTGTAGTTGGGAAGGCTTATGGGAGGATCTTGGTTGAGAGGATTAGGAGAGGAACAGAAGGAGTAATTGGTGAGGAACAGTGTGGATTTAGGACAGGTAGAGGTTGTGTAGATCAGATCTTTGTGGTAAGACAGATACGTGAGAAAGCTATAGGAAAGGGGAAGGATGTTTTTTGGGCTTTTATGGATCTGGAAAAGGCTTATGATAGGGTAGACAGAAAGGCACTGTGGGAGGTTATGCAGATATACGGGATAGGAGGAAAGCTTCTAGGAGCTGTCAAGAGTTTTTATGAGAATAGTAGAGCTTGTGTCAGGATTGGAAATGGAGAGAGTGAGTGGTTCGAAGTAAAGGTGGGACTTCGTCAGGGGTGCGTTATGTCGCCCTGGCTGTTCAACTTATACATGGATGGGGTGGTGCGAGAGGTAAATGCAAGGGTAGTGGGCAAGGGATTGGAGATGGTTAAAGAAAATGGAGAAAAGTGGGAGGTGAGCCATCTGTTGTTTGCGGACGACACTGCGCTTGTGGCAGGATCGGTGGAGGGATTGAGGAAGTTGGTGGCAGAGTTTGGGAGAGTATGTGATAGAAGAAAGATGAAGATAAATGTGGGTAAAAGTAAGGTGATGAGATGTACAAGGGGTGAAAGTGGCGGTAGACTGGAAGTGAGCATCAAGGGAGAGCGACTGGAGGAAGTGGATAGTTTTAGATACTTGGGTGCAAATGTGGCAGGGAAAGGTGGAGTGAAGGTGGAGGTAGAATGTAGATTGAGAGAAGCGAGTAAATGCCTTGGTGGATTAAAGAGTGTAATGAGGAATAGACATTTGGGAATGGATGCTAAGAGGAGACTGTATGAAGGAATGATTGTGCCAACAGCACTGTATGGGGCAGAAACATGGAACATAAGAGAAGAAGAGAGAAGGAGTTTGAATGTGTTTGAGATGAGGTGTCTGAGAAGTATGATGGGGGTTACTAGGCTAGATAGAGTGAGAAATGAGGAGGTGAGGAGAACAGGGGTGGAAAAGGAGCTGGGAGATAGGGTTGATGAAAGAATATTAGGATGGTTTGGACACATGGAAAGAATGAGTGAAGAAAGACTAGTAAAATAGGTGTGGAAGGCAGATGTGGAGGGTGTGAACATGAGGGGACGTCCTAGGATGAGGTGGATGGATGGTGTGAAGGGGGCTTTGGGGAAAAGGGGAATGTCAGTTGAGGAAGGACGGGAGAGGACAGAAGACAGGGGTGAATGGAGAATGGTTGTATATGGATGATGTTGTGATTGCATGAGGTGGAATGGGCGGGTGGATGGGGAGTGAGGTAGTGTGTGTGAGCAAAGTTTGACGCAGCCCGAAGGGATTTCTCCCCGTCCTCTCATTTTATGCAATGGGGGAACAGAGAGGGGGGGTCGCTGATTTAATGAAGCGGCCTTGCTGTGGATAAAAGAAATTCTGGAAATTTTAGTGTTAAAAATGTCTCTTTAATAAACCTGCACTCCTCATAAAGAGACCTTTTTAACACTAAAATTTCCAGAATTTCTTTTAGATAATTGCAGACAGCAGGCCGCTAAGATTCGGGAAAGCCGTAGGCAGCAGGACAGCACAACAAGACGCCTCGTGTTGCCAACCGGCGACGTTGCCACCAACCTGACACGTCTTTTAAGAACCACCAACTTGGAAATAGTGTGCCAGACAAGCAGAACGATAAAGAACATCACGAAGACGGAAATACACAACAACCAGACACCGGGCACCAAAGCCGGTGTTTATCGTATTCCGTGTTCAGGATGTGATAAAGTTTACATCGGAGAAACGTTACGCGACCTGAATACACGAATACGTGAACACCGTTACGACGTCAGGTATGATGTCACCACCAATGCATGTGTGACACATAGAAACAAGGAAAACCATCTTATGGACTGGAAGAATGCAGAGCTACTGATACGGGAACCAGACAAAATCCGCAGGAAGTGTTTAGAAGCAGCAATCATTCAAGGAACGAACACTATTGAACAAAACAGGGGCATGTTTAACATCTCACCTCACATTATTCCCCTAATACCCATGGCCAGCAAAATATTAAATATCTAATCCACCCTTTGTGGACATTTCGCCCACGAACGTTTGGGCCAGCATTCTCATCCTTTCCCAGTGTCCAATCCCCCCCCTTTCCTCCTCCTCCTCCTCTTCCTTCCCCCTCTTTTCTCTCCCCGTTCCCTCCTTTCCCCTTATTTAATCTCAAGCATTTGTATCTCAACTTGTACTTGAAAAAGCTGTAATAAGCGAAACGTCGCACAAATTTCACCTACCACCAACATTATAAACACACCTACCCCCTGATACCTCACTAGTTTTTTATTCTTTTATATTCTATACAACCTTTCATTTCTCATCTTTTCCCAAAAACATCCCCCCATAAAACAAAAATTTACCCCCCCCCCAATTTACCTTTTTTCACCATTCCAATTATCATTAATACATAAACAAACACACACACACACACAACACACACACACACACACATCCCACACACATACCACACCCCCCCC
>NC_134791.1:46353048-46355509 GCF_046742065.1 Oratosquilla oratoria | reverse complement strand
AGAGGGAGGAAACGGAAAGAGAGAGAAGTGGAAAGAGAGCATATAGTGGCTGATGGAAAGAGATCAATAAAGAGAGGCGGGTAGATCAAAATGAGAAAACGAAGAGCAAAGCTGGAAGAAAGCAGAAGAGAAAGAGGAAAGGGAGAGAGGAAGGCAAGAAGAAGAGAGAGGAATAAGAGAGAAGGAGGAGACAGGTGAAAAGGGCAGAGGAGGAGAGTAAGGAAATGGGAGAGAGTGCAGGATGTTTAAGAGAAGTTAGGAAGGAAGAGAGGAGGAAAGAAGACAGAGAGAAGAGCGCGAATAGACAGAGGAGAAAGGAGAGAGGATGAGAGAGAGGGAGAAGAGGAGAGAAGGAGAGCGAGGGCGATGAGAAAGAGAGAGAGAGGAGAGAGGAGTAGGGAAAGAGAGGGAAGTGAGGGAGAGAGAGCGAGAGGCGAGAGAGAGAGGGATGAGAGAGACGAGAAGAAGAGAGGAGAGAGAGAGAGAGAGAGAAAAGGAGACGGGAGGAAGATGGACGAGGAATGGGGAGTGAGGCGGCCGGAGAATGCCGAGAAGAGATAGTGACGAGAGGAGACAGAGAGAGGAGGAGCGGATGGAGCGAGGAGAGAGACTGGAAGTGGGCAGTGAGAGAGGAGTAGGAAGAGAAGAGAGTAGGAGAGGGCAAAGGAGGGAGAGAAGAGAATCGGAGGAGCGGAGAGTGAGTCGATGATGATGAGAGGAGAGAGAGAGACGAGGGACGCAGAGAGAGAGGGGACCGAGAGAGTTCATGAGAGAGAGAGAGAGAGCCCAGGAAGGTGGACGACGACGAGAGAGGATGAGAGAGAGGATTAGAGAGAGGGAGACCGAAGAGAGAGACAGAGTGAGAGAGAGAGAGACAGAGAGGAGATGACAGAGAGAGAGAGAGAAGAGGAGAGGAGAGAGTGAGAGACAAGAGAGAGAGAGTGAGACAGAGATGCTGGAGCAGACGACGGAGAGATAGAGGAGAGAGAGGAGTAGAGAAAGAAGAGCGAGAGAGGGGAGTATGAGAGAGATGTGGACCTGGAGATATTGTGAGAGAAGAGAGATTGAGAGTGAGTGCCTTATTGGAGAGAGAGATGTACGGAAGATGGGAGAGTGAGTGGGAGAGAAGGGAGAGGAGAGTGACAAGAGAGATGAGAGAGCTGAGGAGAGGACGTTGGAGGAGAGAGAGGAGAGAGGACGAGAGAGTGAGAGGAGAAAGAGACTGTGAAACGGGAGGGAGAGAGACGTGAGAGGACGGAGAGTAGAGGAGATAAGAGGAGAGCGAGAGAGTGAGATGATGGGAGAAGTGAGAGAGGCGAGATGGACAGTAGAGGATGAGGAGGAGTGAGGAGTGGTGAGAGAGAGGAGTGAGGAGAGAGAGAGATGAGAGAGAGTTGGGAGAGGGAGGATGGAGAGAGCGAGAGAGAGACGAGGAAGGAGAGGAGGAGAGAGAACGGGAGGAGGAGGAGGGAGGACCAGAGAGGGGAGGAGAAAAGAGGTGAGGAGAGAGTGATGAGAGGAGAGAGAGAAGAGAGAGAAGAGAGAGAAGATCTGAGAGAGGGGTGGAGAGAAGAGAGGAGAGAGACGACGAGTAGACTGCGAGAACGGTGGAGAGGAGAGTCGAGAGAGGAGCGCGATAAGAGAGTGGTGAGAGACGAGAGTCAGGATGATGTGAAGGATAGAGAGACAGAAGGACGAGGAGAGGAGGAAGAGGAGGCAGAGGAGAACGTGAGGAGAAGATGAGGGACGAGAGAGAGAGATGAGAGCAGCGAGATCAGAGAAAGAGGGGAGACGAGGAAGAGAGAGGTGAGAGACCAGTGACCTGGAACGAGATCGAGAGAGTAGAGAAACCAGGGGGGAGAAGAGAGAAAGAGAGACGAGGATGGAGAGGGAAGAGAGAGAGTAGGAGAGAGACTGAGAGAGTGAGAGGGAATGAGAGACGAGAGAGGAGCCGAGCGAGCGAGGAGAGAGAGGAGAGAGAGATGGAGAGACAGAGAGAGGTGTGAGACAGAGAGGGGAGACAGAGTGAGAGAGAATGAGAGAGAGACAGAGCGAGAGAGAGAGAGCGAGACAGAGAGCGAGAGAGAGAGAGGCGGATGTGAGAGAGAGACAAGAGAGAGACGAGAGACGTCAGAGAGGATTCGATGAAGTTCGAGGTGATGGCAGGGAGATGAGAGAAGAGAGTCAGAAGCTTGTCTAATTGTGAGAGACGAGAAGAGGACAGGAGAGAGAGAGAGGGAGAGGTGAGAGACAAGACAGAGAGAGATGTGGAGACAGACCAGAGAGAGAGAGAGAGAGTGAGACGGACAGATGAGAGGTTGAGAGAGAGATGAGGAGAGAGGGAGAAGAGAGAGAAGAGGGAAGACAGAGGAGAGAGAGAGAGAGAAGGGAGTGGGAAGAGGAGAGGAGAGAGTACAGAAGGAGAGGTTGAGTGAGGATACCGGAGAGAGAGAATCCGAGA
>NC_134791.1:46308048-46348048 GCF_046742065.1 Oratosquilla oratoria | reverse complement strand
CGTTAAGGAACAGAACATGTCATAAGAGCGCATGGTTTCGGGAAGAAGAATACAGTAAATGAACGGCTTCTCGATTCTGGTGTGCTCAGTGAAACGAATGTCGTGAATAGTTTCTGTGATCACCAAGAAAGTCACAAACGGACTCAGTATAGCAGGAATTCACACAAAAGTCCATGACTGATCTTATGTTAACATTCCAATGCAGAGTGAGAGAGTAGAGCCGAAGATGCTGGAAGAGAAAGTTTTGAAGAATGAAGTTACGCCTTCCATTCGGTAATCACAAGACTTGACGAAGAAGTTATGCAATGTAAGACATCATACAATGAAAGGAAAAACAAACACCCTGGTAGACCAAAAATGGTAAAGAAGCTGTCAAAAAAGTAAATTTTCGAAAATGGATGAGTAAAAATAAAAGAAAATCCACAGGAGTATGTTGAAGCTAGAAGAGACAGAAAAAGTGAAAAACCAGGGAAAAGATCAATCGCGGCAGAAAATTGTGTGAGACGTGGAAAGGGCTTTGCTAGCAACTGGAAAGCTATAAAACGACATCAGCACCGCCGTCATATGCCGTTCAAGATGAAAAAGGAGAACTGTTAATAGACACTAAAGAAATTGACAGATGAAAAAATACACAATTTTGTTATATATACCAAAAAAACGTGGAACCAAATGAACCTAAGAACAACGTAGAGGAAATTCTAGAATAGGACGAGGGACCAGTCACTGTTGATGGAATAGAAACGTCTTTAAAATAAGTGAAAAAAATGGGAAAGTAGCAGAAGATAAAATTCCATCTCTCTCTCTCTCTCTCTCTCTCTCTCTCTCTCTCTCTCTCTCTCTCTCTCTCTCTCTCTCTCTCTCTCTCTCTCTCTCTCTCTCTCTCTCTCTCTCTCTCTCTCTCTCTCTCTCTCTCTCTCTCTCTCTCTCTCTCTCTCTCTCTCTCTCTCTCTCTCTCTCTCTCTCTTTCTCTCTCTTCTCTCTCCTCTCTCCCTCTCTCCCTCTCTCCCTCTCTCCCTCTCCCCCTCTCTCTCTCTCTCTCTCTCTCTCTCTCTCTCTCTCTCTCTCTCTCTCTCTCTCTCTCTCTCTCTCTCTCTCTCTCTCTCTCTCTCTCTCTCTCTCTTCCCTTCTCTCTCTGTTTACTCCACGGCTTTCATGTCACATAGCATTATCCTTTTTAAAGATGAACTGAAGGACGAGGGCACGACTGTGAACATGATGGCCAGGCTGATGAGCTAAGGAGAAGAAGATGTATTTATCTTGAACTGTCACAGTAGGTCAGGGGAGGGCACGGAAACCATAGGACCTCTCTCTCTCTCTCTCTCAATCTCTCTCTCTTGCTCTCTCTCTCTCTCTCTCTCTCTCCCTGACTCTCTATCCCTATAAATCTCTCTTTCTCTCTTTCAACAAGGTAACCTAAAGGATTATGAAATATGAATGAAATCGTTTGACTTCAGCCAGAACACAAAGTGTATATGTATATGCATGTGTATGTGCATATAAATATGTATGAATTATTTCTATTCTATTATATCTTATTCTATTTATCTTTAATACTGAACTATCTCATTCAGCTGAGGGTAACCCATGGAATGAAGCTCTATCACCGTTATTCATTTATTTCTATTCAATCTAATTTATTTTTATTTATTTATTTTTCTATTCCATTTTTCTTACACTATTTTTTTTATTCAGCTGAGGGTAGCCCGCAAATTGAAATTCGAAACAGATAATTACCATTGTATTACCATTGTAGTTATTCATGCAATTACCACTGTATCATCCCGATGCCATTACCATTGTACCATTCCGATGCCATACCATTTTGATTCCATGTACCAGTGTCATTGATGCAGCCTTCTTATGCTTTCCGAAATTTCCCATTTTGTATGGGGTATCCCCAGTTCATGCTCGTCTCAAAGAACTTTTCTAAGCCTTCATATTATCTGTTTCTGGGACCGTAAGTTCGCCCATATCATCCCATAAGTTCTTTGTTGTTTTCAAACAACAATTAATGTCAATCTTTATTCACTAGGGAGTGAATGTACTGTCGGTTCAAGTAGTTGTCTACTGTTTCTTTCTCCGCCTCATATAGATTTCGAAGAAAAGAAAGGTGTGTGTCTGATAAAGGCTCCTTCATGACTTCGGGTTTTTCCTCTCTTTTTGGTCTGAAGACACACGGTACCCACGATGCCCGCCTTTCAAAATCAATAAACACAGGGTACCAAGATGGTCTCCTTTCAGAATACTTCCTTTCTTTACGGGTATTACTGCCAAAGCCTGCCCCAAAAAGATACCTGACGCTTTCTACTGTCGTGTCGTCCCATTCGTTACCACTTTCCCTCGCTTTTATCCTCTCCTAACGTCGAACCTGACTCATTAAATACAGACCATTTCCCGGGAGGTTGCTTTCGTATGAGCGGACTGCTTGTTTTTCGGATTCACAAAGGCAGCGAAGGAGAGCCAAATTTTCGTCTTTGACTGCGCTTTCGGTATAATTACCCTCCTGGCGCGATCTGAAGCTTACTGGGATGAATGACGCGCGCCTATCAAAGTCGATCCTAATAGGAAACCACGAAGGAATCCTTTCTCTTTCTTTGATATTAGAACATGGCTTCCGAGGAGCCATGGAACCTGTCTAGGCTGAGCCTGCAGCCCGATTCACTTTCTGTGCCGTTTGGAAGATAACTGGGATGAACGAAGCCCGCCTTTCGAAATCTATCTCTATCGGGAACCAAGAAGGAACCCTCTCTCTTTCCTTTACATAAGAAATTGGCTAGGCCTAGCCTGCAGCCCGTTTCACTTTCAATTGCTTTTTGAAGACTACTGGTATGAACGACGCTCGCCTTTCGAATTCTACGTTTATCGGGAACCAAGAAGGAACCCTTTCGCTTTCCTTTACATAAGAAATTGGCTTACTGAGCGCCAAGGACCCGGTCTAATCTGAAACTGCACCCCGATTCACTTTCAGTGGTTTTTTGAAGACGACTGGGATGAACGACGCTCTCCTATCGAAATCTATATTCATCGTGAACCAAGAAGGCATTCTGTCTCTTTCCCTAGTGTAACGATTTGGCTCAATAGCCGAGGACTCTTTCAGAAGAATTTTGGATTCATCCGCATTCTTTCGATGTCTGAAGATCAGTGGGATTAACGAAACGCGCCGTTGGAAGTCTATTTGGAAGTATAATTGAATGAAGAACCATTCCTAAAACCTCTTGAAAAGGCTTCTAATGCTTTCGACTGCATTGTTCAGGAAGCCTGGCAACCAATACGATTTATTGTCAGTGGAGCGGAGGATTGGTGACTATTGACAGGGGGCCTCGTCACCAGGAGAGACGTCGTTGGAGAGGGAGAACATGCCTTCTGGTAGTGGGGACCCGAACAACTTGCACAAACCCCAAAGGAATATGTGGTTTGTAGCCGAATTTGTCCATTCTATTTTAAACGAAAACCCGATATGCATATGAAAAAACTTTAAGGTTATTGGTACACCAGAGGTAACATTAATACTCTCACCTCCTACTTTAACTAATGTTTGTTTTGCTAGAAATTACTTCTCGTAACAGTAAAGATATTTGAGTATTTTTTTCTTAACCTTCACTACAAGGTCATCCTCTCAACTGAATAAACTTATTAGAAAGGAAATAAATTTGACGAATATATTCATAATCCTGTACTTAGCTAAGTAAAATCTTATGACTTCATGCAGGAAATATGTGAAGTGTTACAACATAGTAAAGAGGATATTTAATACTATATGTATATGCATACGTATATATAAATGTATATGTATATCAATGTGTATATGTAATACCTTAAATGTGCCAAAAAGACTATTGCGATCACACAGAAGCCCTTGTTATGAAAAAAACTCCGGTTTATTAATTATCAGGCAGTATTCATGTTAAAAATAAATAGAGGAAACGTGAGAAGTTTATAGAACATTGTTCCACACAACTCAACCTCACACGCGCGCGCGCACGCACGCACACACACACACACACACACACACACGCACACGCACACGCACACGCACACGCACACGCACACACACACACACACACACACACACACACACACACACACACACACACACACACACACACACACACACACACAAACACACACACACACACACACACAACACACACACACACACATACACACACACACACACACACACACACACACACACACACACACACACACACACGCACACACACACACACACACACACACACACACACACACACACACACACACACATATATATATATATATATTTTATATATATATATATATATATATATATATATATATATATATATATATATAACTACAAAGTAATGTCATAATACATTCATAAATTTCAACAAGAACCCACTGTGTTGGATAAGAAATTAAATGGACGTCTATTTAATTTCTTCTTATCCAACACAGTGGGTTCTTGTTGAAAGGTCGATTCCCTCTGTAGGAATCGAGCTTCAATCGCCTTCTCATTTGTATATGATCCAGGACATTAATCTTATTATTAAAGTAGAGATTTGAAAGGTGTTTACCCAAACTTACGTTTGTCATACGTACGGTAAACTATCTATCGTTTTTGTTGATGCGCATGAGACAAAAATGCGTAACATTACACAAAAGTATTACAAAGGCGGAGCATACCTACAGGAGACCTTTTGGTCCATATCTAGGTCGGATGCGGAAAAAAATCATAATAATAATAAATAAATAAATAAACAAATAGATAAATAAATGAATGAATAGATAATAATGTATATAATAGATAAGATACATAAATAAATGCATAGGTATAGTTAAATAATAAACAAACAGGTAAATAGTAAATAATAATAAATTGACATATGAATAATAGTAAATGAGAATAAATCAAATAATAATAAACAAACAGGCAGATAATAACAAAACAAATAATATAAAATAAATGATAGTCATTATAGCATCTTGCTTAGGTGTTTATCTTAATGACTCTTAAAGCTTCGAACTGAACTACGTTGCACTGCCTCTGCAGGAAGTCTACCCACTTCCAAATCAAATCTATTTCCTGACAGTTTTAGACCCTTGTTTCTTGCCTGATTCTCATTCAGTGTGAATTTTTTTTCACTTTTGTTGTTGTCAATTCCCTTTGGAATCTTAAAGACCTGTATCAATTCACCTCTGAGTCTAAGTTTTTTTAAGGAAAACAGATTCATGTGTTTTAGTCGATTTTCGTATGATTTATTTTTTATTTTTGGAATCAGTTTTGTGGCTCGCCGTTGTATTTTTGCCAATCTGTCAATGTCTTTAATGAGATTCGGTGACCATACGGAAACAGCATATTCCAAATGTATGTTTGCTCTGCTGCTACCAACACTTTCAGTTCCCTTCTGTGATATAGTAATTCTTCATTCACTACAACTTTCTTCTCTTTTTCTTTTTATCCTTTTGGTATTGCAAGTCACTCATCTGTAGGCCCCATGCCTCTTTCGTAACGTATGCATTTAGTCAAGCTCCATTACTCAGTAACGAAGGTGAATTAAATTGAACTTAAACTTTTCTTCATTTTCTTCACGAATTCTGGTACAACGTATGGTCTTAGGTACACCAGAGGATTCCCACCTGGGATCCTCTTACACCCACCAAGCCAAGTCTGCTTCGACGTCACTACTTAATTCATCCAATAACTTTGAACGTTACAAATAAGTGCCACCCTTTAAGGACGTGACTTTACCTCCAAGCACCAATCATTTTTCTCCTCCTCCACCCTTTTCTCCAATCAGAAAGACTGTTATACTGTCTCAAGTAATACTGTTTACCCAAGCAATCTGTCGCAAGCTGAGCGTGGCTTCGTGTTAACATTTCGCAACATCAGCATTCTCTCGATACCCTAACCTATGTTTACAAAACACAAGACGGCAGGCGAGAATATGCAACTCTGCACTTCCTATTCGGCCATTGTAGCTGCCGGCCTCTTACAGGGCTCGGCAGCTACCCTTGGTCGTCCCGACCAATGATATCTACTACCCTCTTACAGGGCTCGCTAGTATATACTTGGAAATCATCATATATAAGAAGCTAATCTACCCTTGCGTAAACTGGTAAAATGGTATCAGTAAAACATGTCAAACATATACATATCAAAGAAGTAAGCAACCCTCCAAATGCATAATGATAATTCAAGCAGAATAATGGTGAATAATGTACATGTCAAAATAATAAAGCATATCCCAAAATAATTTGCAACATAAATAATTTGCAAACAAATTTGCAAAACTCACTACTTTGATTAAGAACATTAGATTTCAATGGAGAATGGTTTCATCATCTTTTCAAAGATGTTAGCAATATGCAATATGAGTTAGAAAAGTATTGTAAAGTGTCTCTTCTTGCATTTCAATTATTTTTGTTAACACACTTAATTTTTTTTTTCAAAGAAACACTCTTAATGCTTCACAAAATACTTTTTCTATACTTATGTGAATTGTCCTTAAGTATTGGCAAGATTCCAAGTCTGACCACAGCAGGTCCAAGGTCTTCATGTCCCGTCATGACACCAAGTTTCATTAGTTTAGGTCTCCCATCCCAAGTCTATACATTTGGTCAAATTAATACTATCTGTAAAATATATCAAGATTAATATTCAATTCATTTAAAATTTCATCAAAATATTCCCATACTCTTCTAGTTCATTAAAATTGATACATAGGGTATCACAACCATCATTTCTACAATATTGCAACCTAACTTTCTTCATATCATCTAAATGGCCTATTAATTCTTCCCTATTTTCTAAATGGAATATTTTAAATTTGTTTCCACCTGCAGAATCAATTACCCTATATGGACCTGAGTAACTTGGTGAAAGTTTATTATAGGGTGAATGTAGTTTGATCATGACTAAATCTCCTATTTCTAATTCTAGTTTATGTGCTATTTTGTGTTATTGTTTTTTCATCTCTTGTAAATACTCCTGCATATGTTCCCTAGCTCTTTGGTGAATACTTTGAAAAGTATTTATCCTATTTGAGATATAATCATCTATATTATACAAAGGTTTCTGCTCTACTGTCAAGATTTCATATGGAAGATTTTTGTCTTCCCCAAAAATAATAAAATGAGGTGTTTCATCTGATGCTGTATTAATTTGGTTGCTCAGAGTATATTTAACACAAGGAATCCAAGTATCCCAAGTTATACTACAACTCCATTACTTTGTATATGATTCACTAGAATGTTTACTTTCTTGATCTTAATTAAATTACATAATTTGTCCAAGATTTTGTTATTAAATTCAGTTCCATTATCTGAAACTAAGATCTCAGGTATAGTGAAATTACAGATTAGCTGATCATAGATTACTGAAGCAATAGCTTCAGCTTTCTTATTTAGAATGGGTTGTAAAATACAAAATCTTGAAAAATAATCAATGGTAACAAATACATATTTATATCCATTCTCAGACATAGGTAACTCCAATGTATCTATGTGAACTCTTTTCCAATGTTTCTGTGGAATGGGATAGGTAAATATAGGAGCAGGTTTTGGTGTAGTTCCTTTCACCTTAACACATTTAATTTTTTTTCTATATAATCATATATATCTTTCTTCATACCTGGTCAAAAGTATTTAAGTTGTACTTGTCTATAAGTTTTATCCTTCCCTGGATGTGAGCTACAATCATTATCATGAAGTAACTTCAATATCTCTTTTATAAGAGTTTGGGGTATTACCAACTGATTTACTGGACTTCTAGAAATATCTTTTCCACTTACAGCTGTTTTGCTATACAAAAGTCCATTAGTCAAATGAAATTCCTCTATCTTATACCCTTCTGGTAGTTTTGAAGGATTTCCTCTTGGGTTCATCAAATAATTGGCTAATGAGTCACATGTCTTATCATCCCTCTGTTCTCTCATTAGGATTTCTTCATCTAAAGTTACTAACTCCTCTATACCACAAACAAAATTAATCAACCCTGTCATTGGTTGGCTAATGTTTCTAGAAAGTGCATCTGCCGCAACATTCTTTCTACCCGGAATAAATTCAAATTTAACTTCATAGCACGGAAGTATCGCAAACCATCTAGCGAGTCTGCCCCTAAGATTCTTATGCTTAAATAAGTTCTGAATAGCTGTATGATCAGTCCAAACTCTGATTGGATATCCTAATATCATATCTCTAAATCTTTCTAATGAATGTTTCTCTTTCTGTTATAGAGTAGTTTCTCTCTGCGCTATTACAAAGTCTTGAAGTTTGGTTTCAAAGTTCCATTTCTCTCTTGCATAAGTATTCCTCCTAATCCTATGTCAGATGCATCAGTGCAAAGAATGAATTCTTTATCATAGTCTGGAAATATTAGAATTGGAGAACTCGTGAGTTTATCTTTCAACTTGTCAAAAGCTTGCTGTTGTGCAGGTCCCCACATGAACTTTGAGTCCTTCCTCAACAAAGAACTTAATGGATTAGCAATGTCAGTATATCGTTGAATAAATTTTCTATAACATCCTGTCAATCCCAAGAAGCTTCTAACTTTTTCTACATTGTTTGGAACTGGAAAAGTCCTTACAGCTCCAACATTTGAATTCACTGTACTAAGTCCATGTCTGTCTATCTTGTGTCCCAAATAAATAACACTGTCCTGCAAGAACTTATATTTTTCAAATTTCACTTTCAATCCTGCTTCAACTAGTCTTGAGAATATCGAATCTAATTTCTTAAAGTGCTCAGCCACTGTCTGGGAAACTATTAAAATGTCATCTAGAAATACACTGGCAGTGTTTCCTAACAACCCATCTAGAATTGTATTCATTAATCTCATGTAAGTTGATGGAATATTACATAACCCAAATGGCATTCATTTGAACTCATAATGTCCCGTTGGAGTAGAAAATGCTGTGAACTCTCGTGAGTCTTCATGCAACTCTATTTGCCAAAAAGTAGATTTGATATCTATAGTGCTAAAATATCTATTCTCAGTTCCCAAACTTCTTGGAATGTCCCCTATCACTGATAATGGTAACCTGTCACGTATGGTGTGCTTATTCAATTTCCTATAATCAATAACTGGGCGCATAGTGCCATCTGATTTTGGCACCAAAATCAAAGGAAAGTTCCACTCACTTTTACTATGTTCAATAATATCCTGCGATAACATTTCAGTGATCAGTTTATCTACTATCGCTAATTTAGAGTGATGAACTCTGTAGACGGGTATGTAAACAGACTGTGTACCTGGTTTTAATTTAACCTGATGTTTTAAAACAGTTGTTTTGCCTAAGGCGTCCCCCGGCAAAGCAATTGCTTTGTTGTGCTTCACAAGCAAAGCAACTAAACTTTCATCCAACTCAGGGCAATTAGTAGGTTCCAATTGATTCTTGTATTTCTTTCCTAACTTCATTTCTTCCTGAAATGAACAGATTAATGAAATGGGTAATTCCGCCTCCTCAGTACTCTCATTTAAAATCTTAATGTGTTTTGTACACACCTGAAAACATCCTATTTGTGTACCTTTCCTTAAAACTATATCTTTATTCAAAGTGGTGCTCAGATGAGAGGGAGGGTGGGAGGGGTGTGGAGTGTATGTAGGGATGAAATGGGTGGGAGTGTTTTTATGCCTTTCCCTTTTTGGCTACCTCCCTTGGAAGGGGGAAAAAGCCTTGGTATATGTATGTATGTATGTATGTATTAATCATTAATATTTCTACTATGTTCTTATTTGACTTATAAATCCCTGAGTCCAATTTCAAACCTTTTAAACTAATTGATTCTGAATTGGTTAAAATTTCAGTGTCCACAGTGACTCCTTTCAACTGCACTTTGACCCTGTTAATTGCTTTGGAGTGTAATAATGTCGGCTTTATTACGCCACCATCCACAATTTGCAAGGCTTTATTTGTAGTTGATGAATTAGTAATTTCTGGGATTTCTTGAACATCTGAGTTGGGCTCACTCTATGTAGCTTTGCTTTCTGTTGGTTTGGACTGCTCGGCCTCATTATCTAAAGTAAAACTGTTATCTTT
Organism: Oratosquilla oratoria; assembly: GCF_046742065.1. Taxonomy (NCBI): domain Eukaryota; kingdom Metazoa; phylum Arthropoda; class Malacostraca; order Stomatopoda; family Squillidae; genus Oratosquilla; species Oratosquilla oratoria. Next base: position 46,338,026 of record NC_134791.1, on the reverse strand, counting down.
CTTAAATATGTCTAGGGATTCATTGATTCCTGTTCTGTCTGGTTAATTTAAAAATGGGATTAACTATGATTTCACTAAGATCCCTAAGTCAGCAGGACATATGACCATGTTCTCTTTTCTCATAGTTGCAAATCCTATCAATAAATCTCCTGGAAAAACAGATTCTTCTACAACTATCACTGGAATGTGCAAATGTTCATTTGTATATAAGATAACTTCTAGTTCAACCTTACCTAATGTTTTAACTGATTTCCAGTTACTCCTTGCAATGAGTAATGGATTGGTTCCAAGATTTTCACTCCTGGTTTCAACTGGTTTAAAACTAAACTAGTTATAACATTGACTACAGATCCTGTATCAATAAATATTTGAATTGGTTTATTGAACACTCTACCAGCAATGAGAGGTCCTACAGAAGTCCTTCCAATTGTAATTGTCAGTTTATGACTATCTTTGATGTTGGAGTTTTCTTTCACCCTTCTATCACTATTATCCTTAACACAATACTGTCTATTTGTATATATATGGGGAGTTCTAGAATATGGGTTACTCTGTGTCTGGAGGTTTTCCTCTTCTTTCCAGGTGCATACGAACATTTCTACTATCTCCTCAAATTACAGAACGCGTAGGCTTACTGTATGTCGTCACACTTGAATGATGTGAAACATCTGTGACGTCACAGCCAAGTCACGGGTGCCATTAAAAATAGATTAAAAGATATCCACCGCTCAAAAAATAAATGAATAAATAAGTAGATAAATAATAAAAATATAAAAATAATCCTCCGCTCAGAAAATCAGCCACTCTAAGAAAAAATACACACCCGTTGTTCCTCTCAGCATGATTCTTCTTAGTAGTCGCTGGACTTGATAGAATTACAGAACGTGTAGCCCTACTGTATGTCGTCACACTTGAATCACGTGAAACATCTATGACGTCACAGGCAAGTCACGGGTGGCATTAAAAGATAAATAAAAAAAATCCATAGCTCAAAAGATAAATAAATAAATAAATGATAATATTAATCCTCCGCTCAAAAAAAAAAAAAAAAAATTACCATCCACTCTTAAAAAAAAAAGAGAGAGAGACAGACAGAGAGAGACAGAGAGAGACAGAGAGAGACAGACAGAGAGAGAGAGAGAGAGAGAGAGAGAGAGAGAGAGAGAGAGAGAGAGAGAGAGAGTCCACCACGCTTGGAAAAAAAATAGAAAATAAAATAAGAGAAAAGGACAAAAAAATAAAATACAAAAAGGACAGAAAGGGAAAAAAGGGGGAGGCGAGGGAGGGAGAGTGTTCAAGTGTTCTATGTATGTGTGTGTGTGCGCGCACGTGTAAACATCATGGAAAAACAATGAAAAAAATGAAATACCACCGAGAGAGCGGTGCCCAAATTCATCGCCCGCACGTTACACATAATTAATCTGTGTCACGCCAACTGGGCAGCCGCGCAGGACCTCCGAAGAGGATCCTACCTCGGGGAGTTCGGGGAAGCGGACTTTGAGGACCCGAGTCAACGAGCCAAGCGAATGTCAACGCTACGAAGGACCTTCGTGACCGACACTTCTCCTCGCAGTGGCGGTAGGCTGCGAGGACCTGCGGGTCAAGAAGTAAAAACCAAAATCCAAAAAGACAAAAATAAAAAAGACAAAATAAAAAACTAAAAGAAGAAGAAAAACAGTTCAAGAAAATATTCTTCTAGGACAAGACTCGGAACCCGAAATGTCTCAAAAAAAAAAAAAAAAAGGGCCATCGCTTAAGCATCTGACTATCGCTGGAGAGAGAGAGAGAGAAAAAAAAAACCGAAACAAACCAAAATTAAATGAAATGTAATGAAATGAAACAATAAGACAAAATTGAAATGGAAAAAAAATGAAAAAATATTAAAATAAGATAACATAATAGATAAATCGTATAGGTTCTTCAGTGTTGAAAATGCCTCAAAGTCGAGAGGCGAAGAGTTCTAAGAATCATCTCGGGCCCGAAGTCGATACAGCCTCAAAGTCGAGAGGCGAAGAGTTCCAAGGACCACCTCCAACCGAAATCGAAGCATCAGCAGTTTCGTGTTGTGCAGTGCAAGTTATACGTATCCGTCGGGGTCTAAGGATTTGCACTCACATGGGCAGGATATTGCTTGCTCCCACTGGCGTCTTTACTTGGGTTTGGTGCAAAAAGACCTGTGAGTGACCCAAAGGGAGTGGACGTCAGATGGAACCATTTCACAGTCTCGAGAGCTTTGCGACATCCAGGCTTAGCAAGGCGACAAATCTGTAATAGTCCTCAAGAAACTTACGCTCTGCTTTGGAACCCTGACGTCAGCCTTGATCAACGACCGCACGGGAATGGACCCTGGCTATGGAGCAATTCCAGGAACTTCCCCAGATATGTTTTGCGTATGGCTACGTTAAATGTAGGAACACTTACAGGAACGGAGAGGAGCTGATTTTACTGATGAAGGAAAGGAAAATTGGCATGTTTGGTTTATGTGAGACAAGACTTGCGGGAAAAGGGCACAGTGAAGGAGCATATATCAAGCATGGAGTATGATTATTATTACATGACGAAGTAGCACAAAGAATCAGGAGAGTAGATAAAAAAAAAGGCTTTCGGCTTCTTGGCAAGTGAAATGAATTTCACTTTTATATAAGTCTACGCACCACAGCGCCGACCGAAGAAAGAAAAGTATCATATGAAGAAAGCTTCTAAGAAGCATTCCAATGCAGAGTGAGAGAGACTAGAGCCGAAGATGCTGCAAGAGAAGGTTTGGAAGAAAGGTGGAACGCCTTCCATTCGGCCATCACAAGACTTGACGAGGAAATCATGTAATGTAAGACAATGAAAAGAGAAAGCAAACACCCTGGTAGACCCAAAATGGTAAAGAAGCTGTAAAAAAAAAAAAAAAAAAAAAAATCCGAAAATGGATGAGTAAAAAAAAAAATAAAAAAATTAACAAATAAAATAGATAAATGAAGAGAAACTCCATAGAAATATATTAAAACTAGAAGAGGCAGAAAAAGTGAAAAACCAGGAAAAAGATCAATCGCGGCAGAAAATTGGGAGAAACCTGGAAAGGGCTTTGCTAAGCAGCAACTGGAAAGCTACAAAAGGGGCATCAGCACCGCCGTCATATGCTGTTCCTCAAGTTGAAAAAGGAGAAGAACTGTTAATAGACACTAAACAAATCAACAGATGAAAAAATACTAAAATTGGTTAAATATACAAAAAAAAAAAAAAGACGTGAAACCAAATGAACCTGAGAACAATGTAGAGGAATTTCTACAACAAGGACGAAGGACCAGTCGCAGTTGATGGAATAAAAAGTCCTTAAAACAAATGAAAAATGGTAAAGTAGTACGAAAAGACACGATATCTCTCTCTCTCTCTCTCTCTCTCTCTCTCTCTCTCTCTCTCTCTCTCTCTCTCTCTCTCTCTCTCTCTCTCTCTCTCTCTCTTTTTTCTCTCTCTCTCTGTTTACTACACGGTTTTCATATCACATAGCATTATCCTTTTTAAAGGTGGATTGAAGGACGAGGGCACGACTGTGAACATGATGGCCAGGCTGATGAGCTAAGGAGAAGAAGAAGGTGTACTTATCTCGAACTGTCACAGTAGGTCAGGGGAGGGCACGGAAACCGTAGGTCCTCTCTCTCTCTCAATCTCTCTCTTTCTCTCGCTCTCTATCTCTCTCTCTCTCTCAATCTCTCTCTTTCTCTCGCTCTCTGTCTCTCTCTCTCTCTCTGACTCTCTATCTCTATAGAGCTCTATTTCTCTCTTTCGACAAGGTAACCCAATAAAACCTAAAGGATTATAAAAGATGAATGAAATCGTTTGACTTCAGCCAGAACATAAAGTGTATATGTATATGCATGTGTATGTGTATATAAATATGTATGAATTATTTTTTTTATTATATCTTATTCTATTTATCTTTAATACTGAACTATACTCATTCAGCTGAGGGTAACCCATGGAATGAAATTCTATCCCCGTTATTCATTCATTTCTTTTCAATTTAATTTATTTTTATTTATTACTTTTTCTATTCTATTTTTCTTACACTATTTTCTTATTCAGCTGAGGGTAACCCGGAAATTGAAATTCGAAACAGATAATTACCATTGTATTACCATTACCCTTATTCATACCATTACCACTGTATCATACCGATGCCATTACCATAGTACCATTCCGATGCCATACCATTTTGATTCCATGTACCAGTGTCATGCAGCCTTCTTATGCTTTCCGAAATTTCCCATTTTGTATGGGGTGTCCCCAGTCCATGCTCGTATTAAAGAACGTTTTTAAGCCTTCATCATATTATCTGTTTCTGGGTCGTAATTTCGCCCATATCATCCCATAAAATCTTTCTTGTTTTCGAACAAGAATTAACGTCAATCTTGAGCCACTAGGGAGTGAATGTACTGGCGGTTCAAGTAGTTGTCTACTGTTTCTTTCTCCGCCTCATATAGGTTTCGAAGAAAAGAAAGGTGCGTGTCTGTTGAAGGCTCCTCTATGACTTCGGGTTTTTCCTCTCTTTTTGGTCTGAAGATACAAGGTACCCACGATGCCCGCCTTTCAAAATCAACGAACATAGGATACCATGATGGTCTCCTTTCAGAATACTTCCTTTCTTTACGGGTATTACTGCCAAAGCCTACCTGAAAGAGATACCTGACGCTTTCTACTATCGTATCGTCCCATTCGTTAACACTTTCCCTCGCTTTTATCCTCTTCTAATGTCGAACCTGGCTCATTAGATACAGACCATTGCTCGGGAGGTTGCTTTCGTATGTGCAGACTACTTGTTTTTCAGATTCATAAAGGTTGTGAAGGAGAGCCAAGTTTTTGTATTTGGCTGCGCTTTCGGTGCCATTACCTTTCTGGAGCGATCTGAAGTTTACAGGGATGAAGGATGCGCGCCTTTCGAAGTCAATCCTAATAGGAAACCATGAAGGAATCCTTTCTCTTTCTTTAACACAAGAAAATGGCTTACTGAGAGCGAAGGATCCGGTCGAGGATGAGCCTGCTGCCCGATTCACTTTCCGTGACATTTGGAATACAACTGGTACGAACGACGCTCGCCTTTCGAAATCTATCCTTATGGGGAACCAAGAGGGAACCCTTTCTCTTTCTTTTATACAAGAAATTGGCTTACTGGGAGCCAAGGATACGGTCTAGGCCTAGCCTGCTGCCCGATTCACTTTCAATGGTTTTTTGAAGACTACAGGGATGAAGGACGCTCTCTTTTCGAAATCTAAGTTTATAGGGAACCAAGAAGGAACCCTTTCTCTTTCTTTTATACAAGAAATTGGCTTACTAAGAGCCAAAGACCCGGTCTAGGCTGAAACTGCACCCCGATTCACTTTCAGTGGCTTTTCGAAGACGACTGGGATGAATGACGCTCTCCTATCGAAATCTATATTTATCGTAAACCAAGAAGGCATTCTGTCTTTTTCCCTAGTGTATTGATTTGGCTCAATGGCCGAGGACTCTTTCAGAGGAATTTTGGATTCATCCGTATTCTTTTTATATCCGAAGGTCAATGGGACTAACGAAACGCGCCTTTGGAAGTATAGTTGAATGAGGAACCATTCCTAAAAGCTCTTGAAAAAACATCTAATGCTTTCGAGGGCACTGTTTAGGAATCCTGGCAACCAATTCGATTCATTCCCGTGGTCAGTGGAGCAGAGGACTGGTGACCATTCGCAGGAAGCCTCGTCACCAGGAGAGACGTCGTTGGAGAGGAAAAACATATCTTCTGGTAGAGTGGACCCGAACAGCTTGCACAAACCCCAAAGGAATATGTGAAGTTTGTCGCCGAATTTGTCCATTCTATTTTAAACGAAAACCCGATATGCATGTGAAAAAACTTTAAGGTTATTGGTACACCATAGGTAACATTAATACTCTCACCTCCTACTTTGAATAATGTTTGTTTTCCAAGAAATTGCTTCTCGCAATAGTAAAAGATATTTCAGTATTTTTTCTTAACCTTCACTACAAGGTCATCCTCTCAACTGAATAAACTTATTAGAAAGGAAATAAATTTGACGAATATATTCATAATCCTGTACTTAGCTAAGTAAAATCTTATAACTTCATGCAGGAAATATGTGAAGTGTTACAATATAGTAAAAAGAATATTCAATACTATATGTATATGCATACGTATATATAAATGTATATGTATATCAATGTGTATATTTAATACCTTGAATGTGCCACAAAAGACCATTGCGATCACACAGAAGAAGCCCTTGTTATAAAAAAGAACTCCGGTTTATTATCAGACAGTATTTATATTAAAAAAAATAGAGGAAACGTGAGAAATTTATAGAAGAAGACTGTTCCACACAAACCACCCTCACACGCACATACAGACGCACACATACGCAAACACACACACACACGCGCGCGTGCATACACACACACACATACACACACATACACAAACACACACACACACACACACACACACACACACACACACACACACACACACACAATATATATATAATATATATATATATATATATATATGTATATATATATATATATATATATATATATATAGATATATATTCGTTCACTTTAAACCCACTATCGGAGAAATAATATCGGGAGTACAGAAACACTGTATATTTCGACTACTATCTGTAGTCCTCTTCAGCATAATGGTTACAAGAAGTTAGAGTACAGATATAAATGAGTTAGTGAGGGGTGCAGAAAAGGGTATGGGGAAAATGAGGGGACTCAGGTTACATGCCCTTGATATGCTTGGGTCAAGGAAGGACAGTTGGTGGTATTTTGTCCGACCGCTCTTGACATTAATTTATTGACTGCTATCCTCGTAATGCAATCTGGGGACCACTGTCCTTTTGAGGTATTGAAGTGGCCCCCAGATTTACTCCATACATACATACATACATACATACATACATACATACATACATACATACATACATACATACATACATACATACATACATACATACATACATACATACATACATACATGCATGCATATTTACATACATACATACATACATACATACATACATAAAATACATACATACATGCATACACACACACACATACATACATACATACATACATACATACATACATACATACATACATACATACATACATTCGCACATACATATATACATACATATATTACATACATGCATCCATACATACATGCATACATACATATATTCATACGTACACACACACTTTGTTACGGGCTGGCTGGTTAGTGAAGAGACGTTACGTATAACGGATAAGTGCTTAAGAACCAGCTCACTTCTAGAAGCCACTGTATGACTGAACTATCTGGTCAGGGCCTAGATAATTCGTAAGACTAGAAGTAAAGGTAACAAAGAAGATTCCAGGAAAGGAATATTAAACTAGCGATAAAACTAGTAAACGAAATTATTAATATGGAAAATATTTACAGGCAATCAACACAAAAGAGAATGGGCAGTAGGGTCAATGGGACCGTTACATGATTATAAGAATATGGAAATTATCGTTCAAATAAGAAACACAAGATACGTATACAATATGGTACTATCTAAGTACAAAGAGATCAGGAACATGCATCAGAATAAGTAATAAGTACAAATATAAGTAAAGTAATGCAATGTATATCAGACACGTAATGTAGGCAAAAAGGGTGATCACTTCACACCAATCGTCTCATGAGTCTAAACTTCCAGTTTTTATCAAGAGATAAGATATGCGAGAAATGACGACGAGTGAGCGATTTCCACCGCTTATATACCATTGGACCGGAAGCGGGATACTTCCGGTGAAGTGTGCGAGTGAGTGAAAGGGGGGGAGGAGGGTAAGTTAACACACGTCAACATGGGTAGTTTTAGGACCCTCGACTCGCTTGAACAATCTACTTATTTAGTAACTGTCAAATCTGTGCGCTCCGAACTATTCAGGATTTCGCTTGTCTGTTTGTTCTACAAGAGTGCGCACCTTTCTCCGCACGTAGGCAAGATTACATATAGTGGACGGGCGTTACTGCTTAACATTGTTATAATACATACATAGACAAGAAATATGAACATAGTTATGTAATACAAAGGAACACAATTCTATAACATAATTACACATATGACGTAATATCTAATATTACGTTACACCTCCACCGTTTGGGAAAGCTTTTCACTTTCTGTTGAAAAGCTATGTTCTAGAAAGGACGTCGGCTAAAACATTAAAGACGCCTTTTATATGATGAATTGTTAGATTAAAGGGTTGGAGAAATAAACTCCAACGTGTAAGTCTCGGATTCTTGTTTTTCATAGTCTGTAGGAACTTTAAGGGGTTGTGATCCGAATATACTTGAATGGTAGTTGAGGAACCCAGGTAGACTTCGAAGTGGATAAGGGCCTGGACCAAAGCGAGCGTCTCCTTCTCAATTGTTGAGTAGTTCTTCTGCGCAGGGGACAGCTTCTTGCTGTAGTAGGCGATAGCGTGAAGAACTTCATTGTGTTCTTGCAAGAGGGCGGCACCGATACCGGTGTCACTGGCGTCGACTTGCAGAAGAAAGGGTCGTTGGAAATCGGGTGCCCTTAGAACTGGTGCGTTAGTGAGAAGGGACTTCAGGTTTTTGAAGGCCGTCTCACAGGTAGGTGTCCACACGAAGTCGTGGTCTTTTCTCAACAGGTCAGTCAATGATTCTGCTACATCTGAAAAATTTGGACAAAAACGGCGATAATAGCCACTCATTCCAAGGAATCGACGTACCTCTCTACGATTAGTGGGTGTTGGTACATCATTGATGGCTTTTATCTTGGCGTCTATTGGAAACACTTGGGAATTTCCAACTTTAAATCCCAAATAGGGGACCTGTGTATGTCCGAAATCACATTTGAACAAATTGATGGTAAGGTTTGCTTGGTCTGCTCTATAAAAGAAATTATTTAGGTGTTCAATGTGTTCTGTCCAAGACTGACTAAATATTATCACATCATCTAGATAAGTTTTAACTCCTGGCAATCCTGCAACAAGATTACTTATCATTCTTTGGTAAGTGGCAGGGGCATTTTTAAGCCCAAATGGCATTGCTCTGAATTGGAACAATCCCTCTTCCGTAATGAAAGCGGTAACTTCTCTTGAGCGAGGGTGTACAGGGATTTGATAGTATCCCCTTAACATATCCAACTTGGATACATACTTGGCAGTTCCTAGGCTGTCTATGATATCATCTATCCTAGGGATAGGAAAAGCATCGGCCTTAGTATGGGCATTGATTTTCCTGTAGTCAATGCACAGGTGATAAGAATTGTCAGATTTAGGGACAAGAATGCAAGGAGATGCCCAAGGACTACTGGAGGGTTCAATTATTCCCTGTTGAAGCAGAGTGTTTATTTCTGCTTTTATGAACTCCTTCTTTTTTGGATTGACTCTATAAGGGGCTTGTTTGATAGCTCTTGGCGAGTCTAGAATTATTTCATGTTCTATCAAAGAAGTGAATCTTGGGGAATCTAGAAATAATTTTGGAAAACTTCTTAAGAGAGAAAGAATGTCTTTACCTTGTTTCTCAGATAAGTGTCCTACTTTTATCTGAAGATTTTGTAGTATCTGAGAGTTTTCCAAGGGAATCTCAGGAGGATTAGGCAGGTTATCAGGAGGCTCTTCCGATTCTATTGTGGTAGAGCTGTAAATTGGAATTGGATCTCTGGAATGATAAGGTTTTAAGGTATTTATGTGACAGAGACGGGAACTCTTTCTTCTGTCTGGAGTTTTGATTATGTAGTTGAGATCACTGGCTCTGGACAAGACTTCATAGGGTCCTTTGTATTTAGCCTGCAATGGATCTCTTGGTATGGGAAGATAAAGTAACACTTGATCTCCTGGAGAGAAAGTTCTAAGTTTAGAATTTTTATCATACCGACCTTTCATTACTCGTTGAGCATTCGTCAAGTTCTCTCTTGCCAACTTCCAAGCTTCTAACAACTTCTCGGTGACCTGGGACACGTATTTCAAAGAAGGAACAGGTGGTTCTTCTTTCATCCATTGTTCATGAAGTATCTTTAGGGGGCCACGGACTTCATGACCGAAGACTAATTCTGACGGGCTGAATCCAAGGCTTTCTTGAATTGTTGTTCGGGTGGCGAACAACAAAAAGGGGAGTCCGTCTTCCCAATTTCGAGTGTTCTCAGCACAGAAGATTCTTAACATTGTCTTGAGCGTTTGATGAAAGCGCTCTAGAGCACCTTGTGATTGAGGATGATAGGCGGAGGAAGTTACATGATTTATACCTAGTGTTACAAGAGTTTCTCTAAACTTGTTGGAAAGAAAATTACTTCCTTGGTCACTTTGAATGTTCTTAGGAAATCCTACCATAGTAAAATATTTCAACATTTCTCTGATTATGTTTTGAGCTTTAATATTTTTCAAAGGAATTGCTTCTGGAAAACGAGTGCTCATACACATGATTGTGAGAATGTACTGATTTCCTTTACTTGAAGGAGGTAAAGGTCCTACACAGTCAATAAGAACTTTTTTAAATGGCTCTTCCATTACAGGAATGGGATGGAGTGGAGCTTCTACAATTTTCTGGTTGGGCTTACCTACAAGTTGACATGTATGACATGTTTTACAATATTGGGCAACATCTTTGACAACCGTGGGCCAATGGAAATGTTGGGTTATGTTGAACAAGGTCTTTCTTACCCCTAAGTGACCTGCTAAGGGAGTATCATGAGCCAATCTTAGAACATTATTCCTGAAACCAAGAGGGAGGACTATTTGATTCCTTACTTGCCATGGCTGGTCAGCGGTTGCGGTGGATGCTCTCCATTTTCGCATTAGGACTCCGTTTTCTATATAGAAACCTCGTGACATATTTTCAACTTCTTCTGGAGATGAAACAATCTCGTACAAATTTTTAAGAGAAGGATCTGACTTCTGTTCTTTGATTAATTCTGCTCTAGATAGAGAAACTGGTGAAGAAGAAGATGGGTCAGTTTGGGAGAATAGGGATTCTAAATTATAGGTCTCCTCTTCAGATTTCTTGTACTGAGATCTGGTTACAGCACAAGCGGGAAACAACTGTAAGTTATCTGAAGGTTCTACTGAGGTCTTAGGATTATTTGTTATTAAGGGAGAAATGACTTTGCTTCCAGCGATGTCATTGGCCAACAATAAGGATATTCCTACTATGGGAAGAGAGTCTACTACTGCTACTTTAACCATTCCGGTTGTTAAATCAGACCGCAAGAAAACATTATGTAATGGACATTTTACAATTCCTCCAACTCCTTCTATCAATATATCATAACCTGTATATGACTCACCCAGATTCTGCAAGACAGAATTTAAAATCAGACTTTGCTTTGCTCCTGTGTCTCGGAGTATGGAAATAGGATATTGTTGTGAACTACTACTATGAGATATAGTTCCTGAAGATACAAATGGTTTGAAACAAGGATCATGATCTGATGAGGAGGGTTCTACATTACTTGACAATACCGGCTTCTTTGGTAGTTTATCCTGAATAGAGGATTTTGAATCATCTGATTTTATATTACTTACAAGAGTTGGTGTCTTATTGGAGAATGAGGGTGTCAGTCTCTTTCTGCAATTAGAAATGTGATGGCCAACCTGTTTACAATATGAACAAGTTACAGGGGGATTAGTCTTAAACCTTTCCATTCTTTGCCAAGGTTGGTTTGGAGGATATTGATTGAAATCAGACCTGTAACTGAAATGTGATGGGCTAGACTGATTTTCAAAGTGTTTCTTTGGGGACCAAGGATCAGAGTATTTTGTTGAATCTGGAATATATGACTTTGACTTTTGGGATTCCATTTGTCTTGACTTAGGTTTATGATTTAGTGTGAACTCATCAGCCAATACAGCAGCTTTAGTTAAAGTTTCGGGAACATGATCATCTATAAAAATCCTAAGATCTGTCTCTAAGGTATTCTTAAACTGCTCCAATAAAATCAACTGTTTAAGTCTATCTAAGGTGTCCGTTTCACTAGCCAAACACCACCTATTGAATAACCTCTCTTGTTGAGCCGCATATTCTACGTATGTTAACTGAGGTGTCTTCCTATAATTACGGAATTTCTGTCTATAGGCCTCTGGTATTAGTTCATAAGCTTTTAAAATACAAGCTTTCATATTATCATACTCGCTTTCTGCTTCTGAAAGAGAAGTATAAATTTGCTGAGCCTTACCCTTAAATTGTGTTTGAATGATTAATGGCCAATTTTCTTTAGGGATTTGTAACTGTTGCGCCAATTTTTCCCACTGAAGAAAGAAAATTTCTGGCTCTCCTTCTGAAAATTTGGGTAAAAGTTTTACATACTTTGAAATATCTATATGACCTTCCTGAACTACGGGTTGTCTATCAACAATCCTAGCTTCTACTTCTGCCTTCTTTAATTCTAACTCTGCCAATTTGACTTTAGTTTCGTTCTCTCTTTCTATTTGTTTCACTTTAGCTTCCTCTTCTCTAGCTCTAAATTCTGCCTCAATTTGCATTTGTTTCAGTTTAGTTTCCTCCTCTTTAGCTACTTGTTTCGCTTTAGCTTCCTCTTCTCTAGCTCTAAATTCTGCCTCAATTTGCATTTGTTTCAGTTTAGTTTCCTCTTCTCTAGCTTTAAATTCTGCCTCGATTTGCATTCGTTTCAATTTAGCTTCCTCCTCAATTTCTACTCTCCTGACCTTTAATTCAATCTCCTTAATCTTAAGTTCGGTTAGTCGTGCCTCTATTTCTAACCTATTTGAAGGAATTTGTATAGCTGTAATCTCTTCTGGAGATAAGATATCATCTTCGATCAGATTTTCAACGAGTTCCTGAAGTATTTTTTTCTTTCGCAAACTTGTATCAATGTCTACTCCAAAGTGCTTGCCTATTTCTATCAAAGTGTCTTTAGTTTGTTTCTTTAAGAAACTTACCTTGGGATTTTGAACGAATTCTTGAATTATATCATCCATCTCTATAAGAATGTGTTAAATACCTGATCCAATATCCTTGGCAAGGGTCGCCACTTTGTTACGGGCTGGCTGGTTAGTGAAGAGACGTTACGTATAACGGATAAGTGCTTAAGAACCAGCTCACTTCTAGAAGCCACTGTATGACTGAACTATCTGGTCAGGGCCTAGATAATTCGTAAGACTAGAAGTAAAGGTAACAAAGAAGATTCCAGGAAAGGAATATTAAACTAGCGATAAAACTAGTAAACGAAATTATTAATATGGAAAATATTTACAGGCAATCAACACAAAAGAGAATGGGCAGTAGGGTCAATGGGACCGTTACATGATTATAAGAATATGGAAATTATCGTTCAAATAAGAAACACAAGATACGTATACAATATGGTACTATCTAAGTACAAAGAGATCAGGAACATGCATCAGAATAAGTAATAAGTACAAATATAAGTAAAGTAATGCAATGTATATCAGACACGTAATGTAGGCAAAAAGGGTGATCACTTCACACCAATCGTCTCATGAGTCTAAACTTCCAGTTTTTATCAAGAGATAAGATATGCGAGAAATGACGACGAGTGAGCGATTTCCACCGCTTATATACCATTGGACCGGAAGCGGGATACTTCCGGTGAAGTGTGCGAGTGAGTGAAAGGGGGGGAGGAGGGTAAGTTAACACACGTCAACATGGGTAGTTTTAGGACCCTCGACTCGCTTGAACAATCTACTTATTTAGTAACTGTCAAATCTGTGCGCTCCGAACTATTCAGGAATTCGCTTGTCTGTTTGTTCTACAAGAGTGCGCACCTTTCTCCGCACGTAGGCAAGATTACATATAGTGGACGGGCGTTACTGCTTAACATTGTTATAATACATACATAGACAAGAAATATGAACATAGTTATGTAATACAAAGGAACACAATTCTATAACATAATTACACATATGACGTAATATCTAATATTACGTTACAACATACATACATACACATATACATACATACATACATACATACATACATACATACACATATACATACATACATACATACATTCATACACATATTCGAACACACATCCGTTGTTCCTCTGAGCATGATTCTTCTTAGTAGTAGCTAGACTTTATCAAATTACAGAACGTGTAGGCCTACTTTATGTCGTCACACTTGAATCACGTGAAACATCTATGACGTCACAGCCAAGTCACGGGTGCCATTAAAAATAGATTTAAAAATATCCACCGCTCAAAAAATAAATAACTAGATAAACAGATGAATAATAAAAATATAAAAATAATCCTCCGCTCAAAAAATCAGCCACTCTAAGAAAAAATACACATCCGTTGTTCCTCTCAGCATGATTCTTCTTAGAAGTCGCTGGACTTTATAAAATAACAGAACGTGTAGTGCCTACTGTATGTCGTCACACTTGAGTTCGGGGAAGCGTCAACGAGCCAAGCGATTATCATCGCTACGAAGGACCTTCGTGACCGACACTTCTCCTTGCAGTGGCGGTAGGCTGCGAGGACCCAGGTCCTGGAAAGTCTCCACCTCCGGGTCAAGAAATAAAAAACAAAAAACAAAAATCAAAAGACAAAAAAAAAAGAACATTTCAAGAAGATCTTCTGAGCCGAGACCCGGAGCTTGAAAGGTCTCAGAAAAAAAGGGCCACAGCTCAAGCATCTGACCATCGCTGAAAAAAGAAAAAGAAAACGAAAAGAAACAAATGAAACGGAACGAAACAAAATGAAATGAAATGTAATGAAATGAAACAATAAGACAAAATTTAAATGGAAAATAAAAATAGAAAAAAATAATAAAGAAAAATAATATAACAACAGATAAATCGTATAGGTTCTTCAGTGTCGACAATGCTTCAAAGTCGAGAGGCAAAGAGTTCTAAAAACCGCCTCGGCCCGAAGTCGATACTGCCTCAAAATCGTCAGGCGAAGAGTTCCAAGGACCACCTCCAACCGAAGTCGAAGCATCACACTTTCCGTATGTTCGCATATGTGTATGTATGCATGCATATATGTATGTATGTATATGTATGTATGTATGTATGTATGTATGTATGTATGTATGTATGTATGTATGTATGTATGTATGTATGTATGTATGTATGTATGTATGTATGTATGTATGTATGTATGTATGTATGTATGTATGCATGGAATAAAAGTGTGAAAGGAGGTGGAAGGGGAGGAAGAGAAGGTGAGGAGAAACGGGAGGAAGGAGGAAGATGAAAAGGACGAAGAGAAGTGGAAGGAAGAGGAAGAATAGGAAAAGGAGGAGGGAGAGGAGAAAAGGAAGAAGAGAAAGGAGATGAGTGACTACAGTAATGAAACAGAAAAAAATGAGGATTGTAACCGTTAGTTTTGGATACACAATGGGAGAGCGGCAAAATATATACCCTCTTCGGTTTTTTTTTTTTTTTTTTTTTTTAATATTTAGAGTTTGGGATATAATCTCCCAAATGGAAACTGTCTTCCCTACCGAGTCTAAGGGAGTGTCCCTCCTAGTATACTTTATCTCTGGCGACGCAGTTGCTTGTTTATATAGGGTAATATGCCTATTTAAACATGTCAGGTGTAGGATGTGGGATAGGAAATATGTTTAGGATAATAATATATGTGTGTTAGTTGCATTGTAATGGCTATCTTTCATGAGTGTGCCTAGATATGATGTATGTATAGGAGTTACAATAATATAGCTTGGTAGGAATAAGGAAATGTTAATGAACTGTCTGGTAACACTATGTACTTGTTGGGCGGTGGCGTGATGATGTGTTGTATTGTCTGAGTCAGATGTTTATGATTAGGAAATGTGAAATTCAAGCATGTGACATATAATGGAAGGGTACAGGGTGAATAAGGAAGGAAAGATGGGACAGACGATATGATTATGATAATTATTACAACATAAACTAACATTCATACAATGTTTTCGATTTTATTCAGACGTGGAAAGCTATTCCTTTGGTTTTTTCGATTTTTTTTTTTCGGGGGAGGGGATCTCTTTTTTTCTAATTATTCTGTTTTTTATAAGATATTTTTATTCAGCTGAGGGAAGGTTCTCCCGATGTACGCTACCATTCCCATGGTACCAATGGCCATATCAATAGTCACTATTTTGATTTGGTTTTGTGCCAGTATGACTTCCAGCTAGGTTTAAGGATCTCCTTTCTTTTGAGGGCTATTCTTTCTCTTTTTTTATTTATTATTATTATTTTTTACTTATACAAGCCCACCGGCTGCGCCGGCCAGGCTTCGCCTGGGGGCTTGGCCTTCGGCAATGCTCGCTGCGCTCGACTCCCTTACTTGTAACCCCTTGGTCTGTTCGTAAAGGTGAGGAAACGCCTTCTCATGTTCACTTTTTAGCGCTTGGTTCAATTTCCTATTCTTCATTAACTCTCCTTTACTGAACTTCTTTTCCTTCGTCACCCAACTCCAGAAGTGACGATACCGTTGCATCTTTAACTTTGACGAATCCCCGGCCATCCTTCCCAACCACCACCTGTGTGTGTGACCGAATTACCACCGTATAGTATAAATCACAGAAAATAAGTTTCTACATCAAACTGAATATAATTTAGAGCTCTTACCTCTATTCAGTAGACGAAGGCAGTGACTTGAAATGCAGAAGATTGTGACGTCATGTCGTCATTGCTTGGAACTGTACGTAATATTCTAATATACTCATTATGCCTCATAAATGCTAAGTCAAGAGTTGGCTATACTTTTAAATAATAACTATGAAAAATTTAAATATTAATGGTCAGAAAATATGTAATCGGAAAAGTGGAAATTAATTACCTCTATTCAGTAGACGAAGGCAGTGACTTGAAATGCAGAAGATTGTGACGTCATGTCGTCATTGCTTGGAACTGTACGTAATATTCTAATATACTCATTATGCCTCATAAATGCTAAGTCAAGAGTTGGCTATACTTTTAAATAATAACTATGAAAAATTTAAATATTAATGGTCAGAAAATATGTAATCGGAAAAGTGGAAATTAAAAATTTGGCAAATTGGAAAATTAGTAGTCGTGACGTCACCCGCTCAGAGGTGGGGCTCTTTAGGACCCACAGAGCTGATGTCATGACGTCATATCTCTTCTGATTGGCTAGTTTTTATTAACTCTCCTTTACTGAACTTCTTTTCCTTCGTCACCCAACTCCAGAAGTGACGATACCGTTGCATCTTTAACTTTGACGAATCCCCGGCCATCCTTCCCAACCACCACCTGTGTGTGACCGAATTACCACCGGACGGCGTAAGCAACCATTAATTTTTTTTATATTAGATCTTTTTAGGCAGGTTTGTATTTTTTGTCATTCTAGGCCGTTTTGTAATTTTTCTTGACGGTTTAACTGTCTATTGAGGGCATTATTTGGGCTTATCTCCTCCAGCCGCATTCCTGCAGCTCGAGGAGGTCCATGAAGAGGAACCTGAGCCGGTTGCAGGCGAGCCTCCTGTCCACGACGTCGCGGACAGAGGCGAAGATGTCGTTGAGGACCTTCGCTCCGACGGGAGATCCTAAGGCTGACCTCTACAGGCGCTCCCCTGCGACCTGAAGTAGTTGGAGGACAGCCCATAACGCCGTCTCGTCTCCCTTCGCCAGGAGAGAATGTGCGCAGGCTGCGATCCGCTTGGCCGGTAGAAGACCTTCGAGGTAGAGATAGACGATGAAGAGTAAGAGGGCTGTGCCTCCTCTCTCTTTTGCGCTTTCTTCTCTTCGCATTCAGGCTCTTGATGGGCATTCTGGGCTTTGGGGGTGACTGCACCTCCCCGGTCTTGGAAACGATGTTGGCACTCTTTGTACAGCTGGACTGCGAAGGCGCTGGCCACCTCTTTATACAGATTGGCCACGATGAAGACGCACAGCTTGGTATACGTCTCCGCATACGTTGGCGTCTTCATGGCAAACCTGCAAATCAAACCGGCTGACCTCTCGATCATCTTGGGATACTTCCGGAGGAGGCGGACCATGTTTTTGGCCGTTGACTCGAACCTCCTCTGGGTTATCCTGTTGAGGAAGAAAATGAAGAGTCCCGCTCCTGAAGGGTCCTTGTCGACGAAGACCGGCCTTCGGTCCATGGGAGACCAGTCCATGGCGTGGGCCTCTGGCCGACGTTGGAGCGACGTAAGGGGGCGGCGACCCTGGGACCCCCCCTGTTGGGGTTGTCTTTCAATGGGGGGGGGGGGCTAGCGCTCTCCGTGTTGCTGGAAGCCTTTCCTGTGGCACTTGGGTCTACAACACTTTCTTTAGAATTTTCCTCCTTTTCTTTTATTTCATTTTCTGACATTTTCCTATATTTTTTTCCTCTTGCTTTCTGTGCATCATTTCCATTTATTTGCTTTTTTCTTCCATATTTCCTAATTCTATTTCTTTATTTGTTTCTTTAGTCACTTTCTTATCGCTTTCCATATTTTTTTGATAACTGTCTCTTTTCTTCTTCTTCAGCCCTCGATAAGGCGCTCTGACAGTCCTGCCGAAGAAGGAATTCGGCCATGTCCCACGGGAAAGGGTTCGACCAAGGTCTCGACAATTACCAGCTTGCAAGTGCGGACCTGGACGTACACGTCCCCTTTGTGGTCGCGGAGGAACTGTGTCCTCCGCAGGGACCTCCCGTCGGGCGAGATGGCGTCCCCCGCGCCGCCGAAGGATGAGCCGAAGAAGGTCTTGTTGTTGATAAACGACATAAAAGATAACCCAAGTGCCACAGGGTATCCTGGTCTCGCACCACGATATCATTTGCATTGGAATATGTACAAGAAAAGTTCTTGTCTGTGAACAAAAATTACTGTTGATTGTATTCTTTCCTTTCTCCATATGAGCTGTATTAATTCAGTCAATTTTCTTTCTAAAACTTCTCCACCTAATTTTAGAAATTCTACTTGGATATTATCTCTTCCTGGAGCTTTATTACTGTCTAAACCTCTGATGCATTTTCTTATTTCCTCCAGCGATAGTTCTCCAGATAATCCTCTGGTCTTTGTATATCTTTACAAATCAAAGGATTTTCAGGTTCAGGTCTATTTAAGAGTTCCCTAAAATATTCTTCCCATTGTTCCATTACCTCTTTTTCATTAATCAAAATCTCACCATTTTTACCTTTTATCATTTTTGTTCTTGGTTGATATCCCTTCCTAAGTTTACTTACTCCTTCATATTGTTCCCTAACCTTGCCTTCTTTAGCATCCTGATCTATTTTATCTAACTCTTTGTTTATCTGTTGCCTTTTCTTTCTTCTAATTATACGTCTAGCTTCTCTCGTCTTCTCCTGCAATATTCTTGTTAGTTCTCCATCAGTCGTATTTATCAACCATTTGGCTTTTGCTAGTTTTCTTTCTTCAACTATTTTTTTGCATTATCAAAAAATTTATTTCTGTTTTGTCTTTCTTTAAATCCAATTATTTGCTCTGCTGCTCCCTTAATTACTTCTTCAATTTTTCTCCATTCATTGTCAGCATTGGTCTTGTCTCCCTCCTCTGTCTCCTCAATTGCAGAAAATCTATTTTGTATATATTCACTTGGTATTCAGTCAATTGTTGTTCCATCTTCAATTGTTGAACATTATAAAGCTTTTTCTTTTCCGCTCTAAGGTTTTTAGTAACCTTTAATTTGGTTCTAAGTTTAGTTATGACAAGAAAGTGGTCACTATCACTCTAAGCTCCTCTGAAGGCCCTTACGTCCTGCAGAGCACTTCTAAATTTCTTATTTAGTAAAATATGATCTATTTGTTTCTTTGTCCTTCCATCCGGTGATATCCATGTGGCTTTGTGTATGTCTTTATACTGGAAAATTGTGCCACCAATTACTAGATTGTTTTGGTGTGCATACGATGCCAACTTGATTCCATTTTCGTTACTTTCCTGGTGTAAACTTTCTTTGCCTATTGTTGGTGTGAAGGCTTTAGTTTCCTTTCCAACTTTCGCATTCATATCTCCAAGGGTGATGGCAATATCCTGTTTTGATATTTCATCCGTTACTTCTTGTAGTTTTTCGTAGAAGTCGTTCTTATCTTGTTCATCGCTATCATTTGTCGGTGCATATGCCACAATCACACTCAAATTAAACCATCTACATTTGAATCTAACTTTAAGTAGTCTTTCATTGATTGGCTGAAACTTTATTAAGAATTTCCTCGCTTTATCGCTCATACATATTCCCACTCCTTGGCTGTGCCTTTCATCTTCCCTTCCACAATATAAGATTGAGTATTCACCCATAGTATATTCTCCACTCCTGCCAAGCCAAAATATCCAGGTTGTACCTCTCCATTTAATTAAAAACCGTCCTTGTATGTCCGGCTCTAAAGAGGCCTCTAACATTCCATGATCCGAATCTTAGATTAATCTTTCCATTTTGAGAGTTCTAGAGCAGGTCCATTGTTTCGCGCAAGGTCGTGATTATTAGAGTCATCCATGTTCCGAGGCTCACTGTTGGTTTCGTTAACTATCAAGGCTTTTACACACACACACACACACACACACACACACACACACACACACACACACACACACACACACACACACACACACACACACACACACACACACACACACACACACACACACACACACACACACACACACACACACACACACACACACACACACACACACACACACACACACACATACACACACACACACACACACACACACACACACACACACACACACACACACACACACACACACACACACACACACACACACACACACACACATACATACACACACACACACACACGCACACACACACACACACGCACACACACACACACACACACACACACACACACACACACACACACACACACACACACACACACACACACACACACACACACACACACACACACACACATTATAGATCAACACCTCACACATACTGTTTCTGCACTCACACAATAATTCATTGTAAACTCCAACGGACCCACACAAAGAGGGAAAGCGAGTCAATTGAGGGATACGTACTCAATCACAACCTAAGGATTAGGAGGCGTGGAGGTGGGGTGGCCTTGTACTCTCGGAAAGCGTTGTGTGCCTCCCAGTTACCCGTCGGCATTCCAGAAGGCCTAGAAACCACATGGGTGCGGTTATATCTTCCCCTCACACTCTCGCCACACATCCTCTATCATTTTGTGTGTAGTGTACCACCCCCCACGATCTCCCTCGGCCGACGATTTGGTGGAACACATTATTAACATGGCAGACAGTTTCAGGGCCAAATACCCCAGTAAGGAAGACTAACGTGAAGGCAGTCAAGTCAAATCAACTTATTGAAGGTATGAATAACACTAATAGTAACGTGCTTAAGTACGAAATTCATACCTCAAATATTAACATTCCTAAATTCACCGGTGATGAAAACACCTTAGGAGTTAATAAGTTTCTTAATAAGATAGATACCTTAATTGTAAGTAAAAATATAATAGATGAAAAAGAAAAATAGAAATTTTAAAGGAGAATGTAGATCCTGAGAAAGATAGAGCTAGGTTTATCATAAATTTCCAGCAAATGGAAGATATAAACAGGTTTGAAGAGTGTAAAAAACTCTTCATTAAATATTTTTTGTCAAAGTGTGATCAGGATCCTATCAGGTCTTTGGTTAGAATGATCAAAGAAGTTAGAACAAGTGAATCAGACAAAGAATACTTAGCTATATTAGATAGATGGTCAAAAGACATGAATTTGTCTTGAAAGATTCAGATTGGACAGAAAGATCTAGTGACAAAATGAAAGTTTCTCAGGTTATAAAATGAATCACATTTGGCCTGTTAAAAAAACAGCAACTCTGATTTAACGGCAGAAAAGCTGTATAAAGATCTCAAGTCAACTATGAATTTAGGGGAGGTAAATCATCTTCTTCAAGGGTGCAGTGAGACCAGAATCATAAATCCATATGTGATGACAGTGGGACAACAGAAAGAAACTAGGAACTCTAGAAGTGAGTATAAGAAAAGAGAATTTGGACATAGACTTAGGAGCCCATCCAGGGATACTAGAATTGTATGTCACAATTGTCATACTTGGGGGCATAAAGCACAAGATTGTTATTATGGAACTATTTGTAGAAATTGCAAATATGAGGGTCATGATGAGTATCGGTGTAGAGACCCACCTTTCAGTATGTATTATCAAAAGATAGGGCATAAAACATATTAATATAGAAATTTCGTATGCACCACGAAGCAAGAAGAAAACCCCAGACACAGAATAAGCCAATATTACAAAACTCCCCATATATATACAAATAGAGAGTATTATGTTAAGGATAAGGGTGATAGAAGGGTGAAAGAAAACTCCAACATCAAAGATAGTTATAAACTGACAATTACAATTGGAAGGACCTCTGTAGGACCTCTCATTGCTGGTAGAGTGTTTAATAAACCATTCAAATATTTATTGATACAGGATCTGTTGTTAATGTTATAACTAGTAGAGTTTTAAACCAGTTGAAACCAGGAGTGAAAATCTTGGGACCAATACATTACTCGTTGCAAGAAGTAACTGGAAATCAGTTAAAAACATTAGGTAAGGTTGAACTAGAAGTTATCTTATATACAAATGAACATTTGCACATTCCAGTGATAGTTGTAGAAGAATCTGTTTTTCCAGGAGATTTATTGATAGGATTTGCAACTATGAGAAAAGAGAACATGATCATATGTCCTGCTGACTTAGGGATCTTAGTGAAATCACAGTTAATCCCATTTCTAAATCAATCAGACTTAAGACCAGTGACAGGAATAAAAGAATCCATCCCTAGAAATACATAGGAAAAATAATTTTTTTACTTTAGATAACGAGGCCGAGCGGTCCAGACCAACAGAAAATAAAGCCATATATAGTGAACCCAACTCAGATGTTCAAGAACATCCCAGAAATTGCTAATTCATCAACTGCAAATGAAACTTTGCAAATTGTGGATGGTGGCGTAATAAAGTCGACATTATTACACTCCAGAGCAATTAACAGGGTCAAAGTGCAGTTGAAAGGAGTCACTGTAGACTCTGAAATTTTAACCATCCCAGAATCAATTAGATTAAAATGTTTGAAATTGGACTCAGGGATTTATAAGTCAAATAAGAACATGGTAGAAAAACTAATGATCCATACTTTGAATAAAGATATAGTCTTAAGGAAAGATACAGAAATAGGATGTTTTCCGGTGTGTACAAAACACATTAAGATTTTAAATGAGAGTACTGTGGAGGCGGAATGACCAATTTCATCAATCTGTTTAGTTCAGGAAGAAATAGAGTTAAGAATGAAATACAAGAATCAACTAGAACCTACTTATTGCCCTAAGTTGGATGAAAATTTAGTTGCTTTGCTTGTGAAGCACAATAAAGCAATTGCTTTGCTGGGGGACGCCTTAGGCAAAACAACTGTTTTAAAACATCAGATTAAATTAAAACCAGGGACTCAGCCTATTTCTAATCCTGCCTTCAGAGTTCCTCACGTTAAATTAGCAATAGTAGATAAACTGATCACTGAAATGTTATCGCAGGATATTATTGAACATAGTAAAAGTGAGTGGAACTTTTCTTTGTTTCTGGTGCCAAAATCAGATGGTACTGTGCGCCAAGTTATTAATTATAAGGAATTGAAGAAGCACATCATACGTGACAGGTTACCATTACTAGTGATAGGGGACATTCTAAGAAGTTTGGGAACTGAGAATAGATATTTTAGCACTATAGATATCAAATCTGCTTTTTGGCAAATAGAGTTGCATGAAGACTCACGAGAGTTCACAGCATTTTCTACTCCAACGGGACACTATGAGTTCAAACGAATGCCATTTGGGTTATGTAATAGTCCATTAATTTACATGAGATTAATGAATACAGAACTAGATGGGTTATTATGGAAACACTGCCAGTGTATTTCTGGATGATATTTTAATAGTTTCCCAGACAGCGGTTGAGCACTTTAAGAAATTAGATTTGATATTCTCAAGACTAGTTGAAGCAGGATTGAAAGTGAAACTTGAAAAATATAAGTTTTTGCAGGACAGTATTATATATTTGGGACATAAGATAGACAGGCATAGACTTAGTACAGTGAATTCAAAGGTTGAAGCAGTAAATAATTTTCAAGTTCCAAGCAATGTAGGAAAAGTTAGAAGTTTCTTGGGATTGACAGGATATTATAGAAAATTCATACAACGATATGTTGACATTGCTAATTCATTAAGTTCTTTGTTGAGAAAGGACTCAAGGTTCATGTGGGGACCTGCACAACAGCAAGCTTTTGACAAGTTGAAAGATAAACTCACGGGTTCTCCAATTTTAATATTTCCAGACTATGATAAAGAATTCATTCTTTGCACTGATGCATCTGACATAGGATTAGGAGGTACACTTATGCAAGAGAGAAATGGGACTTTGAAACCAATAGTTTGCACATCAAGACTTTGTAATAGCGCAGAGAGAAACTACTCTATAACAGAAAGAGAAAGGTTAGCAGTGATATATTCATTAGAAAGTTTTAGAGATATGGCACTGGGATATCCAATCAGAGTGTGGACTGATCACACAGTTATTCAGAACTTATTTAAACATAAGAATCTTAGGGGTAGACTCGTTAGATGGTTTGTAGTACTTCAGTGCTAAGAAGTTAAATTTGAATATATTCCGGGTAAAAATAATGTTACAGCAGATGCACTTTCTAGAAACATTAGCCAACCAATGACAGGGTTGATCAATTTTGTTTGTAGTATAGATGAGTTAGTAACTTTAGATGAGGAAATGCTAATAAGAGAACAGAGGGATGATAAGACATGTGACTCATTAGTCAAGTACTTGATGAACCCAAGAGGAAATCCTCCAAAACTACCAAAGGGGTATAAGATAGAGGAATTTCATTTGATTAATGGACTTTTGTATAGAATAATATTTGTAAGTGGGAAAGATATTTCTAGAGGTCCAGTGAATCAGTTGGTAATACCACAAACTCTTGCAAAAGAGATATTGAAGTTACTTCATGATAGAGATTGTAGTTCATATCCAGGAAAGGATAAAACTTATAGACAAGCACAACTTAAATACTTTTGGCCAGGTATGAAGAAAGATATATATGATTATATAGAAAATTATTTGAAATATGTTAAGGTGAAAGGAAACTCACCAAAACCTACTCCTATGTTTACCTATCCCATACCACAGAAGCCTTGGAAAAGAGTTCACTTAGTTACACTGGAGTTACCTACGTCTGAAAATGGGTATGAATATGTATTTGCTGTCATTGTTTATTTTTCAATGTTTTGTATTTTACAACCCATTCCAAGTAAGAGAGCTAAAACAATTGCTTCAGTAATCTATGTTCAGATAATCTGTAATTTCACTACACCTAAGATCTTAGTTTCAGATAATGGAACTAAATTTAATAACAAAATCTTAGAAAATTTATGTAGTTTATTTAGGATCAAGAAAGTCAATATTTTAGTGAATCATCAAGAAAGTAATGGAGTTGTAGAGAGGTTAAATAAGAAAATGATTACATGTCTTAGAAGTATGATAAATTCTCATAGTTCTTGGAATACTTGGATTCCTTGTGTTAAATGTACTCTGAACAACCAAATTAACATAGCAACAGGAGAAACGCCTCATTTGATTATTTTGGGGAAGGACAAAACTCTTCTATATGAAATCTTGATTGCAGAGCAGAAACCTGTGTAAAATATAGATTATTATATCTCAACTGGGATAGATACTTTTCAGAGTATTCACCAAAGAGTTAGGGAACATATGCAGGAGTATTCACAAGAGATGAAAAAGCAACAACACAAAATAGCACATAAACTAGAATTAAAAATAGGAGATTTAGTCATGGTCAAACTACATTCACCCTATAATAAACTTTCATCAAGGTACTCAGGTCCATATAGGGTAATTGATTCTGCAGGAGAAAATAAATACAAGATCTTACACTTAGAAACTAGAGAAGAATTGATAGGCCATTTAGATGATATGAAGAAGGCTAGGTTACATTTTGATGAAGATAACTGCTGTGATACCCTATGTATCAATTTTAATGAACCAGAAAAGTATAGGGAATATTTTCATAATATTTTACGTGAATTGAATATTAATCTTGATACATTTTACAGATGAAGACTGCAATTCTTTTATTACTGTACTTGGTGAGTGCCCTGGACTGGAACCCGATTCGTCCTGGAGCATTGGTACAACATCAAGGTAATCTAATAATGGTAGACAAGCTTATCAGAATAGTTCTTGATTATAAAAACATAACTGTGATTAAGGATAATGTAGACCAGATTTCTCATAGTAACATACAAGGTTCCCATTATCTATTTTTCCCTAATAAGACAAAAAAAATCATTAATTGTCCAGGTTTAAGTCCTAAATTGGAATTGGTTGAAGGTCTTATCTCAGTTTTTGACACCTGTGAATTACATGGAGGCACATTTTCTACTATTGCTAATACCTTTAATACCATGTATTTAACTGAAGATTCATATATTTCAACCTTCAACATCACATTACCCGAAAACTCTCCCTCTTTGAAAATTAAGAGAAGATCATTGTCAAGATCTCTCTGAAATGATTATTTTACCAATTATATAGTCATTCTTGGTGTCCTCTTTTCTTCAATATTGGTGACTGCACTGACTTCAATTTTTGTATTCAGGAAAATGTCTACGTTAAATTCTATTCGGCATACGTCTCTGCTTGAATTGTTATTGACATTTATGCATTTTGGAGGGGTTGTTTATTTCTTTGAAATGTATATGTTTGACATGTTTTACTGATACCATTTTAACAGTTTATGCAAGGGATATACAAGAAGCTAAATGTTTAATTTAGCTTCTTGTATATGATGATCTCCAAGTATATATTAGCGAGCCCTGTAAGAGGGTAGTAGAAATAATTGGTCGGGACGACCAAGGGTAGCTGTCGAGCCCTGTAAGAGGCTGGTAGATTGAGGTAGACAAGTAGGTAGATAGAGGGGTAGGTGGCGAGGAATTAATTTTACGAATTACGTGTTTTGAAAACAATAGCCGTTAAAAAGTTGTAGAGTTGCATATTCTCGCTCACCGTCCAATGTTTGTAAATACAAGCTAGGGGATCGATAGAGGTGCTGATGTTGCGAAATGTACACGCTAAGCCACTTTGCTTCGTTACAAAAATGCTTGCGTAAGCAGTATTGCTTGAGACATTATAACAGCCTTTCTGATTGGAGGAAAGGGTGGAGAAGGAGAGAAATTATTGGTGCACGGAGGTAAAGCCACGCCCTTAAAGGGTGGCACTTATTTGTAACGTTCAAAGTTATTGGATGAATTAAATAGTGAAGTCGAAGCAGACTTGGCTTGGTGGGTGAACAAGGATCCCAGGTTGGATTCCTCTATTGTAATTACTACAAACCAGTTTTAGAAGTGTAATATTATTCGGAAAAAAAGAAAAAGAAAAATACGTTTAATTCTCCCCATACTGATTCCTATATACTTGACTAAGAAGGCCGAAAGAGGCATGGGGCCTACAGATGAATGACTTACAATACAATGATAATAAGAAAGTGAAGAAAGCTAAAAGTGAATGAAGAACTAACAACAATTATCTACTACTCTACCAAGGTGATGATGATGGAAGGCATGGAGTTGCAATAGTCCTTTCCCCTGATATAAGCAATAACATAGAACGTACTGAATATGTCAATAATAGAATAATAAGCGTTTCGTTAAAGACAAAATACTGCAGTTTGGATATAACCCAAGTCTACACACCCCAACAGGGCCTGAACTTAGAAGAAAAGGAAATATTTTATGAAGAATCACAAGACACAATTAACAGAATGCCTAACCGGGACAACAGCCTTATCATAGGAGACCTTAATGGCCATGTAGGACTCAGAAGAGAGGGAATAGGAGAAGTGGTGGGGGAATTCAGTATCGGGGACATAAATGAGGATGGAAACAGGATAATAGACTTCTGTGTAAGGAACAACATGTCCATTATAAACACCTTCTTCAAATACCAAGAGACGCACAAATGGACATGGTACAGGTGGAACCACATTTAAGAAGAGTATACACAGAAGTCTATGATTAACTTGGTTCTTTCTAACAGAAAAAGTCTAATCCATGATGTAAAATATATTCCATCGCAATCAATAGACTTGGACCATCGAGCAGTAGTAGCAAAGGTAAAAATCACAATACCACCCCATTGCCGTCGACTCAAAAGAAAGAGAATTGAGGTTGAAAACCTAAAGGACCAAAGAGTCATAGAGGAACTAGAAGATAAACTAGCAGAAATAACAATAACTGGAAAAACCATAGAGCAGCAATGGGAAATTGCCCAGTCCCAAATTAACAACATTGCTGAAGAAGTAGTCGGAGTTAAATGGACAGGAGGATGGAAAAAGAAACAAACAGCATACTGGAATGAAGAGAAAAGAATAAGTATCATAGGTTATGGCCAAAAAGAAAAACAGAAGAAGCAAGACAACAGTACGTAAGAAAAAGGAATGCGGCTAAAAGTACCAAACGGAAAACACAAAAAGACTTATGGGAACAGCTAGGACAAGATCTGGAGCAAGACCTACAGAATAGTAAGAAACTACTGTATAGTATCGCTAAATCATATAGAAAGGGAAACGGGGAGTATAACTACTCAATAAAGGATTCTCAAGGAAATATGCTTACAGAGCCAGAAGAGATTGACAAGAGATGGAAAGAATATTTCCGCAGCTTGTTGAATATAGATGTGGACGGTGAGAGGACAGATGAAGAACAGTTAAATGGCGTCTGGGTTGATGAGTAGGAGGGCATTAATGAATCAGAAGTAAAGAAAGCACTGGCTAAAATAAAGAATAATAAATCATGCGGTATTGACAACATTCCTGGAGAAATATTCAAATACGGTGGAGGAATAGCTCTCAGTCTTCTGACAGAATTGCTCAGTAAGGACTGGGGCACAGGTGAAGTCCCAAACGATTGGTCCACTGAACTAATATGCCCAGTATTCAAGAAAGGAGACCACGCCGAATGCTCAAATTACAGATGTATATCTTTACTCTCGCATACAGGGAAAATATATGAACGAGTGTTAGAGGCTTGTCTGCGCGATAGAGTAGAACACATACTGGCAGAGTCTCAACATGGGTTAAGACCAAACAGAGGGAATTCAGATCTAATCTTCGCTTTAAAGGTGATCCTCGAAAAGTCATGAGAGTTTGATAAAGACAAATGTGTAACAGTCTTAGATCTAGAGAAAGCATTTGATCGCGAAGCAAGGGATAAGCAAATACCCCCAAAACTGAGAAGAGCTATCAAGAGCCTGGGCCTGGGTCTCTGCCTGGGCCTGGGCCTCGGTAGAGGCCCAGGCCTATGCCGACGCCTACGCCCATGCCCATGCCCAGGCCCATGCCCAGGCCCATGCCCAGGCCCACGCCCAGGCCGAGGCACGGGCAGAGGCCCAGGCCTGTCCCAAGCCGAGGCCCAGGTCCAGGCCGAGGCCGAAGCCCAGGCCCAGGCCTGGGTCAGAGATAGACATAGGTGACAAGCAAATTCATCTGCCTCTTGACTTTGCGAGAGCGTCTTAGATACGTTATGGGGTGGTACTCAAGTGTGTACAAAGAATATAAACATAAGTTGTATATAAATTAATGAATATGTATATATATAACATGGTCGGTGAAATGGCAAATGAACTTCAATATCGCTAAGTGTAGCGTGTTAAACGTAGGGCTACACAACCCCGAAAATAGATACAGCTTAGATAACACGTTTTTAGAGGGACTTGGGAGTTCTGGTGAGTCCGGACCTTAAAACTAGGAAGCAGTGCATTAGCGCCAGAAATAAAGCTAACAGAGTATTAGGCTTTATTGCTAGGACGGTAACGAATAGAAGTGCAGAGGTAATTATTATACTCTATCTAGCGATAGTTAGACCCATCCTTGAATATGCTGTACATTTTTGGTCTCCGTCCTACAGAATGGACATAAATTCACTAGAATCAGT
>NC_134791.1:46283048-46293048 GCF_046742065.1 Oratosquilla oratoria | reverse complement strand
ATGGGCCTGGGCCTCTACCCGGGCCTCGGCCCAGGCCCAGGCCCAGGGAGAGGACGAGGCCTAGGCACCAGGTCCAGGCCGAGGCCAGGGCTCAGGCCGAGACCGAGGGCCCCTGCTCGAGCCTGGGCCTCGTCCTGGGCCTGGGCCTGGGCCTGGGCCTGGGCCTGGGCCTGGGCCTGGGCCTGGGCCTTGGCCTTGGCCTCAACCTGGGCCTGGGCCTGGGACTCGGCCTGGGCCTGAGCCTTGGCCTCTGCCCGGGTCTGGGCCTCGGCCTTGGCCTGGGTCTGGGCCTCGGCCTCAACTTGGACCTGGGCCTGAGACTCGGCCTGGGCCTCGTTCTCTGCCTGGGCCTGGGCCTCGGTCTCAGCCTGGGCCTGGGCGTGGGCCTTGGCCTTAGCCTGGGTCTCGGGCTCGGCGTCGGCCTGGGTCTGGGCATCGGCCTCGGCCTGGGTCTGGGCCTCAGCCTCGGCCTCCACCTGGACATGGTCCAAGGACTCGGCCTGTGCCTCGTTCTCGGTCTAGGCCTAGGTCTGGGCCTGGGCCTTGGCCTTGACCTGGGCCCGGGCCTTGGCCTCTGTCCGGGTCTGAGCCTCGGCCTTGGCTTGGGTTTGGGCCTCGGCCTTGGCCACGACTTGGGCCTGGGCCTGGGACTTGAGCTGGGCCTCGTTCTCGGCCTGGGCCTGGGCCTGGGCCTGGGCCTGGGCCTGGGCCTGGGCCTGGGCCTCGGTCTCGGCCTGAGCCTGGGCCTCGGTCTCGGCCTGAGCCTGGACCACGGCCTGAGCCTGGGTCTGGGCCTCGGCCCCAGCCTCGACCTGGACCTGGGCCTAGGACTCGGCATGAGCATCGTTCTCGGCCTGGGCCTCGGCCTCGGCCTCGACCTCGGCCGTGTCTAAACGACCGCGCCCAAACGGCTGCGCCCAAACGTACCCTACCCGGGTGGGGAGGGCAGGAGATTCTCCTTATAAGCCACAAGTGTCTCTAGAGGTAAGCAATTGTATTCGACATTAGCCGGAACAACATGATTAACTTTGCTAGGAAGAGTTAAAACAGACCCAACGTAGCCCATTCCTCCTCCTGTTTCCCTACTTCTCATCTTCATTATCATAATCTTCCTCTCCCCCTTCCTCAGCCTCCCGGACTGCAACAACGAGACGAGTAAGGAAAGTCAAACACGAACTCCTTTTTCTTGAAAATATATTGACGTTAAAACATTCAACAACGGTTCCGATAATATCTAGACATGCAGACAACACGAAGACATCTACACGAAGACGCTCGCCCGGCAGGCGTCGTGAAAGCATCATCTGCAGTAGAAGGAACACAAGAAGATCTGGAGGACAATGACGACGAGGACGCAGAAGGCGCTTCGAGTCATTCGCGGCGACATCCTCACCGAGCAAAAGAGGGGTAGGAAGAGCCAGTGGTAGAGGAACACCGTCGCCATCCCCACCGTCAGGAGGCCACCGCTGCAGACTAGCCACTCAAGGACACTTGAAGAAGAGAGAAAAGATAAATAAGTAAGTGAGCAAATAGTTATAGGAGTGAATGAATAAACAAGCAAATAAATTTATAACAATGATAATGATAATGATAATGATAATGATAATGATTATAATAATAAAAATGATAATAATGATAATAATAATAATAATAATAACAATAATATTAATAATAATACTAATAATGATAATAATAATAATAATAAAAATAACAATAATAATACTAATAATAATACTAATAATAATAATAAAACTAATAATAATAATAATACTACTAATAATACTAATAATAATAATACTAATAATAATAATAATAATAATAATAATAATAATAATAATAATAATAATAATAATAATAATAATAATAATAATAGTAATAATAATAATAATAATAATAATAATATTAATAATAATAATAACAATAATAACAATAATGATAATGATAAGGACAAAACATATATACATACACGAAGGGCCTATTCCCCTTTACAAGGTGGGTAGCCAAAGTCAAAAGCAAAATCCATTCTCACCCATTTCATCCCCACATACTCCCTCTTTTCTTAGCTCCTCCTGGATGACGGGTCATCCCTGCACCTCGTCCACTGCCCTGGGTCAGAAGCAATGCAGCAAGACACAGCACATCCACATTTAATCGACGCCCCCCTCTCTCCGTCTCCTCATGAAGAAAATGAGAAGACAGGGAGAAATCCCTTCGGGCTGCGTCAAAATGCCATTCACAAATACTCCCTAAACCTACCATACCCCACACCTGCACCATCTGAAGCATCATCGATTACGCCTTCCTTGGTGTATATGATCTCTCGACTTGCCAGTGGTCGAGACTGGAGTCAGTTCAGAATGAGTCAATAAGTTACATATTTAGGGCCCCTCGCATGACCCTGGTGGACAATCTGCTGAGAGAGATAGGTCTTCAGCCCCGTTGCTCTCAAGACACACTCTTCACAGCCTACTTTGTTGTCCAGGACGCTCAGGTAAGTAAATCTTCCCCCCTCCAGAGAACTATCTTCACAGACCTCTTGACCCCGACGTCTTTCTGCAACAAACTTGGCTCGTCCGAGTAGTTGGCTGCATGACAACTTATGACCTCATTGCATCTCTCCTACTCAAGGGCCAGGGAGATAGGCACCCAAGATTCACCCCTCTCCACCCCGTAGGATCCACCTCTCACTGAAGTCTACATGATTTCTTTGTGCAAGAACGCTTCAGCCCAGAGACTACGAGAGGTGACGGAGGCATGGACAACTCCCTTGAGCCCACCAAGGACATGGCAGGAGTAGATTTCGTACCAAAGGACAAAGCTGGGGAATAAAGATTACAGGTACCCGCTGTTCTATGCAAGTGGATACGGCTACCCTCCAGATTGACATACATCATGCATTATGCTCGCACCAGAATGATGTGATGATCTACAATGATTCACTCTCCATGCTTCAAGCCATCAAGCCTGAGACCCAGAGAACAACATTCGGTTCCTCACGATAATCCTACAACTCATCCAACATCTCCTATCGCAGGAGAGGGAAGTGACACCTCAACTGGGTACCGAGCCATGTCGGAGTATTGGGGATGAGGCGGTAGACCTAATGGCAAGACTGACCCAGTAGACTATCTCCCTCCTCCCCTTCAGGACGGAACTAGAACAAGGTTCGAAGTGACGAGGCTGAAGAATGCTAGCACCAGGTCGAGGAATCAAGACACGTTTTCTCGGGTTCCCCCTCGAGAGGGGATGAAACCCATATATTCTGACTGCGTCTAGGTTACAGATACTCAAGGGAGATCGTCTCCGTTTGTCCTCAAAAGACCCAGGCTGCTCTTACTGTGAATGACGAGCAGAAGTAACCTTGTGTCACTACGTCCTGAGGAATGGACCGTCGACTACACAGGAGGGCAATGTCCGGCGACTCTCCTGCCACTGTAGCACCAACATTCTAGACCAATTTGCTCTCTTTCCCTCTCCCTGGTAACGGGCTCTCGTTATTGGCCCACTTTGTTATTCTTGGATGACACCTCCTCTTTAGTTGTTGTTGTTGTCGTTTTCTAGACTGTCCGGCGGAGCAGTCCCATCTCCCTGAGGAACGCCGCAGCTGGAACGAGGTTTTCTCATGAATCCCTTGTAGAGTGTATATAGTATTGTGTTATTGGCGTGCGTAATTGTGTATAATGCAGTCTTTCATGATGTGTTGTATAGTATGGGGAGAAGTGTTACATCCTGGACAGATATGCCGATCCCTCCTCCTGAGTTCTCCCCCTTGCTCTCACCACTCTAGTTGACTCTCTGCCCCCACGCACCTGAGCCGTCTCTTGATGGTTAACCTGGGCGATATCATAAAGATTGGGCATATTGCAAATAAAAGAAATATCATGTTTATCTACATTCTACAGAATGCTTCACGACCCCCACCCTGCAAATCAAACTCGAGCAAAAATAGAATTCTTTCTCAGTGGGTCCCCCCCCCCCTTACACCCCACCCCACCCCTGACTTTGGATATTCCACATTATTTCTCACTGCATATTCCACATCCCTTCACTTTACATCTGCTTTCTTTTTCTTCCGTT
The DNA here is from genome assembly GCF_046742065.1 of Oratosquilla oratoria. NCBI lineage: Eukaryota > Metazoa > Arthropoda > Malacostraca > Stomatopoda > Squillidae > Oratosquilla > Oratosquilla oratoria. The sequence continues at coordinate 46,288,971 of NC_134791.1, read as the reverse complement.
TCCTTATCTTCCCTATAGTAGGTAAATCATAAGAAGTACACACATATCAGTCAATGAGCATTATCGTTTGGAATATAAACCTAATATGAAATTTCTTAATTGTTCTTTTTCTTTTGTACATAGGGCTACCAAAGTGCTAAAACACATATTATTTTGTATTCCATTTTCCTAATATATTTATCATAACTTTGAGTTACGTATACTGTAAAAAAAAAATTAACATTTTTTGTTTTGCCCTCCAAAACTAAATTATGATTTTTTAGATTAATAGATTTATCGTTATGAGATATATAAATCGGATTAGCCTCCCCTAACAAGAAGATGCAAACGATACGGCCCTATGACGTCATGTTTTCCCACGAGATATTCAAACGTTAAATTTGTTCGTACATTTCACGTACCATGATATTTTACTATGTCAAAGAAGGTTAGGGTAGGGTAGGTTAGGTTAGGTCAGGCTTGAGAAAAAAATTAAACATGAATCCTCACATGAAAGAAAGGGCGCAATTTATTCTTAATAAGTGACTCTTAAAAAATACTATGAAACTAAGGGTTGCACAGGTTTACGTGGGAGTTATGGGTGAGAGATGCTTCGTCAATCTCGACAGCAAGTAAAGAGTTCGTAAACCAAAAATAAACTACAGAATAAAAGTCATAGTTTTGGTCAAGAAGTGATAGTTTAGATTAGGTTGGGTTAGGTTAGGTTAGGTTAGGTTAGGTTAGGTTAGGTTGGGTTAGGTTAGGTTAGGTTAGGTTAGGCTAGGTTAGGTTGGGTTAGCCTAGGTTAAGTTAGGATAATATAGGTTAGGTAAAGTTAGGTTAGGTTAGGATAGATGGGTTAGCCTATGTTAGATTAGGTTAGATGAGTTAGGTTATGTAGGTGAGGTAATAAACAGGAGATGGTTCGCGTCAGCGCAGTGCTTTGACATTCTGTTTTTCCTGGTGACTATGAGTTTGGTACGATCCTCAAAAGATGATAGTGTATGCCACTTACCCTACTGCCCATGTACACAAAGTAAAGGCGACGGCTTCAGCAGCTACACGCCATCTGGCGCCGGATCTTTTAGAATGATTAATAAAGGTAGAAATTTGTTATAGAGACAGAGAAGGCCGTTGAGACAATGAAACGACCAAAGAAATTAATGTTCTGGACTAAATCAGGAAGATATGTATTTCGTAGAGATGTTTTAGCAATGGCTAACGGATGTCCGGGATGTGCTGGTCTTCCGTAAAAGTGAGAGAAGCATAATCAGTATAAGCAACAGCTAATTATGCTACTATCTAAGGTGAAAAAATGTGGCAGAGGTGCAAGCCACGGATGAATGGTCAGTTTTGAAAAACAAAAAAAGATAGTATCAGTACCAACAGGAGAGGGTGCTATCTGAGTGAACAAAAACTGTCAAAAAGGGTGCAGGTTACGTGGGCAAGGCTAGTTTAGGAAAGATCAGGGCTTGATCAGCAACACGAAGAGAGGGTCATTACTTGGTCTGGGGCTTGACAGACAGATTCTTCCCGAGCGGCGTCCGCGAGGCCGTGAGTGCTGTTGGGGGGAGAAGGACACGAATCACTACTTAGGTCTTCCTTGGACGGCTGACTTGCAGCTTCAGAGCTGATATCTATCTTTAACCGTGTGTTTTATTATACAAAGATTGTAGCGCTGCTAACAGTTGGCACACGTACATATATACATATATACATGATTACGTACATACACGCATACAGACAAAAATACATGCATATACACATACATGCATGCATAAATACATACATACATATATACTTACATACATGTATACATACATACATACATACATGCAGGCATACATACATACATACATACATACATACATACATACATACATACATACATACATGCATGCAGGCATATATACACACAAACATACAGGCATACATACATACACACATACATACATACATACATACATACATACATACATACATACATGCATGCATGCATGCATACATTCATACATACATAAATACATGTATACATACATACATACATACATTCATACATACATACATACATACATACATACATACATACATACATACATACATACATACATACATACATACGTACGTACATACATACATATATACATACATATGTACATACATACATACATACATACATACATACATACATACATACATGCATACATACATACATACATGCATACATACATACATATATGTATACATACATACATGCATGCATACATACATACAAGCATACATACATACATATGTGTATACATACATACATACATGCATACATACATACATACATACATACATACATACATACATACATACATACATACATGCATGCATACATACATACATACATACATGCATGCATATATGCATAGATACATACATACATACATACATACATACATACATACATACATACATACATACATACATACATACATACATACATACATACATGCATACATACATACATGCATACATACATACATACATACATACATACATACATGCATACATACATAGATGCATACATATATGCATAGATACATATATACATACATGCATACATACATACATACAAACATACATACATACATACATACATGCATACATACATACATACATACATACATACATACATAAACACATACATATATACATACATAAACACATACATATATAAATGCAAACATGCATGCATGCATACATACATACATTTACACACATACACAGATATATACATACATGGATACATACACACATACATACATACATACATACATACATACATACATATATACATACATAAATACATACATACATACATGCATACATACATACATACAGGGACATAATGCTCGCTGGAAAGAGGGTCACATTATTTCAGAGGAAACATCGAGCATAAGAGTTGAAAAATTCTTGAGAAATTATTTATATATTCATGAGAAATTACTCAAATATGACTGATTAGATCAAAGAAATGTCTAGATTAGGTCGGTATAAAAGGTATGGCTCACGTCATTTAAGAATAAAGTTCAAGTCACGGACAACAGTAAATGAGATGATCAATAGGTCGTGGAAGTTAACAGGCAATAGCTGAATTATTATTTGATGATTAATGAACCTGATATTTTTTGCTTAGTAAAGAATAGATTTACAAGAAATGTTGAACCATATCTGGGGAATAAAAGATATGCTATCTGGAGACGAGACAGAGGGTGGGCTAAAATGTGGTTTGATGATCATTGTTTTGAGGAATGACATAACAGTGAAAGAAGAATTTTTTTTTTTGCCAAGGCTGAAGCATTACATTAGAAAAGTGGTACCAGAGCGTCAGCCAGAAAGAACATCCATCATAGTAACCTATGCTCCTCTCCTTCCCCCGCCCATGAGAAGAATTTGGAATGAAACTGATTACTAGATCGTTTTGTCAGACACGTCTTTTCCCCTGATAAAATATATTGAACAAAAAGACAATATGGTTATTGATGAGGATTAAAATTGCAAATATGTTCAATAGGGAACAATAAGAAGCATGTTACAATGAAGATTTTGGGGATGGGATACACGAATATGGTCATCTAATGGGTAAAGGACGTGATACGGTCTAAGGATGTCACTCCAACGAGATTGAAATTACTATTAACCAAGGAACCAGACATTATTTATTCACTGATATATGGTCGCCTCTATGTAAAAAGTGACTGTATAACACTTGCATTTAACTAGAAAATGTGATACTAGAGAAGAGGACTGAGTCGTATAGGCAAGGAAAGAGGACTTAGTTTCGAGAAGACGAACTTCTCGGGTTTGAGGAAAATCTTTGAAGAACCTAACCGGAAGAACTTCATGAATGCTAACGACATTGAGAGGAAAACTTAAATCCTTTTTTATTTTTAGAACTTGATTGTGGACGAACATGTGCCAAAGATTAGTGGGGAGAGAAATGGAAAGATACCAGTTTGATGAATATCAAGATAGCTAAAGATGCTAGGACGTGGCTTGGGAGAAATGAAAGAAGAAAGAACGAATAGATCAAAGGAAGAATGCAGACAAGCCAGAAATGATGACTCAAGAACTCGATGAGAGGTGGAAAGTATCTTTGAAAAGGGTATAACTAATAAAGGCAAAGATGTGCCATTTTTTTTTTCTTTAGATTTGTCAATGGTAGACTGAAGTTCAGGGAAGATATCTCCAAGGTAAGAAAGTAATAGTGGATAGCAAAGTTATTGAGGAAGCACCCACTCAGGCTGAAATAATTAATGAACGAATAAATGAATGCATGAACGAATAAATGAATGAATAAATGAATGAATGAATGTATGAATGAACGAACGAATGAATGAATGAATGAATGAATGAATGAATGAATGTATGAATGAACGAACGAACGAATGAATGAATGAATGAATGAATGAATGAATGAATGAATGAATGAATGAATGAATGAATGAATGAATGAATGAATGAATGAATGAATGAATGAATGAATGAATGAATGAATGAATGAATGAATGAATGAACGAATGAACGAATGAACGAATGAATGAATGAATGAATGAATGAATGAATGAATGAATGAATGAATGAATGAATGAATGAATGAATGAATGAATGTCTCCCATCCGTTTTCACTAAGGAGGGTGATTTTGTAGAAGTAGATGTGAGTAAAGATATTGGCTTAAATTAGAGGATATAGACGAAGAAAGAAGGAAATTTTAAGACACGTTGGAGAATTCAAAGGTAAATTTCTTGAATGAACTAAAGGTTTTTCTGAAGGGCGGGTACATAAGGTGAGAAGATAAAGTGTTAGGATGGCGGGTAGTGATTAGTGGAGGCCCACATCGGTTCTAGCTCCTCTAATTTTCCTTATCTTCATAAGTGGCATGATAGAATGTACAATAAACTACAACAACGTGTTTGCAGACAACTCAAAGATCATAAAAAGAGAGACGAAGAAGAATGTAGTTGTTGCAAGAAGATTTAGATAGAATCTATGCTTAATGGCAAGAGTGGTAAACAGATTTCAATGCCAGGAAATGAAAAAAATATTGGAATGGGAAATAACTCAAAAAGCCCACCATTGAATTATTCAATGGGAAGTCAGAAACTTATCGAAGTGAGAAAGGAGAAAGATATGGAAGTGTGGATAAGGATTAACCTGTCACCTGACAAACATATCAGTAATATTTTGTCGAAGACGTGCACATTGTTAAAAAAAAACATTGAAGTAGCTTTACAGTATGTGGACGAAAATGTGAGGCAAAAGTAAATAATTGACATGAATCCGGCCTATACTGGAATATCCAGCCGTGATATTGTCCCTGTGCATTGTGAAAGATATAAGCAGGACCAAAAAAAATACATAAATTATGAACTAAAAATTATTTGCATCCTTTCATTTGGTGGATGGAAGGGTGATAGACAGTAGTTTAATGAACTATACAGTGGTAACCAGGAGGTGAGTAGGAAGAGTTTTGGATGTACATGTTCTAAGGAGAGAGAATGGGGGAATATCATATCATTTTTTGGAGGAAGGTAAGTTGAGAGTGGAGGAGATGGATAAAGAGGAAAAGGATAGAAGGTAGGGAGGTGCTTACAGTAAACTGCTTAAATGAGAAAGAAAAGGAATAGGAGTACAAAAATAAGCTGAGAGAGGAGTGGGAGGGAGTGAAGGATAGAGTAGAACTAGGAGTGGAGGAGGAATAGGGATGGTTCAAGGATGGAGTCACAAGGTGTGCAAAGGTAGTATGTGTGGAATAAGGAGGAAATAGAAGGAAGGGTAGTGAGTGGTGAGATGATGAAACAAAGAAGGTTATAGAAGAGAAAAAATTATTATTCAAAGATTGATTACAAAATAGGAAAAGAAAATCATATGAGAGGTACAAAGAAAAGAAAAGAG
>NC_134791.1:46273048-46280548 GCF_046742065.1 Oratosquilla oratoria | reverse complement strand
TTGCCTTCGTAGAAAAGAGAAATAACACTACACATTTAGCTGTGCTGCATCTAGACCACAGTTAACACAAAAGACACTCGTATCAAGTCTTCGACTTGGTTATAACCAGTACACATAAACACTGCCCGCCTTCTGTACCCTCTTTTAGCGCCTTAAGAAAATTCGTGTCTTGACCGTCTTCTTCGTAGGTGCTTCTGCTCTTCCTCTTTCTCTCCTTCCCTGACTTGTCTGTTTCTCGTATAACTTACCGTCAAGCGCCCTCATCATGAAAACCAACTTTCAGGTGGTTTTTATGAGAGGCAACTCACGCCCGGATGGCATCTCGCTTGTGGACGATGCCAACCAATTGAGCGGTGTGATAGGCAGTGCTCCTGTGCGCTTTGCCCAGACGGAAGGGGCAAATGTCCTGTTCCACTTGATGGATCAGGATAGTCTCGATGCCTGCTTCGAGAAGAGGACTGTGATCAGGCTGGAGAAGCTGGGTTTCTCTCCCCGTAGGGTCACACCCACCTACGCTCATGTCAGAGCGTCCATGTACGTGGGTAGGATGGTCCTTGACAAGCTCGGGGATAAGGAAGCCATTCTGTGTGACCTAAGGGAGAGGAACTCGGATGTTGACTTTGTCGATGTCTTCCGGCCTCCGGGCACTGATTTCGTCAGGATTTCCCTAAAATCTAGGTCCGACCTTGAGAAGATTCTCAGGGTAGGACTCAAGATTAGTTTCTTATATCTGCCCCCATCATCTATTAGAGAGTTTAAAAACTTGCAAGTCAGGCAATGCCTGATATGTTACTCCCTGCAACATGAATCCCGATCCTGTCCTCAACCCAATCTGACTAGGTGCTCCAAGTGTGCTACCGACGGACATCGGTATAGAGAATGCGAGGCAGCGAGACTCAGGTGTCTCCCATGTGGGGGAACCCACAGCGCCATCTCCAATTCCTGCCCGGAAAGGAGAAAGGCGGCTGACACAGCGCAGCCTGCTCAACCGGTGGCTAGGTCAGCTCCCAACACCCGCCCCCAACCTGCGCAACCCTCTAATCCTCGTCCTAAAACCAAAACCCCCTCCACCTCCTCCTCCTCCACCTCCTCCTCCTCCACCTCCTCCTCCTCCACCTCCCCCTCCCCCTCCTCCTCCACCTCCACCTCCCCCTCCTCCTCCACCCCCACCCCCTCCTCCCCATCCCAAGGCAAAATCCCTCAACCCCCCACCCCCAAACCCAGAACCCACCCAGGTGTAAAGAGGAGGGCTAGCTCCCCAGCTGCCGCCCCTGACCAGGAGCCTTCTTGCGCCCCCAAGGAGCAGCGGACGCAGAGGACGAAGTCCAAGCGTTCTCGCCAGGATGCGAGCAGGCCCTCCACCTGTACCAAAGTCCCTAACATGGTTGCATCAATTATCGGCAGCACCCTGGAAAGGGAGGCAGCTGGTAATCTCCAGTGTCCTTCTGGAGACGAAAGGTGCAACCAGGCGAGGGACGCTCAAGTACTTGCTCTGAGTATTGTCTATTCGGCAATGCTCATGTCCAAGAGCAAGGAGCAGGTGCAGGAAGTGCTGTCCACAGCACTCACTCACCTGGGCTTACCTGCCTTCCCCATTCCACCTCACGTCCTAGAGGCTATTCCCTTTGGTCCCAACAACCCATCCTATCCTCACCCAGCCCCTACCCCTCCCACCACCGCTCCCTCTGTTTCCACACCCCCTCCCTCTGATTCCTCCTCCTCCACCTCCTCCTCCTCCTCCTCCTCCTCCTCCTCCTCCTCCTCCACCTCCACCTGCCCCAAGAAGGCTGCGCAAGAACCTAAACCTAACCCCAGGCTATCACGCCCCAAGTCCAGGGCATCCAGACATGAATCCTACCAACGTAGCAACCGCTCACGCTCCCCAATCCTAAGCCCCCGCTCCTCCTCGTCAGGGGCAAACAAATCCTCCTCAGGGCTCCCGCGCCGTGTGGCCATACCACGAGCCAGCTCGACTGGGAGGCCTAAGTTGAACCTGACGAAACTCACAAAGGAGACGCTGCGGGACATAATCCCCTTCACCAGCACTATTCCAGACACTGTCCAGTCTAGCGATAGTGCATCCTCCTCCTCCTCCTCCGACAGCGAAGTGCTTACCCTCCAAGCCCCTAAGGCTAACTAAGCTTCCTCTTAAAACTCCCTCCAGCTAGTAGGACTCACTAAAGACAACTATTCCTATGGATAGATTGGATTTAAGTGTGTTCTACCAGAACGTCCGTCACTGGGCCCCACAAAGGACCAGCACCTTGTTAGAGATTGCCAGACACGGTCCTGATGTCATTTGTTTGACTTCGATGGGTGATCCAGCCCCCGACTCTCTTCCCAAGATTCAAGGCTTCAACACTTGGAGTCGGGGTCTTGCTTTGCACTCGGGCGTCTGTATTTTGGCCAGGAAGTCCCTCCAGGCAACTATACTTGATCAATTTCATTATGAGCAGATGCTCGCGATCAAGTTAAGCACCACTCGCGGTCCCATCCTCCTCTGTACCCTCTACCGCCCTCCCCGTATCCCCTTCCTCCCCTTTGTTGACATTGCCAAGGTGATGTCATACAAAATCCCAACCTTCTTCATTGGCGATTTCAACTGCAGTCATGCTGCTTGGAGCCCTGGAACGCACAACAGCAGCTCAGTGAGTCGGCAACTACACTCTCTTACTATACTTCACCGGCTGAAGTTCCTAGGTCCGGACTTTCCCACATTCATAGGTCATGGATTGCAGGGTAAGCCCGACCTGGTGTTCTCCAACAGCCGAGCTTTCTTCCTCAACTCCACTATCTCCCCCGGTGCCCCCACCCTCTCAGACCACATACCCTTAATCCTTCGCATCTCCACCTCACCCATCCTTATCCCCAGTGAGCCTCGGTTACGTTACAGTCAGGCCGACTGGGAAGGCTTCAAAAACACTCTCACGACATACACCAACACAAACATGGACAACACTCCACAAGCGGCGATAGAGCAGGAATGGCGCTCACTTACAAAGTTTGTCAAAAACGCTGTAAAAAAGCACATTCCTAGAACAAAGCACCGAAAGATTGCCACGTTCACCGCTTCTATGCGCACTAACAGACTACGCATTGTACTACAGAACAGATCTACAGATCTATTACAAGCACCCCTAGAGGCCCGTGTAGCCATCCTAAGAGACATGCACTGGCTACAGAGTAGCCTGAGGAAGTCCCTCTACATCGATTCACATCGAGAGGAGGAACAACTGATGGCCTCGCTCTCCGGCGCCTGTGAGAAGGACCCTTCCAAGTTCTGGAGGTCCCTCAAACGTGAGCTGGAGGAGTGCTCTGTGCCTCCACCCAAGGTCATCAACCATCTTAACCACTCTGCACACTCCCCCCAACACCAAGCTGACCTTCTGGCGTCAGCATGGAGTGAGGTCTTTAAGCCCCATCCTGTGCAAGGACCACATTGCTTTAGCACCTTGCACAGTGTTAACTCCTTCATGAACAGCTGTAGTGACCTCATTCCCGACGAGACTGTTGATCTCTCTCAGTTAGATGAGGATGATCCCCTTATCTGCCCCATCGTTTTGGAGGAGGTAAAGGGGGTTATCTCGGCATTAAAACTAAAATCCCCTGGCCCTTCAGGCATCGATGCACACATACTCAAACGTATGCCAGACAACATAATCTCACACATGACGACACTATATAACAGCTCACTAGCCTCTGGGTACTTCCCACAACTATTCAAGGCCTCCCATACCATCCTAATTCCTAAACCCCAGAAACCCGCCTCCGCCCCCCTTTCATATCGGCCCATCTCCCTTCTGGAGTACTTTGGAAAGGTGTTCGAGCACGTCTTAAGCCGCCGCCTGACCGTGTACCTAGAGACGGAGAATGTGCTGAGGGACTGCCAGTTTGGTTTTCGGCCGGGGCGCGGTGCAGAAGACGTAATATCCATAATCACTCAATGGGTTCAAAGACCGCCAGACGGTCGCCCTGGTAAGGCCATTTTGGTTTGTAAGGATGTGGAGAAGGCATTCGATACTGTCTGGCACGAAGGTCTTAAGTACAAATTGTACCACAACTTCGACTTTGCCCTGCCGTTCACAAGGTTGCTCTGCAACTACCTGGACGACAGGTCAATTAGAATAAAGTGGCGGGGCTGTCTGTCCCAACCTTTTGTGCCGAAGGCTGGAGTGCCGCAAGGGTCAGTCCTTGCCCCCACTCTGTACAATCTATATACGAATGACCTGCCAGAGCCGGCTTATCCTCGCAACCAGGCTCTAACTCTTTCGTATGCGGACGACACTAACCACATAAGCAGACACAAAACGCTGCAGGGAGCGTTACACGTAATGCAAAACATCCTAGACGGGGCACACGCGTGGGAGCAACAGTGGCGCATTAAGACCAACGCGTCGAAATGCAATGCTGTACACTTCCGCTGCAAACGAACCAACAGAACAATCACAAACACTCCTCTTAAAATAAACAACACAAACATCCCAGCGAAGGACCATACCCGTGTGCTGGGTAGCACACTTGATAATGGCCTTACCTGGACCCCACACTTCCGCAAGCAGGGAGCGAAGGCTAGGGCTGCGCTAGGTAAGCTCAGACGCTTCAAAACTGCAACACTGAGAACCAAACGTCGATTGTACCTAGCCCTCGTCAGACCGATTCTGTGCCAGTCCCCGGGACTAAGCCAGCTGACATGTGCCACTAATAACTACGAGCATCAGAAGGTTCAGAATGCCGCTGTCCAGTTCATCACGGGCTCGCGATGGAGCGACTTCAGAACCACTGAGTCTCTACACCAAATTTCCAACATCCGTCCACTCAACCAACACAAACACAAACTTCACTCAAGACACCTAGAAAAACTGCACGCCAAACACAAACATCTGATACAACATATTACACCTAGACCACACCGTACAGACTATCTGTCAGCTGCGCCCGTCCCACGTGCGGTGTACACGATAAAACGTGTATAACCGCACCTACAAGTAACACACCCCTTCACCAGCTTGACTGGTGATAACCGCAATAATGTAATAATAATAATAGTAATGGTAATAATAATGATAATAATAATAATATCGATATTCAAACCCGACCTGGGGTAAAACAGGAATTCTCATGCCTTACCTGGGGCTAATCAGGAACGCCCTCTACACGCGGGAAGTGAAATCTACTCACTAACCGTAAATTACACACATACACCTCTCACGAACATAGCCGCATCCCACGCACAAACATATACATTTCCTTTTTCTTCGACTAAAATTCGTTTCCTTTCTCACTTTCTCTTATACTACATCTTCTCATTTCAGTTTACCTCCCACTAAAGATTTTTCCGTTTTTCCCCCTTTCTCTCCTACTACGTCTCCTACCATTTTCCAAACTTTCGTTGGTGATATAATATGCTCTTCCTCCCGGCATTGGCGCCACCGTCCAAGTTCCTAGCCCAGTTCTCCTAAAGCCACGACAACAAACTAGCCCCTAATCGCTCGCAATTCGCCCGGTGGCAATAGCCCTCTTTTATACATTACTATCTTTTCATTTTCTAACAGACATTCTTCCCCTCCCACAAAACCCGATCCCGCGCAAGCGAGGTGGTCTTTTCTTGGAATCCAGTACTTGAAAAAGCTGTAACAAGCGAAACGTCGTACCAATAAAGGTTTCGATCTCACACGGTGTTGATTCTCACTACCTTGACACCTATTCACTCTTTCTATTCTTTTATTTCTGATTCTCTTTCTGACCTATTTATTCCTGCTGTTGTAGACCGTCACTACTTTTCTTCCAAGTCTTTCACTTGTGGCATCACACAGAGTTCTAATTCATCTCCTACTATTTATCACCTCTTCATAGATGACCTACTTGACGGCACATCTTCACCTATGCACTCATACTGATGACACTACATTTATCTACGCTATTCTTCAGGTGTTATTCTTAAAGTGTTCCAATATTCTAGAAGGATCGTCGCAAGACATACGAACATTTCAACGCCTCTGTTATGTACAATTTTTACAGCAAAACCACAGTCGTTCTACGCTACCGAGACCCAATTCCTCCACCTATCCAATCGGCACATACACTCACCGACGGGGTTTGATTGTCCCATCGGTGAGTGTCTGCACTGCACTTCCTTGTTCATCGACATAACTTCCATGACTCTCCAAAAGGCTGCCATACCACTTCCAGAACGGCACCATTATGAAACTTAAGGAAAACAAACACAACACCATACCAACACTAAACAAGAACATCAGATTCATCGACAAAGCGCACGAGCCCCTCCACCTTAAATATATAATCTGTTGCAATGGTGGACATGAGACCGCCTGGGAAGAACCAAGCTGAGAGGAGGTACTGGCTGTTTTCTCTCCGCCGGACGTTAGAGCCACTCATCTTCCTATCGTCCACCTTTAGAACCTATTAACAACCTTACTGCTATCTGAAGATGCAGGTCCGAGGGGCTGGTACTCGGTGTCCTGCCTGAGTCCAAGGCCTCTATGTCAACTCCTATCACTTTTTTCATACTAGGAGACTTAACAACCAGCGACCTCTCCCCTTTTCCTTCTACCGGTCTGTGACGGAAACAGACCTACACAAAGACAACACAGACAACAGTTCAATGTTTCTCGCCAGGGGAAATCTTTGGATGGTCTCAAGGACCGTTGGTGGATACTGAGGGACTGCGTTTGCCCATTCACCTGAGGCAGCAATTACTAATACTCCAGCCTGTTACTATTTACCCTTTCTCTTGAAACATTCATTTAGACTGAGAACTTCATCTAATGTTATTTCGAAGAGCATTTTTTCAACCAGGCTGGTGAACCAGAAGATCTCTTATCCTTACGGGAATAGTGGGTCCTGAAAGACGTCGATGGTCTCGTCGAAGTCGTCTACGCCTCTTCTGAAGCGGCTCTCTAGGTCGGGGTCTTCTTCCTCGTGTGTTCGGTGAGGTTCATTCTTCTGGTGATGTCTGCCCTCCTCTTTCGTCGTCTTTGTTTTGTTGCTCGACTGTTTAGGCTTATGCACGAAAGGCTTCTCTTCATTGGTGGGAAGAACTGGTTTGTCTCTGACATTTAAGAAAAATGGTCTATATGTAATGATAAAGTGCATGAGAACTAATATATATATTCATGGGACAGGTAAAAGTACACTTAAAGTATCTATAGGCTAGTAATCATAAATCTATGAAGACATTTAAACAGATGTTTATACATATATTAGTATACAATTGGATACAGATTATAGAAGTATCATATTTTTACGAATATAAAGAAAAATACAAGGACTGTAGAATGCCAGAGGTTATATAAGAAGCTATGGAAGGTGATTAAGAAAAAGAGATTGTTAGGTATATGTACAAAGGGAAGGGTACGGCCTCTAAAATTTTAGTTCAAGTCACAAGTCGTGGCAAATAAAATAATCAACAACAAGGAAACTAGTAGACAAAGACAAGTTCAACAATATTTGTACAAGATGAGGTGCAATCCAGGAAGAAAG
>NC_134791.1:46260548-46270548 GCF_046742065.1 Oratosquilla oratoria | reverse complement strand
GAAGGCAAGACGAAGGTAAAAGTAGCTGTCTGAGAGTGCGAGACTGATACATACAATTTGACTGAAAGACAGGAGATGGGAAAACCAGATCACAGGCAGAAAACAAGTGTGGGGGGTTGGAGTGTGTACGTGCACGTCTTAACAGATGATTAGCTGAGGAAAGAAGGGGTAAGGTTTGGGAAGTGGAGAATGTAGAAGAAAACCTGGAAAGGCGTAGCGAATTCTTAATCTTAAATCAGTCTGAGTGAAGATAGAGTGAAAAGAAACATCTTCAACTGTGGGAAGCTTCCTCCAACCGAGCCAGGCGGTCTGGCTACATTCATGGTTTGCCTGGCTACTGTAAAGGAAGTTTAACTCCAGTAGATGTATCCCTTCCTCCCTCCCATATAACTCGAACTGGAGTAGAAACAGTGTCGGGAGAATGAACATACTCATAGATGTCTGGAACGGGTAGGATCATGGCGTCATCGATGGTCCACAGGCCCTGAAGAAGGTCGATCTTGCGGAGCTCCTCTGCATCTGGCGGCAGCTCGTGCTTCATAGGCAGCACCACGATGGGCATCTCGTACCTTCGGGCGTTCTGCACCCCTTCCTGTCAAGACAACGCGTCATTTTCATTATTCCAAGTTTCACAGGTCAATCAGTTTATCGTTATGAACGTTTTGTCACGTGGTCTTCTTGTCACAACATTTATTCAGAGTTCAATAAAAATAGAAGAATAAATAACGTGCTATGGTTACGTTTCAACTGATCTTGATAAAGCTATATTAAATTAGTTTACTGAGCATAAAAGGCATTGAGGCAATATCGCAAAAATATATATATATATATATATATGAATGGAAAAATTAATGAGAGAGAAAGAAATATATGAACATAGAGATACTGAAAGAGAGGCATTGGTAAAAAATGAGAAACAGGTTCATAGGTATGGCTAGCAGAACTTTAGTGTTGCCTTGTTCGTGTCTTTTTTTACGAACGCTGATTGGCTGGGCATTTGTGACGTCGGAGCCTAGCCGGCAGGGATCCGCGAGCGGGCTGGGAATCGATTACTACTGGTCAGAATTCGATTACCGCCGGGATCCGAGTATCCGAGTACCGGAGGGAATCCGCGAACCGGCTAGGATTCGATTACCAGCCGGGACCAGAGTACCGCGCGGATCCCTTTGTTCTCGCTAGTCTCCCCGTGCGTTGCAGGTACTCGGATCCGGATCCGAATCCCACGGATCCAGTAAGCTCAAGTACTTGGATACACAAATCCTAAAATGTCGGATCCTGCCCAACACTATTATATATATATATATATATATATTATATATATATATATATATATATATATATATATATATATATATATATTTATATATATATATGATGAAGGTGGAAAAAGAAGTCACGGGTCTAATTCTGAGTTCCTGAGGAATAAACTTAGGAACTCGAAACTAGATCCGTGACCTCTTTTTCCATCTTCATCAACTTGTCACAATGTACCAGCACACACACACACACACACACACACACACACACACACACACACACACACACACATATATATATATATATATATATATTATATATATATATATGTATATATATATATATATATATATATATATATATATATATATATATAGACGAGAAGATCATAAAAGACATTATTCACAAAAATGTACTACCCACCGACCCAGCAAAGCACATCCAGATCATCATATATTACAAGACAAAGAAGACATCCCATCTAATGATACGTAATCGCCCCAGCACAACGAAAGCAGATTTACAAGAAGACCATGTTGTATACCAATACAGCTGCAATAGTGAGGAGTGTGGGCCTCACTCTTATATTGGTATGACGACCACAAAGCTAACAAGACGCCTGACATGCCATTTGAGCAACGGATCCATAAAGTCCCACCACACTTCCACACTTAACAGACCATTAACAAGAAAAGATCTGGATCATAACACCACAATCATTGACAGAGAAAGAGATCCCCGAAGGTTGCTACTCCTTGAAGCACTCTATATCCAAGCAAAGCAGCCATCAATTAACATCCAGGTGGAAGACCTACAGATCTTGCCATCTATGAAAAGAGTGAGTGCTAAGAGGCCAACGAACCCCATCGCTTCGCTCACTGGGAGAGCCCTCCGCGAATGAAAACAACGCACGCTCATTGGCTACCATTAACCAATGAGCATCCAAATTTTCCACAATATAGTGTCCATGATCCGCACATCCCATATATAATCAGGACAGAAAACTTGGTCGTCTTCCAAATCGAGGCTTCATTGCCTTCATTAACATCACGGGTCAGAAGGCTGGAGGTCGACTTTCTTGCCAAGTTGGTCCAGAGCCCCAGGATAACTGAGCTAAGTCAGAGCCTTGTGACAGCTCTGGGACGGGTGGTTACTCTTATCCACTCCGATACCTGGCTGTCACAAGCGGCAGGGATCCTGGACTCCTTCAGGCTCACCAGCACTCTCCTTGAGAAGGGTAGGGACTCTCCACATCCAAAGTTCAAGCCCCCACCACCATGGCTGTCGATACCTGCAACCTTCGTTGTCACAAAGCTTCCCAGTAAGAAGAAGTTATGTGACCAGGAAAGAGTACGAGCACAGGCCCTACAAGGCGTCCGCGCACTGTCGGAACCTGGAACAGCGGTCTATTACACGGATGGCTCCGTAGACCCCAACAGGCCTCGCAGTGCGGGGGCTGCTTTCGTGGCGGATGGTTTGACCTACGGCAGGAGAGTATCTGATCATGCGTCCACTCTCCAAGCTGAGGCCATAGCGGTCCAAGGAGCGTTGGAGCATGCTCTATTATCTCGAGCTGGTCCTGTGGTGATCCACACGGATTCACAGTCTCTGCTAGGCAGCTTGGAATCGATACAGCCCAGCGACAATGTACGCCTACTGACCTCCATCCTAGCACTCCTGCTGAAGCTGCATCAGCAAGGCAGGAGTGTTACGCTCAACTGGGTGCCAAGCCACGTAGGTGTCCCAGGTAACGAGCTAGCCGACGCCGCAGCTGAAGCGGCGCGCAAAAGACCCGAAGTCGATGTTGTCGTCCCTCTCAGCAGAAATCAGTTGCGCCTACGCACCAGGGCTCTAAATCAGGTACAACGGTTCCTTCAGCACAGACTGGAGGCAGAGGTGTCAGAGAGGGCGAGGTGGTACAGGGCAGTCACAGACTATGAGCCCCTTGTACTTCCTCGCTCCACACCTAGAAAAGTGGAAACTCTGCTCTTCCGTCTGCGACTGGAGGACCGTTGTTTCTGGCAGATAAAGAATGACTCACCACCTGAAGAAAGAAGATGCCGCCACTGCAGCCACCCAGAAGCCACCCTAGAACACTACCTCAAGCATTGCCCCGCAACTGCTTTTCTGAGGAGAGGGCCTCCGACAACATCTGAGGGTCTTGTGCGTCGCCTATGCCGCCACCTTAGCGATTACGAACTGCGTCGGCTGGTGGAGTGTCAGCCCCCCCTTTAATTATTTTATATTATTTACACTTGTACTCCGTTTATGTTAGGAAGGGTGAATTCACTGAGATGTGCATGCATATTTCACATAGGCATGCACATCCGGTAAATGTATGGGTGGGCGTGGCCAAACCACGACCACTCATACATTGAATCACCCCCACTTTTATCTTACAATTCACAATATGTTACCATCCACTTAACATCGAATTCAGTTCACGTTGGGAAGGGTGCATTCACCGAGATGTGCATACGTATTTCATATACGTATGCACATCTTGTGAATGTATGAGTGTGTGTGGTTGGGCCCACACACACTCATATGTAAAATCACCCTCCAAACGGGCTCACATCAAAAGCCCCATGGAAGCTTCACTCCCGAATTATACACACACACACACACACACACTTGGTCGTCTTCTTTGACCTCGAAAAGGCATTTCAACTGGCCAGTCCCGATGCCATCCTGGAAGGTCTTGCCACCAGGGGGACTCGGGGGAGACTCCTGCAGTGGATAGCGGACTACCTGTCTAATAGAAGAGCCAGGGTCCGGTACACCACAGGGTGGGGTGATAAGCCCCACCCTGTTCAATGTGCTAATGGCAGAACTGCTCGCTACCCCTCTACCTACAGGATGTCATCTGATATCTTACGCAGACGATGTCACCCTAGTGGTGAAAGGGAGAGAAGCCAAGTTTAGGAAAGCACAAAAAGGCCTCGATGACATATCCGAGAAGTGCAATGAGCTTGGCCTTAAGATATCGCCACCAAAGACCAAAGCCATGTGTTTTGGCGGCAAAATGCCCTTGGCAAACAGACTACTCCTTCAGGGGCATGAGGTAGAGTGGGTAAAAGCACACATGTACCTTGGCGTATGGATAGACTCCAGGCTGTCATTTAGGACAGAGGTGGCCTACCTCCGGGAAAGGGCCCTTGCCCGGATAAATGTCATGAGGTCTTTGGCAACCAGGGAAGCCGGGGCCACTAGTACTGTTCTCAGGACCTTCTACGTAAGCGCAGTAAGGCCACTGATAGACTATGCCAGCGCTGCCCTTGCTGGCCTCCCTGAGAACCAGATATCCAAGATAGACGCAGTACAAAACAAGGCCCTGTGCGTCATACTTGGTGCACCACCCTGGACCCTGGTTGCCAACATGCAACAAAAGACGGTAATACTGCCGGTCAGTGCCAGGATCTCACAACGTGTGGCTGCCTTCGCTACCAGAGTCATCCAAAAGCAGCAGGACTCCTTCCTACAGCGAAGGATAATCGCCGCTCTGCAGCAGGACCCTGAGGTTTTCCCGATGAACATATGGTCGGCAAAGCTTGCGCGACGCATCAGGGAATTACACCTGCAAGACCTCATCCTACTAAAAAGGAGGGATGTACCGGTGGATGGATATATGCAACCTCCGCCCTGGGAGAGTCTACCAGCCAAAATCTCCATAATGGCGAAAGCTGAGGAGACTATGAGGGCCGTCACACCTGAAAACTCCGTGGTGTATTACACCGACGGATCAGTAGATGCTGAGCGCATGACGGCGGGTGCAGCGTTTGTCACACACGACACACGACAGGGAGTAAAGGTGTTGGGCACTCGCTGCTCAATGCAAGCGGAGGGAATTGCAATGGGACTGGCACTGACCCATGCCCTCAACACCCACCAAAACCATGTTGTAATACACACTGATAGTCTGTCATTGATACAAATTATCCGTAATGACATACATCAAGACTATGTGCAACTAATGACATCTTTGCTGTTTCAGATAAGGTCCCTCCAAGAGCAAGGGCGGTTAGTCGTCCTTAACTGGATTCCCGGACACATCGGCCTGCCGGGGAACGAAGTGGCAGACAGTGAGGCAAGGAAGGTAGCGGTCAGTCACCATATGGACGGCGGTATTGGTGTGCTCCCGAGTCGGGCAGAGATCTTGACCATCGCTGCGAGAACACTGACACGGGGAGAGGTAGAGAAGCACAAGCTGATGGCGCCCACGAGGCCGTCAGGCCTGTGGTACAAGAGGACTTCCAACTGTGAGAAGTTTGCCACGGGAATACGCCTCTCGAGGGCGCAAGAAGTGGTCCTACATCGCCTTCGTCTAGGGTATCGGTGTTTCTGGGAGATTGCGGGACGCCAAGAGGACTGCCAACACTGCGGCGCGGTGGGGGCCAATACGCTGGTCCACTACCTGACTACCTGTCCAGCGTCTGGATTTCTTCGAGCGGGTCCCGCCACTTCACCGGAGGGACTAGTGAGGAGGCTGTTGGGCGCGCTCAACCCATACCGGCTTCGGCGCCTAATGGAAGTGCCACCTCCTAGATAATATCCCTCATACTTTTCTCACTTTCCTTGATGAATATACACTGAGTATATAACCTATATACCACAAAGTATATCCGCTCACCACGACTTTATTTTCTCTTTGCAGCAAAAACGACTGGCCATCCTTACCTGGGATCCCGGAGGGCATGGACTGAGGCAAGACACACATCAGACCGGGAGGCAGAAGAACACCGGAGAAATGACTGACAGCATACACTCTTAGTACTGTAATTTATTGTAAAAGCTCCTCAGCCTTCCTAGGAGGTAGCGGGTTGTGACCCGCGCAAGTTTTCTTTTGTATATACTTGCAATCAATAAAAAAAAAAAAAAAAAAAAATTGACACAACAATTCGCCCTTGAAGATGGAACAAGAGTTCCGAAACGTCGGCCAAGATAAGAGATCTCCTAAGCAAACTTACAGAAAATGATAAGTCAAATGTTCGTCGTATAGAGACTATACGCAAGAAGATAATCAAAAATGAATCTTCAATAGCTTTTAACCTCGTCTGCCTACAAGAAAATATATATATATATATATATGAATATATATATATATATATGTATATATATATATACATATCTATGTATATATATATATATATATATGCGGAAAAAACGCCAAGGAAAAAGATAAACTGATGATCAAGCGCTTTCATCCATTCAGACATCCTCAGGGTACATAAAAAGGAAAAAGGACACAAGAATATATACAAAGAGTAAGGTCAGGAAGGGAACCGGGAAAGGTTGTGAGGCTTTATTGTCGACCTGACCCGTTCGCGGCAGCCACTACCTTTTTCACAATAAAATTGTCCAGTTTGTACATACCATGACTTAAATTTAAGTTATTGACAAATGTATCTTTGATCAGACTGGATTCTATTATATTTCTATTCAAATATGACTTATTTTTAACAATTTCTTTATCAACCTCCCAGTTTATGCAATGATTAAAATCCCTTCGGTGAATAAATAAAGCATTAGAAATTTGCCTACTCTTGACGCTATACTGATGTTGTTTTAACCTTACTTTTAATTCTTTTCCAGTCTAACCAATATAGCATTTGTCGCAATTTTTACATGGAATTGAATAGATGCATCCTTCTTCCTTATCAGGAGAGTTTTTGATTAAAAGACTTCTAATTGTTTTGGAGTTCTTAAATGCCACTTGAATGTTGAAAATCTTAAGAATATGAGGTAGTCTGATGAAATTCTCGTTGAAAGGCAGCACAAGTAGGTTTTTTACATTAAAGGTTTTACTAGCTTTTTCCTCGTAGAAAGATTTCTTTGCCGATTTATAAGAAATCTCCACGAGGTGCTTAGGATATTTTGATTTTTAAGCTATGTCAAATATTCTTAAGAGTTCATCATCCAAAAAGTCCGGACTGCAAATTCTATGGGCTCTCAGATGTCAGTGTTGCCATCAATGTTTATACATATTTATATATATATATATACATTGTTCGTCGTATATGCATATATATATATATATATATATAAACACCTAAGCAAGATGCTGTAATACCTGCCTTTTATTTTGTATTATTTATTTATTTGTTTGTTGTTATTTGTGTGATTGTTTATTATTATTAGCTTAATTATCATTTATTATTATTCATCTGTCAATTATTATTTACTATTTACCTGTTTGTTCATTATTTAACTTTACCTGTTTATTTATTGATTTTATTCATTTTATTTATTATCATCTATATCATTATAATTTCATTTATTTATTTATTTATCTATTTATCATTATTATATTTTTTCCCCATCAGACCTAGTTATTGACCAAAAGGTCTCTTGTCGGCATGCTCTTACTTTGTAATCCTTTGTAATAGATATACATATATATGTATATATATATGTATAAATACTTTCCATAAATTTGATTGTTACCAAAATTCAATGGGACGTTATTTGAGCCTTACTCCATCGCTCAAAAAACTCCGTTTATAAAAATTTTAGTGTAAGATTACACTCGGAGAGCACGAACCTTTGAAAAGGTGAGATCATTTCGATATTTTGAATAACATCTTATCTGGATCATTACCAAATTGCAATGTTGTGTGGCTTAGGCCACACTCCGCCACTCCAAGAAACATAATCAAAATTCGTTAATGATTTACTTTTGTACAGAAAGTTGCTTACAAATAAGTACGACCGAAAACATAACCTTCTTGATGGAGGTAACAATGCCCGTGGTTTCCGGGTGCGTCAAATAAATTCAGGAATATTTATTGAAAGTTAGACGCGGGAGTGTTTTTTTTTTTTTTTGTAAGACGTGAGAACTACATAGCGGGGAAAATTAGATTAGGATGTAAGCTAATCAGTAACCTCTGGACCCCGTTCACGGATACCCTGGCCAGTGAGAATTGTCGACAGAACCAACAGACTTCTAAGTCTCATGGGCTCAATGCAGGGATCGAGTGCCAGCTCACAAGGTTGCACCCCCATAAGGAGTAAGGAAAGGCAGAGGCTTTTTGTCAGGGAGGCTGTGTCCGCAAAGATATCACATTCAGACGCCTCTGGATCCCAAATGGGAAATTATGGAAAACAGTAGATTAAACGAGATGTAGGAATTACAAGCCAAGGGCGACATCAATGCAGATTTTGAAAACGAAAAGTTATTACAAAGTCGAGTCCTCCGTGACCACATTTAGCTTTTAGTAAATTTGCGGGTGACGCTAAAGAGCTAAAAATAACTAACAACAGTAATTAGAAAACGTTAATGGAAACTTTTTTCTTTTTCCATGTAATCAATATTAAAAAACTGGAAACTATTTATCCATGGTTTCCGAAGTCTATTGATACAATCTCATTGAGTTACTCTAAATAAAAAATAAAAAAAAATGCCAAGGAAGAGTACAGATGGTACAGTGACGGTGGTGGGTAGGCGCGTGGGCACTAGTAAGTCGTCGAGTAATCAGTTACAGAAGCCTTTCTTTCCTACCTGGACGACGCGAAGGGTCCAGGTGCCTGGTTCCATGGGCGAGCAGATTATGGCGGTAAAAGACGCCATCTCAACCCGTTCACCGTCTCTGTTGGGGTAGATCACCTCAGGGCTCCACACTTCCGTCTTCGACTCCTGGCATCTGTCAACCAGCAAACAGCACAGTAACCCTTGTTTTCGTCATAAGAACATAAGAATGGAGGCGACTGAAAGAAACCATGAGGCCTACACTAAGCAGTCCCATGTCCATTACCACCTATCATCTTCATCCATTAAGTTATCTAACCTTCTCTTATAACAACCAATGGTGTCAGCGCTCAGTCTATTAGTAAACCAGTTCTTGTCTATTTCCTTCTTAAATCTAAGATTGCACAATTCAAATATATTGTTAAGAGTCCTACCCTGCTGTCTTAATATGCTGACCTTGTGTGCGTCACTCTTGTTAAAGCCCTTAGCCCATTTGAATAACTCTATTAGATCATCCCGCATTCTACGTCTTTCCAGAGAGTGAAAGTGCCTAAACCTGTTGAAAGTTTACTTTTCATGGAAATTTTAATTATTCTGTGCAAATATAGACGGATGTGAGCTACTTGACTGGTATCAAATGTTCTGTAGAAGATTATTGAAAGTGTTTAAATTAATTCCCTCTTGGAAAAAGTAGGAGGTTAGGGAGATATGATATATCCTTACATAAACAATAAAATTATCCTCAGAACGAGAATAATACCAAACCTGAAAAGATACATTATTAGGTAAATACACTTGTGTCAAACTTAATTAACGAATGGGAGAAGAACATTCCTTCAGGGGTGACCCATTGTAACCCACATCGAAGATTTTACATTGAGTTCGACAAAAGCCCAGGGATACACCAAGCCTCTCCCTTCCTTCCTCCATCCATCCCAACCCACTTCAACAGATGGTTATAGTGAAGCCCAAAATAACTGAGTATGATTTTATCATTCATGTATTTCTTTTCTACATTGAACGATTCAGTCTATTGTTACACTTTGTTTTGTCTCAAGATTCTTTGAATGGTTTGGAAGGCCCACCTTTTCGTAGGAGAACAAAACTGCAGAGTAGCAGACTCTAGAGTTGTTTGAATTAAGTAGTTAATTGACATAAGGTTAGACATTGTGAATAGGAGAGGGTGGGGGGTGGGTTGTCTGCCGAATATGAGTGGCTGGCAGTGGCCAAAAGGAAGTATATAAGATAATGTAGCTGAGGAAGAGTGCTTAAATAAAA
>NC_134791.1:46250548-46253048 GCF_046742065.1 Oratosquilla oratoria | reverse complement strand
TTTATATTGTATGTACGTGTTTGTATCATACTGTAGGGACAATAACCGACCAGATTTAGAAAATATGAAAATAATTATAGTAATGATGGTTATGATGATAATAACAATACATTTACCTTTACTTTACCAGACTCCTGTTAGGCGTCGCCACCTGTCAGTATGAGAGACCGCCAACTTCCCTTGTCGTCAAAGATCCGGTTTTGACGTACTTGCTGTGCCCCGTCGGCGTAGCCCATCGTCAATATTCATTATCCATCTCTTTCTGGGTCGCCCAACGGGTTGCTTGCCGGTTGGTGTCCAATAAAACCATCTCTTCGGGGTCCTCTCCTGATCCATTCGTTCAACATGTCCAAACCATCTTAGTTGTGCACGTTCTACATATGTCAATATGGGTCTAAGAATACTCTTGTATATCACTATTTTAACCGCGGTAGGGACATTTCGATCTTTCATCAATGTGTATAGTAGCCCTAGGTTCTGGTTGTAGGCAGCAATTTTAAGACCCTGTCACACAGGGATTCCGCATGAAAACCGAATGCTTACCGCACAAAAATGGCTTGATCGTGGAAAGATCGGGCAGAAATGGGGTGAAATTTTGTTTTAGTCGGGGAGCTTTAACGAATAAATAGCATATGTTTAACTAACAGTTTCCGTATGCACCACTACTGTTCCGATAACACTTCCCGTATATCCCCGACCACGTCAAATTTGGCCCAATTGCCCGAACGTTACACGAATTAAACTACCAAAGCACGTATGCTCCCCGATGATAAACGTGAAGCGGTATTGTGTTGTTCGTAATTTAGTAGTGTTCTTAACGGGATTGTACGGTATTTATGCGTCAAATACGGAAATCAAACGCGGAATGAACGGCGTAGACGTGAAACAGACGGTTTACAATAGCGATACGGAAGTTAAACGTTCGTTGAATAGTCGGCGGTAGTCGGGAAACGATCGTAAAATTACCGATTTCTTCGTCAACTCCACGATTAAAACGAACACTTCCCGACCAATTCCGTATGCTCTCCGTCAATTCTCCGTACGATTACCGCATGGTACGCGTCAGATACGCGAACACTTGGTCGTGCTAAATTTTTGAACGGTTTAAAGATCGCTCCGCGTCCAAAATTCCTTGGCCGCACGCTCCACGAACTCCCCGACCGAAAAACGATTACTTTACTATTGCTTCGCGTACAATTCACGAATACAAAATATTTGTGCGGTAAGCATTCGATTTTCATGCGGAATCCCTGTGTAACAAGGGTTTTAGCTTCTATTGCACTTTCATGTTTTCCTTTGCCATCCCAGGTGACTCCTAAATATTTTACGGACTATTTCTGCTGAATAGGTACTCCATTGATCTCCATGTTCAATGTTTCTTCTCTTCTGCTTACTACCATTATTTCAGTTCTACCAAGATTTAGCTTTAGTCCGTAGATTTAAGGATTCACTTGCAGCGTGTGAAGATGATTCAATGTTGAGTGTATCATCTGCATAGGCAAATTCCAATGATTCTATAGGATCCCTTTCTCCTCTTCTAAATTGAACTTCCTTTATCACTTCATTCATTGATATGATAAAGAGCATTGTGGATAGCACACTACCCTAGCCCACTCCAGATGATATATCGAACCACTGTAAGGTCTCATTAACGGGCTTGACTGCTGCATTATTGGAATTGTAAAGGCTCTTAATAACTCTTCTCAGTTTTGGGGCTATTTGGTATTCCCTACTTTGGAAAACTGACCACAGCTTATCCCTTGGTACGTGATCAAATGCTTTCTCTAGATCTAAGAGTGTTACATATTTGTCTTTATTAAACTCCAGATCTTGCTCCAGATCTTATCTTAGCTGTTCCCATGAGTCTTTTTGTGCTTTCCGTTTGATACTTTTAGCTGCATTCCTTTTTCTTCCGTACTGTTGTCTTGCTTCCTCTGTTCTTCTTTTTATCCATAACCTATGATACTTATTCTTTTCCAGCACCGCCTCCTGTACCTCTTCATTCCAGTATGCTGTTCGTTTCTTTTTGCATCCTCCTGTCCATTTCTCTCCGACTGCTTCTTCAGCAATATTGTTAATTTGGGACTGGGCAATTTTCCATTGCTGCTCTATGCTTTCTCCAGTTATTGTTATTTCTGCTAGTTTATCTTCTAGTTCCTCTCTGATTCTTTGGTCCATCAGTTTTTCAACCTCAATTCTTTCTTTTGAGTCTACGGCAATGGGGTGGTATTGTGATATTTACCTTTACTACTACTGCTCGATGTGGAGGGAGTGGACATGAGGGGACGTACTAGGATGAGATGGATGGATGAGGTGAAGGGGGCTTTGGGGAAGAGGGGAATGTCTGTTGAGGAAGGATGGAAGAGGACAGAAGACGGGTGAATGGAGAATGGTTGTATATGGATGATGTTGTGATGCATGAGGTAGAATGGGTGGAGGGATGGGGGGTGAGTTAGTATGTGTGAGCAAAATTTGACGCAGCCCGAAGGGATTTCTTCCC
>NC_134791.1:46225548-46235548 GCF_046742065.1 Oratosquilla oratoria | reverse complement strand
GAGATTGTCTGATTGATGTCGCTTTTCACTAGCGAATTTCTAAAAAAAGAAAAAAATATATATATATATAAATATATATGTATATATATATATATATACATATATATATATATCACAACAAAGCAATGGCAAAGCACATTAGTAACATTAGACTTAAAACCCAATTTCGGAAAAGAAGAGACAAAAGTAGAGTTCCGTATATTTCGATCCCTATCTGTGATCCTCTTTAAGAGATTGAATCCAGAGTTGAAAAGACATGTATTTATACAAGGATGTGAGGTAAATATGTAGCAACCAGGGGAGGGCTCTACGCGGATTTTGTTGGGTTTTGTCCACTGTTAATATGGATGGCAATAGTCTGTTAACTGCTAAGTCATGTGACTACTGACCATTTGATATATAATAGGAAGACATTTTATAAATGAAGATTCAATTATTTTCCTTCTGAAATTACATCTTGACTTGTAAATAATTTCATCATCGTACCAATCTATGCGGTTGTCTTTATTGGCAATGTGCTGAAATACCGCGGAGTTCTCTTGTCCAAAATTTGCTGAATTATTATGCTCTTTTATCCTATTTGTCAGGTCTCTTCCGGTTTGTCCCCAGTAAACATCATCAAAATCTAGACATGGCATTACTCCTGGGTTTATGTCCCGTTTTAGCCTATGGTGTACTTTGACTAGTTTGCTGAACAAGGTTTTGGGATAATAGAAGATAAAGTTAATGTTATCTTTTGGTAATAATTGATCAATTTTGTTTATGGAGTTGTTGAAGGGTAATTTTATGCATTTTTTCCCAATTAAGTTTCTTATTAGGATGGGAAGTAGATTTATAAAAGCTTATGTTGTCATGTCTAGATTGAGAGGATATTTACTGGGGACAAACTGGACGGGACCTGACACCTAGGATAAAAAAGCATAAGAATTCAGCAAAATATGGACAAGAGAACTCTGCGGTATCTCAGCACCACCGCATAGATTGGGACGATGCTGAAATTATTTACAGGTCAAAATGTAGTTTCAGAAGGAAAACAATTGAATCTTCGTTGATAAATTATTTTCCTAATTATGATATATTAAACGGTCAATGGTCACCTGACTGCATGACCACCTTAGCAGTTAATAGACTGCCGTCCATAATAATAGTGGACAAAACCCAACAATGTCCGCGTAGCGTCGGCCACGTGACTTGAGTCCTGCTCTGGTTCCTACATATTTACCTCACATCTTTGTATATATACATGTCTTTTTAATTCTGTATTCAATCTGCTGAAGAGGATCACAGATAGTGATCGAAATATACGGAACTCTCTACTTTCATCTCTTCTTTTCCAAAAGTGGGTTTTAAATCTAATATACGAGTATATATATATATATATATATATATATATATATATACATATATATACATAGATTTGTATACATATATACATACATACATATATATAATATATATATATATATATACACGCGCACAAACACACACACACACACACACACACACACACACACACACACACACACACACACATATATATATATATATATATATATGTTTATATATATGTATATGTATATATAAATATATATACATATCGATAAATGTTATGACAGTTGCATGCAGGGTTCGGTTTGATGTCGCTGTCATTAGCGTATTACTCTCATATATACATATGTATATATTATATATATATATGTATATATATATATATATATATATATATTTATGCTTATATATAAGAACAAAATATACTACATACACAGTAGGTCATGTCCCATTTTCACGTACATATTCGTTGCACCAAAAGTGATTCAAGACGGTATTGATAAAAGTCTACGGACATAACAAACGTTGTTCATTTTTATTCCTACTCTTTATTTTTTTTATTCCTATTCCTTTTTCTTTTATTAGATTTAAGGAACATCATAAGAAGTAGCGTACTTATGATATTTTAATGTACAAGACTGATGAAAATTTTAGTGGAGGAGGGTAGTTCATGGATGAGTATCACGGTTAACGTGAATGATTCAGTTGAAGATCGATATCACGACCAGCTGGGGTTCACATTGGTCAAAATTTTATCCCCTCAAGCATTTTCATCACCCCACCCTCACCCTTTGGGGAATAGATAAAATTTCTTGGCTATAACCAGGCTAAAACATCTGTAACACACATTACTGTGTTATGGGACTCATAGGTAGTCCAAAAATAATCCACCATTCGCCTTTAAATTGTCTTGATATTAAAACTTCCATAGAATATTTATACAACGATAGAGGTAAGACTATTCAGAAGTTATGAAAATGTGAGCCAAAGTTCCTTCGTGTTATGTTAATTGCTGGGTGAAAATATATATTAACAACTATGAAATAAAAAGAAGTTTTGTTGGTTCATGGAGTCGTCTCTGATTGGCTGATTTTTTTTTCACCTCTTGAAATAAATAACTACCTACATGATACAATATGATATCATTGTCTAATATTTTGATTTTTTCATATGATAAAAGGAGTCATGAAAAGGCTGGTGTTTAATAGTTGTTTCTAGGTAAAAAAAAATTATAAACGTTATCGGCGATTGATTGAAGTTATTTTCTTTATCTTTTTGATAAACTATCTAAACAATAATAGTCTTTCAATATTTAATGTTTTGGAAATATTTCTAGATGATAAAATAATTCGTAAAATGTCAATCTTTAATATTTCTATAAAAAATTCAGATAACAAAAGAAAGAATGAAAGTGTGAAGGAGACGAGGCTTAATCTTAGAACTGACTGATCTAGTAACGATAGGCTAGCTAAGTGTGTCGTACAACATATATACAGTAATTCTCCCTTTGATCTTCAGCTATTAAATTTTTTTATAAGAAAATTAGGTGTCCTTTTTAAAGTGACGACGAGCTTACAATGTGGAAGTCGATGGCATAAGTAAACTCCTGCGTGCTCTTGAAGGACCACTCGAAGGGCAGCGAACAGCAAGGGTTGACCACATGCAAACGTGGCAAAATCTGCATTAATCAGAAAACCAAGTTTCATTCAAACTCACAATTAATATACCATATACTCATAGATTCAATAAGGAAAAAATCCTGTTTTAAAGAAGTTGTATATGCAGTTGTGAAGAAAGGAGAACTTATTTTTTTTATATCGCAATCAGCCTCCTGCGAAATGACGCCTTGGCATCGAAAGACGGAGGAAGGAGAGTATAGTTACCCACCCGGTACTTGAAGGCGCCTCCCGCCATGGTGGCCAGATTTTTCAAGATGGGATGAGACCGGAGTTCCTCAGCCAGCTGGGGAAACGCTTTCCTTGCCAGTTGGTTAAGGATTGCCTTGTGGAGGTGTTTGTTCAATGACTGGTAGTAGGTGGTACGAACGTGCTCGATCACCTGCGCAGGACATAAGGAAGGATGAGAGGTAGGCGTGCTCAGGGATGTCTTCACACATCAAGACCTAAAGTTATCCTCAGTTCAGCTTTTAAAAGGTGACGAACCCTGGGTGATGAAGGACTACAAAACAACTTCGATTCACCCCTCAGCCCCTGTGTCCCATTCTAAGATCTAATTCCCGTTAAAGCCAATTTTGTCCAGCTTAAAGAAGATCTCTGGGCATTCATTGAGTAGTGATTTAATTTCATCTTTATACCTAATAAGTTTCTCGATAAAAAAAAAAGTGGGAAATATCGCCAAGGTACTGAAGCAAGTCTTTTTTTATTTTACTTTTTCATTTATTTTTCTATTTACTTATCTATTAATTTATTAATTTCATTGATCTCTTTATTCATTTTTGTTTCTTTATCTATTCATTCAATTATATATTTTTATTTATTTCCATATATCTATTTACTTATATATTTATCTATGCATCTACTTATATTTGCATACTTATCTTTTGACTTAGTTATTTATTCATATATCTGTCTATATCTATCTATCCAGTTATCTATTCTATATATTTGTTTATTTGACTGGTTATCTATAGCATTTCTGTCATAGTGAATTCTAATTCTAATATAGATGACGCTAACAAAATATTTTTTAACACTTAGTGTTGACCCAATTTCGTTGCCCACATCACCTACCTTGATTCTGATGTTTGCTTTGGGATCTGTAGTAGGGAACTTCCTGGCAAAGAAGTGTCGGTGTGACGCCTCTGCGAGCTCATGAATATCTTCGTCCACGAACGGACCAGGACCCTGGTTGCCATGGGAACAAGAATCAGAGAACGCCTTCTATTCTATCCTTTTTTTAATAAGTGAGGATTATATGAAGCGTTCAGAAACAGAGGGGCATCCCCGCCACTTTTACTGGTTTCGAATTAAGCATGGATGTATGTCTATAGAGGAGGCTTGCGCCTATCACGATCCATACTTAACTCAAAACTATTAAAAGTGGCAGGATGCCTCTTTGTTTCTAGACGCCTCATGTGATAAAAAATATTATTAATGTAGGCAGTGCAGAGGCCTAACAATCTTTTTGTGGGAAGTCAAGTGAAAGAATATATATATTTATGGGACGTGTAACTTCTCCCTCTCTCTCTCTCTCTCTCGCCCTTATTTCCTCCCTCTCTTTCGCTCTCCCTCCCTCCGTCCTTCCCTCTCGTTCTCCCTGTCACCCTGAGGAAATGGGCACTTTCGGCAGTTACCCGGCCGCAGAAATCGGTGTCCTCCATGTGACGGCACAGGTTGATGGCGTTATGTCCTTCAAACTGCTTCAGGAAGTGGAATCCAATGGGCGCCGACTTGTTCCTGATGAGGCGGAAGAGGAAAACCTCTGTGAGCTCAGAAATGTGGTGACCATCAAGGTTTTATACTAAACTGCAGATTAAGTCAGGTCGGGTCAAGCCAACTAGCACTTTCCTGGATCTTTGTCCCAAAAATATCTTGGTGTGGCGCCAGTGCACACGACCAAAGATGATGAGAGGCAGCTTTAATTGCACACACGTATACACGCATACACACACGCGTGCGCCCGCGTACTTACGTACGTACGCACGCATATACACACACGCGCGCGTACACACACATACACACACACAAACACACCCACACACACCCACACACACACTCATACACACGCACACACGCTCACACACTGGCACACACTCTCGCACACACACATATGTATGTATACATACAAACAAATATATATCCATACATGCATACACACACACACACACATACACACACACATACACACACACACACACACACACACACACACACACACACACACACACACACACACACACACACACACACACACACACACACACACACACACACACATACACACACACACACACATATAACGATTGATCTTGTTGGCCGTCGGCAGACAGATAAACAGACACACAGACACACATGATACTTATGAAATGAAAACATTTGGATAAATTGCGATGTATAAACCTAATACAACATTAGAGATGAAAACAAGGACGAATGACAGCGCACACCATGAGGGAGGTGAAGAATAGAGTCTGCCGGAACGGAGTTGGTCCTTTCGCTCCCGAGGCCTTCACTGTTGCAAGGCCGCTGCTCAAATTCGTTTAGGAGTAGAAGGTGGAAGGTGGGGGAGTGGATGGGATCGAGGGATGGACGATTACTTGGAGGCGACGCCAGTAAAGGGGGAAAGGCCTCAGTCATCTGACCACTAATAAACTCTCTCACAAATTCGCCTACAGGAGGGAGAGAAGAAGGGGGAAAAGAGGGAGGGTCGGAGGGGGAGGAGGTGGGGCAGGAAAGTGGAGGTGGAGGAGGGAGAAGGAACAGGAGGAGAAGGAGGAAGGATTTGTGAAGAGGAAAACGAGGGGAAAGATTAGAGAGGAGCAGGAAGAGAAGGTGGAGGTGGGGATACGAGGAACCTGAAAGGTGATGATAATGATTTATTAAAGGAACACCATCGCCGCCAACAGCAAAAGTGAGTGAGAGAGAGAGAGAGAGAGAGAGAGAAGTACACGTGTTGTCAAAAGGTGAAATTTCGTGGGCGTGATCAACCAGAAGAAGCAGAGAGGAAATCCCAAAGACTGCTGCACCAACCAGTAGGGCGAGTTGAAGGCCATCGTCGGGAAGAAGGACTCGTCGGGGATGATGGATGTTTGCATGTGGTAATAAAAGCGGTTAATGATATCCCAACGCTTGGCGGGGTCGACCGAGTACGCCGCCAGGTTGTAGCCCACCAATGACCACTGGGAGCTGAAATGAGACATCAAGATGCTAAACATGACGTGCAAAGGTCTTCGGACTAAAGAAGAAGAGAAAAAAAAAAAAGCCTTTTTGTGTCCCTATCGAATCTGGTGCTGATTCTCAACACGCAAACAAATTTGAACCCGTAAACTTGACCTCCAAAAATGTAGAAATCTATTCATTTTCAGTATTCCGAACTACTTTCGGATTATAAATTGCTTACAGCTAACCGCAACTGTGTGAAAATATTTTCTAATATATCTTGTATTGGGAACAAATCATGAATAAGACATTATTCTGTCTGTACGCTCTAAGGAGTCCGTTTAGAATGTGGAATACGTCGTGCTAAATCAACCTTAGTACATAAAGTTCTCTCATATTTTTCATCTATGTAATATTTTTTTTTCTCATGATCTCTATATAGTAAAGGAAGCTGTATAACAACTATTACCTACCCCAGATTAAATATTTACAAGCTCTGCCAAGGGATTCGAACCCTGACCTGTGCGTGCATAATCACGAAGCCAAGATGCTAGCAACTGAACCATGTATGATGCTACAAAAGGACTGTACAAGTCCCCGAGGACACTCTACATAGCTACAGCAGACGTAGTCTCATTTTCATCGATTCCCCATTTAGGCAAACCCTTCGACAAATTGCGTATGTTTAAGACAGATTGAATCTTTATAAAATCTGCCAAGGGATTCGAACCCTGACCTGTACTTGCATAATCCCGAAGCCAAGGCGCAACTTGTCGGAGGGCTTGCCTAAATGGGGAATCGATGAAAATGAGACTACGTCTGCTGTAGCTATGTAGAGTGTGCTCGGGGACTTGTACAGTCCTTTTGTAGCATCGTACATGGCTCAGTTGCTAGCGTCTTGGCTTCGTGATTATGCACGCACAGGTCAGGGTTCGAATCCCTTGGCAGAGCTTCTAAAGATTCAATCTGTCTTAAACACACACACACACACACACACACACACACACACACACACACACACACACACACACACACACACACACACACACACACACACACACACACACACACACACACACACATATATATATATATATATATATATATGTATATATATATATACATATATATATATGTATATATATATATATAAATATATATATATATACATATATACATATATTACATATAGATAATTTCCCACAGTCGCCACAGTATTCGAGCCGAGGCCTCATTTAACACCCGGCCATTACATTAACGGCTGAGTTTCAAGAGACTCCAAGTTGAAATTGATCTGACTCCCGAAGAATCTAGGCAGACTGCTAACTGCCATATTTACCTATTTTTCACATAGTCCTGAGCTAAACTCATAGATAATCGTTAAAGTTGGTACGAAACGTTGATGGGCTCTCGTCATTGTAAATTCCGTATATAAATCGCTAGTAGCAGCGTAATTCATACAAATAATTTCCGACAGTCACCCCAGGGTTCAAATCAGGCCAGTACCTTACCGACTGAACTAAAGGAGACTCAAAAAATTCCAACTTGACCTAACTCCCGAAAAATCTAGGTAGAGTGCTAACTGTCGTCTTTACCTACTTTTCACAGAGCCCTGAGCTCAACTCATAGAAAATTGGTAAGGCTGGTACGAAACCTTGATGGGTTTTCGTCGTTGTAAATACCTAAAATAAATCGCTAGTAGCAGCGTATTTCAAACAAATAATTTCCGATAGTTGTCCCGCGGCTCGAACCGAGGCCTCGATTGACACCAGGCCAGTACCTTATCGACTTAGCTAAAGGAGCTTCAAAAGACTCCAACCAGGAGTTGATCTAACTCCCAAAGAATCTAAGTAGACTGCTAACTGCCATATTTACCTACTTTTCACAGAGTTCCGACCTCAATTCATAGGCAATCGGTAAGGCTGGTACGAAACCTTGATGGGCATTTGTCGTTGTAAATACCTTAAGTGAATCGCTAGGAGCAGTTTGTACCATACGCTAGTGTCAAGTGAGGCTTCGGTTCGAACCGGGGGGAGATTGTTGGAAATTGTTTATATGATATACGCTGCTACTAGTGATTCACTTCAGGAATATAAAATGATGAAAACCCATCGAGGGTTCGTACCAGCCTTACCAATTATCTATGAGTTCAGTGCAGGACTCTGTGAAAAGTAGGCAAAGACGGCAGTTAGCAGTCTACCTAGATTCTTCGGGAGTTAGATCAAGTTGTGGTTTTTTTAGTCTCCTTTAGTTCAGTCGGTAAGGTACTGGCCTGGTGTCAAGCGAGGCCTCGGTTTGAACCTCGGGGTGACTTTCGGAAATGATTTTCCTGATATACGCCGCCATTAGCGATTCACTTCAGGTGTGTATATATATATATATATATATATATATATATATATATATATATATATTTATATAAACACACACACACACACACACACACACACACACACACACACACACACACCCACACACACAACACACACACACACACACACATATATATATATATATATACATAATGTATGTATGTATGTATATATAAACATATACATATATATATATATATATATATATATGCGTGTGTGTGTGTGTGTGTGTGTGTGTGTGTGTGTGTGTGTGTGTGTGTGTGTGTGCATGTGTGTGTGCGTGTGTGTGTGTGTGTGTGTGTGTGTGTGTGTGTGTGTGTGTGTGTGTGTGTGTGTGTGTGTGTGTGTGTGTGTGTGTGTGTGTGTGTGTGTGTGTGTGTGTGTGTGTGTGTGTGTGTGTGTGTGTGTGTGTGTGTGTGTGTGTGTGTGTGTATTGAAGGATGGACGACAAAATGAGTGGTAAGATAAACACCGAGAATCGTTGGAGTCTTAATCACTGAGCGATTTCGCTCGGGAAAGTTCCAATGTCGCTCTCGCAAATCGAATAGCGGGAGCGATCCCCCCCCCCCAAAAAAAAATGCTCCCCCTCCAAGATTCAACGTTTTTAATGCATTATCCATCATTTGGCAATCCCTGAATCCCATCACCATTGATGAAAGGATCAGAGCAAACACAACTTACCCGTGTTCAATTATTGCATTATCAATCGATATCATAAACGCAACGCATCAATCAACTTTAATTTGTTGATATACGTACGTATGTGTACGCGGTATAGCTGCTAGAGTTCAATGGCTTACCTAGCCTATCTTCGTATCAGCTCCATGCGCGCGTATACTAGTACATGTTGACTAGACTCTACACGACTATCGTGCTACATAATGTCGCTAGTTGCGAATTGCATGGTAGCTGTATGCAGGGAAGTTCATTGGTTGCATGCAGCTAGCTGCACAATCAACGCGCCGACTACATGTACAATGCACCATACCCAATACCACATCACCGCATGCATACGTACACTGTACATATGCAAACTCGCTCGAGGCCTAGGAGGGAAACTGGGAAATCCCATCTATAACCTCGTTCGCATATTTATGAGAAAACAAAATAGAATCAAATATTTGGTTAGTAATTGAAAGTAAATAAATCTAAGTATAAATATGAATATTTGATAATTATATATTTAGTTCATAAATATGGATCTTTGGAGGAAGAATAAAAAATACAAAAATAAAAAATTATTCGTTAGCTAGCTTAGGCTTACGGTAGCTAGGTCTACGTTCGTACGTCACGTCCATGCCAAACTTTCGATGATCGTACATCATGGAGTGATTTCTAGTGAAGCGAGTAAAGATGAGTGAAGATGTTGCTCTCAGATTCAGTCTTTTCAGAATCGAGGGAGAGTGTTTTGACGGCAGGAACCGCTTCTGGACCAGCAAAGCCTAATTCAAACTCTACGGG
>NC_134791.1:46208048-46220548 GCF_046742065.1 Oratosquilla oratoria | reverse complement strand
AAGTGGTGCACCCATGAGAACTAGTTACAACGAAGATCTTAAGAGTAAAGATGATGGAAGCAAAATGCTTGGTGAGAAAGACCAAGAGAAGAGCGGGTATGAGATAGATCAGATATTTGACTAAGATTTTTGAAAGTAATAAAAAAAAAATAAAGGAAATGGGTAAAAGGAGCAGATGAGTAATTCCAAATACACAAGAGAGCTATGAGAGAGAGATGGGTTAAGCGTGTCGAGAGTTTTTTAATGTGAAATACCGTGAACAACGGTTCTGGGGAATGGTAAGAAAAAGAATGATAGATGAGAAAAGTGACAGGATAACTATGTATTTGGCTGTAGTACAGATGAGACTAAAAGGAACGAGATAGGCAATATGTTTATGGGAAAAAAGACGACGGATGTATTAGCGTTAAGTAAAACTAAGTTGAAAGGGAGGGGTGATTTTGAGTTTGGGAGTGGGGTGAGGAGAGTGTCAGGAGTGATGAGGAGGCGAGGGAGGGAAAGAGTGGCACTGCCGCTAATTGAAGTGAGTGAAAATGAAACTGAGATGAAAGATTCTTTTTTTTTGGGGGGGGAGGAGTGCATATGGACCTGGTATTGAGAAAAGTGAAAAAGGAGGTTTTTAGTTAGATTTAAATGAGTACTTAGAGAATTTTGGAAGGAGTGTGAATGTAGTTGCGTTGAGGGATCACAATGCTTGAGTAGGGGATGAGTCAGTAGATGGTGCAATAGGGATGTTTTGGGTGACAGGTAAAAATTTAAGTGATATGTTTAGAAATGGAGTTGATGATAGCAAGTATATATATATATGTGTATATATATATATATATATATACATATATATGTATATATATATATATATATATATATATATATACATATATATGTATATATATATATATATATATATATATATTTATATGTGTGTGTTTGTGTGATCCACCATGGTCTTGGATCACGTGTTGGACTCATGATCGACAGCTATTACCCTCTCGGAAGCTCAAAGCTCTCATATGACCAATCTATGGGTAATGGTGTGACCTTACACGCAGATACACACCCATCTCCCCGCCCACAAGAGATGGAGTAACGACTCACAGCGCAGAGATACTGAAATTATTTCAGCCCTGGGCGGGATTCGAACTCGGACCGCTGTACCAGCAATTGCGAATGGTACCACTGCACCGTCGAGAGAGAGAGAGAGAGAGTGTGTGTGTGCGTGTGTGTGTGTGTGTGTGTGTGTGTGTGTATTCACTTTCACTTCACTTGGTCTTTGGATCACGTGTTGGACTCGTGATCGACAGCTATTTC
Source organism: Oratosquilla oratoria (assembly GCF_046742065.1). Lineage (NCBI taxonomy): Eukaryota > Metazoa > Arthropoda > Malacostraca > Stomatopoda > Squillidae > Oratosquilla > Oratosquilla oratoria. Next base: position 46,219,240 of record NC_134791.1, on the reverse strand, counting down.
CCTCCTGGAAGAGAGCTCAGAGCTCGTAGGTCCGATCTATGGGTAATGCTATGACCTTTCACACACACACACCCCCAACTCCCCGCCCACGAGAGTCAGAGTAACGACCCGAAGCGCAGCTGTACCGAAATAATTTCGGCCCTGGGCAGGATTCGAACCAAGCACTACGCGCACCACCATGCTAGTAGTTCATCGCTCTACCAACTGTGCCACCGAGTTGTGTAGAGTGTGTGTGTGTGTGTGTGTGTGTGTGTGTGTGTGTGTGTGTGTGTGTGTGTGTGTGTGTGTGTGTGTGTGTGTGTGTGTGTGTGTGTGTGTGTGTGTGTGTGTGTGTGTGTGTGTGTGTGTGTGTGTGTGTGTGTATTTACCTAGTTATATTATACGGGAAGGGAGCTATGCTCGTCTTTGTATCTCTCAGCATCAATTTTTTTCTTAAAATCTTGAATAGTGTTTGCACACACTGTTTCGTTGTCTAATTTGTTCCAAGTATCTATCATTCTGTGTGGGAAGCTGTTCTTTTCAGATCTCTTCTGTAACTATCCTTTTTTAGTTTCTTTTCGTGTTCTCTTGTTTTACCATTATCCCATATTAACCAATCATTCTTATCTAAGACTTCCATTCCTTTCATTATTCTATAGATAGTCAGAAAGTCTCCCATTTCCCTTCTTTGTTCCAAAGTTTCTAGTTTGGACAGTCTTTGCTCATATGTCAATTCGGAAAGAGTTGGTGCTAGTTTCGTTGTTGCTCTTTGTATCCTTTCTACATACATACATACATATACCAAAGGCTTTTTCCCCTACATGGGGGGTAGCCACAAAGAAAAAGGCATAGAAACTACTCCCACCCATTCCATTTCCTACATATTCCACTCCCCTCCACCCTCCTCCCTCCCTCTTATCTTGGCACCTCCTGGATGACGGGTCATCCCTGCCTCCTGTCCACTGCCCTGGGTCAAAAGCAGTGTCGTAAGACACAGCACATCCACAGCAAGGCCGCTTCATAAATTCGGCGACCCCCCCTCTCCGTCTCCTCATGCAGAAAAGTAGAAGACGGGGAGGAATCCCTTCGGGCTGCGTCAATTTTTTTTTTTTTATACATACTTCCTCACCCCCATCCCCCACCCACTCCCCCTCATGCATCATAGCATCATCTATACACAACCCCTCTCCATTTACCCCTACCTTCTATCCTCTCCCGTCCTTCCTCCATAGACATTCCTCTCTTTTGTAATGCCCCTTTCACCCCATCTATCCATCTCATCCTAGGACGCCCCCTCATATTCACTCCTTCCACCTCTGCCTTCCAAACTTCTTTTACTAATCTTTCTTCACTCATTCTTTCCATGTGTCCAAACCATTCTAATATCCTTTCATCAACCCTATCTCCCAGTTCCCTTTCCACCCCTATTCTCCTCCTCACCTCCTCATTTCTCACTCTATCCAGCCTAGTAACCCTTATCATACTTCTCAGGCATTTCATCTCAAACACATTCAAACTCCTTCTCTCTTCCTCTCTCATGTTCCATGTTTCTGCCATGTACAATGCTGTTGGTACAATCACTCCTTCACATAACCTCCTCTTAGCATCCATTCCCAAATGTCTATTTCTCATTACACTTTTCAATCCATCAAGGCATTTACTCGCTTCTCTCAATCTACATTCTACCTCCACCTTCACTCCTCCCTTTCCTGCTACATTCGCACCCAAATATCTAAAACTATCCACTTCCTCTAGTCGCTCTCCCTTAATGCTCACCTCCAGCCTACTGTCACTCTCTCCCCTTGTACATCTTATCACCTTACATTTACCCACATTTATCTTCAGCTTCCTTCTTTCACACACCTTCTCAAACTCTGTCACTAACTTCCTCAATCCCTCCTCTGATCCTGCTACAAGCGCAGTGTCGTCAGCAAACAACAACTGGCTCACCTCCCACTTTTCTCCATTTTCTTTAATTATCTCCAACCCCTGACCCACTACCCTTGCATTCACCTCTCGCACCACCCCATCCATGTAAAGATTGAACAGCCAGGGTGATATAACACATCCCTGACGAAGTCCCACCTTTACCTCAAACCATTCACTCTCTCCATTTCTAATCCTAACACAAGCTCTACAACTCTCGTGAAAACTCTTGACTGCTCTTAACAGCTTTCCTCCTATCCCATATATCTGCAGTACCTCCCACAGTGCCTTCCTATCTACCTTGTCATAAGCCTTTTCCAGATCCATAAAAGCCCAGAAAACATCCTTACCTTTTCCTATAGCTTTCTCACATATCTGTCTTACCACAAATATCTGATCTACACAACCCCTACCTGTCCTAAACCCGCACTGTTCTTCACCAATTACTCCCTCTGTTCCTCTACTAATACTCTCAATCAAGACCCTCCCATACGCCTTCTCAACTACACTCAACAAGTTAATCCCTCTGAAACTACTACATTCACACTTGTCCCCCTTTCCCTTGTAATGCGGAACTATACAGGCACTCCTCCAGTCCTCCGTCACTCTACCTTCTCTCAAACAAACATTTAACAACCTCACCAGCCAGTCCACCATCACTGTACCTCCTTTCTTCAGACATTCTGCATGACATCCATCCAGACCAGGTACCTTACCTGCTCTCATCATCTTAACAGCTGCTTTCACTTCATCCTTCCCTATTTCTCCTCCATTTTCCTCACTCATCACTCTCATTTTCTTAGTGCTTCCCACTGCATCTACCTTTCCCTCCCTATCCTCCTTCACATTTAGCAACTCCCTAAAATACTCTACCCACCTCTCTCTCACTGCCTTCTCTTCCATTATCATCTCTCCATCTGCATCTTTTATCTTTTCCTCTCTACTTGATTCGCCTCCTCTTCCTCTTTTAATTTCCTTCCAAAACATATTTTTATTACTTTCAAAAATTTCTGTCATACTCTGTCACATCTGCTCTCCTCTTTGTTTCCTTTATCTTATGCTTAACTTCCTTTCTCTTTGCTTTGTACCTCTCATACGATTCCCTCGTCCTAATTTGCAGCCAATCTATGAATGCCTGCTTCTTTTCTTCTACACATTTCTTTGCTTCCTCATCCCACCACTCACTACCCTTCCTTGTTTTTCCTCCCGCCCTCCATGTTCCACACACCATCTTTGTACACCTTATGACTCCCTCCTTGAACCATCCCCATTCCTCCTCCACTCCTAGTATCCTTTACTCCCTCCCACTCCTCTTTCAGTTTCTTCTTAAACTCACTCTCCTTTTTTTCCTCATTTAAGCAGTTCACTCTAAGTACCTCCCTACCTTCTGTCCTTTTCCTCTTTCTCCACCTATTCTCCACTCTCATTTTACCTTCCTGGGTGTCCATAGTGCTCATGCGTACTCAAGTTTTGGTCTTATTAGTGTAGTTAGCATTTTTTTTATCATTTCCTCGTCCAAATAAGCAAACGCCACTTCAATTGACCTCAATAAGTTGTAGGTTTCTCCGAATATTTTATTAATATGCTTATCCGGTGTCATGTCCTTGCTGATCATCACTCCGAGATCTTTCTCCGAGTTTACTTTTTTCACCTATTGTTCACCAATTTTGTAATCTTTCGATATTCTGTTTTTACTTTTTCCAAATTCCATTATACTAGATTTCTTTATATTGAATTTTACTTCCCACTTTTGAGTCCAATTCCAGATCTTACCCAAATCTTGTTGCAATGAGTTGCAGTCTTCCTCCGTTTTTACCTTCTTTGCATCATCTGCAAGGAAATTCATATAACACTCTACACCTTCATCCATGTCATTAATGTAAATGGCAAACATGATCGGGGCCAGTACTGATACCTGCGGGAAACGGTATGCAGACAAAATGCCGATAGACATAATGTCGACGGACATAATGTCGTCGGACATAATGTCAATGGACAAAATGTCGATGGACAAAGTGCCGACATTTGTTCAAGTAGGACAAAATGTCGACGGACATAATGTCGATGGACAAAATGTCGATGGACAAAGTGCCGACATTTGTTCAGTTTTTGTTACACGATAGTGAGGACATAAGCATTTACTCAACGTCTAATAATCTAAGAGTGTTAGAAACCTATTCAACATGGCTTTGTGATGGGACGTTCGATTCTCCTCCTGTTGGGAAGCAATTGTATACTATTCATGCCCTTCTTACAAATAACAAAACACTACCAATGATTTATTGCCTTACAAGCAAAAAGGATGAGCAAACTTACGCGTTCATTTCTAATTTTTTGAAAGACCGCAATTTGAACCCAACATCAATCAGTGTTGATTTCGAAAGAGCCTCTATCAATAGTATAAGGGAGATATTTCCAGATACTATTGTTTATGGATGTTTTTTTCCATTTTGGTCAATGTCTGTGGCGCAAAATCCAGTCGTTGGGTTTACAATTTTGGTATACTGAAACCAGTAATGCATTCATCATAAAGCAATTTCAAGCATTGGCATTTATTCCTCCTGATCACGTATATGCTTTTTTTGAAGAGCTTCTTGGTTCCCTAAATGAAGAAATAGAATGTGTTCTCGACGAATTTCTGGCGTATTTTGAAGTTACATGGATAGGCGTTGTTCACCGTGGACGACGACGTCAACCCTGCTATGAAATCAAGCTATGGTCAGTTCATAGTCGTATCGCAGATGACTTGCCACGCACGAATAATGCACTGGAAAGGTGGCATAATGTTTTTAACAGGAGAATGGTGATTAAGCATTCATCTGTAGAAAAATTGGTTAACAAACTGAAAAAAGAACAAGCAAATACAGAAATGATGTTAGCGCAACTAACCAATGGGAGAGGAATCGGAAGGCAGAACCCAAAATATGTTAGAATCAACAAAAGATTGAAGAACCTGGTCACAAACTTTAATCCCAATCAAGGGATACAGTTTTTCAGAGCAGCTGCTCATAACTTGTAAAGCTTTTTAGAATCATGTTGTTTTAATAGGTAAATTGTGCGTCCATTAAATCTTTTGTAACACTTTATAATTAATTATATTGTTTTTAATAAATTTGTAGCTCTACAACTGTACCATCTTGTGATTCATTAAAATCAATAGACTGTCAAGTTTGTTTATTTTGGAACTACCATTTTAACCAGTATTATTATGAATGAATGACAGGGAGAGAGGTATAAAATTGGTGGCAAAAATGGCTTAGTGCTTGCATTAACAACTGGCATCATCTCACTAAATAAATAACTAGTAAAAGTCGTCGTCGATATTTTGTCCTACTTGAACAAATGTCGGCACTTTGTCCATCGACATTATGTCTGTCGACATTATGTCCGTCGACATTATGTCCGTCGACATTATGTCCGTCGACATTATGTCCATCGGCATTTTGACCTACAACAGCGGGACACCGCTTATCACTTCTTCCCAGTTCGAGTATTTATCTCTAATTACTACCGTCATTTTCCTCCCAATCAGGAAGTCTTTCATCCATTCCAATAATTTTCCTCTGATGCCACCTACTGGCTCAATCTTCTTTATTAGTTTTTTATGTGGTACCTTATCAAATGCCTTTTGTAGGTCCAGAAAGGCACAGTCTGCCCACCCATCTCTCTCTTACAGTATATTATGTCTATTTGTCTTGAATAGAAGCAAATCAAGGTTGTTGTACATGATCTTCCTTGTCTGAATTCAAATTGGTTTCGATTCATTATAGTTTTTTCTTCCAAATGTTTAACCCATCTATTTTTGAAAACTTTCTCACAAATTTTTGCTACTGTGCTTGTTAGTGAGACCGGTCTGTGTGTGTGTGTGTGTGTGTGTGTGTGTGTGTGTGTGTGTGTGTGTGTGTGTGTTTGTGTGTGTGTGCGTGTGTGCGTGTGCGTGTGTGTGTGTGTGTGTGTGTGTGTGTGTGTGTGTGTGTGTGTGTGTGTGTGTGTGTGTGTGTGTGTGTGTGTGTGTGTATTCACCATGGTCTTTGGACCATGTGTTCGACTCGTGATTGACAGCAATTTCCCTCCCGGAAGAGAGCTCAGAGCTCGTATGACCGATCTACGGGTAATGCTGTAACCTTACACGCACACACACACACCCAACTCCCCGCCCACGAGAGTTGGAGTAACGAATCGAAGCGCAGCGATACTGAAATGATTTCAGCCCTGGGCAGGATTTGAACCCGGACCGCCGTAGTGACAGTCGGAGACTACCAACCGCGCCACCGAGTCGTTATAAAACTAACCTGCGTTCGCCAGGGATCGAACCTGGGACCTTCTCTGTGTGTGTGTGTGTGTGTGTGTGTGTGTGTGTATGTGTGTGTGTGTGTGTGTGTGTGTGTGTGTGTGTGTGTGTGTGTGTGTGTGTGTGTGTGTGTGTGTGTGTGTGTGTGTGTGTTTACCTAATTGTAGTATACGTGTAGTATACGTGTGTAGTATACGTGTGGACGTCCTTCACTCATTCACTTCGTTCCTCATCATGCACATTTGTACGGCCATCTTTAAAAGCTATCACCCATTTCCGCACCATCCCATCACTCATAATGTTTTTTCCATACATTTCACTCATCTAACGATGAATTTCAGCCGCTTTCACGCCTTTAGCAGTAAGAAAACGAATCACAGCGCGTATTTCACAGTCGGCGGCATTCTCAATCGGAGGAGGCATTTCAAATACTCACAAACAAACTTAAACACGGTCAGATGATTCCGTAATTATGTTGAAAAGTAGATTACAGTACAGGCTTTCGTGTAAAAAAAATTGTTACGAAAAGTCTACTTGTTTCATTTTTATTTCAAAACGGTACTTACTTAAAAAACACGCCTCGTATTTATACATCTATATGGAAGACTGTCTCCTCTCATCTTTTAGACATGTAGTCTTCCTTTTGTTCTCATAACCTCTTGAAGCCCTCCTATCCCTAATCTCTTCTGCCAATGTATCTCGTCCCCTTTAGCAGCCTGAACACTGTAATCATACCACCGCTTTCTCTTCGATCTTTCAAAGTTGATAGACCCATTGCTTTTCGTCTTACCTCATATGGTATATCTGCCAGGCTGGGATAAACAAGTCTGACAGATAAACCTGTGTGTGTGTGTGTGTGTGTGTGTGCGTGTGTGTGTGTGTGTGTGTGTGTGTGTGTGTGTGTGTGTGTGTGTGTGTGTGTGTGTGTGTGTGTGTGTGTGTGTGTGTGTGTGTGTGCATGCAACAATTTTGTCCTGCACTCACCAGACGTCCAAGGCAAGACCCTGATCAGCAGTTAAGTTGATGTTGCGCTGACCGAAGAGGGGAACGAAGCTGGTACCTCGGTAAGGGGCCAGGGTGGCGGCCAGGTCGTCTACATCCCTGAGGGGTAGATCCGACCCGCTCATCTTGACCACGAAGTCCCAAATGCCCATACGGAGGAGCTCTTCGAAGCATTCCAGCTCAGCACGCACGATGTTGAACGATCCCCATGAGGCGACGACCGATCGAGAAGCAGGAAGGATTCTGACAAGAGAAATCGAAAGAGGTAATAAAGCTGATTATGTACCTAGAAAAACGCAATTTTGCAGTACTTCATATGCAAAGACCTTAACGAGACAATAAGCAACAACAATTTTGGAAGTACTTTTGATATTGAAGGAAAGATCAATCCAGTGTATCCGAAGACAAAGAGGAAAGTAATGACATTCTTTGTATTGAGGTATAAAAGCTAATCTACCACCCAGAGCACGAAAGTGAGCGACATTTTCTCCCCAATTACTTAAAGAACGACTATCGCCACCTGATGTTGGTGGCTTTCGGGTACAGAAGTTCAAGAAGATTCTTGAGGGTCTCCCTCGTGTTGTGGCTCCTGTAATCCACGTGGATGACGTAGAAGTGCTCGGGTCGGTACACAAGACTCAGCATCTGCATCTGAGGAGGAAAGAGGCGAAGGGGACTACTTACACAGACGGAAGAGTCAAGGCCTTTATCGGCAGCCAGGCAGCAAGAAGAAATGCATTTCTATGAATGTTATCTAGTCCTCGAGAGAGCCATCAAGGTTCTAGTTTATGATCATGCTCATCAGCTAGATATTTTTTAAATCTAGAATTGAGGGACCTGGCGTCATTTTTCATCCAAAATGTCACATGAGTGTATTAGTCTCACTAGAGAAACACAAGAGCCTCTTAAGGAGTTATCACACTGAGCTATTTTTCCTCACACATCCTACCTCCAACTTCCATTTGTACAACTAGAATATGACTTCGCTAACAGAAATCTAGACTTCTCTTCTCTAAGAACATTTCATGTGTATGTCTAACATTCGTACAGGTTTATAATCACTTATTCATCATTCGGCTTTGCTATATATGACGAAAGATAATTCGATGTTTGGAGATTTGAAAAGTAAAGTCGTTTTTACTCAAAAGAACTCTCAACTGTCGGCTCTGATGAAGCCCGTGGAAGCCCAGTCTGATAACCCCTTTACAAGTCTCATCTGTGTTTTTTTTTTTTTTTTTTTTTTTTTTTTTACTCGGCGTACTTACGATGGCTGGCGGGTCCTTGTGTGTTAGCAGGACGAACCCTAGCCTAACAGGGATGAGGCTCAGATGCCGGATTTTCTTCAGGGACTTCTGGTACTTACTGACTTTGGGTCGGGGTCCGACATTAGGAGTAGAAACTTGGTTGAGTTTGACCCCCTCTGGCTTTAGGCCGGAAACCTGCTTCCACCAGGAGAAAACGAAAATACGGATTTGAAAGTGTATGTCGAAGGCTTTTTTTTTTTTTTTTTTTTTTTTTTTTTACCGGTACTTGAAAACATGGACCCTGCTGATACGATGATGGGTGATGATGATGATGATGATGATGATGATGATGATGATGATGATGATGATGATGATGATGATGATGATGATGATGATGATGATGATGATGATGATGATGATGATGATGATGATGATGATGATGATGATGATGATGATGATGATGATGATGATGATGATGATGATGATGATGATGATGTCACCTGTACTTAACAAGAAAACTAAAAAGACAAAGATAAGTAATACGTCCGGAAATGTTCAAAGGATTTCAAAGTATCCATCAAATGGACCTTTTTAATTGTCTTCATGCTTATCTACTTTTTTATTATTGTTATTTTTAATAGTGAAAAAATTATTACGTTATAAAGACAAAATACTACTACTGGAAACCTACTTATACCAGGAAAGAAGGAAAGAATATATATGTATGTATGTATATATATATATATATATATATATATATATATATATATGTATATATATATTGTTGAGACATTCTGACAGGTTGACGTAAGCGGAATAGGAAACACAGGAGTCTTAGTCTTGAGTTTATTCCTGACTAGTTTCGCAGGTATGCTTTTTCAAAGGAATAGGTTTACAACCGGACTATGGGCATTACGAGTATATACATGGGGTGGACCTCACCACCTCCCCGAGTTACCATAGTTGGTGACGAGTGTGAACATTACATTGTGGCTAACGTAACAATGATGAAATTTACAATTAAATATGATAACACTAATAACAAAGAAATTAATAATAGTAAATGTAACAATAGTAATGATAACAATGATGATAAAAATTTTAGATAATAATAACAATAATAATAACAAAAATGGGCAAGTGTCGCGGTAGATTTTGTCCATTTCAAGTCACCGGTTCTCTTGTTTGTGTTTTTGTGGTTGGCAATGTAAAGTGATTCAATTATTTTCCGTTGTTTCTTGTGTAGTCCTTTAGCTAGAATGGTGGAACCCTCCCAGTTAGGTAAGTGTCCCTCTGTGTCAATGTGGTTAACTAGAGCGTTGGTTTCTCGGTGGTGTCTAATGTCCGCTTTGTGTTCCCTGAGTCTGTTGTTAAGTCCTCTGTATGTCTCTCCGTAGTATGCACAGTCACATCCTTTGCAGGGAATTTTGTAAACGATGCTATTGTCACGGTTCTTCTTGGTTCTGTTGGTGGTCAAGTGTCCTATTTTCTTCCCTGTGTCATTTACTATGATGAGTCCTGTCTGTCTCAACGTTTTGGAAAGCATGTGAGAGAGGCCAGAGTTAGGAACCACAAGGTATCGTAAATTTGTCCTCTCTTCACTTCCTTTCCTCTGTCTGATTTTAATTGCTTTCCGTAGTGACGTCCCTAACATGCCCTCTGGGTACCCTAGGTTCCTGAATGCAGCGGTTACGTATTCAATTTCTTCTTGTAAATACTCTTCGCTGCATATTCTAAGAGCCCTAAGGTAAAACCCAATGATAACCCCTGATTTGGTCTTCTCGTCTTGTGCGCTAAAATAGTGGATGAATTCGTCTTTGTTATTTTCATCATTGTAATTATTATTATTATAATTATTATTATTATTATTTTTATATTTTTATTATTTTTATTATTATCACCATCATTATTATTATTACTTTCATTATCTTTGTAATTATTATTGTTATTATTATTGTTACTATTATTATTTAAATATTTAATTTTTCGATTTTTTATTATCATTGTTATCACTATTATTGTTATAATTACTATTAATAATTTCTTTTTTATTTTATTTTTATTTCTTTGTTATTAGTATTATCAGATTTTTTATTTTTTATTATTATTATCATTATTATTATTATTACTTTTATTTTATTGTTATTATTATCATTATTATTATTATTACTTCTATTTTAGTTATTATCATTTTTGTTATTATTATTGTTATTATTATCTAAAAAAATTATCATCATTGTTATCATTACTATTGTTACATTTACTATTATTAATTTCTTTGTTATTAGTGTTATCATATTTAATTGTAAATTTCATCATTGTTACGTTAGCCACAATGTAATGTTCACACTCGTCACCAACTATGGTAACTCGGGGAGGTGGTGAGGTCCACCCCATGTATATAATGCCTTAGCCCGTTTGTAAACCTATTCCTTTGAAAAAGCATACCTGCGAAACTAGTCAGGAATAAACTCAAGACTAAGACTCCTGTGTTTCCTATTCCGCTTACGTCATGTATATATATATATATATATATATATATATATATATATATATATATAAATATATATATTATATATATATATATATTTGGTTAAAAAATACAGCGACTTCTGTATTTATGATCTTCTTGTTGATACTCTCTACTTTGCGAACTGCAGATTTATGCGTAGAGTTGAGCACAGAAATACTATTACCGAAAGGCATAGTAAAACACAGTGGAGTGTTCTTAATATATTCACTCCACTGTG
>NC_134791.1:46185548-46195548 GCF_046742065.1 Oratosquilla oratoria | reverse complement strand
CTTATTCACCTCTTCGACACCCCTTCCTCGATGGAGAAGGTGTCAACTGAATCAGTGTATATCACAAAGGAAGAGATCATCGCAACAGACGCCTGGTAACCACACCTCTCTCTACAAGTGGCTGCCACGATGGAGCTTGACCGCCTTGCTACACACCAAACACGTGGTTCCTACTCTGTTACACAACACCTTACACGTCTGATCTCGCGACGGGTTCAAGCGGCCGCGTCAAACTTCCTCCCTTCCCCTTCTCACTCTGCCTACCTGCCCAGGAGAGACCAGAGAGACTCAGCCACTTCCATGGGATCTAGAGGCTCGTTGTCGCAAGCCCCACGGTAACCTGCCAGCACGGACTCGTCCAGACTCGGGCAGTGTCCACGGAACACCAATTCTTCCTTTTCCTCGCGTTCACGAATGACGGTCTGGCTGTAGTCCTGGACGCCCTCCTCCAGGCGCGAGGTGTAAGTCAAATGTTTCACCTGCAAGACGTCAAAGGAGAAGATTCGGTACTTGTCCTCATATTGATCATCATACAAATGTTACACTACTAATACTACAACTACCACTACTACAACTACTACTACTACTATTACTACTACTACTACTACTACTACTACTACTACTACTACTACTACTACTACTACTACTACTACTACTACTACTACTACTATTACTTTTTTTCTACTACAATAATACGACCTCCATCCTAGTGGAACTGTGTGGCTACTACTACTACTACTACTACTACTACTACTACTACTACTACTACTACTACTACTACTACTACTACTACTACTACTACTACTACTACTACTACTACTACTTCTACTACTACTACTACTACTACTACTTCTACTACTACTACTACTACTACTACTATTACTACTACTACTACTACTACTACTACTACTACTACTACTACTACTACTACTACTACTACTACTACTACTACTACTACTACTACTACTACTTCTACTACTGCTACTATTATCACTACAACTACGACTTTTTCATCTGAAACGACCTCCATCTTCTTAGAATTGTGTGGTGAGAGCATGCAGGATGTCTTCCAGACATAGTTCACTGGCTCCACTCCCGACAATAAATGTGGGTGACAACCCTTTTATATATCTACATATATACATACATATACTAAAGGCTTTTTCCCCCTTACAAGGGAGGTAGCCAAAAAACAAGTCATATAATCCACTCCCACCCATTCCACTCCCTACATACTACTTCCTACATACTCCACTCCCATTCACCCCCCTCCCTCTATCTTATCTTGGTTCCTCCTGGATGATAGGTCATCCCTGCATATTTCCCAATGCCCTGTGTCAGAAGCAATGTAGCAAGACAGTACATACACAGCAAGGCCGTTTCAACTAATCGGCGACCTCCCCCCCCTCCCTCTCCGTCCCTTCATGGAAAAAGAGAAGACGAGAAGAAATCCCTTCGGGCTGCGCCAAAATATCATTCACACTTACTCCCTCGCCCCCACATCCCCCGCCCACTCCCTTTCATGCATCACAGCATCATCCATACACAACCATTCTCCATTCACCCGTATCTTCTGTCTCCTCCCTTCCTTCCTCCACAGGCATTCCTCTCTTTCCCAATGACCCTTTTATCCCATCCATTCATCTCATTCTTGGTCGCCCCTCATGTTCACTCCTTCCACATCTGCCTTCCACACCTCTTTTACTAGTCTTTGTTCACTCATTCTTTCTCTGTGTCCAAAACATCCCAATACTCTTTCATCAACCCTATCTCTCCATCCCCGCTCTTCTCCTCAACTCTTCGTTTCTCACTCAATTTTTCATCGACTCAACTTTCTACTGTAGTATTTTTAAGGTTGAAATTTCTCATATGAGTTGGTTTAAGGACGGGGACCTGGTACCTCCCATACATGGAAAAGCCGTTGTTTTTTCCCGCTATCACCTTTGCAACCCGAGTGTAGACTGCTTTTGTTTTTGGACCCATCCCTCCTAAAGTCGCCAATGTTACCGGAATGAATGAACGCTAATTCATGTTCTTTACACTCTTTTTAATACATCCTAATCTCATTTTCACGTCGGGAGTGGGCTGCTTCATTGGGTTAAAGATTTATAAAAAAAAAAAAAAAAAAAAAAAAAAATAAAAAAAATCCCGTCTCCAGTATCCTCTTGCGCTGACGTTCACTTGCGCTTCATCTGATGTGTTGGTGATGAGATATTTGAAATTCTCCCCTCCCGAGGGAAGTAACACTGGTGCCTCTGCCACTTCCCTGCATATCTCATAAAGCATTTGGGCCGTGAGATCCCTTACCTCGTTGTGCTTCATGCAAATAAATCCACCTTGTTTGCACAATATCGTGTGGCTAGGATCAATTGGTCTAATGCAGGTAGAGCACCTAATGAGCTTATACCTCAAGACAATGACATCTGTGATTTCCTTCTTGTATAATTGAACATTTTTGCCCTGATAAGTTGTACTGTTATCCAGTAAGACGCTCCTTCTTCCATTGCCATGCTGTCTTTGGTTTCCCTTTTCTTTAATATATTTCAATTTCTCTGATTTCATCTGTACTGAGTATATCCTGTTGGTCTTGTAGAATGATGTTGTTTATCAGCGATAAAGTGAGTCTCGGCGAGTTTAGGATCCAATCGTTACAATGAGATGTCTTTCTCCCTTTTATATTCGCCATCACTTCACTGTCTTTAGTCCTACGGCCTTCTCAAATTAATCTGGTTTCAGTATGACCGATTTCTTCGAGTTTGAGAAATAATCCGAGTACTACTACTATTAGTGATACTACTATCACTATTACTACTGCTCCTACTAATACCACAACTCTACCACTAATTCTACCAAAGATTAATGATGATAATGATAATGATAATGATAATGATAATGATAATGATAATGATAATGATAATGATAATGATAATGATAATGATAATGATAATGATAATGATAACGATAATGATAATGATAATGATAATCATTACTATGTCATTAGCATACATGTATACATAATGTACATGCATGCATACATGCATACATACATAGATACATGCATACATATATACATGCATACATACATACATACATACATACATACATACATACATACATACATACATACATACATACATAATTACAAACATACATACATACATACATACATACATACATACATACATACATACATACATACATACATACATACATACATACATACATACATACATACATAAATAAATACAAACATACATACATACATATATGTGTGGCGGATTCGTGATCGATATTACCCTCCCGGATGAGAGCTTAGAACTGGCGCACGCACGCACGCACGCACACACACACACACACACACACACACACACACACACACACACACACACACACACACACACACACACACACACACACACACACACACACACACACACACACACACACACACACACACACACACACACACACACACACACACACACACACACACACACACACACACACACACACACACACACACACTGAGTGGGGACCGAACTTAAGACCGTTTAGTTAGCAGGCCAAGCCTGTACTACTACACCAGCAGGTGTGTATATGTGTGTGTGTGTGTGTGTGTGTGTGTGTGTGTGTGTGTGTGTGTGTGTGTGTGTGTGTGTGTGTGTGTGTGTGTGTGTGTGTGTGTGTGTGTGTGTGTGTGTGTGTGTGTGTGTGTGTGTGTGTGTGTGTGTGTGTGTGTGTGTGTGTGTGTGTGTGTGTGTGTGTGTGTGTGTGTGTGTGTGTGTGAGTGTGTGTGTTTTTTGTGTGTGTATTTACCTAGTTGTATCTTACGGGAAAGGGAGCTAAGCTCGTGATGTCACGTCATTGTATCTCTCCATATCAAGTTTGCTCTTAAATTCTTGTATTGTTTTTGCACACACTGTTTTTTCATCTATTTTTTTCTATGCATCCACCACTCTGTGGGGAAAGCTGTTCTTTTTCAGATTCCTTCTATAATTGTCCTTTTTAAGCTTCTTTCCATGCCCTCTTGTGTTTCTCTTATCCCAATTTGATAAGTCTTCTCTTTCAAGGACTTCTATGCCTTTCATGATATTGTAGATGGTCAACAAGTCACATCTTTCTCTACTCCGTTTCAGAATCGGCAACTCCAATTTTAACAATCTTTCTTCATGTGATAGTAAGGTTAGTTTGGGGCCATCTTCGTAGGTGCTCTCTGGATTCTCTCAATCTTCTTTATATATATATATATATATATGTATATATATATTGTACTAGGTGAACATAGTGTCGCTGCGTACTCCAATTTAGCCTATATCAATAGGACTAGTATTTCATTTGCCATTTCTTAATCCAAGTGAGAGACTTCATCAAAAGCTTTTTTTAGATCTAGGAAAGCTCAATCGGCCCATCCGTCCCTTTCTTGTATTATATCTACTAGTCTTGAGTAAAAGCAGATCAAATTAGTGGTGCACGATCTTCCCTGTCTAAATCCGAATTGTCTCGGATTCAGTATATTGTTATCCTCCAGATGTTTTATTCATCTACTTTTTATATTTTTTCACAGATTTTAGCTATTGTGTTTGTAAGGGAAACCGGTCTGTAATTTGTTGGGCCTTCCTTATTTCCTCCTTTATAAATTGGTATGATATCAGTATTTTTCAAGTCTTCTGGTATTTTTCCTTCTTTGAGCGAGCAACTTATTATGTTGTATATTTTGTCTGCTAGTTCTTTACATTCTTTCAATATCCAATTTGCTATTCCATCCGGGCCGTGTGATTTTCTGATATCGAGGCTCGTTATTTGATCCATTATTTCCTTCCGTGTTATTACTATTATTTCCTTCATGGGGCGCGGGAGGATTTTACTTCTCTCACTTCAACTCGTTGTTGTATTTTTTCTGTAGTGAAAAGAGACTTGAAGTGTTTGTACATAACTTCTGCCATTTCAGTATCTTCTGTGTCTTCTATGTTCCCTTGGCATAGTTTCACTATTTCCTGGTTGTTTTTCAGTTTCCCATTTACATATCTATAGAATAGCTTTGGTTGATCCTTAAATTTTTCTATTGTCTTCCTCATAGTTGCATTTTTCTTCCCTGCGTATTTTAACATATTCGTTCCTATAACATATAATTGCCACTTTCTAGGTTTCCTGTCTTCTCTCCATGTCTTCCAAGTTTTGTCTTTTGTGTGTGTGTGTGTGTGTGTGTGTGTGTGTGTGTGTGTGTGTGTGTGTGTGTGTGTGTGTGTGTGTGTGTGTGTGTGTGTGTGTGTGTGTGTGTGTGTGTGTGTGTGTGTGTGTGTGTGTGTGTGTGTGTGTGTGTGTGTGTGTGTGTGTGTGTGTGTGTGTGTGTGTGTGTGAGTGTGTATGTGTGTGTGTGTGTGTGTGTGTGTGTGTGTGTGTGTGTGTGTGTGTGTGTGTGTACGCGCGTGTAATGATAATGATAATGATAATGATAATGATAATGATAATGATAATGATAATGATAATGATAATGATAATGATAACGATAACGATAACGATAACGATAGCGATAGCGATAGCGATAGCGATAGCGATAGCGATAGCGATAACGATAACGATAACGATAACGATAACGATAACGATAACGATAACGATAACGATAACGATAATGATAATGATAATGATAACGATCATGATCACTATCATGATAATTGACAATGACTTGTAACAATAACAATTACGATAACAATTAACGGTAACGGAAGTGTTAATGGTGATAATGATGATAATGATATTGGCAAAATTCAAAATGATAATAAATTTTCAGGCTTTTAGAAGATGATAAATATTAGCATTGACAGAAATACAAAATAATGATAGGTAATTTGACAAATATATATGTTTCGTAATAAATGTGTATGTGATAGGAGAGCCATGTGCCGTATGTGAAGATCACCAAGGAAAATGCAATCATCCTGTTTCGTAATAATACCGTCCATAAAACGATTTGACACTTGTGTTCCTGTAAATCATCTAAACCCTAACCTGATGTGGCCCACCGTGAATAAATTGGCGTCCCATGACTACGACTAAACGATTAAGAGAAAGTCTTCAAAGTTCATCACAGCACGGAACGTTCAGTGTCTGAGGTCTCGCTGGCTTGTGCAAGACACCAAAGAACTCAGCTACACTGAACATCACTCACACAGCTCATCATGTATGGACTAAGGTCAACATTCTTATCGGTGGACTGCATTAAACAATGATTTCTTCATTAGTAGTAATGCCTGTAAAATGCTCTAAACACTGAAAAGTAATCACAAAAACTTTATTACAGCCACAGCGTCAGGGATTCAAAAATCAGCAGTCGGTGTTGATACTGCATCAAAGTTTCTAAATTTAATGATCGGATTCTAAAGATAGTATCCAGTGATAAAGTCTTTCTTACCAATGAAAATTTTCTCTGAATATCGCTCACTTCTTCTTGCGGCTTCGATGACGTCAACGCTTCCAAGAACAGTTCCTCTTGAAGACAAGTTAAGTTCACATTCAGCATCTGTAGACACGGGAGAAGAGACAAATATTTTTTAGAGCAAATATTAGTGCGCACATCATAAACATATAATGTATAGACTAAACATAACCTGCAAAAATACATACGAGTGCTCGCGTAAACCCGAGATTAATCTCCATTCAGGGCTTGAAATCTTTACTATCTCTGCAAGATCTTAAAGCTTAAAGATATGATTATTTAAGGATAGTGCATAAGAAATAGGGAGGATCCGTTAAAAATCAAGTTCAAGTCACAAATTACGGCAAACAAGGCAATTAACAAGTTTTGGAAGTTAGCAGATAAATGCAAATTTAAGAATATTCGGATCAGAAAAGACGCAAGGAAATGTGAAGGGCTTACTAAACCAGGTTAGAAATCAGTGATTACCTATCAGTAAATGAACCTGATATTTTGTGCTTGGGTGATACCAAACTACTAAGTTGTAAGATGAGTAAATAAATAAATGAATAAATGAAGGAATAAATATGTTCATAATGAATGAATACAAAAATAGATTAATTAATTAATCAATAGAGATAAATAGTAAGTTAGATCAATTAATTTAAAAAGTAGATAAAACAATAATAAGTAAAGTTAAGGCTGAGACAATAAATATGAAAATTAAAAGCCTAGAGCAAGATAAAAGAGAAGTTAAGATAGCATGGGCACCAGCCAAGCTAAGGGCGTGGAATGATAGGTACCAAATATTGTTTTCGGAGACATCTCTCCTTTTGAAGAAAATTAATTATTGAACAAAGTGATGATATGCCTCTGGTAGGAGACTTAAACTGCAGGTATGTAAATTGGGAGAAATTGGAAGCAGGTGACAATAAAAAGAATTCTGGAGTAGTACGTTGTTAGATATTGTAATGGGCAGTATAATGACCCAGTAAATGATGGCATGACATGAATAAAAGGATAAGACATTCCAGCAAAAATTAACCTGCCCCTGAGGAACCTGATATTAATGAATCATTGAAGTACACGTGCCTATATGAAAGAATGACTATGTAGCGTTTGAATTTTAGTTGGTAGAATCGATCAACAAATCAATGAGTTACTCAACGCGACAATCAGTCACTTGGAGTCCACTACTGAACAAAGGCCTGTGGTGTCCCTGGTTCCTTCACATAAGCGTCTACACGATATTTTGGCTCATAGTATCGCCGTGGCACCATGTGTGGCAATGAAGTGGAATTTTACTGCCATAACTTTACAAATCACAATGATTACTACAACTAACAATACAACGGACATTCCTGTCGGAGCATCATCGCCCTCCTGCCTCGTGTGATTTTTTTTAATGTATTACGCTCAGAGAGCTGTAGATTTAGTACATTCAGGGGAACTACGTACACAGTATTCGTGATTCATAAGACACGCTGACGGATAAACATTAAATAACACCACCAAGAATGACCGGGACAAGGAAAAATACATTAGGAGTAATATGCCACAAATGATATTTGCGTTGTTTCTTACTGTAAAAGTCGAGGAGATAAGTTCGAACCCTGACACCGGCGAAGTTGAACTAAGGACATGGTTAATTAAATTCCACGTTACAAAGTCTTCTGTAAGTGGCACCGTCCTAGCCTCCCGATAGGGGGAGTTTGTGACGTTAAACCATATCATCACCACATATTTACACTTTAAACAAAGATATCTTCTGCTAAATCGGATAGTGTAGCTGCTAACTCTCGTCATTAGTGGGGCTCTGCTATGTAGTTACACTTCCTATTGTTACGCTAGGACCACGACGACGAAATACATATGCTCTCTCTCTCTCTCTCTCTCTCTCTCTCTCTCTCTCTCTCTCTCTCTCTCTCTCTCTCTCTCTCTCTCTCTTAAACACACACACACACACACACACACACACACACACACACACACACACACACACACACACACACACACACACACACAAACCATCTCTGATCAAGGGAACGCGTACGACTTGAAGTATTATGATGCTTTTCAGCCCTGAGTGGGAACCGAACTTAGGACCGTTTAGTTAACAGGACTCTCACCTCCGTTGTTACCACTGTTTACTACTCCGTCTACTGTTCCCTTCTATGGTTCCCTTTCACCACTGTCTTTATGTATAATAGTCACTCACAATATTCTTCTGTAGGAAGACCCTTTGTATCCGATCATCCTACTTAGTCAAGTTCGATTACTCTGTATAAGATAGGGGAATTAAACTGAAGTTAGATTTTCTATCGTTTCTTCCCGAATAATATTACACTTGGCTTGTCAATTTACACCAAGGGACTCCCATCTGGAATCCTCAATTTGATCACTAGATCAGTTTGCATTGACGTCATGATTTCTTTAGTCTAATGTTCTTTACTCTTACATCTAAGTACCTCCCCCAAGGACGTGACTTTTCTCCCACGAACCAATTGAATATTCTCCTCCTCCACCCTTTCTCCAATCAGAAAGGCTGTTACAAACGCCTTAAGCAATACTGCTTACTCAAGCAATCTCGAAATCAATGCATCACTGGCTTAGTTTACATACTGTTACATCAGCATAATACAGCAATGAAATCGGGTCCCCAGCAGTTGTTTGTAAACTTTAGGCGAGGAGCGAGGTTGTGCAATTCCTTCGCCTACAACTGTTGTTTACCAAACATCCAACTCATAGAAATTAAATTCTCGCCACCTACCCCTCTATCTACCTTACTTGTCTACCTTTATCTACCAGCCTCTTACAAGGCCAGATTGGTACTACTACAAAAGCATATTTGTGAGAGAGATAGAGAGAGATGGTGGGGAAGATTTTCTTTCTACTTTAAACGAACGTACTATAGATGCCCCCACGTGTTGAACGTGTTGATTGCGGTTTTGATTCAAGTTTACACGACGGATTTATCAGACAGCTCAAACAAGTAATTACAATCTGAAACACCTGTCCAGAGGGAATTACCCTAATAATGTTTGGACATATCAATTAGAGCATGAAATTAGTTGAGTGTGTTCAGAAGGAAAATTAGTCTGTCAAAGTAACTCTACCTTGCGCTGGCCTGGTACTGGATCCTGGTGGCAAAATTCATTACCGTAGTTGAAAAGACACGCCTGGTATCCCAGGCAGAGGGACAGGGTGGGGCAGAAGTCGTTGTCTTTGCTGTTGTCATAGTAGAGCCCGTCATCGACCTCCACCAATATGCGAGAGAACGGAACTTGGAAGTGCTTGTCGGGGAAAGAATCCATGTACTCTCTATTGGTTTCTATCAAAGAAGTTAACTGCCGAAGACAGAGGAATGGTGAATACCTAGATAGAACAAAAATTTTAAAACATGTCTACATTGTGATGATTATCATGCACATAATTCTAGATATTATAGTGTTAGCGTAATTGTGTAATGCATAGATGCATGAACGTGTATGTGCAGTATTTCTTATGTATGAAGTATTCGAAGCACTTGTACAAATGTTCACGCACTCAAAGTATCGTCTAGGGGTCAGTGACCTTGATTGTGATCGT
>NC_134791.1:46170548-46178048 GCF_046742065.1 Oratosquilla oratoria | reverse complement strand
AACACTTCACTTCCTGACTGTTGATTCTTTGGCTGATGTAGCTCTCAATATGTTTATTCTATTCAACCCCAAAATATTCTTTTATTTGGTACACTGAAGTTTATTACATGCAAATATTAATATTTATTTCATCTCATCCTTTTTGCAATGGCTTGAACATAGTTATTTATTCCGGCTGACGCCAGACAATTTTGCTCTACTGAGAAGAAGCCTCTCATTCCTCAGATGAGTATTGCTGGAGACCTGACCACAAGACCCACTCGACAAATGCCCTGACTGACCACTACTTCCAAAACCCACCTTTGCGATGGCAAAGCCTTTGGGGCACAAGAAAGCCGTCCTCGGATGCACCTCCATGAGGAGGTACTCACGCACGACGAAGGTGTCGTCGATTTCCTGGCGATATTTGTACTCCCATTGGTCAGTGATGTGACGCTCGTTGACCTCAAGGCTGTGAACCGCTGGACCGCCGAAAAGCAAGAAGACCAGGTGAGGCAGGAGGTAGGTATAGAGAATTTTCCAGCGTCCTCGGTGAGGGAAGTCTTCTACTACGATACCCGTCATCACTGGGGAAAAAATTTCATATTCACAAAATAGAATGAACAAAATAAAAATAATTTATAAACTAGAAAAACTACACTCAACAGCCCAAAATGGTAACGAGGGATCATAAATGTAAATGTAGATTGCTGGAATAAAAGTGTAAAAACCTCGAGTAAAACAATAGATACATTGGAGGAGGTACAATTTCAAATTATATAGAGCTCTAAATATGAGTATGGAATAAACCCATGTGGAAGTTTCCGAACATACATGACACACTACGATTAGTAAACCATTTCAGTGGGATACAAAAAAATGAGTACACACACAGAGACACACGCGCACCCACACTCAAAAAAAGAAAAAAAAATGCTAGAACTTAAATTCCCGCCAAGAGGTGGAAAGCTTAACAACACTGCAATCTATCATCCCTCTCTGTTGGGCAAGGAGTTTTGTGTGTGATTCACCATGGTCTTGGATCACGTGTTAGACTCGTGATCGACAGCAATTTCCCTCTCGTAAGTGAGCTCAGAGCTCATATATGACCGATCTGTGTGTGTGTGTGAGTGTGTGTGTGTGTGTGTGTGTGTGTGTGTGTGTGTGTGTGTGTGTGTGTGTGTGTGTGTGTGTGTGTGTGTGTGTGTGTGTGTGTGTGTGTGTGTGTGTGTGTGTGTGTGTGTGTGTGTGTGTGTGTGTGTGTGTGTGTGTGTGTGTGTGTGTGTGTGTGTGTGTGTGTGTGTGTGTGTGTGTGTGTGTGTGTGCGTGTATTTACATAGTTGTATTTTACGGGAAAGGGAGCTATGCTCGTGTGTGTATTTACCTAGTTGTATTTACCTAGTTGTATTTTACGGGAAGGGGAGCTATGCTCGTGGGGTCCCGTCTTCATTTTATCTAAACAATTTTTAAATTCATGTATTGTTTTTGCACACACCACTTTCTCATCTAACTTGTTCCAACTGTCTATTACTCTGTGAGGAAAGCTGTTCTTTTTCAGGTCTCTTCTATAGCTGTCTTTTTTTATTTTCTTTCCGTGTCCTCTTGTATTTCTGTCATCCCATTTTATCAGATTCTCTCTATCAGTAATTTCTATGCCTTTCATGATTCTGTAAATAGCTATCAAATCTCCTCTCTCTCTTCTTTGCTCTAGTGTCTGTAGTTCAAGTTTTTCTAGTCTCTCTTCATATGATAGTTTTGAGAGTGTTGGTGCCAGTTTTGTAATTGCTCTTTGTATTCTTTCAAGTTTTTTTATACATTTTTTTGTACTTGGTGACCATATTGTTGCTGCATATTCTAATCTTGGTCTTATCAGGGTGATTAGGATTTTCCTCACCATTTCTTCATCCAGGTATGTAAATGCCACTTTGATTGTTCTTATTAAATTATAAGTTTCTCCAAAAATCTTATTTATATGTTTTTCAGGTGACATATTATTCATAACAATGACTCCCAGGTCCTTTTCATTTTCTACTTTTTTTATTCCTTCTTCTCCCAAATTATATGATCTGTTATTCTGTTTTTGCTTTTTCCAAATTCCATTATACTACACTTTTTTGTATTGAACTCCATCTCCCACTTCTTACTCCATTCCTGTACTTTATTTAGATCTCTCTGTAGTGATTCACAATCTTCTTCAGTTTTCACTCTTTTCAGTAGTTTTGCATCGTCTGCAAAGAAGCTCATATAGCTTTCAATTCCTTCATCCATATCATTAATATATATAGCAAACATTATTGGGGCCAGGACTGTTCCCTGCGGGACACCGCTTATTACTTCATTCCATTTTGAGTGTTGGTTTCTTATCACTACTCTCATTTTTCTTTCTTGCAAAAAGTCTTCCATCCGATTTAGTAATTTACCTTGTATTCCTCCTTCAGATTCTAGTTTCTTAAGCAACTTCTTATGTGGTACTTTGTCAAAAGCTTTTTTTAGGTCTAGAAATGCACAATCAGCCCATCCATCTCTTTCTTGTATTATATATATTAGCCTTGAATAGAAGCATATTAAATTGGTGACGCATGATCGTCCTTGTCTGAATCCAAATTGCCTTGGATTTAGTACGTTGTTTTTTTCCAAGTATTTTACCCATCTATTTTTGATAATTCTTTCACAAAGTTTTGCTATTGTACTTGTTAGAGAGACTGGTCTATAGTTGGTAGGTTCTTCTTTATTTCCTCCTTTATATATAGGTACTATATTTGCTTTTTTCCAATCTTCTGGAACTTTTCTTTCTTTCAAGGAACTGCTTATTATGCTATGTATTTTGTCTGCCAGTTCATTCCTGCATTCTTTCAGAATCCAATTTGCTATTTCATCTGGTCCATGTGATTTTCTGACATCAAGATTACTCAATTGTATCAATATTTCATTCTTTGATACTTCTATTTTTTCTATAGGGGGGACTTTCTCTTTCCATTCAATCTCTTCAGGTTGTATGTTCTCCCTTGTAAACACTGATTTAAAATGTTTGTTCATAATTTCCGCCATTTCCATTTCCTCAGTGTATTCAACTCCCCCTTGTCTTAATTTCTCCAAGTCCTGTTTGTTTTTCAGTTTATTGTTTACAAATCTGTAGAATAGTTTTGGTTGATCTTTACATTTTTCTATGACGTCTTTTTCATATTTTCTCTTTTCCTCTCTGCATGTTTGTACATATTCATTTCTATAACTGGTATATATTTTCCATTTTTCAGGTTTTCTGTCTTTTTTCCATCTGGTCCAGGCTTTGTCTCTTTTATCTTTTAACTCCCTACAACTTTTGTTGTACCAGCATTTTACATATTCTTTTTCTTGTTTTTGTCTTGGGACATACTTTTCCACTCCTTTTTTGTAAATTTTTGTCAGAATATTCCATTTCTTTTCCACTGATGTTTCTTCTTTGTATATTTCTTCCCAGTTTTCTTGTTGAAAGAATTCTCTTATTTTATCAAAGTTTGTTTTTTCATACATCATTCTTCCTTTTCTATATTGTTCATTTCTTTTGATATATTTTTCTTCATTAAGTTCCAGTTCAATCAATATGTGGTCACTTTTACCTATTGGTGTTTTATATTCAATCTTGTCCACTATTCTAGGTTCAGATGTAATTAATAAGTCTAGTCTCGATGGTTCTTCTTCATTTCTATACCTAGTGTTCTCCTGTATCCATTGTGTCATTGTGTGGTCAATAATCATCTCAAGTAGAGCGTTTCCCCATGAGTCATCTCCACCCTTTACTGTCATTTCTTCCCAGCAGATTTCTTTGCAATTAAAGTCGCCCATCATAACTATTCTTCCTCCATCTTCCATTATTTTATTTAATGTTATCTTTGTGTCCTCTAACATACTTTTATGTTCACTCTCCTCCCATGAGGCTGTTTTTGGAGGAACATAATTTATCACAAATTTTCTGCTCTTCTTATCTCTGTCTTCCACTTCTATCATAATCATCTCTACTGTATTCTTTCCATATATGACACCTTTCACGTTTATATCCTTCTTAGTCAGGAACATAACTCCACCCCCTTGCTTTTTCTCTCTGTTTCTAATCCAATAATTGTATGCATCAGGTCCTACACTGTTGGGTGGTAGTGGGCCTTTTAATTTTGTTTCTACAATTCCCATTATGTCCGGTTCTTTTTCTTTCAAATAATCATTCAGCTCATTCAATCCTGTTAAAAATCCATCTATATTTGTGTAAGACACTCTTAGTTTTCTGCCACTTCCATTGTGTTCTCTGTTTCCCTTATGTTTTTCTTTTGTATGTCGAACTTCCTTAGTTTCATGTTCACTACTCTCCAATAGAATCTCTCTTTCTCTGACTCCGTTCTGTTCTCGTTTTTTGCCTTAGCTTCCAGTCTTTTCTGCTTTTCTTCCTCTCTTTCCTCTTTATTCATTTCCCTTTTTATCCATATCTTTTTGTATTGTTCACTTGTTGCTAGTTTCCCTGTTTTGGATAAGATATTCTCTGCCGTTGTTTGTGACTTGAATTTAATCTTAATTGGTCTGGTCTTGTCTGTGCTATACTTTCCGAGTCTAAATTTCTCTTCGATTTGTTTCATAATTTCTGGTTCATCTTCCTGAACTGATTCTAGTAATTGGCTTACTTTTTCATTTTCCTCTTTGATTCTTGTGGTTCTATCTGGGTTATGTTTCTCTTCCATTCCTAATATAATTATACATTTCTTTTTGTCTGCTAAGTCTCTTACTATATTCTCCTTCTGTCTCATCACTTTAATAACTGAGTTTTCAGTTTGTTCATTCATTTGCTGTCTGATTATGTCAGTGAATGCAACCTTGCTATTTTCTTGAATTTTTTTCCAACCCTCCTTGTTCTCCATATTATTCTCCTTTAAGACTTTATTCTCATCTTTTACTTCTTTTAACTGTTGTTTTAATTCTTCAATTTCCTTAGTTAAGTTTTTGTTCGCCCTCTCTAGTTCTTCCAATTTTTCAATTCTTCGTATTATACTGTCAACATTACCGAACCTACGCTCCAAGTCCTCGTTCATCTTATCGACCTTCTCTTCTAGTCTTGTCAGTCGGGGGGGGGGGGGGGGGTTGTGTCCCCCCCCCTCTTTAAATCCCTTGAAAATATTGGCATCAATTTCTACTGTATTGCTCCGATCTATACTTCTAATCTTCACATTTCCCCAGCAATCCCTCCCCCTCTCCTCTTTCCTTACTTTCCCACTACCCCATGAGCAATTTCCCCCCACCCTGCAAATACAAAAAGGCACTTCTCTTTGCGTTGGGATCCACAATCTGCACTTTTCTTCAGAACGTTCTTCAAGCCGTCCGTTCGTTGAAAGTGTGTGTGTGTGTGTGTGTGTGTGTGTGTGTGTGTGTGTGTGTGTGTGTGTGTGTGTGTGTGTGTGTGTGTGTGTGTGTGTGTGTGTGTGTGTGTGTGTGTGTGTGTGTGTGTGTGTATGTATGTGTGTGTATGTGTGTGTGTGTATGTGTGTGTGTGTGTGTGTGTGTGTGTATGTATGTGTGTGTGTGTGTGTGTGTGTGTGTGTGTGTGTGTGTGTGTGTGTGTGTGTGTGTGTGTGTGTGTTTGTGTGTGTGTGTGTGTGTGTGTGTGTGTGTGTGTGTGTGTGTGTGTGTGTGTAATAATGATAATAATAATAATGATAGTAATAATGATGATAATAATAATAATACATACATGCATATACCAAGGCTTTTTCCCCCTTACAAGGGGGGTAGTCAAAAAGAAAAAGGCATAAAATCATTCCCACCCATTCCATCCCTGAATACACTCCACACCCCTCCACCCTCCCTCTTATCTTAGCACCTCCTGGATGACGGGTCATCCCTGCACCTTGTCCACTGCCCTGGGTCAGAAGCAGTGTCGCAAGACACAGCACATCCACAACAAGGCCGCTTCATTAAATCGGCGACCCCCCCTCTCCGTCCCCCCATTGCATAAAATGAGAGGACGGGGAGAAATCCCTTCGGGCTGCGTCAAATTTTGCTCATACATACTACCTCACCCCCCATCCACCCGCCCATTCCACCTCATGCTATCACAACATCATCCATATACAACCATTCTCCATTCACACCTGTCTTCTGTCCTCTCCCGTCCTTCCTCAACAGACATTCCCCTCTTCCTCAACGTCCCCTTCACCCCATCCATCCACCTCATCCTAGGACGTCCCCTCATGTTCACTCCCTCCACATCTGCCTTCCACACCTCTTTTACTAGTCTTTCTTCACTCATTCTTTCCATGTGTCCAAACCATCCTAATATTCTTTCATCAACCCTATCTCCCAGCTCCTTTTCCACCCCTGTTTTCCTCCTCACCTCCTCATTTCTCACTCTATCTAGCCTAGTAACCTCCATCATACTTCTCATACACCTCATCTCAAACACATTCAAACTCCTTCTCTCTTCTTCTCTTATGTTCCATGTTTCTGCCCCATACAGTGCTGTTGGCACAATCACTCCTTCATACAGTCTCCTCTTAGCATCCATTCCCAAATGTCTATTCCTCGTTACACTCTTTAATCCACCAAGGCATTTACTCGCTTCTCTCAATCTACATTCTACCTCCACTTTCACTCCACCTTTCCCTGCCACATTTGCAGCCAAGTATCTAAAACTATCCACTTCCTCCAGTCGCTCTCCCTTAATGCTCACTTCCAATCTACTGCCACTTTCACCCCTTGTACATCTCATCACCTTACTTTTACCCACATTTATCTTTAGCTTTCTTCTATCACATACTCTCCCAAACTCTGTCACCAACTTCCTCAATCCCTCCTCCGATCCTGCTACAAGCGCAATGTCGTCCGCAAACAACAGCTGGCTCACCTCCCACTTTTCTCCATTTTCTTTAACCATCTCCAATCCCTTGCCCACTACCCTTGCATTTACCTCTCGCACCACCCCATCCATGTATAAGTTGAACAGCCAGGGCGACATAACGCATCCTTGACGAAGTACCACCTTTACCTCGAACCACTCACTCTCTCCATTTCCAATCCTGACACAAGCTCTACTACTCTCATAAGAACTCTTGACAGCTCCCAGAAGCTTTCCTCCTATCCCGTATATCTGCATAACCTCCCACATTGCCTTCCTGCCTACCCTATCATAAGCCTTTTCCAGATCCATAAAAGCCCCAAAAAACATCCTTCCCCTTTCCTATAGCTTTCTCACATATCTGTCTTACCACAAAGATCTGATCTACACAACTTCTACCCATCCTAAATCCACACTGTTCCTCACCAATTACTCCTTCTGTTCCTCTCCTAATCCTCTCAACCAAGATCTTCCCATAAGCCTTCCCAACTACACTCAACAAGCTAATTCCTCTGAAACTACTACATTCACACTTGTCCCCTTTTCCCTTGTAAAGTGGAACTATACAGGCACTCCTCCAGTCCTCCGGCACTCTACCCTCTCTCCAACAAACATTAAATAACCTCACCAACCAGTCCACCATCACTGTTTGACAGAAAATTTTGAAAGTA
>NC_134791.1:46150548-46163048 GCF_046742065.1 Oratosquilla oratoria | reverse complement strand
AAATTGCTGTCCATAGCAGTCGTATGCGCTTGGACGTGCTTCGGGCTCCTTGGCTCGCTTTCCTTTCTCATAACCTCTTCTGGTTCTTTGGGTCCCAGCTCTTTCGTGATTCTTCGGTCTTCTCTGGGGAATATCTGTACTTCATCCGCAAATCTCACTTTCTTTTTCGCGGGTGCCCTGCCGCTATTTCCGTCCTCTTTAAGAACTTTTCTTTTTCTTTTATTCGGGCTTTCCTCCCCGGTCTCGCTTCCTGGGGTTGGGTCGCCCTCCTCTTCTTGAAGAGCTTTATTAATTTCCTCTAAGTATTTCTTAAAAGCTCTGCTCCCGTGTCGGTATCTCCTCCTTGTGGCCACGGGTTCAAATCTGTCATCATTTCTTTTCCTTTTATTATTATAATTGTTCCTTTCTCTTTTCTCAGGAACCCACGTGTCTTCGGAATCACTGCCACTCCAGGAATCGGAATCAGAAGACATGGTGCTCAAAACTTCTCCCAACGAGGCCAAGATGGCGCTCGACCGATGATGACGTCACTTGTTGAGAGAAGGTATACGCAGATATCAAAAAGGGGCTCGCACCAATTTGGTTGGGTCGCTCGGTGCTAACTTGTTAGCTAAGGTTACTTATGGTTAGGTAAAGTTGGGTTAGGTCAGGTCAGGTTAGGTAAAGATAGGTTAGGTCAGGTCAGGTTAGATCAAATTAGGTTTGGTCAGGTCAGGTTAGGTTAGGCTGGGCTAGAATGGGAAGGGTACATGTGGTTAAGTTAGGTTGAGATGAGCCTTTGTAGATGGTGGCGTCATTATTTAAAAAAATCCCTGCATGATCGTTTTCTTGGTGATTTCGTCTTACATTGGCACGCGAGTTAAAAAAAAAAAATCTGACGTCAGCCAGAATTGAAGTACCGTTACGTGATACACGGGGAGGTGGGGAAGAGTTCCATGGGAATAAATAGAATAGCCTGGCGACACCCGAGGGTAAAAGGAGAAGTGCCACCAAGTACGGAAGGGGTTCACATGAGTATGGTGTGTGTGTGTGTATTCACCTTGGTCTTTGGATCACGTGTTGGACTCGTGATCGACAGCTATTTCCCTCCCGGAAGAGAGCTCAGAGCTCGTATGACCGATCTATGGGTAATGCTATGACCTTAGACACACACACACACCCAACTCCCCGCCCACGAGAGTCGGAGTAACGACCCGAAACGCAGCGATACCGAAATAATTTCGGCCCTGAGCACCTCCGCACTAGCAATCCAGTAATCTATCAACCGCGCCACCGAGTCGTGTGTGTGTGTGTGTGTGTGTGTGTGTGTGTGTGTGTGTGTGTGTGTGTGTGTGTGTGTGTGTGTGTGTGTGTGTGTGTGTATGTATATGTGTGTGTGTGTGTGTGCGTGTGTGTGTGTGTGTGTGTGTGTGTGTGTGTGTGTGTGTGTGTGTGTGTGTGTATGTGTGTGTGTGTGCGCGTGTGTGTGTGTGTGTGTGTGTGTGTGTGTGTGTGTGTGTGTGTGTGTGTGTGTGTGTGTGTGTGTGTGTGTGTGTGTCGCGCGCACTCACACACATACGTTAGGCCACAACATTACACAAGAATCGGCAATATACGAGGTCTGAGCTCTCATTCCAAAGGGTAATAGCTGTCGATCACAAAGCCAACACGTGATCCAAGACCATGGTGACACCATCACTGAAATAATTACAATGCAAACTTAGATCAAGAAAACAACCTACGCTATCACAAACATATATATCCCAACGACTACATCAACCCCAAGAGATTAAATCCCATATCTCAAACCTCTCAATTTAATATAAAATTACATAATATCCAAGTAATGAGAACGGATATCATCCAATCTGGCTCAACACACAACAGATCAAAGTGGACAAATAATACTAGAACAACTACCCGACCTAAACATAACTAACTACTGCAACAACCTCACCAGACAACCTCTTTAACACAATCAATAACTAACATCAGCAAACATAATAAGTTCACATTCCTTACAAACCCAAAATACATGGGAGACCATTCAAGATCTATCATCTGATCACTTCACAATTAAGGTCATCATAGATCTGGAAGAGAAATTACAACCCACGTTTCAAGAGAACTTTTATAAACTACCCAAAGGCAAACTTGCAAAAGTACACAGAATATATAAAGAAAGAGCTACAACGCTTAGAAATAGATCAATACACATCCCTGGATAAAGCAGTAAACAAAATAGTAACCACCATGCAAGTAAAAAGTATACCCAGATGACACAGTAAAAAAAAAATCAACCCTAACTACACGCATAAGATTGCCTCCTTAAAGATGAAAAGAAAAAACAGAAAAAAGATAGACAACCTAACAAAAGAAGAAAAAGTACAACAATAGAAATTAAATGGAAACATCACAAAGGAAATAAATAACAAGCAAAATAAATGGAAAGACTGACAACGGCAGTTGGAGTAACCCAGAGCAAAATACCCGCACCTAAGCTGCAATGTGACATCATCAACAATCTTTTCTCCAAGTCTAGCTTCAAGCACACAATTCCAGAAAACAGGAAAATAAATTAAAGCATACGTAAAATCAAACAATCTGACACTGAAGCCACCACCACTTTCACCAGTAAAGAAACAAAAGAGGTAATAAGAAAAAAAAATAGAAGATTTTAAAGCTGAAGGCCCAGAAAAGAGCTCAAAAATCCATCTCAAACACACTGTCCAAAATCTAAGCATTTGGACAGCAGCTCACTTAAAACAAGTCTTGAAACCAAACCCCCTGAAAACCCTGAATCATACATTATCCAAGATGATGGAAAGCTTGATTGAATCAAGAATCTAATCACTAATACCTACCCCCCCTCATTCAACATGAATTTAAGAGAGACCATTCTGTCTGCACTCTGCTCACAAACATCATGCAACAAGTACTAGAAGGATTCAATGAAAAAAAGACCCACCAGAAACAACAGTTATGGTTGTAGGTTTTCTGTATACAGAA
The DNA here is from genome assembly GCF_046742065.1 of Oratosquilla oratoria. Classification (NCBI taxonomy): domain Eukaryota; kingdom Metazoa; phylum Arthropoda; class Malacostraca; order Stomatopoda; family Squillidae; genus Oratosquilla; species Oratosquilla oratoria. The sequence continues at coordinate 46,160,060 of NC_134791.1, read as the reverse complement.
AACCCACAAGCAGGGACGACTTTGTTTACTTCTCCGGGCGTAGTGAATGAGTTAAGACCGGCGTCCTAATATTTTTTTTTTTTCTACGAGCATACCGAATCTGCAGTGAAAAACTTTTTAAAGAGAAACTGTTACATATCACAAAGGCTTTTGTAGATCTTAAATAGCCCAGAGGCTTAATTTACAAGTTAAAAAGAAATTGTAAAGAAATTTACCATAATGCAGATAGCCAAGTCACTGAAAAGGACGAAATTCCTTTCATCTCCATCCCCAACTCAAAAGGAACTGAATCTCTTGACAAGTCTCTAAACAAAGGTGGCTTAAAGACAGTAAAGGTCTCTTCCACTAAAATTGGTCAAATCGTTAAAAAAAAAAAAAAAACAGGTTACGCTATGAGAATGATCACAATATTATTTACCTCATACCATGAAATGGTTATGTTTCTGACTTTCTGCATACTATGGCGAGACAGGCAGAAGCATTAAAAAGCGCATAAGTAAACACAAGAACGACCTAAAGGCGTATCGTACATCCAACTCCCTAATTCTCCATGCAGACAAATTCGGACTTCTGCTCAGTTGGAGCAAAGTCGAAGTCCTTCAGGACGGACTAGAGAAAAACGCAAAAAAGATAGTTGAAGCCGCCCACATCAATACCTCCAAAAGAACCAATGACAGGGAAGGCTTCATACTCTTGGCGAAAGTAACAAGTATATGATTAAAAAACGTAGGACAATTGCCCACCCAGTGAGCTGACTCCCCGAACGAGGTTACCTCCAATCACCCCCCCCCCTTTCCTTCCCGAGATAACATCCCCGAGGTAACCTCCCCGAAGACCCTAGACAGGATATATATATAAAATATGTTCACTCCTTTTTATGTTAGATTTCTGAAGATGACCTCATTGATAAAAAATTTAAAGTAATAGTGTTCCAATATATATATATATATATATATATATATATATATATATATATATATATATATATATATATATATACACATATACATATATATATATACATATACATATATATACATATTTCTGGGGCACAGGTTTTCTCTAAGGCAATTCTGGTTGAAATCAACTGCACTAGTTGCTTTAACAATCTTCAAGACTGTATTCTTTAATCTGGAGCCGCTGCCTCAATGCCAAGGGAGAATGCCCTGTTTCATACAAGATATCCGTGATATCTTCCTATGTGAAGAGGGCCCTTACCCACTGTAGTAGCTGGACTGAGATCCACAGAGAACTCGACCGTATCCGCCAGCTCCTCACCAACAACGGCTATGCAGACCATCTCATCGAGAAAGTCATACAGAAAAAACTGGACCAGTTTGCAGACTCGACCCAGTTGCCCACCCCTCCCAAGGAGAAAATCACCGTTTACCACCATAATTCTTTTCATGATCGGTACCGCGAGGAGTGTGATGCCCTTAGGAATATCATCAAGAGAGGAGTCACCCCAACCAACAGAAATGCCATCATAGACTTGAGAATATTCTGCAAACCTAACCTCATTAGTTCCCTGATTATGAGGAATAGCACGGCGCCCAGGGCCCCGAGTGAGGCTACCACCAATGTTGTATACAAATTTTCATGTCAGGAGGGCCGCTGCGACGGCTCCAGCACATACATTGGCAGGACCTCCTCTACACTGCGGCGTCGCCTACAATCCCATAGAAACCAGGGATCAATTTTCCAGCATTTCACTGAAACACACAACATGAAGCCTCCTCTACAGAAGCTGCTAGACCAAACGGACATTCTTCACAAGGAGTCTGCCTTCAGGAAGCTGCAGATTGCAGAAGCAGTATCCATTACTTGCCAGCGCCCTACCATCAACATACAGCAAGCTGCTGATTTTATTCTCCCTTCCGCGCGCCCTGTAAAGAATAACCCCCTCCAGGAACAACAAGCCCTTAGACAGCAGCAGCCCCGCGAACAAATGGAACATGTCCAGCTAGTCAATCAGCGCCTAGGACCAGTAACCAGAGCAGCAGCAAATCAGGCCAGAGCTTCTAGACAAAATCCCACCCCCTTGGCTCCCGGACAAAATCCCACCCTCTTGGCTCCCAGACAAAATCCCACCCTCTTGACTCCCAGACAAAATCCCACCCTCTTGAATCCCAGACAAAATCCCACCCTCTTGGCTCCTAGACAAAATCCCACCCCCTTGGCTTCCAGACAAAATCCCACCCCCTTGGCTCCCAGACAAAATCCCACCCCCTTGGCTCCCGGACAAAATCCCATACTGCACCTCTCAGCCAATGAGAGGCCAGTATTCCGTCTGAGCTAGGCAGGCTGAGCCTTATAAGCCCGCCCATCCAACCAGCGGTCATTATTCGTTGGAAGACCTTCAATATAGCAGAGCATCCTACAAAGCAGTCCTCACCCTGAAGACGCCTCACGACGAGGCGAAAAACTATAGTTTCGGTGGAGTCAATAGTTGTTCAATAATATTACTATGCAAAAATATATCAGTTGGCATACACTGTGTATATTATTTTGAGAGTAATGAATGACTACTTCCTGTCCCTCTCAGTTGCTAATAGGAAAGTATTCTCCAGATTAAAGAATACAGTCTTGAAGATTGTTAAAGCAACTAGTGCAGTTTGATTTCAACCAGAATATATATATATATATATATATATGTATATATATATATATATATATATATATATATATATATATATATATATACTAGCCATACCTAACTTTAACCCTTAACCCTAACCAAAATATTCTAAATGAAATATAGCTTTAAACACTCCCCCTCCCAGATGTGCGCCCCCCTAGCCGAAAGTTTTGAAACCCTAGTTTGAAAATACATGCATACATAAAAACAAATATAATGTACACATAATTTTCCGTGCATGTGAATGTGTGTGTGGATTGACAATAAATGCCTACAGCTAAAAGGTGAAGAAATGTATCTACTTTATTTATCTTCAGAATATATATGGTTATAGGGGTTTATTTGGAAAAACCTAGGAAGAATTTGTAAAAAATGAATTTCCGCCGTACTAAAATTAAATGAACATAAGCAATATTTCAACATTTGGTAAGTTTATACAATCATTTTACATCTGTACAATTTTTTCTTACAAAAGCTATCATGGTTTGTGGCAACATTAATTTCACAAATATAAATAATATTTATGAACACATACAATGGTTTCTTTAATTCTGTTGATTCTTATGTTACAAAAATAATAACTTAAGGGGGGACTACAGTAGTGGCGTCTTCTTTCACCATAAACCACCTTAACCCTAACCAAATTTGTTTTTTTAAATTAAGTATAGCTTTAAATACTCCCCCTCCCAGGTGTGCGTCCCCCCTCCCGAAGTTGGGAAACCCTAGTTTGAAAATACATGCATACACAAACACAAATATCATGTGTACACATTCTTTTGTGTGCGTGTGTATGTGCATGTGTGTGTGTGTGGATTGACAATAAATGTCTACAGCTGAAAGGTGAAGAAATGTATCTAGTTTATTTATCTTCAGAATATATATAGTTATAGGGGTTTATCTGCAAAAACGTAGGAGTTTGTGAATGAACTATTTCCGCCCGCACAAAAATTAAATGAAAATAACCAATATTTCAACATTTGGTAAAATTATACAATCATTTTCCATAAACATGCTTTCTTCTTACAAAAGCTATCATGGTTTGTGGTAAAATTAATTTCACAAATTTAAATGATATTTATGGATACATATAATGGTTTGTTTAATCATATTAATTCTTAAGTCACAAAAAATTCTGCGCGACTTCAAGGGATACTACATAAACCTCCTAAATTTGACCCTTAACCCTAACCAAAATATTTTTTTTCGTAATGAAATATAGTAATCCAAGTACCTGGAGTGATAGGGTATCAGAATATATATGGTTATGGGGGTCTATCTCTAAAACCCTAGGTGGAGTTCCTGTACAAACAAACAAACAATCAGACAGACAGACAGACAGAGGCTACTACTTTATCAATATATTTATATATATATATATATATATATATATATATATATATATATATATATATATATATATATATATATATATATGAATAGAATCAACAGTGACGGTGATGTCGATCAAATAATTTCAACTGTCCTCCCCGGATTCGAACCGAGACTCGTGAAATCACGAAGCAATTGCTCTGCCAATTGATCTAGCGGGCTATAAAATTCTCCAAGCTAGAAGTTAATTTACTCCCGAGGAACTAAGTCGACTGCTAACTGCCGTCCGTACTTAATTTTACAGAGAACCAAGACCAACTTGTAGCTCGTGGTTAAGGTAGTACGTTTCCTTGATGGACTTGCCGTCGTTGTCATACCTGAATAGAATCACCAGTGACGATGATGTCGATCAAAGAATTCCGACTGTCCTCCTCGGATTCGAACCGAGACTCGTGAAATCACGAAGCCATCGCTCTGCCAATTGAATTAGCGGGCCTATAAGATTCTCCAACCTGGAAGTTAATCTACTCCCGAGGAACTAAGTCGACTGCTAACTGCCGTCACACAGAAAACTACCACACACAGACAGATTACTTGACTTCGATAGCAACCATCCGGACTGCCACAAAAGGAGCCTAATCCGCACACTGTGGAACAGAGCAGAAAAGGTCTGCTCCACGGATGACGCGGTGAGGAAGGAGAGAAAATACATACGTGACGTTTTCCGATCATCCAACGATTACCCTAGCCGGACCGTACAGAAGTGGACGAGAACGCAACACACCGAAACATAGACCCCGCACACAGGACACATGGTCACAATCCCCTACATCAAAGGTGATTCAGAGCTAACGGCCAGGATACTCCGGGACAATAACATAAAGTTGGCACACAAACTACGTAAAATACTCTGCATCACAACTTGATTAAGCTTAAGGACACGGAAGCACCCACACAGCAGGCAGGGGTGGTGTACTGCCTTAGCTGCATGGATTGTGATGCAGATTACATAGGAGAAACACAGAAGAAACTCGCTACTAGGCTAGAGGAACACAAAAGGGCAGTTAGACGTAAAAACCCAGCTTCAGCCCTTTTCAAACACATCACCAAACACCAACACGACATACACTGGGAAGGAGCACAAGTAATACACAGAGACAGTTCCAAGAAGCATGGACGACAAAAGAGGCCAGCAGAAACAGGTGCACTGACTTGAACCCAATATACCTAGGCACAAGGAACACGACGACAAACTCAACATAGGGTGAACCAATTATTACTACTTGCGTAAGAGATTGAAGTACACGCCTAAGTGTTTATAAGGGTGATTTTAAAAGAGTGTGTGACCGTGACTTGTTTGATTCCTTTTTCTCGCATGCATGTGTGTTTTATCATGTATTTCATTTCATTGTGAGTTAAGATGTACGGGTGAACAATTGTGACCAGTTGTCCATGCAAGATGACTGAATACGAAGCGCACGCCTGAATGTATATTAGGTTGAGTTTAATAAGTTTACGTGAATGCGACATAATTGGTTCTCTTTGGTCGTACGTGTGTGTACATCCGAGTTCATTTTGTAGCAGTTTAATGTCACTGTGAATTTAAGTTTTATGTGAGGACAATGTCTGTGTTATGTCACATGTACCTGATACTCGTTGACACGGTACGGTTAGGGTGAACCTGGGCAGCTCCGGCTGTAATGGGTAGCTCTCCCAGTTCCAGCAGCGGGCAATATATTGAATTTAAATCACTGTACCGCATCACATCCCTAAGGATATTCCTTGGGTTAGGACCGAAACGTCAGGCGATAAACCTCCCACTTTGAGTCTGGTGTTTTCGCTTTTCACAAAAGGCTTCTTCGGAGAAATAGTGAGAAGTTTTTGTGCGAAAGTAGTCGGAAATAAACTTTGATTCTAATTCGTGTCTTTCTCACCCATCTTTTCCAGCCTGTCACAGTGTTTCATCAAATATATATATATATATATATGTTTGTGTGTGTGTGTGTATACATATATATATTATATATATATATATTCGAATGACGGTGGAGAAAGAGACGAGGAAATAGTAGGAGAATTTATTGCTGATGTTTAGACCTCACAGTGTCTTTATCAAAGTTTACAACATTTGGTCACGATCGGACAAAATATACACATACTAACTTCACCTCGCAGGCCACCTGGGAGAGCGTATTGCGGGAGATTTATTATTTTTTGAAATCATTACATGGCTGATAGGTTTTGCCAGGCATACAAAACCTTCTCGATTAATAATGTTGAATATTCTCAGCATTCTGATCTAGCAATGGGAAGCCCGATTTCTGCAGTATTAGTAAACTTATAGAGGTATTAGAATCAGAAAATTACATTTCAATTATGAGTAGGAACAGCAAATTGATGAGACGACATTATAGTAGTAATACCTAAAGAGACAAATACCGACAACAAGTTATAAAGATTGAACAGCATAAAGAAAAACATACAATTCACAGTTGAAATTGAACAAGATAACAAATTACCTTTTTTAGATACCATCATACACAGAAAAGGGAAAAAAAAAAAATTCTCAGTACATAGAAAGCCCACAAATAAAGGAGATCATATTCATTATTATTCAGGTCATAGTGAGAGAACACAATCAGGTGTAGTAATACTCGTAGGTTTCTTTTTAAGAGCTTTTAGAATTTGTGATGAATAATTTCTGGCAGAAGAATTGAAACATAAAAGCATTCATTAAAATTTAATATCCCGAAGGGCTATTATGTAAACTAAAAAAGAAAGCGAAGTTAATAGGTGACAAAAGTAAAAATGGAAAGAAAGAAATTGTTGAAAGAAAAACACGCTATATAGCTGTACCAAACACTGACATAAGTCCAATCCTTGATGCGTTCCTTTTGAAAGTAGGCATAAGAATAGCAAGGACAGCAGGTCACAAGATCAGCCAGATCATTAAACAAAAAAAATGATAATGCGACGAATGAAAATAGTGTCGTATATGAAATTCCGTGTAAAAGTTGCCCTTCAGCATACTATGGAGAATCTGGGCAAGGACTTACAAAAAGGTTAATTGAACATAAAAATTATGCAAAAGCACACCGGACAACTAATTCTATTGTTAGGCATATTGAAGAACAGGACCATCTCCCTGACTGGAATAATGCGGTTGTTCTTAACAAAGGACAAAAAGGTTGAGAAAACATAGATAATAGAGAAGGTTTCGTATGCTTGGCAAAACCTACCAGCCATGTAATAATTTCAGAAAATAATAAAACCTCGACAATAAGCTCTCCTAGGTGGCTTGTGAGGTGAAGGTAGTATGTGTATATTTTTGCCCGATTGTGACCAAATGTTGTAAGCTTTGATAAAGACACTGAGGTCGAAACGTCAGCAATAAATTCTCCTACTATTTCCTCGTCTCTTTCTCCACCATCATTCAAAAATATGTCACCATTTTTATTCAATATATATATATATATATATATATATATATATATATATATATTTATGTATATATATACATATGTATATATATATATATATATATATATATATATATATATATATATATATATATGAGAGTAATTTACGGATGGCCGAGATACAGCGGGTTCGAATCCTGCATGCAACTGTCATAAATATATATATATATATCAATTTGTTTTATAATCATAGTACAAGAGTACACTAGTGCTGCTCTCTCTTTTTTATCCATCAATCATATCTAGGTATGGTGAATGTGTGATTAGTAGCGTAGCGTGACAAAACGCCGACAAGGGGTGAGTGTCAAATTGGCACTCTGTACCTAAAATTATTCGACTGTGGCCAAATTTCAATATTTTTCCTTTCATAATATTTCACCACTTTTTTTGCACCGCATGATTGAATATACGTTATAAGATCTCGTTCATCAATTGTTAGTCTATAAAAAATATATATTCACACCGTGTCCCTTCTAATGTGGATTCTATGACGGGGTGGTCCGCCCCCATCGTCCTTCCTTGTTACGCCAGTGTGTATGATTCCAACTTGATTTATATCATCTATGCTATTGCAGGTTTTGATGAGTCTATACCGAGAAAAGAAATCTTCACATCCTTCAGAAATATAGTCTCTTTCAGTTTGTATCCCAAATCTATGACAATGTTGTTCACTTCCTTCAGTAACTTGAATATCGCAATCAAGTCACCCTAATCTCTTCGTCCCTTTAGCGGTTGCAAATTTATTGTTTCTAGGCTCTCCCTGTATGGTTTATCTGCAAGGCTTTGGAGCTGTTTTTCTGTTCATTGATCCTTCACATTGAGTTGGAGCCATACTACTACTGCCCACTCCAATTCGGAGTAGACTGAGCTATATAATATTTTCATCAACTCACCCATGTGGTGGAAAACCACCTTTATTTACTTTAGTAATCCGTGTGTCTGTCAGATCATTGGCTATCACTTATCAGGATTCTCAAATATTCCTCCTCTTTTACCCTTTGTAAGTTTGCATCCCCATTGAATAATTCAGTGATGGTCTTTAGAGCTGTTTCTATTTTCAGTATTTTGCGTTTTCTAGTATTAAAATTAATTTTTCACTCTAGGCTCCAGGCATACAGTATATGGTATCTATATTTTTGCAACAACCCGCAAACGTATTAATGTAGCTTACCGTACTTTCATTCATATCTCTTTTGTATATAAGGAGTACTACAGGTACTGTTCTCCTATCCTTTAGGAAACATTTAATCGAATCAAGTAGTTTACATCTTAGTCATCTTAGACCATCTACAGAATCATGAAAGGCACAGAGATACTCGATAGAGAGGACTTACTAAACTGGGACAAGAGAAACACAAGAGGACATGGAAAGAAAATCAAAAACATAGCTAAAGAAGAGAACTGAAGAAAAACAGTTTTCCACATAGAGTATTGGACACTTGGAACAAACTGGATAATGAAATAGTATGCGCAAAAACCATTCATGAGTTTAAAAGCAAACTAGACACTGCGAGATACAAAGGCGGGACACCTTCCCGCAAAATACAACTAGGTAAATACATGTTATATTGTTTATAGTAGTCGCGTGTGAAATACACTGTCGAAGGGTTTCTCTAGATCTCGGTGCATTCAATCCACCCAGCTTTCTCTTTCTTGCAGCACATCAACCTCTCTATGACCGGTCAATGGCATCTTCTTACTATCTCGTTTATGAATTAGCACCACGTTAGATCATTCCCAGTCCTTTAGCACTATTTTTTTTTTATTGAATAAATAATTAGGCTATGAATCTTGTACTCCAATTACTCGCTGAGTTTCTTAAGTATCCAGTTTAAGATTCCATCAGGCCCTGAATTTTTTCTCACATTATCTTCTATGTTTATATTTTGTAACTATATGTAATTACTCATCTTCCTCCCTTACAAAATCATTCCCTTTATTCCATGGAGCTCCTAGAATAGAAATTCCTTTTGTTGGTATTATTCTCCCATTATTTTCATATGGAAATCATGGGTGGAACTACAGTGCTGCACTGCGTAGTCGTGAAGACGTAACTAAGGTTGCAA
>NC_134791.1:46123048-46135548 GCF_046742065.1 Oratosquilla oratoria | reverse complement strand
GAACCTGTTCAATGGTGATGAAAAACAACTGTAATAGTCGAGCTGACTTTACATCTAAAGCCAACGTGGTGTATTTATTCAAATGTCCAGCCGAGAATTGTACGTCTCGCAATATCACATACGTCGGGCACACCAGATGTACTCTCAGCCGAAGACTAACCTTTCACCAACAGGACGGAGCGATCAAGGACCATTATTCAAAATATCACAATCGAAATATTGACAGAGACACCTTAGTTCAATGTACCAAAATTATTGCGTACAATGAGGACCCTAGAAGGTTGAAACTCTTGGAGGCATTCCACATCAGGGACTCTGCCCCCACTATAAATATTCAGTCGGACATGACGTCCAGTATTAAGCTGTACAGTAGCGCTAACCTGAGACATCGCTACATTGAGGTTCCCTAGAAGGTTGAAACTCTTGGAGGCATTCCACATCAGGGACTCTGCCCCCACTATAAATATTCAGTCGGACATGACGTCCAGTATTAAGCTGTACAGTAGCGCTAACCTGAGACATCGCTACATTGAGGTTCCCTCTCCCCCTCCCCTCCCACCCCCACTCCCCCACCACTCAGACGATCAGCCAGACTCCGTAATGGGAACTCGGATAGCAGTTTTCTCTCTCTCTATCATTTGTACTTTCCTTGTAGACGTAAGTAATAACTCTTGTTATATATCTTTTGTTCTACCTGTATATTTGTATTTGTATTTTTGTAATTTATTTTGTAACTTATATGTACCAACATTTGTATTCATTATTGCAGAAATTTTGTCAATCCTGATGATGTCTCTTTGAAGACGAAAGCTCGAGAATATTAAATGGAAAACTATGGAGAACTTGTATCAGCTCACCCTACAACTGGAAAAAAGTTGATAAGACAAATAGAAAACATTAAGAAAAAGTTTAACAATTGTCAGAATGCTGTCGTATTTAATTCTACATGCATCAAAGAAAACCTGCTTCCTTACTTCACGAATATATATATATGTATATATTTATATAAATATATATGTATATATAAATATATATATATATATATATATGGAGATTGGTATATTATAAAACATTTATAAAAGATCACGAGATTAAAGGAACATAAAAACTCCATAGAATATGGACAAGTTAACTCCGCTGTGTTCCTTCATGCCAGCCAAAAAGACCATAGATTAGATTGGGATAATGCATCAATTATTTTTAAATCACACTGTAGCTATCGAAGGAAAATTGTAGAATCTTCCCTAATAAAACATCATCCTAACTTTAATACCTCAAAAGGACAGTGGCCCCCAGATTGTATTACGAAGATAGCGGTAAACAAATTATTGTCAAGAGCGGTCGGACAAAATAGCCCTAAATGTCCTTCCGTGACCCGGCCATTTCAAGGGCATGTAACCTGAGCCCCCCCCCCCCCCTTTGCCCCATCCCGCCCTTTTATGTACCACCTCACCACCCTATATAAACTTGTATCTTAACTTTCTGTAAGCATTCTGCTGAAGAGGACTACAGATAGTAGTCGAAATATACCGTTTCTCTTTATTTCCGTTATTATTTCTCCGATAGTGGGTTTACAGTGATCATATATATATATATATATATATATATATATATATATATATGTATGTATGTATATCGCTCGGGCTCAGCATATCTATAACATCATAGGCCATGCCATTCCTTCTAAGAACTTCTACACAACCAAGATATGCTTGTACAAATTGAAATGTGCCCTCCAGTTACCCTCCAAACACTTGGGCCTTGATCTTGGTCCTGAAGACTTGGAGTCCCAGTGTTCTTGCCTCGCAGGACATGGATCCTAAGGCATAACTCAGGATCTCCGGCGGCTTTGCAAGAAGTACAACCTTGACAGTGACAGAAGTATCCTTGATATTCCGCAATGACAATAATGGACAATTCTGTTGAATACCCAGTCCAAACAGTTGCCGAGGTGTGTTGGGGCAAGGATGCACCCCTGTCTTAACCCTGAATCAACGGAAACAAACGAAACTCGCGTCCACCACACTTAACAGCACTCTGTGGCAGAGTGCAGGCAAGACATAAGGTCAATAATTCCCGAAAGACTCCCACAGATCAGCAGATCTCAAACCACTTCACGATGCACTTTTTTCATATTAATTTCGGCTGTATGTAAAATTTGATGAAATTCACGTCGGCGCTCCACAGTAACACGGAACGCTTAGATCCGATCAGTTGTCGAATTAGCAAGCATGAACCTAAACTGCTAAGGCTTCTGAAACTTTAGCAGATGGGAGCAAACCTGTGCAAGCAACAGAGGGACAAGCGCCTTACCCTTAACACTGAGATACTTAATACCGAGATGATTATTGGAGTCCTATATATAGTCCCCTTTCCTCTCCTAGATGTGAACCACCAGACCATTTTTCAGCCAAAGGTAATGACACTTAACTACAAAATAGTTTACGACACCACATGTGATCCACGGATTATGGCCTCGCCGGCTTTGACCGATTCTGTCCTTACATTGCACAAGATACCTTTCTATCTTTCTTCATTACAGCCTCTCGAACCTCACTCACTCAGAGCGGAGTTTTACCTATCGATCAATCTGCAACTGTAATCAGAACACCAGAGAGAGCAGGCCACTCTGAGGGTCATTCATGTACAATTGCTCAAAGTACACGGCCCAGCAACTTTCACAACCATCCATACCTGACGCTAATTGTCTATCAACTGTTTAGACGAACCCCACCTCGATCACCGTTTTGAAGCGGAATTTCTTCGAAACTCGGTAAGTAGATCTGAGTTCATTCGCAGTTAAATAATCTTTGACATCCTCGGTTATACCCTTAACATGCATCTCCTTATGCTTCATCAGGAGAACTCTGGTCTGCCTTTTTAGAGTCCTGTATTTATCCAGATCTTCAGCTAAACAGACAGCACGACTCATCTCTACATTTTCAGCGTCTCATGACACCATACCACTGGTCGTCCTTGGACGCTCTCCAGTGCACTTCATGATAGTTTTCAGATATTCTTCAGATTGAGTGGAAATACCTACAATATATTTTCTAAGCATACGCATCATCCTCAGCTTCTCCAGATGAAATCCTAGTAGACTATATCTAGAGATTCTCCTGAACTTGACATACAGCCTCGGTGTTGCAACCACAAATCTATGACTAACCCCGAAGAACTCAGCACTCCGGTAAACCCTATATCTCTGTAGGATCCTACAGTGAGTACGAAAAAGAGTGTGATCGAATTCCTGTGCTATACCCAAGACACTGATGTATCACATTTGTCTTTGTGGCTCTCGTTTCTAACACCAGGAATTAACAATCTTCAACCTTCTGTACTTCACAAAATTTAGGAGGAACTGTACTTCAGGTTCCAGGGTCATGGGATTTAAGTACTTAATTCATAGCCCATTCTGCCGGTCCTAGCAATTGCATTGAAGACACCGAAAACAAAAAGTGTGGCCCGTAAAGGACATTGGTCGACTGTAGATTAGAGATTGGTATAGAACGTTTCGGTGGGCTATATATTGCAATAATAGGCAGGTTGTAGTCGGTTAACTATGCCTATACCTACCCCTCCCCTGAGATGGGCACCATTAATGTGGCCCGACCAATAGCAGGGTTAACCTTTGCGATAGATCTCATTACTGCCCGGTCTCCCTACCACAGAGAAATCCATTATAACCATTCTGAACCTTCTGAGCTCCAACAGTAAAAAGGAGAGTTGATGGTCCTTGGAGAAAAAAAAAAATGTTCCAGGCTCCCACAGGGGAGTGTGCCAGAGATTCACTCTGGCCCCAGTTTGACGTGTTAGTGCCTCGTTTGCATCACTCCAGTCGCCCTTGCAGTGAACTTAATAGATATGACAGGGGCAGACTGCATAGTGCATGCCCACCCGTACCAGAAGCGCTATGTCTGGCTGCCATACACATAATCAGAAAGATTCGCCTTCCTACGCCACCATCCACCACGGAGCCCAAATAATGAAGACTAAGCGTTGATCCTACAATGCCAGAGGGCGTGGAAGAGTATACGCACCCACCATCTTGGTACTACGGGGAACAGCCTCGGGCGGTGCGGTGTCGGCCCAGGCAGTAGATGTTTGTTTCAGGGCGTGCCTGAACCAAAGGTCCAAATTAACCAGCTAACCATCAATTTGTTTCGAGGTGCCAGGAGTGGGGGTCACTGTCCTAGTATGAATCGGGGGCCGAAGAAGCATATTGCTAAACCCCAGGGAGGGGGGCCGCCTCAGTGCAACTACAGAACAGAAACATTGTTCAGCCTTCAGGGGCACTATGTACGGCAGACATGTGGGGCACTATATACGGCAGACATGTGGGTTAGTGACCCATAACGATGTTGGATGTTTATTGCCTCTCAGGAAGGCCTTTTGCTCTTTGAGTGGTTTTACTTTTTGTCCACATAAGTGTCCAGCACGCACCCAACAATGGCGTAAAATGAGTGGATGGGCCAGTTTAGTTATCAACAATCCGACCACGTGACAGTTAATACTGAATTACGTGGCACCAGAAAAAGAACAATTAGTGTGCCTCACATAATACATTTCTTGCATTTATATTCCATTTTTATCCAAATGAAAGCCTTTCGTTAAACTTTGTAAAAGTTATTATTGTTTTCCTGTCCACCTTTCTCATACGTCAAATATATTGATGTCGTGGAAACACTTATATATCTTTTCTTTCTTTCAATCTTCTTTTTTTTTTCTTCTTTCACGTTAACACTAGGGTTGATACCTAATGTGGCACCAAACACCGCACCATTTCTCATCTGTTCAAAACTCATATGGACCACGAGCTCGCAATTCTTAAATCATTTGCAACTTCACAGTCGCTGCATCTTGGACTGTGTCTTGTATTAGTGGCCTGACTCTCACCCCAACCCCCATTGAAGGATTTTTCTCTCCAGTCTTACCTGTACGGGCACAGTCCGTCGTCACTGCGTCCTCTACCACAGCTCAATAAGAAGTGAATCACCCAACTAGCCACGGGTAAATGAGCCGATAAATGACAGAGCTGTCGTGTACTGTATGTGTGTGTGTGTGTGTGTGTGTGTGTGTGTGTGTGTGTGTGTGTGTGTGTGTGTGTGTGTGTGTGTGTGTGTGTGTGTGTGTGTGTGTGTGTGTGTGTGTGTGTGTGTGTGTGTGTGTGTGTGTGTGTTTGTGTGTGTGTGTGTGTATTCACTTGGTCTTTGGATCACGTGTTGTACTCGTGATCGACAGCTATTTCCCTCCCGGAAGAGAGCTCAGAGCTCGTAGGTCCGATCTATGGGTAATGCTATGACCTTTCACACACACACACCCCCAACTCCCCGCCCACGAGAGTCAGAGTAACGACCCGAAGCGCAGCAGTACCGAAATAATTTCGGCCCTGGGCAGGATTCGAACCAGGAGCTGCGGGCCACTTTCGTGGCAGCTCAGCGTTCTACCAACTGCGCCACCGAGTCGTATGTGTGTGTGTGTGTGTGTGTGTGTGTGTGTGTGTGTGTGTGTGTGTGTGTGTGTGTGTGTGTGTGTGTGTGTGTGTGTGTGTGTGTGTGTGTGTGTGTGTGTGTGTGTATTTGTATGAGTGTATGCGTGTGTATGTGTGAGTGTGTGTGTGTGTGTGATTCACCGTGGTCTTGAATCATGTGTTGGATTCGTGATCGACAGTTATTAACCTCCCTTACGAGAGCTAAGAGTTCGTATGACCGATCTATGGGTAATACTGTGACGTAACACGCACACACACACCCAATTCCCCTCCCACGTGACTTGGAGTAACAACTTGCAGAGCAGCGATACTGAAATTATTTCAGCCCTGGGCGGGATTCGAACCCGGACCACCGTAGTGGCAGGCGAGAACTTTAACCACTGCTCCACGAAGTGTGTGTGTGTGTGTGTGTGTGTGTGTGTGTGTGTGTGTGTGTGTGTGTGTGTGTGTGTGTGTGTGTGTGTGTGTGTGTGTGTGTGTGTGTGTGTGTGTGTGTGTGTGTGTGTGTGTGTGTGTGTGTGTGTACCTAGTTGTATTATACGGGAAGGGAGCTATGCTCGTGGTGACCCGTCTTTGTATCTTTCAGTATCAAGTGTGTGTGTGTGTGTGTGTGTGTGTGTGTGTGTGTGTGTGTGTGTGTGTGTGTGTGTGTATCTGCGTGCGTGCGTGTGTATGTATGTGCGTGCGTGCGTGTGTATGTATGTGTGTGTGTGTATGTGTGTGTGTGTGTGTGTGTGTGTGTGTGTGTGTGTGTGTGTGTGTGTGTGTGTGTGTGTGTGTGTGTGTGTGTGTGTGTGTGTGTGTGTGTGTGTGTGTGTGTGTGTGTGTGTGTGTGTGTGTGTGTTCCGATGTGCCGAGTGATGAATGCTCATGAAGAAGGTAGACGTGGAAACGACACAGGTGTTCCTCGCTTTGGTCACTTGCGATAATTCTGACTTGTGACAGGGGACGGGAAGACACGAAAGACGGCTATTCTGCAATAGTTCGAAGTGTATCCTTTGCTTTAACTTTCAATTTCCGACAAACTGAAGTGCGCAGAAGTTAGGTTAAGTTAAATAAGGTTAGGTTAGGTTAGGTTAGGTTAAGTTAGGTTAGGTTAAGTTAGGTCACATTAGGTTATGTTGCGTTAGATTAGGTTAGGTTAGGTTAGGATACATTACGTTACGTTACGTTACGTTACGTTACGTTACATTAGGTTGGTTAAGTTAGGTTAGGCTGCATATCTGCCCTAGTATATCTGGAAAATGCGAAATGTCTAAGAAAATATTTGTAAACATCCAATTGTCATGTAACTGTCTTAGCGGAGTTAGCATATTCTCCCCACAGCGCGGGTGGGCGAAACGTACAGCCAAATCGAGGAAACGATGGTAGAGAGGGAGCGCGAGGGATAGTAAAGATAAACATCCACACTACCCGTTTCCTTTCGCTCCACCGCGGGCGTAGACAGATGTGGACATGCATCACACATGTGGCTCTTTGGAGAATACGAGACGCTGTGCTGCCGGGGATGGAGTATCTTTGACGGTGGTGGTGGTGGTGGTGGGATAACGATAGAGGCTTGAGTATACAGGTAGATGACATAGGATTCCTTCCCCATTGATTATGCTTCTTGAAAACCACTTCGGTGTGAGCAGATTTCCGTGGATAGTTGACAAAGGAATTAAAAACACTGCAGCAGAAAGAATATCGAGATGTAAAACAAAAATAGATGTAATCGGATAGAAATGCAATATTGCAATGGACAGTTAGAGATTGAAGTTCTTCAGTAAATAAAAAAGCGTTGGTGAGACAGAAGGCTTTGGACTCTAGCTCGTTCAGGAATAGTTAGTGAGGTGAATCACTCCATACAAGGGTTAACAAAAACTTTTGCTAGGGTATGCAGTTAAAGTTGACACATTATGAAGGCGGTGCAAGGCACTTAACTGATTTAAATTTGTTCTAGCAAATTGGCAAGGTGTGCATCTTCCTGCATTAGAGAAGGATAGTCAAAGAATTTTTTCAGGGTATAATAAGAAAATTGTCATCAAAGAAAAGGGGAAAGCTCTTGATTATTGTATCGAGTAGAAAGGTGAAGAAATTGAGTCTTGGCGACGTTGAACGACACTGCTTTCTCTATTTATAGTAGAAAACTGGAACTCGATTTGAGAGGGACGTCTGAAAAATGGCGTAGAAAAATGTAGTGTCATCAGCATCAGAGTGTAAAAGGGAAAAGGTGCAGTCAAGTAGGTACTTTATGAGTAGGAGGGAGAGTAGGAGATAAATCAGAATTCTATGGAACCCCAGAGGTTATAAACATGGGAGAAGAACAGCGGTCGCTCACAACAAAGATGAGGGAGTAGAGATATATAACGCATGAGTGTAATTTAAATATCAAAGATGTATGCCAGGCTCTGTTGGATAATTTGATAAGTTTAGTACAACAGCATAAGTCACACCAAAATCCCCAAAAGAAAATTACCAAAGTCAGACAGAAAAATAAAAAATCTCCAGTAGAACGTCCTTTCCGAAAACGATACTGGCTCAGTATTCGTAAACGAAACACCTCAAAGTGAAGTCCTAAGTGAAACCTGTGATAAATCTAGGGGAAACTTACTACTAAATATAACAAAAGAAAAAAATAGATGTATAGAAAAACTCAGTTATTACAACACCAGGGCCTGATGGTTGGTATCAAAGAATCTCGAAGGAAAAAAAAAAAAAACGATATTATTGTTCATTAGAAATTATCTAAAAAAAAAAATCAATCCTATCTGGAGATGTCCCAGGAGAATGGAAGGTAGCTAACGTTACCAATAAATAGATAAATAAATAAGTGAATAGATGAATGAATAAATAAATAAATAAATAATAATAAAAAGACACTGAACTACAGGCCTATAAGTTTAACCTAAACCGTAGGAAAAATGATGGAAACTATCATCCGAGATGCTTTTGAACACCATTTAGAAAGTAACTGTTTATAAATGATAGCCAGCATGAATTCAGACAGAAATGTTCTTGCGTGACTAACCTACTCGAATTCTTCAACAGCCATCTCAAATTATGACGAAAGAAACAATATAGATTTAATATATCTGGACTTTGAGAAGGCTTTTGATACCGTCCATTACGAAAGACTACTTACTAAATTAGTTTCACACGGAATAAGTGGTAGCCTATTAAGCTGGACTAGTAATTGGCTAAACGATCGTAAATAGAGAGTTGTTCTAAATGGCAAATTTTCTGGATGGAAAAAATGTTACGAGTTACTAAAAGTTCCGTTCTTGGTCCACTTCTATTCATAGTATATATAATTGATGTAGACCACGGACTGAAATCTATTTTCTCCAAATTTACTGATGATACCAAACTGTGCGGAATGGCAAATGATCACTTAAACCAGTTAGATATTCGAGAAGATTTAGATAAACTGCAGCAATGGTATATAAAATGGCTAATGAAATCTAACTAAAGTAAATATAAAGTTATGCACATAGATAAACATAATGAATACGTGAAAAGGATCTCTGCGTAATTATCAGTAATGAACTCAAATCATCTAAGCTGTGTATTTCCACCTCAGAGAAAGCAAATATAATTCTAGGACTGATTCCACGATCTTTTGATTTTAAAAGTCTATCTGTCAGTAACAAGATATATAAATCGTAAGTTCGTCCACATTTGGAATATGCTTTCTCATTACAGATATTGACAGATTTAAAAAAAAAAATTATACAACGGCGAGCCACAAAACTGATACGAAAATCGACTAAAAAACGTAGACTTAGGGGTGGTTTGATACAAGTATTTAAGATTCTAAAGGAAATTGACATCAAAAGTGACGAAATTTTCACACTGAATGCAAATCAGACAAGAAATAATGGTCTCAAACTGTCAGGAAGTAGATTTAATTTGGAAGTGGGTAGAAACAACTTCGCCAACCGTGTAGTAAATGAATGGAATAAAATTCCTGCAGAGGCAGTGCAATGTAGTACAGTTCGAAGTTTTATGATTCATTTAGATAACTACCCAAGCAAGATGCTGTGCTGCTGCCATTTTTTTCTGTTTATTATTTCTTTATCATTATATATCATCATTTATCTGTTTATTTTCTATTATATATATATTTATTATTCATTATAAATTTCTTTTTGGCTACCCCCCCATGTAGGGGAAAAAAGCCTTTGGTATATGTATGTATGTATAAATTATCATTATCTATCTGTTAATTTATTATTATCTATTATCTATCTCTTTGTCTATTGTTTACCATTAACTTTTTTCCCCATCCAACCTAGTTATGGACCAAAAGGACTCCTGTCGGCATGTTCCACCTTTATAATCCTTTGTTTCATAATACTCCGATTTAGGATCCATTAAAAAAGTACTTGATCAGGAAATTAAAGCTATAGGATATTAGTAAGAGGGATGAAAGCGGTTACCTTTCTTTAAATGTAAGCATAAAGTATAGGAGAAAGTTGTTTGGCACAGACGGAGCAGTTTGCAAATGCAAGGAGTCAGGATGGAGGAACAGTTTTCAAGAATAATATATAGCACTCTATCCAGGCAAAAAGCATCCTCTCAAGGTCAGATTGGATAGGAAAATATCCTTGAAAAAAAAAATGGATAGAAGGCGTAAGTAAGCTAGAGGAAGGAGTCGTCCAAAATAGGTTTAGGGAAACTCTTGGCAAATAGGTTAGTTTTCTTCATGCAGGGGAAGGAAAGGAAGAAAGAGGATCAGTGTCGACGCTGCAAAAGAGAGTAGGCATAGAGGAATATGTAAATTCTTTGGAAATGTGTGGATTAGGTACCATAAATCGCGTAAAGAATTAGAGGAGGCAATCTTTTGACACTTCTTATATAATGGTGCTTAGCTCAGCAATTAGCTTATGTTTCTCGTGAATTTGGAGTGTACTGTATCATCTGCAAGCCTTTTACCTATTTTGGATAGCATGAGAACAAATGTGGTTAAACCACGCTTTTAGATTTAGGATTAGATGATATGTACATAATGTATGCTTCCATATCCAAAATTATCACCTTAATACATCCTGCAATCACTGAACGGTCACGATTGTAGAAGCAGTAATCATTTCACGGAAAAGCGAAGAAATACTGCCTCATAGACTCCCAGTCAATAGTGCCGTATTGACAAAAGCTGAGGGATAATCTTGGGACAAAAGTGAAACTATAGGAGTGACAGAAACGATGTTATGACGGGTGGTATCCGTCGGAGATAAGAGCCAGGATAAGCAGGAGGATAAATACTAAGGAAGAAATCAAGAATGTAGGTTCTATGTCCAAGACGGTCAGGAATACGGGTAGGGTATTGAGATAACTATTCCAGGTTCTTTATGATAGAAATGTTGAAGGCTAGTTCACCAACTGGATCAGCAAATGAAAACGAAACCCAAAGATGGTGGTGAACATTGAAATCTTCTAATATCGAGATTTCAGAGAAAGGAGAATGGAACAGAATGTGTCCCAATAATGAAGTTAGGTACTATAAAAGTTCTGGGCAGTCTTTGGAGTTAGACGAGATATACAGTAGACAGGTTAGAAATTTGAAAGATAGAATTTTGAGAACACAAGAGACAGCAAAATCATTACGCACATATGCTCAATAGCCTGCTTTGGGTTGAAAAATAGAATAGAGAAAGTAGGAAAAGACAGAATACAGATACCCATCTGCCCAGACACCAGGGTTTCAGGGGGGAGAAAATAAAGTTTGAAAATGAAACGATATTCATCAGTTAGGACCCTACACCAGAATAAGCACTGCTTCACTCACACACTAAGCCCAAATCCCATGATTTCTCAAATCAAGCACCCATACAGCCACCCTTCCCATTCCAAACACCTCTCAGCAGAATAGATTGACTTACCCCAGCCATGAGTTCTATGGGCGAACACATCGTCTCCACCGAAGGTTCTCTCGTGGAAACAATCCTATTAGTGAAATCAACATCATGGAACCCTGCCACATGCCCATATAGTTGTAGATGACGTTCACGGATTATTCTAATACCAGGCCTAGGCTGATTATCATGGTTTTATACATTCCAGCGATACCCCATGATTCTCACAGCCATACAGCAAGAGGGAGAACGAATGACTTGAAGATTAGGATCTTAGCTTTCTCGGAGATATCGACAATGTCATATACTATGATTGAGCGAATCCATAATGCTATGTACACTGTCAATTTTTCGAAGGACTTCCTGACATGATCCACCACTTGTGCTGCACTATTAAGGTGTGTCAAGCTTTCTGAGACGTCAACGGCCTCGCCACATGCATGGGCAGGTTGAACTGTATCATCCAGTATACACCCTAACTATTAGACCTTAATCTTAATTTCCGTACGAGTTCAGTGACTCGAGGGTTCCAAATAGGACCTCCAACCACTACAAAAGAAGTACAGCATTATTGGTAAAGACAAATTCAGTGACCTTACTGTTGTCAATAGTGCCCCATGGAGAAAAGAATTCATAGTTTTTATTTTTCTATTCTTTAAATGACATGCTAGAAATATATATATATATATATATATATATATATATATATATATATATATATATATATATATATATAAAATTACACCTTCAAAAGCGCAACAAATATATATACATACAGACTGGGCATTGTATGGAATGGAACGGAAGGTAAATTTTCCATTTTCCTTCCTGCTTAAAATATTTTGTTCACCTCCATTCCATCCTACCCTCCATTGCATTTTCCATTCTAGATAAACACGGCGTAGCACTATTTGCACAGTATTCGCATAGGATGTTTCATAGTGCTAGTAAAGGTTGTCTTTTTCATTTTGAAAAATTAAATTGACGGTGATTGGCTTCATCAGTACAACGGTGAGAAACCAATGGAAAATGTATAACATGCTGCACTCGTAAATACAAAACATTTATTCATTGCATCTGTAGTGTGATTGTATGGAGTGTGATCGTTCTATTTTGCACTGGAACCGCACTCTGCATTTCCTCTATAGTCCCATGCAACGCCTGACAACTAC
>NC_134791.1:45755548-46120548 GCF_046742065.1 Oratosquilla oratoria | reverse complement strand
GAAAACAGATTTGGAATTCGTGGGAGGGTTAATTCTGACCAACAGACGAGCGCATTGGAAGCATTGAAGTGCGAGTAGCCCAGGCAAATTCATTGCTAGTCCAACTTGTGTCAGAGATGGTGCAAATTCACTACTGGGGAAATTGCCCAAATTAATTATCAGTAATTAGACGAAATATGAATAGCAAACTAGGTGCAGCATTAGTAGTAGTAGTGGTGGTGGTGGTGGTAGTAGTAGTAGTGGTAGTAGTAGTAATAGCAGTAGTGGTAGTGGTAGTAGTAGTGGTAGTAGTAGTAGTAGTAGTAGTAGTAGTAGTAGTAGTAGTAGTAGTAGTAGTAGTAGTAGTAGTAGTAGTGGTGGTAGTAGTAGTAGTAGTAGTAGTAGTAGTAGTAGTAGTAGTAGTAGTAGTAGTAGTAGTAGTGGTAGTGGTAGTAGTAGTAGTAGTAGTAGTAGTAGTAGTAGTAGTAGTAGTAGTAGTAGTAGTAGTAGTAGTAGTGGTAGTGGTAGAAGTAGTAGTAGTAGTAGTAGTAGTAGTAGTAACAGTAGTGGTAGTAGTAACAGTAGTGGTAGTAGCTATAGTAGAAGTAGTAGTTGTAGTAGTAATAGTAATACTGGTAGCAGCAGCAGTAGTAGCAGTAGTGGCAGTAATAGTTACAGTAGCGCTAGTTGTAGCAGCAGTTGTGGCAGTAGTAAAATTTATTACATTAGTATTAGCACCAGTATATGATGACTCATGAGAAACATTTGCAATTAATTACAATCAGTCACTATCAATCAACCAGTCAAAGCCCACCGGGAAAACTTCTCCCAACCTCCACCATGAGTCCCGCGAATTCGCCAACTTCTGCCACGTAACTTCCGCAAAATTTTGTAACTCGTTTCTCCACCTCTTTGGTGTGTCTACCACATTTCCTATTTCGTAGTGTCCTGTCAGTAACATATTTGTTCCATCTGCCATCCTCCTTTCTTGCTACCTCAATTGCCCAATTCTGTCTCCCTTCCTTTATCGCCTCCACAGTTTTTTTCCACTCTAGTCTGCTCTCCCTCCCAATTTGTCTTCTTCTTTCGGCGTTATTCCCAATATTATTCTCGTTGTTCCTCTCTGTACAGTCCGTAGATCTGTCTCCATCACTTTCGACAATGTACAAATCTCACATTTGTTGATCATAACTGAGATTTTGCGCTGAGAACTTTCCTTTTCAGACAATTAGAAAGCCTCTTCCGTTATTATTCTTGCTAAAGATTTTCAAACCAACTGGATAATTTTTCATTTTTATGGTCTTTAGTAAGTTTTAGTACCCAGTTTAATTAATTATACTTTTAAATTTATTCAAGATTCTCACCATCAACTATAATTATTTTACTTAGAATTTTCATGTTGAACATTATTTCGGTTTTACCGTCAAAAAATCCTTGTTGAGATCACTCAATGTATCTTGTAAGTGTTTTGTTATTTCTGAAATGAAAATAATCTCATCTGCAAATTCCAGATGACTGAAATACTCCCATTAATAAATAGCTTGGGTAAAATTATACTGTGCTCCTTTTTTCGAGATTTATATTTTCTGTACCTCTATGCAGCGGAATTTCAGCAATATCTTTCTGACAAATGTTCTACAGAACACTTCCAATGTATTCGTTTCACCGTGTTTACATATATAGTTTAGTACTGCTTTCTACTGAGTCAAAGGCCTTTTTGTAACTACAGTAGATAAACGCAAAGGTTTGTGATCTGTCATATAATTTGTTAGTTTGTTCAATGTCTGCAAATGGTCTATAGTGGTGTAGTCTCTTCTAAACCATACATGTTCTTTTTGGCGGTTGTCATCTAAAAAATTCACTTAGTTTATTTGTAAAAACATTGGAGAAATTGTTATACATTCGACAACTAAATGTGTGTCTTGCTACATTGTTTATGACCCAATGCAGTGGTCAAGATACAGAGATGACCCGTCATCCATGAGGAGCCAAGATAAGAGGTAGGGAAGGAGGTGAATGAGAGTGGAGTATGTGAGGATGGAATAGGTGGGAGTAGATTTTATGCCTTTGTTTTTGGCTGCCTCCCTTGTAAGAGGGAAAACTCGTTGATAATCACTATAACATTGCACAATGCTTCAAGAAACAATTCCCTGCGTATACACTGGATATATAATTGAACTAATCTATATCAAAAATTTCCCTGTGTCTTTCAGAAGTCCTACCACCTTTCCCAGGTGTTTTTCTTTGTGTTATACTTTTGAGAGCAAACATTACTTCTTTATTCATAATTCCCAGTACACTACTAACGTCTATAGATGACTTAACGACCTGGACTGCGATGTCCTTGTTATTTTCTCAGATCTAATTTTTATTTCCATCTGAAAATTGTTCATGCTATCTTTTACCTTCGCAGGGCTTATGTTCTTCTTGAAAACTATTTTATTTCTCTCAGCTCTGAAATCTAATTTAGCTGCGCAACCTAATATATTTATAAGAGTAATGTTGCTAACACTGTTGCTCTTATTTCCCATTAAAAGATTATTTTGTTCTTTGCTGTTCCCCTTGAACTCTTGAAAATCTTTTTACGACCTACATTTTTTAGAAGAATGTTCGTCGTACTAATGTGAAACATTTTTAAAACTGTGCCAAAACTAAGTGGGGGCAACTGTACATTGTAAAATAAATAAAACACATCAAAACATGAAACCACAGAAAATGGAAGTGCCCTAACACCATAGAAAACTTGAAGTGAGGGGTATACTGATTTATTTGATATTCTAACATAGAAAAATTATTGTAATATGGTTCTTTTTCTTGCTGAGTTATTTTAAAACAAAATATATAAAAAACGAAAATATCCATTTTTTTTCAAAAACATGTTTAAAAAAGCACGTTTTTTTTTTTATTTTTTTTTTTAGTTGCATCTCAAGGCCTTATGTATGATTGTAGGTTAAAGTTAAGGGATAGTGAGCAAAAAGTCAGGTAGAAAATAAGCTCTGAGCCTTGATGGGTGGCGGGGAGTACAACAGTTTCCCCCATTACTATGTTAACCCCTTTTCTACTGTCCAAGTGGCGGATCTGTGTCTGGGCAACGTCCAAGGTCACTATGGGAAATTGGAGTGTTTAATCTTTGAAGAGTATGCTAAGATAAAAGGTAAATTTTGTAAGGTAGCCAGCTAATAGCCATACTGGCCCATATACAGTATCTACACTTGTTGCAGGCTTGCAGCATCTGACAGTGACTAAAATGGTCAAATACTTGTTTATTTTTATACTCTGTCTAATGCCTCTTTGAATAAGATAGATGCACATATGTGCACCTGTTTTATATACTAAATATTTAGTATCTGAACAAATTTGGACGAGGTTAAAAAGAAAAAAACTCATAAATAACAATTTTTTAATAAAA
This sequence comes from Oratosquilla oratoria, assembly GCF_046742065.1. NCBI lineage: Eukaryota > Metazoa > Arthropoda > Malacostraca > Stomatopoda > Squillidae > Oratosquilla > Oratosquilla oratoria. The sequence continues at coordinate 46,117,160 of NC_134791.1, read as the reverse complement.
AAAAAACGCGATTATTATTATTTTTTTCCATCTATAGGCGTGGTTATGTTCGTAAGAAGTGTGTGTATGTATCTTACGAGAAGTGAATAGAGTTCACTTTCCGGGTGTGGCATTGCTGATTAACCCCAAGCTAGGTAGCGCGTTCCTGACTAACCCCAGGTGAGGCTTGAGCGTTCCTGATTAACCCCAAGTGAGGTTTGAGCATTCCTAATTAGCCCCAGGTGAGGCTTGAGCGTTCCTGATTAACCCCAGCTGGTTCAATGCCTTGGCAAAATGATAAAATATAAGTAGACAGACAAACTTGTGTAGGAATATTTGTTGAGTGAGCTAAGGAGATGCATTTCCGCAGTGGATAATAGGCTGTTATTATACATATGGAATTTCTTTCTTCGGTCAATAATGTGTATTTTTTTCTCTCAGTACCTTGGGAATATGATAAGTATGCAAACATTATTGTATAGGAAAATTGTTTAGTGAGGGTAGGAAATGCATTTCCACAGTGGACATTAGGCTATTGTATGGAATTTCTTACCTTCACAACCCAGCTGCCTGCTTATTTCAACACAGCTTCTTCTTTTCGCCACGTTATCACTGTAGTGCAGCGAAGTCAGGTCGCACAGCTCTGGTTTACCTTTTGACTAATTCTATTAGCATTTCATCTGAATCCACAAAATTAAATTAAGTTTTGTAGGTTATATTTTATTCAGTTGGTGCTTATGCATATCCTAGCTGTACGCATTGTCATTGTATCAGTGATAAATAAAAAGAAAACGTATTTTTTATCATATTTCTAACTTTCTCGTGATCCCATTGTGGTGTTTCCTTTGGATTATCCATGGTTTGGTAGGATAGAAGGTAACACTACTTGCTTATATGAAGGCTGAATCTCGACTGGAGTGGAGCAGGAGGAGTAGGACCGTGGCAACTGAGTTCACACTGGCGCTCACGGTCCGGTCTCGCTCCAGTAAAAATATCTTTTGACGGAACCGTGACCGGAGCGAAACCGGAGCGGGAGCGGAGCGAGAGCGCCAGTGTGAATGCTTCCATTGAAATTAATGAGACAATATTGGACCGGACCGTGAGCGGAGCGGGAGCGGACAGCGACCGGACCGATAGTGTGAATCAAGCCTTAACCACCCGACCGGAACGGGTGATTGTGCCGTCAGATGGCATCTCTGGAGAGGACGGCCTGGATGATGGAGAAGGCGGCGGCAGCGTGCTGTATGCGTGATCGCTGTGTTGGCGAGGGGCTGGCCGAGACGTCTTGCTGACTTTGGCGAATATATAGGCCTAGTTCGAGTTGTGTGACGGCCAGTCTGGTTTTGACCAGCGCCGCATCACCACACTGCAAATGCAAAAGACAATTTTGTATATTTCGCATATCAGTAATGAAACTAAATTTGATGCAGAATGTGGTAAGTATCAGGGCATTAAATATTGCCCCTTGTTCTATCTTACTAATATACCCGGCAGTTTTATATTTGAAAATAAATAACAGATAAGTGCATTTACCCAATAATGATGATAATAATAATAATAATAATAATAATACATAAATAAATAAACCTACACATGTATACCAAAGTTCGCTAGAATCTATGTACGCTATATAACTTTGGATTAAATACAATGTTATTAATTGTACTTGGATGTACTTGGTATTTTTCTAGTACTTTGGATCTAAGTATAAGTAGGCCTACAAGTACCATTCAACTTCAAACTCCAAATACAAAGATATAAAAATATGTACTTTAAGTCCAAGTATAAGCACATGTACTTAGACCCAACCCTGATGTCATAGTTTCATCATGTTCATGGCTATTCACATGCATAAAGCCTAGGCATTCTATGTAGATGTAGGCTAGGCTTACATGATGTATGTATCACTATGGGAGGAATGTAAACAAACGTGGTTGCCATTCACCGTTATCCAAGTTTTACTGAATCATGAGGTCCTGCTAGAATGAATAAAAGGTATGAGCCACGAAATTGTGTGCATTCTGTGCGTCCAATTGGCCAACAACGCATCCTTCTCACATTTTGTTTTGGTCGTCGCCGTCCCCATGTTCAGTCTCAACGGGAATAGTTCCCATTGCATGTGGGCTCATACCATCCCCAACCAGGAAAGATCTCCCGAATTTCAAGTTTATCCCCGGTGAGATCAACCGAATCTAATAACTTAACTTCACTCAAATTAGAAGAATTTTCATTATCACTCTCCGAGAAATATTCTGTTTATGTTGAGTTTACCATGGTCGAATTCATATACGCCATCAACGGGAAATGGTGCTGGCGACACGTTTTTTGTAGACAATGGACGTTGTGACAGCTTAGTATATGTAATTAATGAGGCAAATTGAAAAATAACAACAATTTTGTAGTTTTGTGCTTAGATTCACCAATATACGTCATCAAAATGGAGACCTCTATTCTCAACTTTTGTTGCGGACGACTTGTTCTGGTGAAATGAAAATGCCGTTGAAAACGTAAGAAAAATGTTAAAATCCAGGACGACGAAGAAATTAATTTTTTTTTACTTGAATATTATCCAAAAGTCGATTAGGAAATTTTGGATTTGAAATTTTATTTGTGATGTGCTATGATTTAATCGTGAACACAAGTTTGATTCAAAAACCATTGTTCGTTCTGTTTCTAATTTTTACCATTTACTGATATGCACAATTTTATATGTTTCTGAATAATTCTTGTGTGTGCAGAAGTGTATACATGAATAGTTCACAATGGTTGTAAAACATTAGATTTCATATGTTTGTATTATAATTATATTCAAATATCCCATTCCGAATGTTTATGTAAAACAGAAGAACATCCAAGATTTTTAAGATAAGATCTCGAATGCATTCCAGCTTTTATTGCAGGAAGAGAACTTTAATAGTGATAATATAGTAGTTCTGTAGGTAGTACATCTTTAAAGTAGCAGCATTTTATAATGTGCAAATGGATAATAGTGAGGAAGACTAGAGATGTATGACATTTACAAAACTAAATTCAACGGAGTTGCGGAACTTGCGACCATATCCAGATCAACGAAACGAAAGATGTGTGAATCAGAATCACTTTAGTTGCAGGCTGTATTATTGATCGTGTAATGATCGTGTAAACAGATAACATCCAGCAACCTGGAATTAGATTAAAATGTCGGGAAATCCTGATAATCCAAAAATGACGAGGAATTTGAAAAATAGAAAGACAAATTCGTGTTGTAGAGAAGATATCAAGGGCCGTAAAGTGCAAATGAAGTGCAAGACTTCAATATCAAGTGCTACGGTCCCACAATTAATCGTGCAGAAGATACAAGCACTTTTGAAGGGTTATCCAGCAGGATTAGACCTTGAAAAGTTCAGCCGTGCATACATGAGAAGGATGGGCCACCCACTATATCCAGAACAACATGGATTTACGGATCTGATTGAAATGCTACGAACATTGAAAACTATTTTGAAGATTGAAAATCACGGAAATGGGAAAGTTTTGATTAGAGGAGTTAAAGAAGGTATCATTAACATTTTGTCATATGCGTTTGTAGTGTTACCAATAGTGATTTAGTAATGTATACCAGTATCTATGTGGTCGCTAGTGGACTGAAAGGGCCAGCATGAATGTAATTAATAGTATACCGTATGATATTAGGGACTTCATGATTTTTATTATTTTATTTAACAATAGTCACATAGTGGCAGTTTTTAGGTAATCATTTTGGATGGTATTAATTTAATTGTTACTCTACTCTACTTTTGTGAATTATGTTTTACAAATTTCTATTATATTGGTTGATGCCCTATCCCTAAGGCTACTTCATTGACAGTCACATTGCCTGGATGACTTTGACTATCCTTCAGCAAATCAAGTTCATAGGTGGGACTAAATGTCCCATCTGTCGGTCTCACTAAACGCCGACCAAAGCCGACCAAAACCACACAATGACGGGTTTTGCTCAAATGCATAATTTATATATATAAAATACCATATGGTTGCATTATTTGACCTATTTTCTTTAAAATGTGTGACTTCTATGTAAAATGATCAAAGAGAAGTTACGTTTTTATCCTTTGCAAAATTACCAACCGGCAACCAACGCCGACCAAACCCAAACAATGACGGCTTTTGCTCAAATGTATAATTTTAAATAAAAATTAGCATATGGTTGCATTATTTGACCTATTCTCTGTAAAATGTGTGATTTCCATGTAAAATCATCAGAGAAGTTACGTTTTTATCCTCTGCAAAATTACCAACCGCCGACCAAAGCCAACCAAAACCACACAATGACGGTTTTTGCCCAAATGCATGATTTCCATGTAAAATCATCAGAGAAGTTACGTTTTTATCCTCTGCAAAATTACCAACCGCCGACCAAAGCCGACCAAAACCACACAATGACGGTTTTTGCCCAAATGCATAATTTATATATAAAAAATAGCATATGGTTGCATTATTTGACCTATTTTCTTTAAAATGTGTGACTTCCATGTAAAATCATCAAAGAGAATACGTTTTTGTCATTTGAGCAAAAGCTGTCATTGTTTGGGTTTGGTCGGCGTTGGTTGCCGGTTGGTAATTTTGCAGAGGATAAAAACGTAACTTCTTTTTGATGATTTTACATGGAAATCACACATTTTAAAGAAAATAGGTCAAATAATGCAACCATATGCTATTTTTAATATATAAGTTATGCATTTGATAAAAAAACATCATTGTGTGGTTTTGGTCGGCGTTGGTTGACTTTGGTCGGCGTTTAGTGAGACTTGATTAGCTCCCCCACCCCTCATGTGCTGTACATTGCAAAATAAGTTATCAAAAATCCTTGTATATTCACATGTAATTTTACATTTTTGTGCTATGAATGTAGTTTATTTTGCTTTGCAAAGCAAAGGTTAACTTGCCTGGCTAGTTGCCCCAGATGTTAACCACTGGTATGATGACTTATGTATGTGTCATGAGGCACTAGTACATGAAGATGCTGGAGTAGGCATCTTGATTATATATATATTTTTTTGTTGTTGTACATGAGTTACTTCCAGATTATTTGAACTGATTTGATCCCATTTTCTGTGTTTATTATTATTCAGAGTAAAAGAGAGTTATACAGTGACTATATATTTTATAATGCAAGTAGTGTGATACATTGTCCATATGGCAGCCAGTTCTACCATATTTTTTTTGCAGTTGCACATGTGACATGAGTTACCTCCAGATTCTATGAATTGGTTTGATCACATTTTCTGTGTTTATTATTACTCGGGAAATAGAAGAAAGGGTAGTGAATGGTGGGATGGGGAAACAAAGAAAGTTGTAAAAGAGTAGAAGTGAGCTTTCACAGATTGGTTACAAAATAGGAAGAGGGAGTCATATGAGAGGTACAAAGAAAAGAAAAGAGAAGTAAAGCAAAAGGTAAAGGAGGCAAAGAGGAGAGCAGATGTGAAATGGGGTAAAAGTATGACAGAAAATTTTGAAAGTAATAAGAAGATGTTTTGGAAAGAAATTAAGAGGAAGAGGAGGCGAATCAAGTATAGAAGAAATGGTAAAAGGTGCAGATGGAGAGATGATAATGGAAGAGAAGGCAGTAAGGGGAAGATGGGCAGAATATTTTAGGGAGTTGCTAAATGTGAAGGAGGATAGGGAGGGAAAGATAGCTGCAGTGGGAAATGTGAAAAGAATGAGAGTGATGAGTGAGGAGAATGGAGGAGAAATAAGGAAGGATGAGGTGAAGGCAGTTGTTAAGATGATGAAAGCAGGTAAGGCACCTGGTCTGGATGGATGCCATGCAGAATGTCTGAAAAAGGGAGGTACAGTGATGGTGGACTGGCTGGTGAGGTTATTTAATGTTTGCTGGAGAGAGGGTAGAGTACCGGAGGACTGGAGGAGTGCCTGTATAGTTTGTCTTTACAAGGGGAAAGGGGACAAGTGTGAATGTAGTAGTTTCAAAGGGATTAGCTTGTTAAGTGTAGTTGGGAAGGCTTATGGGAGGATCTTGATTGAGAGGAACAGAGGGAGTAATTGGTGAGGAACAGTATGGATTTAGGACAGGTAGAGGTTGTGTAGATCAGATCTTTGTGGTAAGACAGATATGTGAGAAAGCTATAGGAAAGGGGAAGGATGTTTTTTGGGCTTTTATGGATCTGGAAAAGGCTTATGATAGGGTAGACAGAAAGGCACTGTGGGAGGTTATGCAGATATACGGGATAGGAGGAAAGCTTTTGGGAGCTGTCAAGAGTTTTTATGAGAGTAGTAGAGCTTGTGTCAGGATTAGAAATGGAGAGAGTGAGTGGTTCGAGGTAAAGGTGAGACTTCGTCAAGGATGCGTTATGTTGCCCTGGCTGTTCAACTTATACATGGATGGGGTGGTGCGAGAGGTAAATGCAAGGGTAGTGGGTGAGGGATTGGAGATGGTTAAAGAAAATGGAGAAAAGTGGGAGGTGGGCCAGCTGTTGTTTGCGGACGACACTGCGCTTGTGGCAGGATCGGAGGAGGGACTGAGAAAGTTGGTGGCAGAGTTTGGGAGAGTATGTGATAGAAGAAAGCTAAAGATAAATGTGGGTAAAAGTAAGGTGATGAGATGTACAAGGGGTGAAAGTGGCAGTAGACTGGAAGTGAGCATTAATGGAGAGCGACTGGAGGAAGTGGATAGTTTTAGATACTTGGGTGCAAATGTGGCAGGAAAAGGTGGAGTGAAGGTGGAGGTAGAATGTAGATTGAGAGAAGCGAGTAAATGCCTTGGTTGATTAAGGGGGTTGCCTCTCATTTCGGTGAAAAATATTCGATTTTGTCAAACTTCGTGTGTGTCCCTGAACACCGCGGGACTGGTTTCCAGACGTATAACGCCACCCTTCTCAGGTAATGGCGGGTTTAAAGGGCCAGAGATTTAAAGGTCCGCCCTTCAGCCACGCCCCTTTCTTTGCTATGGTTTGTTTTCCTTGTAAATTTTTTTTTTTTTTTTTTTTTTTTTTTTTTAGAATTTTATACTCTGATATTGTTGTACGATAGGTTAGGCAGCAGTCACCACACTCAGTGTGATCGTAAAAGGGTTCAGCGTATGCGTGCGTCATTTCTCCACGTGCTATCCTGTTTTATACATTTCTTGTTTATAAATTCACTACATAACTAAATATGTCAGATGTGATAGTTGCCGAAGTATTTTGCTCCATTCTGAACCTGAGAAGTGCAAGAATACTCACCTTAGCAAAGGTATTGTAATGCATGTGTACCATTCATTATGTGAAGAATATGGAAGGTTAGGATTGTCACGATTCTCAGCTGGCATGGGTAGAAAAGAAATGTAATGAACATCTGCTGCTTACTTCCCAGAAATGGTCAAAGGATTATGTAAGTAGATATGTGCATTTGATACTCTTTGGAGGCACTTTTATGGAGTAGTGAATATATAAACATAAAAATGCTATTTTCTCAAAACTAGTTTTTTCGCACAAAAGTAACTATAACTTCGTGTGTAAATAAGCAATTTTGATCATTCTTGTTGGAAAATGATCGTGATACTTATATCTAACAAAACTAGTAAATTCATTCTTAACCTACTTGATATATATTTTTGACAATTTTTGAAAGTTGATTTTTATAATTTTCTGTAAGGCTGACTTTCTTTTTCACTTATGATTACGAGTATACTAGTTTAGGTACATCTGGATGTCTACTAACTGTACACCAAAGGAAATCATTATTCTCCTCATACTTTTGGAAAAATAAACGTTATTTCAAAAATAACTCAAAATTGCAAGTAAATCGTCTGTTGTGTAAACATTTCTGAATGGATTTCAATAGAATTTCTGTCACAGATGCATCCCATTTCCCTGCACATTGTGTTAAATTTCCATTGTCTTGCATAATAAAATAAGGTTGGGAGGACCAGAAATGTATAATCCGATCGAGCGAATCACCGAAAGGAGAGTTAACCCCCTTAAAGAGTGTAATGAGGAATAGACATTTGGGAATGGATGCTAAGAGGAGACTGTATGAAGGAGTGATTGTACCAACAGCACTGTATGGGGCAGAAACATGGAACATAAGACAGGAAGAGAGAAGGAGTTTGAATGTGTTTGAGATGAGGTGTCTTGAGAAGTATGATGGGGGTTACTAGGCTAGATAGAGTGAGAAATGAGGAGGTGAGGAGGAGAACAGGGGTGGAAAAGGAGCTGGGAGATAGGGTTGATAAAAGAATATTAGGATGGTTTGGACACATGGAAAGAATGAGTGAAGACTAGTAAAAGAGGTATGGAAGGCAGATGTGGAGGGAGTGAACATGAGGGGACGTCCTAGGATGAGATGGATGGATGGGGTGAAGGGGGCTTTGGGGAAGAGGAGAATGTCTGTTGAGGAAGGACGGGAGAGGACAGAAGACAGGGGTGAATGGAAAATGGTTGTATATGAATGATGATGTGATGCATGAGGTGAAATGGGCGGGGGGATGGGGGGTGAGGTAGTATGTGTGAGCAAAATTTGACGCAGCCCGAAAGGATTTCTCCCCGTCCTCTCCTTTTATGCAATGGGGGTACGGAGAGGGGGTGTCGCCAATTTAATGAAGCGGCCTTGCTGTTGATGTGCTGTGTCTTGTAACACTGCTTCTGACCCAGGGCAGTAGACAAGGTGCAGGGATGACCCGTCATCCAGGAGGTGCTAAGATAAGAGGGAGGGTGGAGGGGTGTGGAGTGTATTCAGGGATGGAATGGGTGGAAATGATTTTATGCCTTTTCCTTTTTGGCTACCTCCCTTGTAAGGGGGAAAAAGCCTTGGTATATGTACAGGGTCTAACAGATAAATCCGTACAACTTCTTATCACATGTTTTAAGATTAATATCTTGGGTTATAATAAACAGAGAGTTATGAAATTTTCAGTATATTTAGAAAAGGCAATAAGAACAATGATTTCATTCAATGTAACCACCTTCAGCTGTTATGACGCTTTCAACGCGTTTACGAATCTTGGATACAGCGTTGATGATCTCAGACTTTGATAATGAACCCACAGCCTTCTTGATGTCTGTCTTCAGGGTTGTTATACTTCTGTGTGGCTTGTCACATGCCTTGGCCTCAATTCGCGCCCAAAAATAATAATCTAAAGGGTTTAGGTCTGGCGAATTTGAGGGCCACAACTCTTTGTTCCAGAACTGCACATTTGACCCTTCGAGAAGGTTGGTGGTCCTCTTCGCTGTGTGGGCTGGAGCCGAGTCTTGTTGGAAGACAAACTGGTTGCCACTAGCCTTATCTTTCATCCAGGGTATTATTTTCTCTTCTAGAACTTTGCAATAGACAACAGCATTGACTTTCTCCTTGTTGTTGAAGAAGTGAGTGAAGACGTCCCCCTCAGTTGACACCACACAGAGCACCATGACACTTGCTGGTTTCTTCGTCATTGTCTTGTGTTGAACCTCTGAGGATGAGGAGGCTATCCAGCGATCATTCCGCTTATTGAAAGTCGCATCAACCGTGAAAATCTTCTCGTCGGAAAAAAACTTGATGACTGAGCCATTCGACTTCATCCAGTTCAACAGCTTTTGGCACCTGGTCAAGCGGATTTCTTTCATTTTTCGTGTCAAAAGATGTCTTTTTCCTTGTGAGAATGAGGTTAATCCCAATTTCTTTAATGCTCTGTGAATTGTCATTGTGCTGACACCTCTCTTCTTTGCCAATGTCGATAATGGTAAGGCTGGATTTGCATTGACACTCCTCTTGAGACCAGCTAAAAAGCGAGGTGTTAGAATTCTGCCCCTTCTGGGCTTGTGAGCAGCTCGTTGGTCTTCGCCGGTCTCATCAAAACGTTTACAAACATCGTAAACAGTTTGTCTGGAGTATTTTAGCATCCTTATTATGGCGCTAGGAGTGTGACCCGCGCGACGAAGTTCGCATATGGCTGAACGTTTGGCTTGTTCCATTGCTTAATGTTTATTGCACCGGTGCTAGTATACAACTGGCTAAATTATTAGACAAATGGAAGTATCTGGAAACAATCAGAATTGCCATATGTTACTTTTTAAGTGCTTAAAACCTCTTCAAAGTTTGTACGGGTTTATCTGTTAGACCCTGTATGTATGTATTATTACTCGGAGTAAAAGAGTTATACAGTAGTGACTATATATTTTATAATGCAAGTCGTGTGATACATTGTCCATATGGCAGCCAATGCTGCATGCAAGAATTTGATTTGTACTGAAAAGGTTAAGGCACAACAGTAAGAGAAAACAGAGAGTCTCATTAGGGCAGCTAAAATATACAGGAATGCCAATGTTCTATGAAATTTGAAGTGAGTATAACTAATATATTACTAATACTGATTGTGTACCTTTACTAAGGCCACATAGAAAAAATCCTTGCTTCTGGGAGAAGGTAGGTTGGGCTTTTTTGTCATATTTCAAAATATATGGATAAAACATGGAAACTCACCAACTAGCTAGAACTTTGACAAATGGTCACCTGCATGACTCCTGTAGCGACTTATTGTCAAACTTTCCGTCAAAAAGTTCTGCATGGAATTCAAAAAGAGACATGTCGTTGGCAGTGCTCAGTCCATACCAAGGCTCTAAGTGGGTAGAATTGCCCTCTTGTGCTTTATTGACAACAATAAAAGCCATAAAAATGCCATGAACCAAGGGAAAACTGGACCAAACACTCCAATACTTTCACCGAGTCAGCCATTCATGCACTGTCCTGAATAGTACTGAGGCACACTCGGACATACTCGGAAGGCTTGAAACTCGAAAGGTGCAAAATTTGAACTTGGAAGGTCTGAAAACTTGCATTTTGGGGCATTTTTGAGAAAATAAAGAACAATAAATTCATGTTAGGCTGTTTTCTCAAGTCAGGCAGGAGACAATAGCCATTTTTTTTTCTAACATTCATTTTGAGTAGCATGGTGTATAACAGGTGTAAAGACAGCCCTCAATGAGCAAAGTTGGTATAAGATGTTTTTGGCAGGCTGTGAGTATGCTTGTCAATTTATGTACTGGAAAAGTGTATTGCCTAGTGTAGTGTGTAGAGCAGATTTGAATGATTGGATTGAGTTTAAATTACTTCTCCACTTTTATATGCCTTTATACTAATTATTTTATGAGGTCACCCCAATTTCCTTTAGTACAGTCACATTTTGGGTGCTTTTTAATGATTTTCACCTCCCAAAAATTTGATTTGTAATGTAAGTGTTTCAGCCTACAACCTTTGCTGTGCAAAACATTTTGTAGTGGTGCCATGTGACTATAATGTTGAGGTGCCAAAAACAACCAGTCAAGTAAAAATATGGTATTTCTGCAGCTGGTTCAGGAGCTGAAGTTTTTCCATTGTCAGCTCACTCCTGTGATCATCCACTAACTCCTGGACATCCTCTTCACTGAATTCCAACCCCACAGACTTTCCCAGAGTCTACACATTCTTCATAGACAGCCAGATGAAACATACCCATAACCTCAAGCACTCATCCACCTGTGGCCCCAACAGCATGAATATCATCCACCTAAAACACCTTGGACCATGGCATACATGCATTCACCAACATTGCAAACTACAAATATTCACATAACACCACACCTGGCATCTGAAAGCATGGGAAAATCATAAAAATCCTCAAACCCAACAGTTCCACCATCCCATTTCCCAATCACACTTCTCTGCACCCCCTCCAAAGTCATACTTACTTACTTAAGCATATTACGCAGACCAGTCGAGGAGACGACTCTTCGCTGCGCTCACAGGATAAACTTAAACTATAGCTTGTGGCTCTGGCAGAGTGGCTGACGGGTCAAATCTAAGTTTGAAGTCTCTCCAGTGGCAGTCCAAGTGGTTTTTAAAAGAGCTAACAGTCCCTGCCTCGACAACCTCAGACGGTAGTCCGTTCCATATCCTGGCTACTCGATGGTAGAAGCTATTATGATGAGCACCATACATCCCATCATTAAGATGATGTCGGAATAGTTGTTTACTATGTAGTCGACTTGGTCTGACAGTGGGCCTGAAGGAAGCTGGGAGGATTTCTCTCTGGTATATATTAAAGTGCTTCCACATCTCGATCATGTCCCCACGTAATCGCCTGTATTTGAGTGTTGGTAGGTCGAGATGCTTCAGTCGATCAGAATATTTCATCTCTCCAAAACCATCTACCAAACTAGTTGCTCTTTGTTGGACTTGTTCGATTTTTGTTTCAAGGCCCTATACCTAGGTGACCATGCAGATTGTGTATATTCCAGGTGGGTTCTTACAAATGTTGTATACAGGGGCTTGAACATACTTGGGCTGAGATAGGAAAAGAGTCTGCGTATAAGGCCTATCATCAAGTTAGCCAATTTTATCTTCCCATGAATATGCTCTTCAAATTTTAATGTAGAATCTACTGTAATGCCAAGGTCCCTTTCGCTTTCCACATGTTCAAGTTCTTGTCCATAAATAGTGTACTGGTGTGCATACATAATATTTTCAAATGCATTTGTTGGGATTAAAGCTTAACAACCAATCACTTGACCAATCCTGTATTTTATTCAGATCTTGTTGCAGTAAGTAGGAGTCCTCCCAACTGGTGATTTGTCTGGTAATCTTTGTGTCATCAGCGAACATGTATATGTTGGAGTCAATGGTCTCAGGCAGGTCATTGATGTATATGATAAAAAGTGTGGGGCCGAGGACACTCCCCTGGGGGATTCCGCTGAGGACCGGAGCTCTTGAGGACCTCTCCCCATTGACCACAACAGTCTGGTACCTTCCAATAAGGAAGCTCTCCAACCACGAATATAGCTTATCCCCTATTCCATAGCTCTCCAGTTTAGCCAGGAGTCGACGATGTGGAACGGAGTCAAATGCCTTAGCATAATCCAAGTAGATAGCATCCAACACTCCTCCCAGGTCATAATCTCAGAACAATAGTCAAAATAATGCAGCAATTGTAATACTGTTGAACGTCCATGTATAAATCCATATTGCTTAGGGGAGATGGCACTGATATCTGTAAGGTGGTTCATGATTGCCTCCCGAATATAAAACTCTAGATTCTTACACAAAATTGAAGTTAGGCTTATTGGGCGGTAATTAGATGCAATCTTCTTTGACCCCTTCTTGTAAATAGGTGCAACCAGGGCCTCCTTCCAGTCCAGAGGCAGTTCCCCATAATCTAAACTTTTCTGATAGAGGACAGTGATAGGCTGTGTGATCAGGTCTGCTAACTCCTTGACAAGTCTAGGGTGTATTTCATCTGGGCCACAACTCTTGCTAGTATTTATGGAGCTCAATTTTTTGAAGACTTTAGCTCTATCTAGATAGGGTGCAACAGCATCAATATCGGTATGCCCAGGAGGTTGTGGGTTGTGGTCTCATACTACAACTCATCGCACCACATACCCCCCTTGCTGAATCACAACTGTTTTATACCACTACACCCCACAAACACTTCAAATAAACTTTGTACAAATAATTTTCAATGGCATCAATTAGAAAAGCCCCCTCACAGAACACTTCTTATAACACTAGACATTAGTAAAGCTTTTGATGCCATCCCCTGTCACACAGACAAAATATACAAGACAGACATGTACAATAAATGGCTGGCCAATAATATATATATATATTCTGTGCTAATTACCGATCAACGCTATTTTAAGATCGCACTGTGCGATTTAACGATCCTATAATTGCGCGGCAATCTCAAGATCACGCAAGGACTGCTTTGCGCATTTTAGCAATCTGTGCGATCTTGTAATCTTGAAATAACATGAAAACATGGTCTTTATTTTTGGTAGATTTCAATAGCTACATCATTCTTCGCAACACTACCTATTGGTTTACTGTACGGGGGGCCAGTAGGAAATGTATTCCCAAATCATATAGGACAATCATTTGTGTAGGTGGAAAGGTGACCAAACTGGAGTAGGCCTACGTCACTTCCTCTGGAAAATATTTCTTTCTTTGCAGTTTTGAAGGGTTCAGTGGAAATGAGAACTAAATTTAAATTACGAAATCTCATTCCAAGTCAGTCTAACCTCATGTCTGAATCTGACCCAACTAGGCTTAGGGTTACCATGGTTACAGAACTTACAGTTGTGAGGGGAGGGGGCTTTGAGAGGCTGTCTGGAAGAAAACTTTTTAAAACTGAGTGGGGTGTAAGGATTTGTCCCATTTAAATTTATTTTCTTATAATAAGATTTATATTTACCATGTTTATTAGTAGTAGAGCTTGTGTCAGGATTAGAAATGGAGAGAGTGAGTGGTTTGAGGTAAAGGTGGGACATCGTCAGGGATGCGTTATGTCACCCTGGCTGTTCAACTTATACATGGATGGGGTGGTGCGAGAGGTGAATGCAAGGGTAGTGGGTCAGGGACTGGAGATGGTTAAGGAAAATGGAGAAAAGTGGGAGGTGAGCCAGCTGTTGTTTGCGGACGTCACTGCGCTTGTGGCAGGATCAGAGGAGGGATTTAGGAAGCTGGTGACAGAGTTTGGGAGAGTGTGTGATAGAAGAAAGCTGAAGATAAATGTGGGTAAAAGTAAGGTGATGAGATGTACAAGGGGTGAAAGTGGCAGTAATCTGGAAGTGAGCATTAAGGGAGAGCAACTGGAGGAAGTGGATAGTTTTAGATATTTGGGTGCAAATGTGGCAGGAAAGGGTGGAGTGAAGGTGGAGGTAGAATGTAGATTGAGAGAAGCGAGTAAATGCCTTGGTGGTTTAAAAAGTGTAATGAGGAATAGGAATCTGGGAATGGATGCTAAGAGGAGACTGTATGAAGGAGTGATTGCGCCAACAGCACTGTATGGAGCAGAAACATGGAACATGAGAGAGGAAGAGAGAAGGAACTTGAATGTGTTTGAGATGAAGTGTCTGAGAAGTATGATGAGGGTTACTAGGCTAGATAGAGTGAGAAATGAGGAAGTGAGGAGGAGAACAGGGGTGGAAAGGGAGCTGGGAGATAGGGTGGATGAAAGAGTATTAGGATGGTTTGGACACATGGAAAGAATGAGTGAAGAAAGACTAGTAAAGGAGGTATGGAAGGCAGATGTGGAGGGAGTGAACATGAGGGGACATCCTAGGATGAGATGGATGGATGGGGTGAAGGGGGCTTTGGGGAAGAGGGGAATGTCGGTTGAGGAAAGACGGGAGAGGACAGAAGACAGGGATGAATGGAGAATGGTTGTATATGGAAAATGTTGTGATGCATGAGGTGGATTGGACGGGGGAATGGGGGTGAGGTAGTGTGTGTGAGCAAAAATTTTTGACGCAGCCCGAAGGGATTTCTCCCCGTCCTCTCCTTTATATGGGGGGACGGAGAGGGGGGGTCGCCGATTTAATGAAGCGGCCTTGCTGTGGATGTGCTGTGTCCTGCGACACTGCTTCTGACCCAGGGCAGTGGACAGGGTGCAGGGATGACCCATCATCTAGGAGATGCTAAGATGGGAGGGAGGGTGGAGGGGTGTGGAGTGTTTTCAGAGATGAAATGGGTGGGAATGTTTTTGTGCCTTGTCCTTTTTGGCTACCCCCCTGGTAAGGGGAAAAAAAAACCTTGGTATATGTATGTATGTTTATTAACTAATGTAAAAAATTATACAAGTTTATATGTATTGTACATAACCGGTATGCTATAGTACTGTTTCAGTCTGTTCTCCCCCTACAAATTTGTCTAAGGACGGAACACTAAAGGACCAGAATCTAGGGTCAGATTTGGCAGGATCTTGGTTTTTGGCAATGAATTGAGGCATGAAAGTGAAGGAGACCTCTTTCCATCCTTTGGAATGGGCGACTCTGTAAGAGATGGCGTGTAACTCCCCTACTCTCTTGAAAGATGCCAGGGCTAGCAGAAAAACTGTCTTCAAGGTGAGGTCCTTCAGATGTGCCTCTCGGAGGGGTTCGTAAGGGGGACCCCTCAGAGAGTTCATGGACTAATGCCACATCCCACGGAGGAGAACTGATTTCCCTGGGGGGGCATGATCTTTGAAGTGCCTGAAGAGCATGGAAATTTCCGGTGAAAGGGCTAGGTCCATTCCCTTCAGAGAAAACACCTGATTTAGAGCTGACCTATAGCCTTGTACTGCCGAGAGGGAGATCTTCTTGGACTTCCTGAGGAAGTGGAAGAAGGTGATGTGGGACTATCTTCCTGGAGTGGCACCATTCTGCAAAGGCATTCCATTTCCCATGATAAAGGTTAGCTGAGGAAGAGCGAATAGGAGTGGACATATCCTCCGCCATTTCTCTGGGAAAACCCTTCTTTAGGAGGATCCAGACCATAGTCTGAACGCGTGAAGATTGAATGCTGAAGGGTTCTTGTGCCAAGCTCCGTTGATGGGTTGATGTAGAAGATCTGGTCTTCCCTGAAGGGCCAGAGGCTCTTCTACTGCTAGATCGAGGGCGTCTGGAAACCATGGGGCTTCGGGCCACCAAGGAGTGATCAAAGTCATCTGAAGGTTGGATACGTTTCTTGCTCTCTGGAGTACCTTGTGGAGCAAGGGAAATGGTGGGAAAGCGTAGGTGTCCAGGTTGTCCCAACTTTGCAGAAGAGCGTCTTCTCCTGCTGCCAGAGGATCCGGGAGAGGGCTGAAATATATTGGGAGTTGGTGATTCCATCTCGTGGCGAAAAGGTCCACTAGAGGGGAGCCCCATTTGCTGAGGATGAAGTTTGCTACTTCTTGATGGAGGGACCATTCTGTGCTGATTATCTGATTCTTACTGCTGAGGTGGTCCGCCCAGACATTCCTCTTCCCTGGGATGTAGCGGGCTTTGAGTGACACTTGGAGATTCTCGGCTAGGTTGAGGATGTCCATCGTCAGAAGGCATAGTTCTTGTTAAGGTAGGCTACTACCAAGGAATTGTCTGACATTATGCCCACTACTTTCCCCGAGACTTGATCCTTGAAGTGACGGAGAGCCAGGAGTACTGCTTTCAACTCTAGCCAGTTGATATGGGCTGTCCGCTCAACTGTGGACCAGGAACCGCTGATGTGATCGTCGTTGAGGTGGGCTCCCCAGCCCTCCTTGGAGGCATCGGAGAACAGGAGGACTTCGGGGGGAGATGGGCCGAGGGGCATCCCCACGTTCAGGTTGCATGGGTCCTTCCACCAGAGAAGAGAATCCTTGACTTCTTCGGTGAGGGAGATGTGTTGTAGGGGTTCTCCCTCTTGCGGGGCCCACTGAGACTTGAGGAGTCACTGTAGCGGTTGCATTCTTTGTCTGCTCCTGGGGATTAATCTCTCTACGGAGGCCATATGGCCCAGGAGGATTTGGCATTGTTTCGCCATCATGAACCCGGTCGATAGTGCCTGTGCAACTAGGGAAGTGAGATTCTGGATCCTCTTTTCTACTGGGAAGGACTTCATTAGGGAGGAGTCCAGGACTATACCCAGGTACATGACTCTCTGTCTTGGTAAGAAATCTGACTTCTCCGGGTTGACTACGGTGCCCAATTTCCAGACGAAGGTTAGGACCATTCTCAGGTGTTCTTGGCATAGCTGGGCGGAATGTGCAAGGATCAGCCAGTCGTCCAGGTAACGGAGTAGGCGAATTCCCCTGTAGTGGGACCACGCTGAAACGAGTTTGAACACTCTGGTGAAGACTTGGGGTGCTGTGGAAAGTCCGAAGCATAGGCAGGTGAACTGGAAGGTGTTGCCCCTGTGGACGATTCTGAGGAATTTCCTGGAGGAGGGATGCACTGGTATTTGGAAATAGGCATCTTGGAGGTCCAGCGACACCATGAAGTCCCCTTCCCTGATAGATGCCCTTACGGACTCTGGGGTGTCCATTCGGAACTTCGTCAGGGAAAGGAACTTGTTGAGTGGAGACAAATCAATGACTGGTCTCCACCCCCCTGTTGTCTTTTCTACTAGGAATAGCCTTGAGTAGAACCCTGGGTCTGGAGTCGAGACTTCCTCTAAAGCTCCTTTCTGGAGCAGAACGGAGATTTCCTCCGCTAGGGCCCGCCCACGAGCCGAGTCTGGGTGGTAGCTGCTGACTTGGATGGGATAGGGAGAGAGGTTTGGGACAGTGTGAAAGGTAAGACGATAGCCTGCCTTGATGACTTGTAGGGTCCCGTCTTCTGCCCCGGCCTCTTCCCATACTCTCCAGTAGAGGGAGAGGCAACCCCCTATCTTGTGTGGACGGGCTGGCGAATTCCTAGAATTGCCTGTAGGGGGGTCCAGAACCTCTATGTTTGCATCTAGGTTCTCTAGTCGGAAAGGGGCGGGGCTTTTCTGTCTGCATTTTCGACTTGGAGTGGAGGGGTGGCCTTTCTTCTTTCTTCGAGTGAGGAAACGGCTGTCTTTGCGTCTGAAGGGTCCTTGGGGCTGATGGGGGGGTTGGCCTTGGCCTCGAGGTAGGGACGGCTAGTCTCTCGATGGCTCTGTTATGCATCAGTTGGTTTTTGCTTGTGGTTGCTGAATCCACCATGTCCGGGGGAATCAGTATGCGGGTTAGAAGGGGGGCCCTCTTCAATGGAGCATAAATTTCTCTGAGGAGGGGATTACTGGGGTCTCCTAGGATGGTGTCTCTCCTGCGTGACTCGATGTTGGCCCAAGACGTTGAGAGGCAGGCCACTTGAGGCTTCAGGGCTCTGCTCGAGCTTTCCAATAGAGCCTGGAGGTTGCATTCCTCCTGGGGTTGCAGCTCAGGTAAAAACTCCCTTACTGAAGCCAAGACGCGTTCCAGCCAGGAGTTCACCGCGAGAGAGAGAGCCAGGCCCTGAACGAGGTCCCTGGATTCTCTGCTGGAAAGGATGACGTTTGTTCTGAGCAGGAAATCTACGTCCGCTTTGACAAGCTCTGGTAATCGAGCCGGGATCAAGGCTTCTTTAAGGTTTGTCCCTGATGGGATGTAGAAGCATTTTTGCTGTTCCACTGGAACAGATTGCCAGCGCGGTTTCTTGGTTGTCCGGTTTGTGAGTGCGTCGGAGGCCTGGTTCATGGCTCTTACCGTCTGTGTACTCCATGGGAGTTGGATTGGAGGTGGTTTTGTTGTTTGAGAATTGCCCGTCCTGAAGATTTCCGACTCGAACGTGGCTTCCTCTTCTTGTGGAGGGCTCAGTTGATTAGCTCTCCTAACTTTAGAGAGGATCTCTAAGAAGGAGGGTTTAACAACCATCGGGGATTCCGACTGGGAATCCTGCGAAGTTTGGTAACTTGCCCTCTCATCCCCGGTGCTGTGGACGTCGTCGTCGTCATCGTAGCTGGCGTCTGTCCGGTCAGCTGGAACATGTTCTAGGGGGGCTCTTGTGGGCGTTGAATCCTTGCAAACTTCGGAGTTCAACAGGAACTTTTCCTGAGTTGCCCGGATGAATTCGCGTTGCTCATCCATCATCTGTTCTTTCATTGTGTGAAAGAGGGAATAGATAGTGGGGAGAAGTTCCTGTAAATGCCCGCTTGGAGAGTCGCGATTAGGTTCAGATGGTCCGGAGGACCCTATGGGTTGATTCACACTATCGGTCCGGCCGCGCTCCGCTCTCAGTTCTGAGGTATTCAGGGTTGATTCACACTATCGGTCCGGTCGCGCTCCGCTCTCGGCTCTGAGGTATTCACACTATCGGTCCGCTCTTGTTCCCGTCATCCCCCCTCCCTCGACACCAGTAGAAGTCTTACCATCAGTTACGGGTCTGTGCGTGGTGTAACAATTAGTCTCCGAAGATTAACAGGGGCACCACGTGAAGGTTTGCTACTTGCCAGCCCCCAATGTCCCTGTGGCGAAGTACAGACGATGGTCCACGTCCTCCGGGAATGTCCATTGAGTCCCCATTGCTCCGACCAAGACCTTAGGGAAGCAAATGAAACTGCCCTTATATGGACACGGTTCTGGTGCGACAAGATATGATGATGACCATCAGTTACGAAGGATGTGTGACTTTTCTGACGCCGAGTTGGCAATAAACGCTATTGCACTTGATGAAGAAGAAGAAGGAAAACAAAATAGAAAAATAAAGAAATTGTGGGTTCATCCTATGTTGCAAGATAGGAAGACTGAAGGAGAATTTCATACTCTGTATCCTCGTCTTATTGATGATGAGAGTAAATTCCACAGCTATTTCAGAATGAACAAAGAAACATTTGAGAAAATACTTTCCAAAATTGAGGATGACCTGAAATGTACAAGAAGATCACTTCCTGGCACTGATGTGCTTGCACCATACGTTATAGTGGGAGATGAGGCTTTCCCGCTGAAGAGAAATTAGATGAGGCCCTACCCAGGTTCACAGACTGAACATAAGGTAGAGAAGAGGATATTTTATTATAGATTATCTAGAGCCAGGATGATAGTTGAGTGCACATTTGGTATTCTAGTGCAAACCTTCAGAATATATTTAAGGAAACTTAAAGCTATGCCTTCTAACGCTAATGCAATCATTACAACAACATGCATACTTCACAATCTGATACACCCAAATGCTGTTGCATTACCAGATACTGTTGTCATGCCTCCATCAAACACAGTACGTCCAATGAGAGGAAGAGGGGGGAATGCTACAAAGGAGGCTTTTGGCGTGAGAGAAACACTGAAAGATTATTTCAGCTCCCCAGCTGGTTCAATGCCTTGGCAAAATGATAAAATATAAGTAGACAAACAAACTTGTGTAGGAATATTTGTTGAGTGAGCTAAGGAGATGCATTTCCGCAGTGGATAATAGGTTGTTATTATACATATGGAATTTCTTTCTTCGGTTAATAATGTGTATTTTTTTTTTCTCTCTCAGTACCTTGGCAGTATGATAAGTATGCAAACATTATTGTATAGGAAAATTGTTTAGTGAGGATAGCAAATGCATTTCCACAGTGGACATTAGGCTATTGTATGGAATTTCTTACCTTCACAACCCAGCTGCCTGCTTATTTCAACACAGCTTCTTCTTTCCGCCACGTTATCACTGTAGTGCAGCGAAGTCAGGTCATACAGCTCTGGTTTACCTTTTGACTAATTCTTTTAGCATTTCATCTGAATCCACAAAATTAAAGTAAGTTTTGTAGGTTATATTTTATTCAGTTGGTGCTTATGTATATCCTCGCTGTACGCATTGTCATTGTATCAGTGATAAATAAAAAGAAAACGTATTTTTATCATTTTTCTAACTTTCTCATGATCCCATTGTGGTGTTTCCTTTGGATTATCCATGGTTTGGTAGGACAGAAGGTAACACTACTTGCTTATATGAAAGCTGAATCTCGACTGGAGTGGAGCAGGAGGAGCAGGACCGTGGCAACTGAGTTCACACTGGCGCTCACGGTCCGGTCACGCTCCACTCTCGCTCCAGTAAAAATATCTTTTGACGGAACCGTGACCGGAGCGGAACCGGAGCGAGAGCGCCAGTGTGAATGCTTCCATTGAAATTAATGAGACAATATTGGACCAGACCGAGAGTGGAGCGCGACCGGACCGATAGTGTGAATCAAGCCTAAGGAGAGGCTCTCTCTTCTGGTAGAGGTGGGTTAACCCGCAAGTAACGCACCCTTAGGCCCACCTCTGTCCTCGTGATCAAAGGGCATGGAAAGGTCTCCGTTGATCACCCGGCTATTCCTAGGATGGGTTTATGCGTACTGCGGGATTCCTGAGTAGAAGAGGCTGAGGGGCTCTTTGACTTCAAACCCGGGTTCTTTGTCCGTGTCAGCGTCGAGTTTCCGGGATGGGTCGAGGGCAAGCCGCAAGCGACCTCATCCGGGAAAAAGCTCGTACAGGAGCGGTAGCTAGAGGTGACCGGAGGCGCATGTCCGTCTATGCTAACCGTCCTGGTTGAAGGAATAGAGGACAACTTGGCCTGAGAATGACTCGAGGTGGACATTGTACAACTTTCCTGTCTACTACGCTTTGGAGGAGGGAGAGAATTGCTCGTCTCCTCTTAAACCGTATTCTGCCTTCTCTTGTTTTTGGGGGGTGAAGGTGGAAGCCATTTCCTATGCTTGCGCACCTTTTTCCCTGCATGCGCTTTCCTGTGAACATGAAAGTACATGGACCACTGACTATCATCCCACTGAATGCACGTCTCACACGGGGATGAAGGTGAACACTTGAGAGCTCTACACTTGATACACCAAATGTGAGGATCCACTTGGGCTGGCGGTAAGGGGGTAAGACAAGGGTATCTCCCTTCGGCGAAGGCACACAACCTATCTTGAACAACAACAATACTGGAACCAGATTCCATACTTACAGTGAAGGGTAGGATACCCGGTGGCGGTTAGGGGAATAATACAGGAAAAGGAGAGGGCACTCAAGAAATTCCAGGATACAGGATGGCGTAGGTAAACCCCGATGAAATTGAAGGACGATGAACTCCTTAGCGTCCTGGGAGTGAGCTGGCGACAATCGAAGCCTGTTGCTTGATTTTCAGCACACAACGTAAATATTGAACCATTGATTAATTAACGGTTCGCTGCCATGCTAACAAGGGATTTTGACTGAAAATCGGCCCAATAAGGGGGAAACCAATAAAAACTAAATAGGTATAGTTGAGAGATGTTGACTCGTTGACTACTGCGAAGAGAATGTAGTATAGTGTGCGAGACTTGTGGTGGAGGGCAAGGCTCCCCCTTGCCCCAATAGGGCCCCTTACTGAGGATAAGCGTTGCCCAGACCCACAGAGTGAGGATTTTAATTTGGCTGTAGAAATATTTGTGCTACGCTAAGTATCCTATTGTAAGGAGTACCGAAGAGTTTGTATCAGGGAAAAATTAAATTTCCTGTGAAAATTACATTTTGACAATGTTTTCATCATCCATGAACAAAATCACCATTACCCAGTTATACTCTTGCAAAATCTGAAAGCAAAACTGTTACCTGAGTTAAAGTCCATACTGCACAAGCGAATGAAAATTGGGGCGGATCACTATAGTTCATAATGTCAATGGCAATTACTACACATCCACATGTCTACTTTCAAATCGGATTTTAAGCCCACACACGAATAAGGATACCACGTTTCACATTCAACCATTTCCATTCCAGTGTCTGTTCTGTGGCATTTGCAGTAGATCAGTGTCTTGTATCTTTTTATTGTCGATGGGCTTCAGAATACGCATTCTGATGGTATTGGTTCATAAAAGTTCTTCTGAAGGGCATGGTCGATATATTGGCAAATTCCATTGTACTTCAGAGGCACAGGATCTTCCCCGTACACCAAAGAAACTGCGTATGCAATAGCAAAAGGGCCACAGTCGTCTCTGTTTGTCTGCTGATCTATGTTGGTAGCTCCAGTTTGATGTTGGTGGCATCCGTTTTGACAAATCTTGCAATTTGGTGTTGAAGATCGATTGAGATATCATTTTGATGTAAAGAATTGTAGACGATCACGGTGTCTTGGTCCTTGGCTTTGACATTCGAAATGGTAACTCAGTGCTGACCTGTGTGCAGAAATTGAATGAAGTGTCCTTTAGGTTTTTTGTGTAGTTACAAGATGCTAGGATGGTGGATTACAGTCCCGACAACGTGTTGTCAATCTTTTTTATGAGTTTGCTTGCTTCTTCCATGTAGCGATCTGTTAGCCAGTTATGGGAGCCCACTTTAAGCATGGCTATTTCAGCTTTCTGTACACTTCTTGAATGGTTTTTGCACGAATGGCTTGGATGACAGTGACTAGTACAGCCTTCTCCCTGGCGTTGGCATGAACATCTTCCAGTCTCGCATTTCCCTGTACAGTTGCACTTGAGCTTGATAGACATCTTCGGGTATGCTAGTTTGGCGGCTTCTCTTAAGGAAATAGACGTTTGTCTTTGGCACAATCATAGTGGTAGGTCCAAAGCCCCACTCCAAGACTTTTAAAAAGCACAAAAAATTGTTTCAATGCATATGAATAAAAAACACTAGTCCACAGATTGTATTTTATTTCATTTGATATATTTACAATACAGATACTTTTTAGAGAACTCAATTCACGATGGAGATAAATTTGGAGAAGAAAGACCCTATTCTTGCCATGTATACTATATACAGCAGTGTCACGTATTTCCAGGGTTGACAGCAACATAAAGAAGAGGATTTGACTGACAGTACAATTCAATTCATTGTACAAAACCCATAGGCATAGGTTTTATTAAAAAGAATGATCATGATTGCAGTACAATTCCTCCAGACCTGGAGGAATTATACTCAGTAATTCCTTCAAGCTCCAGGACTCATCCATAGGCCCACTATATAGGCCCTATACGAGGTGTCAACATGAAAGTCCTATGGATGTCTCACCACGTACATAACAAAAATATTTATGAGATTGTGTCCCATAACTACTGGTAGGTTGAGGATGGCTGCATGTACATGGGTCAATGTCAATGAAATCCGAGATCTTGAAAATGCGCAACATTGCCAAATCGCACAATCTTGTGATCTGTCATGCATGTCTCATCAGTGGGGAAAAGGCTTGCATGATCTCGAGATTGCCGTGCAATTATAGGATCGTTAAATTGCGCAGCGCGATCTTAAGATTGCGCAGATTGGCAAATTGCGTGGAACATATACTCATGATTATCTGGTAGGTAGAAATGCCTATGTGTCATATGGCCAACCATTGCACACTGGAAATTTTAAGAAGGGAGTACTACAGGGCTCGGTTCTATCCCCCATAATCTATAAATGTATGTTATACTCACACCCAACACCACAGAAATATAAATCTCTTCTTACACAGATGACATAATTATATGCACACACTGTAACGCAGACAAAGCTGTAAAAATACTGTAATCATACACTGACTCACTCAACACCTGGTTCACTACAGAGACTCAAAATAGCCCCAACCAAATATACAGCCACACTTCTCACCAATTGGACAGCAGAACACAAATACCACTCCTCTTTATCAACAACACTCATACCACACACACAAACACCCAATATTCATGGAGTAACATACAATACATCCATATAATTCAAACAATACATTACAAATATAACAAAATGCATACCTAGGCTTAACACACTTAAATCAGTTGCAAGAACAACATATGGACAAGGCAAAGAAACTAATACTACAGTACCTAGAAAATGAATACGCTCAGTGATGAATAATGGGAGCCCAACATGGACCCCTAATCTTGTTAACCCCTTCCATGCATGAGGCACAAGTGGGTATGTGAGGATGCTGGCATTGATGTCATGATTATATTTATTTTGTAGTTGTAGTTGAATGACCCTCATATTCTCTGAACTGGCTTCATCATATTTTCTGTGGTTAATGATATTCAGAGAGAAAGAGAACGAGTAATACAACTGTAACTTTATATTTCATAACACGAGTATTGTGGTGCATCCTTAAATTATTGTACATCAGGCAGCTGATGCTGCCTGCGAGAATTTGACTTGTATTGAAGAGGTTAAGACACACTAGAACACCTTACAGACTGTACAGAACAAATCCCTAAAGACATTTACATCATGAAACGAAAGTCCTCAATGTCAAGGATCACACTTGCCACAGCCTCCACAAACAGCACATCCACACACACATAGCAGAACACTGATACACACCAAGAACATCAAAACACCCAAATACCTATATCACACACAAATACTTTTTTCTATTCTTCAACAACTACCAGACACCAGCCTCCAGTAGCATATCCATAATCATATCACAGCTCCATCAACAAACTGAAAGACTACATTGTTGCATGCCTGAAACCCCTGACATCCATCCCTCTGAATCCTCTTTCCCCTGAGAGGACAGAGTCCACCTAGCCAAACTGTAGTGCAGCCACCATCTAGCCCTTGTAAGCTACCAGAAGAGGCTGGATGACCACATCACAGATAACCGTCCAGGATGTAGAACTTCACCCCATACTATACAACACATTATGGAAGACTGCATAGTACACAGTCATGCATACCAACAACACAATATACACACTATAAGGGATTTGTGGGAAAACCCATTTCCAGCCATGGTGTTCCTCAGGGAGGTGGTACTGCTTGGCCAGACAGCATAGGGAACAGCAACAGCAGGCTCCTCAAAGCCTTTGAAGTTTCATATAGCATAATATTCATCATTATCAATTAAGGGTATACACCAGGGAGCACATTGCTTTGCTCACACAGGCTCTCCTAGCAAGCTCCCCTACAGCCATCTTTCCCACTCCAAACAACAACAACAACAACAACTTGCCCCAGCCATGAATTCTTTGGGTGTTTCCATTGTCTCCTCCATTGAGATGACCCTGTGATTAGGATCAACATCAGAGAAATGTGCCACATGTCCATGTTGCTGGAGTTGACATTCACAAATTATGCTGGTAATTGGCCTAGAATGGGTTTCACAGTACAGTCTCTGGTGTGATATGAAGTGATTCCAGTGATATCCCATGATTCTCTGAAGGCAATACTAAAGACATCGAGACACCTCTTCAAGTCAGTATTCAGTGTCCATGTCACATCAGCTGTACAGCAAGACAAGGAGAATAAGTGACTTGAAGATTCAGATCTTAGTCTTCCTGCATAAATAATGAATAATGACAATGCCATATACTCTGGTTAGGCGAGTCCATAACACCAAGGGCAATGGCAATCTGTTGAAGTACTTTCTTACATGACCCTCCACTGTTATGCACTGCACTACCAAGGTATGTAAAGCTTTCCAAGACCTCAATGTCCTTGCCATATACATGGACAGACTGAACTATGTCATATAGTAAGCCCCTAAACTTCTGGACCTTTGTCTTGGTCCAGACAACCTGAATTCCACATAGGCTTGCCTCCCTGTGCAGTGACTCGGGGGAAGCAACCAGGACCTCCAGTGACTGCAAGAAGGATAGTATAATCAACAAATGCAAAGTCACTGACCTTGGTGTTGCTAATAGATACTCATCAAGAATTCTGTCCAGTACCCAGTCCATGCAGGTGCTGAAAACTTGTTGGGGCAAGGACACCACCTTGCCTCACTCCTGAATTAATAGGAAAGAAGTTAGACATGCCTCCTCTATACTTCACAGCACTCTCTGTCCCACAGTATAAGCCAGATATCAAGTTAATGACCCTTGCAGGAATCCTACAGATCCACAGAAGATACCAGAGCACTCCACAATGGTTGCAGATGACACAAAAGTCATGAGAATAGTGAAAAACAAAGAGGACAGTAGACTTGCCAGAAGATGACTATTTTTGCAGAGCCAAAAATGGGATATGAAGTTCAATATAAAAAATTGCAATGTATTAGAAAAGGGACCATCCTTAAGGGGATCGTCCATCAGAAAATCACGAAAAATAAAAAATAATAAATTCTGAAAATATTTCCTCTAAAAGTGTTGCTCATAAGCTATCTAGTGGCTGAATATGGAAGCTGTATCTTGATTTTTACTATCTAAAAAAATATAATACAGTACCCCCCACCCTACTGTGGCTGGGTCATGTGCGCTGCGTACTGCATATTACGTTTTCTGTTGTTACATATATTTGCTAACAAAAGAAGCTGTATTTTGCAACAAAATTTATGCTTTTGTATAATAAATAATAGCATACGAGCTAATATGTTGACAGATGCTGTGACAGTTGACACAGTATTATGGGAAGGCAATACGTGATTGTGTGAATACTGACATTCGGACAATGCGTAAAGCTATCATGGCCTCCTACCTGCATTCTGTCAGCACAGATGAGAAGCCATTGCATTCTTACTGTCCTAAGGGAGAAGACTCGTGTTGTTTTTTTCCAGAGAGTAGCCTGGCAAGAGGAACCCGAGTCTCACAGAGTCAAGAAGCCGTTCCTGGTGATGATTCCCACTGAGAAGCGGAAATCCATCCTGGCAATATATCAAGACCTCACCTCTACAGAGCTTTTAGAGAAATGCCTCAAGGGAAGGACACAAAACCAAAATGAAAGCTTGCATGCAAAGATCTGGGCTTTGAGTTCAAAGAGGAAGTTTGCATCAGCAGCTAGAGTTCAATTCTGTGCTCAAGTTGCAGTTCTGAACCACATCTTTGGTTATGAACTTGCATATATGCCATCAGCAAGAGGGACAACAACCAGTGATGCCTTAAAACAGCTTAGGATGGCAGATAAAGATCATCTGTCGCCAAAGATGCATCACGCCAAGAAAAGGAAAAGTGC
The DNA here is from genome assembly GCF_046742065.1 of Oratosquilla oratoria. NCBI lineage: Eukaryota > Metazoa > Arthropoda > Malacostraca > Stomatopoda > Squillidae > Oratosquilla > Oratosquilla oratoria. The sequence goes on along the minus strand of NC_134791.1, from coordinate 46,089,169 downwards.
AATATAACCCTGGTGGATACTAACTGGATTCATCATATAAACCTGTAATTAATTAAAAGCTGGCAACAAAGAGTAGGGTTGTGCCTATGATACCCCTTCAATACCATAACATCCTAAATGATGAAAGGGGACCAGTAACTATGAACAAAAAAACTGACGCTCATTCCTGAAAAACTTGATTTTTGCACATTTAACTTGATTCATATCCAAAACGCCTTCACTGATTTTTAACTGCAAATCCTTTTTGGATTCAGCATAATTGGGAGATCATTTGGAGGCAGATTTATGTCCTTCTGTCAAGGACTAGTAGGATTTTTCATATATACAGTACATTTTTTTTTTTTTTTTTTTTTTTGCTTTTTTCATAAACTTACTTTGGATTTTTTTTTCTCATAACAGACTGATCAGAACATCATAATTCTGCCTCCGTTTCTTTATCTATCTTAGCCCATTATAAAGACAAAAAATAATATCCAATCAAAGGTCTATCCTCTGAATCAATTTCAAAAATTACCCCTCGAAAAAAAAAATCACAATAAAAAAAGTATTAGAATAAATGACTTGAAAACTCCGTGGTATCTTCTCTGAGACAAGACAGTTACTAGAAAAAAATCTCAGCCACTTTGACCCCAAACTAAAAAAGTTTGATTTTCTAATGGACGATCCCCTTAAGGGAGCATCGCCAGCAATCATTCGAAAAATTCAGGTACGTGAGCGAATCTTAGGTAAACATTTAAAAAAAATCTCTATGGTGGTAGCAACACTCATACAAAGTTATACAACTGTATTTAGTTTATATTTTTTTATACAGCATAAAATAGATAAAATATTGGCAACCTCTGGCAACCCCAGTGCATACAAAACATTCTGTACAATTTTGATTCCTCACCCTGTATTGTTGCTGTGATCATGGAAAAATTAACAAGAAACAAGAGAAGTGGCAGAATATAGAGAGGGCCCATGAGTTCCTGAAATAGAAACAAGAAGAAGGAAAAAGAAAGATGGGAAACGCAGCACAGTTACACCCAACACTCTGCAAGCATTTACCAGCCACACACCTTACACATCCTCCACCCACACCACACCACTCATCCTCACTTCACACCTCATCAGCAAAGAGGAAATTGGAGATTTGCTATACATCGCAACCATCAAAAAAATGGTTACGAAAATTTAAATCCCCTGTCCTGTAAAGTTTATGTTTTTGTTCTTTCTGTTGTAATATCTTTGGTTGTTCTTTATGGATTTTTGTCATTTTAGTTTCATTTGAAAGAAAACATCATGGTCTTTATTTTCTATAGTTAAAAAAAAATTATCAAACCTGAATTTTGCAGCATTTTTTAATTATTCAGAGAAATTAATAAAAAATCAGAGGTATTAGTTTGAAAAAAATGTATTCAATAAGATTTGTTCCCCAGACTCTAAGCTTTCATTTCATACCAAGCTGAATGATGTGGAAGGATTTTCCATTAAGTAATTAGAGCTTCACTAGAGCTCACTGTATCTTCATTAAATATTCACTGTGCCTTATATATACATGAGAGGAACACAATACCCTGAGGAATTACACACTAATGTAAGGGGTATTTATACCTATATTCATTAAACACATATTGAAAAAAAAAATCACCTACTCTATAAAGCGATGCGACACTCCCTTAAACTACTCCTTGGGAAGTGAAGCCATTACAAAAGCAAAAGAGGAGAAAAACCTGGGAGTGTTAATAAAAGACATCCTGCCACCTGAGAGAAATATCAGCAGGGTTGCAGAAGAGATTTATGGACTACTGCAGAAGATTAATGTGACATTTCACTATATGGATGAAGAGATGATGAAAAAACTCCTGAAAACCCTGATACACTCAAGACTGAAATATGTGTAGCCAATAGATACCCCTTTTCTAAGTTCTCTTTGTTGTATTATATACCATGCCCATCTTGCTCCAAAATATATTGACCTGTAAGTCATCTCACCAATGTATAGACATATTGTAAGTTTATGTAAATAAACTAACCAGACTAGGGTAAAGGAAAAGAGATAAAATTTCTTTACCTCTCACATCCTTTACCTACAATTGGTAACTCCATGATGTGTGGCCACATTGGTAGCCCAGCCTGGCACTATAAAATGGTGACCCTGGACTGCAGCCATTACCACCACTAGACACCCAGCTGGCTGCCTGCCTGCCCTGCCAGACGGATGCCCACCAACCGCTGCTGCCTGCCTCCGACCATCAGCCACAGCTGCCTACTATGCCTGCTGTCTGTCCTGCCAGACAGATGCCCAAGTATATAGATTATGTTCGAACTGTACATGAATTTGCCTGCCAACCTCCACTCCCTGCTGGACTGATGACCGCCTACACTACTGGCAGACTGCTGCCAGCCGCCTCCCTGCCTTGCTAAACTGCCCCCACCTGTCCTGCTGGACTGCCTGCTGCCTGCCACTAGAATGCTACCTGCTCTGCCAGACAAGACACCCAACCACTGCTTCCTGGTGGCACCACCACCTGTCCTGCTGAACTGCCTACCCATCCACAGACCACTGCCTGCTGGACCACCTACCCATCAACAGACCACTGCCTACCAGATTATTGCCTGCTGGATCTCCTATCTGTCCATGGAGTACTCCCTGCCAGATCACTACCAACTAAACTGCCTACCCATTTACAGACCGCTGCCAGCCAGACCACCTGCCCATCCATGGACCACTACCAGTCATACTGCCACCTGCTGGACTGCCTACCCATCCACAGACTACTGCCAGCTGGACTGCCCATGAACCACCATCAAGGAGCTCTATCTACACTATTCCAAGAATTCTATGGCCATTAGTACTGTGTAATAGTGCCCAGGAGTTCTCTCAACTCTGACTGCAGCAACTTCTCCAGGATTGATTTCATGAGAGCATTTCACCAGATCCCTGATATATTGCCAGTAGACATCCTGAAGACTGCCATAATCATGCCATTTGGATTGTTTGAATATGTCTGGATACCCTGTAGATTGAAAATTTTTCACACCTTCCAATGCTTCATTGACTAAGTTCTGCTAGGCCTTCCTTTCTGCTTTATATACAATGATGACCACCCCATCCAATAGAAAAGGATACTTAACTCACCATCTAGAGACAAACCAAATCCATATTGTTCCTCCTTCCTCGTCATGGGTGGAAATATATAGCCAACTAGACCACCCATGACCCGTTGGGTCATATAAAATTTTAAATTATATGTTGTTAATAAGATTAGTTATAAGAAGTGAAATGCAGAAGATTGTGACGTCATGTCGTTGTTGCTTGGAACACTACCCATCATATGATTTATATGTTTCATAATATTTTAATAAACTCATTATGCCTCATAGATGCTAATTCAGGAGTTGGCTATACTTTTAAATACTGAATATGAAAATTTTAAATATTAATGGTCAGAAAATATGTAATCGGAAAATTGGAAAATTAGCAGTTGTGACGTCATGCGCTCAGCGCTGGGGTTCCTTGGGACCCACAGAATGGATGTCGTGATATCATGTCTCTTCTTCTGATTGCCTGGTCCTCAGTCGTGACGTCATATCTCTTCTGATCTCTTCTTCTGATTGGCTGGTCCTCAGTCATGACATCATATCTCTTCTTCTGATTGAGTGGTCCTCAGTCGTGACATCATATCTCTTCTTCAGTAGACAGTTTCAAGCAAGATTACAAACAAGATGATCAGAATTTTATAAGTATATAGATAGTCACCATTTTTCAACATCCTCTTTGTTGTATTGCATACTGTGTCCTCCATGCTCCAGATCATATTAACCTGTAAGTCATCCCATTGGTGTATAGACATCTTGTAAATAAATGTAAGTAAACAAACCAGACTAGGGTAAGGAAAAGAGATGTTTTCTTAGTCTCTCGTATCCACTACCTACAACTGGTAACTCCATGGCAGATGGCCACATCAGTGGCCCAGCCTGCCACTACATATGTATCAGTTGTATGATCCCCACACATAGTGAAGGATATAAGCAAGATTGAGAGAATACAAAGGGCAGCAACCAAACTGGTCCCCAGCCTGGGAGATGAACCATACGAGGAAAGGCTAAAGGCACTGGGTCTTCCAACTTTGAAAGATCAGAGAGAAGAGGTGATATGATTACAGTGTTCAGGTCACTAAAGAGGATAGATTGCATTGACAGAAGATATCTGATTAAAGATGAGAGGGCTTTAATAGATCATGGGAACAAATTAAGAAAGACCACATGTCTAAAGGATGTAAGAAATACAGTTTTCCATATACTGTAGATGCATAAATACATGGAATAGCTTAGGTGATATAGCCCAAGCTCAAACAATATATGGGTACAAATCTAAATATGATAATTGGAAATCAAGGATATGGATTATGTTTGAACTGTACATGAATTTGAGGCTAGGTATGATAAAAATTGGAAAATAAGAGATGGGATCCTACAAGCATTGTTCCTTGCCTGTATACAATTAGGTAAATACACCTAATATATCTCGGCACCAAGGGGCTCCTATAAGTATATTGTAATCATCTGGCTTTTCTAGCGCTGTTGCCACCATCACTTTCAGTTCCCTTCTCTCCTTAATTACTGGTTTTAATTCTGTTAACTATTCCTTCTATGGTATTATATTTCTTCATTCACTTTCTTGCACCTTCACTAAAGTAAGTATGTCTTTCATCATATCTTTCTGTAGTAAGAAGTAATGTTTCTCAATGGGGTGAATTAAACGTAAATTTTCTTCTTCGTTTCTTCACTACTTCTACAACTTAGTTTGATTAAGTACACCAGAGGACTCCCACCTGGGATCCCCAATCCACTCACCAAGCCAAGTCTGCTCCAACATCACTACTTAATTCATCCAATAACTTATACCATTACAAATAAGTGCCTCCTCTTAAGGACGTGACTTTTCCTCCATGCACCAATAATTTTTCTCCTCCAACCAAAAAGACTGTTACAATGTCTCAAGCAATACTGCTTATGCAAGCAATCTTGGTCACGAAGCAGAGTGGCTCAGTGTTTACATTTCGTCACAGCACCAATATCGATATCCTAACCAGTGTTTACAAACTTTAGATGGTGAGCGAGATTATGCAACTCTGCAACTCCATCGCGGCTATTGTTTTCAAAACATTAACTCATGAAAATTGATTTCTCGCCACCTACCCCTCTATCTGCCTACATGTCTACTGCTTTCATCTATCAGCCTCTTACAGGCTTTGGCCATAATAAAATTGTCAAATGTGTAAATATTAATACATTATGTCACAATTTTGGCATTGTGACACATTGCCTAGTGTTTCCCATTTTCTTTCATCTCTTTTCAGCACCTTTGGCTATTACTTTTACTTCGCTCTATGGAAGTGCTGGAAGTCTTAAGGCCTCTAGTAACTACTACTTCGTATTTTTGCTCCACTTTCTCCCCAGCAGTTGTTGTGAGAGTTTAGTGCTAGTTGGTCACAGTGCCATATTGAGTCTAAGTATCCTCGATTTTAGTCAGAAATATCCTCCCCTTGTCTTCCAAGATGTCTTCATAAGCCCATGTTCGAAGTCATCAAAGGTGCTATAATGTTATAATTGAAATGCCTCAACTTATCAATTAGTTTTAACTAATTCACCATATTACATTTGTGTCCTTGTATTTTGTGATTATTGTTGATGCATTTTACCTATGTATTACCATTTGTTCTTATTTTTATTGTTTTTATTGGAAAGTCCGCTGTGTTCCATACCTCCCACCTGCATGCTTGCCACTTCTTGTCTAGACTAGTTAGGATCATATGTCCCATTCCTTCTGACTAGTAAATATTCCACGAAACTACTAGAATTGCCTCAACTTCTGCCATGTCATTACACCACATTCCTTACACAAATTAATGATTAGAAAAATGCCCGCCAAAAACAGCACATCATGCCCCACCCATAGTGCCATGAGGCTCGCGGTAAGGCAGTAGGCACGTGATGCTCTCATAGTACGGATCCTCTGAGGACCTTGCTACCTCACCAGTGAATAACCACGAGCATGAATGTTGGCCATTGCCAGTTGCACTCCAGTGACTCAAGTATAGTGCTAGTGTCCAGGTAACTTAAAGTGTATAATACGTGGAGAGACAAGAAAATGTGCTCCATGACTCGCGCTGAAATCAAACCCTTAAATTCAGTCGTGGGTCATTGCCAACCCCACTCTAGTGATTCGGTGTGATGAACTCTCATGTTCAAGAAAATTGACATCTAGAGTGTGAACTACACACAGAGAGATCAACAAAATATGGGAAATTAACTCCTTGACATTGAGTCCCCTCCCCCACACAAGTTCGGTGCCATTGACAAAGGACGGGTTTGGATCCCGCTGCCCCAACATAGACAAATGAAACAACAAACATCGAGAACATCCTGTTCACCTGAGGGTGTTCACTCATTTGAAGAATACCAAACTAGTGCAGCATCTCTAAAAAGGACAGAGGAATGTTTCTGTGAGGTACAGGGCTGTGGAGTCGGAGTCAGAAGCAATTGTGGTGTCACTGGAGTCTGAGTCAGTAAAATATACCGACTCCGACTCCAGTTAAATTTACACTTTGTAAGGCCTTCGTTTAGTCTGTAGAGTTATGCAGTGTACACTCTTTATAAGTACATTATATAAAAAAACAAAACAAAAAAAACATAATTTTATCAAATGTAATAAATCTCATCGTCTTATCTTCGTGGTCATTCCACTAAACCCCCAAAATGTCCTAGTCCAACGCTGGCTTTCAAATTTATACATAGACCGATAAACATCCAAAGTATTACTTGAATAAATTAAACACCTCAATATTACACCTTCTGTTGACACACAGTCACGGGAGCTGTAATATTCCTGTCAAGTTCCATGTGCATCGTTTCCATCACTCCATCAGTTTGGTAGTTTCTCCCACTGCTGTGTTGCCAAACAGTAGGATAATTATGATTTCAAAGGTAGACTAATGCAATAATACTATCTCTTCTCTCCTTTCCCCTTCTTTTTTCCCCCTCTATACTTTTTAACAATGAATTATTGAAATAAGGATATTTAAAGTTGAAAAAAAAAATTCACATTTCAAATATGTTCAGCTGTATCTTGTTTTGTACTCGTATCGATAGGATTGGTTCCAGAACCAGAGTAATGCCCATCGCAATAATCGCATAGCAGTACCAGTATGTAGTTAAACCAAGAGGTACTTGTGTCAGTAATTTCAGTACATTAAGGCAAAAGAAGGTATGAAGACATATGAAGAATAATGATACCCAAAAAGTATGTATGATACATATACCTTTCAGTATCATACATGTTCAGCTGTAACACTCGACCTTGTACCGTACTCGTATCAATAAGGTTTATTTTCTCTATATTTACTGTTTCAAGAAATTTGCCTAAACTTCTTTTGATAAAGTATTTTCATTTTTTTTTTTTTTTGTATTTGCAAAAGTATATATGTAAAAATAATCTTCCATTATATTTTTTTATTATTAGGTTTGTATATCCTTTGTAAAGGTTATATTTCAAGCTTTGTTATAAAGTACAGTATTTTTGTTTTTGAAATGTACTTATCACTTATTTGCAAAGATATATATTATGCCAAATGTCTTACATTATAGATTTTTTTTTTACTGAATTTTCTTCAATATCCTTTCAAAAATTTTGTCTCTACTTCACTTATAAAGTATTAATGAAGAGGTCAAACATAGGAAAGCCACACTATAACATATATATTTATTCTTTGATATAAACCAGTTATAATGATATAAGTCTACTCAAGATTGGAGCGTATGTGTGTTGTATAAGCTTTATAAAATATGTAGGCCATAATCAGTTAATTACATGAAGAGGAGTCGGAGTCGGAGGTGCCAAAAATAGAGGAGTTGGAGTCGGAGGTTTTGTGTTCTGACTCCACAGCCCTGGTGAGGTATTTTATTATTTTAGCTAGGTCTCAGAGCACACGGGATTAGCTAGATAGTACATCTCCAACCATATATGTATGTATCTCACCCAGTTAGTTGATAAGTGAATCATTGTGAAACATATTCATAATATAGTGAACATTTAATGAAAAGAAAACTTGTTAAATATCAGTTGCATGCCACTGATTGTGGAGACATCTTAAATCATAATGAAATCAATGTAGAAAGTGTGATTTACATGAGCTTGTTACCCATTCTCCTTCCCCTTGTGCGAAACATAGTTTTCTGGTCCTTTGAGTTTACATGCTCATCTTGAAGGTATCATGCATGGTCCTGGCCGGTGTCCCAAATTTCATAGACTTTGGCTCCCAACTGCAGCTATCCCCTTCCCCAATTTTCCAATGTATGAGAATTTTCATGCTAGTCAGCCACCCCCTTCCTCCACTGTCCAGGGATTTTGGGACACATTAGGCATGAAGGGAGTAAACTCGTTATTTCAGTCAAGATAGTTGTATATCCCAAATGTAATCAGGGGTTCATCAAAAGTTGAATAAAATGGTTTGACATTAGCCAGAACAATTTTATGTAAAAGTCTCAACACACATCTTAAAGGCCTTTTCCTTTTGTAAAGAGGGTGATCATACATTGCAATTGTGTATTACATATGTTGCCTTAATGGCCAGAATATCTCAGCCAGATGTTAGAATTTATGTGGTACCTCACAAATTTTTGCAGGTGAAGTGAAAACTGAAAAAGAAGTAAATGAAAGCAGTGAGCAGTTGGTCATAGAACCTTCCTCTTCCTCTTTGTGTGCAGAGACTCTGGGAATATTCCGTGACATTCTGAAGAAGCACAACAATGGTATCGTGTTGGATGATCTTCCACATCTGTACCAAGTATGACTGTCAGAATTTTATTCTATAAAAATAATAATAATGATAATAATTTTGTCGAAAAGGGCACTAACAATTTGTAGAATATTTTCATCGGTGATGTAGTAATACAATATGTATTTCAAAAACCAATGTCAGCAAACTAGGTTGTCATCCTTTCTGATTAGTGAATGAGGTAATTGAAATGTGCTCATCAGTCAGCACTTTAAAATGTAGTTAACAATGATTGATAATGAAGATAATTACTAATGTTATTGTTGCCTCAAGTTTTACTCTATGGAAATCCACACCCCCACAGTAGCTGGCAATAGTCCTTAGTTCTAAGTGTGAAGAAACATATTGTCTGTGTTATATAAGTGTGGGATTATTTCTTTGTCACTGGCTTGTAGTAGTTGGAGGGAAGCAGTTGCTGGTTGTCATTTCTCTGTGGAAAGATGAAGGGAATCCATTTTAAGATGACAGAAATCCTGGATCCAGTCAAGAGACTGAATATAAGCTGTTCATTACTGTATGTCCAGCTGGAGGTAAGAGTTGACGGGATTTGATAAAGGACAGCAGGCACTTGATTCTCTAATGCATATCACAGAGGTCTGCCACTTACAGGTGCTACCTGTCATTAATACCTGATGTAATATTAAGACATTTAGTGTATGTGGAGGAATTGTCATTTTAATGTTAATATTATTGACTTCAGGTAGTATTTTTTTCATTTTTCCCCCTGCATCTTTCAGATTTCTTGTGGTAAGAAATTAGATGTTGAGGCACTAGGTTTTGTAAATGTGCTTGATTTGGCCTCTCAGCTAAGGGATGTATTCAGTATCATCACTACAGATTACAAAGAATATTTTTTGTATGGAGCAGAAGTTGACCCAGGGCCAATCTTGAAAGATTTGAAATTACAAAACAGAAAAAGTAAGACAGTCTTTCAAACTCTTGATTATCAATGTGGATTTGTCCTTTTTAGACCAATCACAGAACTACAGTTTTTCTTTTTATATTACAGCTGAGATTGAGAAAACTAGGAGGAAATTCAGATCATCCACCATTGAAAGGCTTACAAGGCTGCTGGAAGATGATTTTCCAGAGGGTTTATCAATTGAAGAATTAGTTGGAGCATATAGGGTAGTATGAGATGATGTCTAGATTTCACTGCATTTAATGTTGGTTTTAGCATACATTTCTCATTTTTACTAATATGTGTACTGATAGTTATTTTCTATTTGTTGATTGTTTTAATGAGGAGTTAGTAAATTTCTAAAGTGTTATGTGTTCCAGGGTTTGTATGGTGCTTCACTGACAGACTTGGAATGTACTCAGTATGGGTATTTGAGCCTCCAAGCTCTGCTTAGGGCACATCCTGAAGTTGTGAATCTCCATCATTGGGGAGGAGTGGTGATTGTTCAGGCTGCATCAGTAACACTACAAGACTCTAAGGAACAACAGCAAGAGGAGTCAGAAAATTGTCAGGTAATCCTTTGCCAGATGAAAAGGAAAAAAGGCCATGACTTTTCAATATGATAATGAGGTTTTCAGATCATGCTCATTTAGCTAACTGTATTAGCATATATATATATATATATATATATATATATATATATATATATATATATATATATATATATATATATATAATATATATATATATGTACATGTATACATGTATATACATATATATATATATATATATATACAGTATATATATATATATATATATATATATATATATAATATATACATAAATATATATATATATGAATATATATATATATATACATACATACATACATACATACATACATACTAATAGGGTGGTCGATGAATGGAATAAACTTAGTAACCATGTAGTAAGTGCTGAAACTATCAGTTGTTTTAAGAAACAATTAGACAATTTTATGGATGGGGATGACAGGTGGTGATGGATATGGAGCTGTAGGCCTTATGGTCTCTTGCACTCTCCTTCATCCTTATGTTCATATATATATATATATATATATATATATATATATATGACAGGGGAGTCATATGAGACGTACAAAGAACAGAAAAGAGAAGTAAAGCAAAAGGTAAAGGAGGCAAAGAGGAGAGCAGATGTGAAATGGGGTAGGAGTATGACAGAAAATTTTGAAAGTAATAAAAAGATGTTTTGGAAAGAAATTAAGAGAGGAAGAGGAGGCGAATCAAGTAGGGAAGAAAAGGTAAAAGGTACAGATGGAGAGTTGATAATGGAAGAGATGGCAGTGAGGGGAAGATGGGCAGAATATTTTAGGGAGTTGCTGAATGTGAAGGAGGATAGGGAAGGAAAGATAGCTGCAGTGGGAAATACGAAGAAAATGAGCGTGATGAGTGAGGAGAATGGAGGAGAAATAAGGAAGGATGAGGTGAAGGCAGTTGTAAAGATGATGAAAGCAGGTAAGGCACCTGGTCTGGATGGATGTCATGCAGAATGTCTGAAAAAGGGAGGTTCAGTGATGGTGGACTGGTTGGTGAGATTATTTAATGTTTGCTGGAGAGAGGGTAGAGTACCGGAGGACTGGAGTAGTGCCTGTATAGTTCCTCTTTACAAGGGAAAAGGGGACAAGTGTGAATGTAGTAATTTCAGAGGGATTAGCCTGTTGAGTGTAGTAGGGAAGGCTTATGGGAGAATCTTAATTGAGAGGATTAGGAGAGGAACAGAAGGAGTAATTGGTGAGGAACAGTGTGGATTTAGGACAGGTAGAGGTTGTGTAGATCAGATCTTTGTGGTAAGACAGATATGTGAGAAAGCTATAGGAAAGGGGAAGGATGTTTTTTGGGCTTTTATGGATCTGGAAAAGGCTTATGATAGGGTAGACAGAAAGGCACTGTGGGAGGTTATGCAGATATATGGGATAGGAGGAAAGCTTTTGGGAGCTGTCAAGAGTTTTTATGTGAGTAGTAGAGCATGTGTTAGGATTGGAAATGGAGAGAGTGAGTGGTTTGAAGTAAAGGTGGGACTTCGTCAAGGATGCGTTATGTCGCCCTGGCTGTTCAACTTATACATGGATGGGGTGGTGCGAGAGGTGAATGCTAGGGTAGTGAGTCAGGGATTGGAGATGGTTAAAGAAAATGGAGAAAAGTGGGAGGTGAGCCAGCTGTTGTTTGCGGACGACACTGCGCTTGTGGCAGGGTCAGAGGAGGGATTGAGGAAGCTGGTGGCAGAGTTTGGGAGAGTATGTGATAGAAGAAAGCTAAAGATAAATGTGGGTAAAAGTAAGGTGATGAGATGTACAAGGGGTGAAAGTGGCAGTAGACTGGAAGTGAACATTAAGGGAGAGCGACTGGAGAAAGTGGATAGTTTTAGATACTTGGGTGCAAGTGTAGCAGGAAAAGGTGGAGTGAAGGTGGAGGTAGAATGTAGATTGAGAGAAGCGAGTAAATGCCTTGGTGGATTAAAGAGTGTAATGAGAAATAGACATTTGGGAATGGATGCGAAGAGGAGACTGTATGAAGGAGTGATTGTGCCAACAGCACTGTATGGGGCAGAAACGTGGAACATAAGAGAAGAAGAGAGAAGGAGTTTGAATGTGTTTGAGATGAGGTGTCTGAGAAGTATGGTGGGGGTTACTAGGCTAGATAGAGTGAGAAATGAGGAGGTGAGGAGGAGAACAGGGGTGAAAAAGGATTTGGGAGAGAGGGTTGATGAAAGAATATTAGGATGGTTTGGACACATGGAAAGAATGAGTGAAGAAAGACTAGTAAAAGAGGTATGGAAGGCAGATGTGGAGGGAGTGAACATGAGGGGACGTCCTAGGATGAGGTGGATGGATGGGGTGAAGGGGGCTTTGGGGAAGAGGGGAATGTCTGTTGAGGAAGGAAGGGAGAGGACGGAAGACAGAGGTGAGTGGAGAATGGTTGTATATGGATGATGTTGTGACTGCATGAGGAGGAATGGGCGGGGGGGGTGGGTGGGTGGGGTAGTATGTGTGAGTAAATTTTGACGCAGCCCGAAGGGATTTCTCCCCGTCCTCTCCTTATATGCAAAGGGGGACGGAGAGGGGGGGTCGCCGATTAAATGAAGCGGCCTTGCTGTGGATGTACTGTGTCTTGCGACACTGCTTCTGACCCAGGGCGGTGGGCAGGGTTCAGGGATGACCCGTCATCCAGGAGGTGCTCAGATGAGAGGAAGGGTGGGAGGGGTGTGGAGTGTATTTAGGGATGAAATGGGTGGGAGTGTTTTTATGCCTTTCCCTTTGTGGCTACCTCCCTTGAAAGGGGGAAAAAGCCTTGGTATATGTATGTATGTATGTATATTGAAACTACTTATAATGTTACTTTTGGTGCATGATTTATTTTCAGATTGCTGGCACTGGATATTCAAACAAAACTATATCCACAAGTGAGCATTACAAGTCCATTGACCCTGGCATATTAGAAACAGGTGATATGATTGATGTGGTTGTGGCAGAAGTTTTTTCACCAAGGAAATTCTGGATCATTCTCAGGGGAGAGGAGACATCAAAAGGCCTGGATGAGTTGATGGACAGAATGTTGTAAGGTTTTACACTTTAAATGATTATTGTTTTGAAACCAAAGTGCTTTCTGAGTTCACTGTTTGTGGTTAGTGATCAAGTAAGTAATTTCCAAAGTCATGATCAGATTAACCAGTGGTTGATAATTAATTATAGTATGTTTGAAGCCATGCTATATTTTACTCCACTTGCAGTTTGATAAAATAAGGGAGGCTTCATTATCACACTACTTATATAATATATATATATATATATATATATCATATATATATATGTGCATATATATATCATATATGTATGTATATATATAGATATATATAGATATATACGGTATATACATAAGAAAAGTATGTGTGAAGCTATGATATATTTGACTCCACTTACAACTTGATAAGTAATGGAGGCCTCATTATCACACTTTTTATCTTCAACAAATTTATATCTACCAAAATCTTCTCCTTATAAGGGATGAAGGTCCATCCCTAACTCCCAACCACTGCCTGGCTCAGAAGCAATGCAGCAAGACATAGCACTGCAGGACCTGAAAGCCAAAGCCAGTTTACCCCCACTGCTTTATTTATAGCATGACCCTCCCTCTTCATCCCCTTGCACAGAAATTGAGAATACAAGAAGAAATCCCTTCCATTCACAACTCTTCTTCACTCATTCCCATCTCTTGCCTTCTCCCTTCCCTGCTCAACTGACATTCCCTTTATTACTCAAGGCCACCTTTATTTTATCCAGCCATCTCATTTGTGGCCTTTCTCAAGTTCACATCATTCACATGTGCCCTCCACATTTGGGAGGCAAAATTAAGCAAAAGACCTGTAGATCAGATGTGGGAAATATTTCAAAATACGCTCACAAAGATTATTCATACTTGCATCCCAAATAAAGTATTGCTAAAAAGAGACAGGCTTATAAGAAATACAAGTGCTCGGGTGCACAGAATGACTATCAAAGTTGTAATAATACAGAGAGATTTAAAGACAAAGGAGAAGGAGTACAAGAAGAAGCTGAAGGAGGAGTGGGAGGGAGAGAAGGATAGAGTAGAGCTAGGTGTGGAGGAGGAATGGGGATGGTTCAAGGAGGGAATCACAAAGTGTGCAAGGATGGTGTGTGGAACGAGAAGGACAGGAGGAAATAGAAGGAAGGGTAGTGAATGGTGGGCTGAGGAAACAAAGAAGGTTGTAGAAGAGAAGAAGTGAGCTTTCACAGATTGGTTACAAAATAGGACGAGGGAGTCAAATGAGACGTACAAAGAAAAGAGAAGTAAAGCAAAAGGTAAAGGAGGCAAAGAGGAGAGCAGATGTGAAGTGGGGTAAGAGTATGACAGAAAATTTTGAAAGTAATAAAAAGATGTTTTGGAAAGAAATTAAGAGAGGAAGAGGAGGCGAATCAAGTAGAGAAGAAAAGGTAAAAGGTGCAGATGGAGAGATGATAATGGAAGAGAAGGCAGTAAGGGGAAGATGGGCAGAATATTTTAGGGAGTTGCTAAATGTGAAGGAGGATAGGGAGGGAAAGATAGTTGCAGTGGGAAATGGTAAGAAAATGAGAGTGATGAGTGAGGAAAATGGAGGAGAAATAAGGAAGGATGAAGTGAAGGCAGTTGTTAAGATAATGAAAGCAGGTAAGGCACCTGGTCTGGATGGATGCCATGCAGAATGTTTAAAAAAAAGGAGGTACAGTGATGGTGGACTGGCTGGTGAGGTTATTTAATGTTTGCTGGAGAGAGGGTAGAGTGCCGGAGGACTGGAGGAGTGCCTGTATAGTTCCACTTTACAAGGGAAAAAGGGACAAGTGTGAATGTAGTAGTTTCAGAGGGATTAGCTTGTTAAGTGTAGTTGGGAAGGCTTGTGGGAGGATCTTGATTGAGAGGATTAGGAGAGGAACAGAGGGAGTAATTGGTGAGGAACAGTGTGGATTTAGGACAGGTAGAGGTTGTGTAGATCAGATCTTTGTGGTAAGACAAATATGTGAGAAAGCTATAGGAAAGGGGAAGGATGTTTTCTGGGCTTTTATGGATCTGGAAAAGGCTTAAAATAGGGTAGACAGAAAGGCACTGTGGGAGGTTATGCAGATATATGGGATAGGAGGAAAGCTTCTAGGAGCTGTCAAGAGTTTTTATGAGAGTAGTAGAGCTTGTGTCAGGATTAGAAATGGAGAGAGTGAGTGGTTCGAGGTAAAGGTGGGACTTCGTCAAGGATGCGTTATGTCGCCCTGGCTGTTCAACTTATACATGGATGGGGTAGTGTGAGAGGTGAGGGATTGGAGATGGTTAAAGAAAATGGAGAAAAGTGGGAGGTGAACCAGCTGTTGTTTCCTGATGACACTGCACTTGTGGCAGGATCGGAGGAGGGACTGAGGAAGTTGGTGACAGAGTTTGGGAGAGTATGTGATAGAAGAAAGCTAAAGATAAATGTGGGTAAAAGTAAGGTGATGAGATGTACATGGGGTGAAAGTGGTAGTAGACTGGAAGTGAGCATTAAGGGAGAGTGACTGGAGGAAGTGGATAGTTTTAGATACTTGGGTGCAAATGTGGCAGGAAAATGTGGAGTGAAGGTGGAGGTAGAATGTAGATTGAGAGAAGCGAGTAAATGCCTTGGTGGATTAAAAAGTGTAATGAGGAATAGACATTTGGGAATGGATGCTAAGAGGAGACTGTATGAAGGAGTGATTGTGCCAACAACACTGTATGGGGCAGAAACATGGAACATAAGAGAGGAAGAGAGAAGTAGTTTGAATGTGTTTGAGATGAGGTGTCTGAGAAGTATGATGGGGGTTACTAGGCTAGATAGAGTGAGAAATGAGGAGGTGAGGAGAAGAACGGGGGTGGGAAGGGAGTTGGGAGATAGGGTTGATGAAAGAGTATTAGGATGGTTTGGACACATGGAAAGAATGAGTGAAGAAAGACTAGTAAAAGAGGTATGGAAGGCAGATGTGGAGGGAGTGAACATGAGGGGACGTCCTAGGATGGGATGGATGGATGGGGTGAAGGGGGCTTTGGGGAAGAGGGGAATGTCTGTTGAGGAAGGATGGGAGAGGACAGAAGACAGGGTGAATGGAGAATGGTTGTATATGGATGATGTTGTGATGCATGAGGTGGAATGGGCGGGGGGATGGGGGGTGAGGTAGTATGTGTGAGCAAAATTTGACGCAGCCCGAAGGGATTTCTCCCCGTCTTCTCCTTTTATGCATGGGGGGACGGAGAGGGGGGGGTCGCCGATTTAATGAAGCGGCCTTGCTGTGGATGTGCTGTGTCCTGCGACACTGCTTCTGACCCAGGGCAGTGGACAAGGTGCAGGGATGACCCGTCATCCAGGAGGTGCTAAGATAAGAGGGAGGGTGGAGGGGTGTGGAGTGTATTCAGGGATGGAATGGGTGGGAATGATTTTATGCCTTTTCCTTTTTGGCTACCCCCCTTGTAAGGGGGAAAAAGCCTTGGTATATGTAAAAATACAAAAATGACAATACGAAATAAATACGACTGATAGATCCAAAGAGAATCCCAAAGAATTCTATAGTTACATTAGAGATAAAAAGGTTATTAGGAATCACATTGGCCCACTATTATCTGCTGATGGTCAGCTTGAATATTCAAATGAAGGAATGTGTGATATTTTAAACAATTATTTTAGTTCAGTATTCGTAAATGAAACACCTCAAAGTGAACTCCATACTAAAACCTGTGAAAAATCTAGGGTGAACTTACATACATACATATACCAAGGCTTCTTCCCCCTTTCAAGGGAGGTAGCCAAAAAGGGGAAGGCATAAAAACACTCCCACCCATTTCATCCCTAAATACACTCCACACCCCTCCCACCCTTCCTCTCATCTGAGCACCTCCTGGATGACGGGACATCCCTGCACCCTGCCCACCGCCCTGGGTCAGAAGCAGTGTCGCAAGACACAGTACATCCACAGCAAGGCCGCTTCATTTAATCGGCGACCCCCCCTCTCCGTCCCCCTTTGCATATAAGGCGAGGACGGGGAGAAATCCCTTCGGGCTGGGTCAAAATTTACTCACACATACTACCCCACCCCCCCGCCCATTCCTTCTCATGCAGTCACAACATCATCCATATACAACCATTCTCCACTCACCTCTGTCTTCCGTCCTCTCCCTTCCTTCCTCAATAGACATTCCCCTCTTCCCCAAAGCCCCCTTCACCCCATCCATCCACCTCATCCTAGGACGTCCCCTCATGTTCACTCCCTCCACATCTGCCTTCCATACCTCTTTTACTAGTCTTTCTTCACTCATTCTTTCCATGTGTCCAAACCATCCTAATATTCTTTCATCAACCCTATCTCCCAAATCCTTTTTCACCCCTGTTCTCCTCCTCACCTCCTCATTTCTCACTCTATCCAGCCTAGTAACCCCCACCATACTTCTCAGACACCTCATCTCAAACACATTCAAACTCCTTCTCTCTTCTTCCCTTATGTTCCACGTTTCTACTTACTATAGTAAATATAATAAAAGAAAAAATTAAAAGGTATATAGAAAAACTCGGTTGATAGATCACCAGGGCCTGATGGTTGGCATCCAAGAATCTTAAAGGAAATGAAAAATGATGATTGTTGTTCCATTAGAAATTGTTTTTAAGAAATGCATCATATCCAGAGGTTCCCCAAGAGAATGGAAGCTAGCTAATGTTACTCCACATTCAGAAAAAGTGACAAAAAGAAATCAAATAACTACATACCTATAAGCTTGACTTCAATTGTAGGAAAAATTATTGAAACTATCATCAGAGATGCTATCGAACATTATTTAGAAAGTACATACATACATTTACCAAGGCTTTTTCCCCCCTTACAAGGGAGGTAGCCAAAAAGGAAAAGGCATAAAATCATTCCCACCCATTCCATCCCTGAATACACTCCACACCCCTCCACCCTCCCTCTTATCTTAGCACCTCCTGGATGACGGGTCATCCCTGCACCTTGTCCACTGCCCTGGGTCAGAAGCAGTGTCGCAAGACACAGCACATCCACAGCAAGGCCACTTAATTAAATCGGTGACCCCCCCTCTCCATCCCCCCCATGCATAAAAGGAGAGGACGGGGAGAAATCCCTTCGGGCTGCGTCAAATTTTGCTCACACATACGTGTACTACCTCACCCCCCATCCCCCAGCCCATTCCACCTCATGCATCACAACATCATCCATATACAACCATTCTCCATTCACCCCTGTCTTCTGTCCTCTCCCGTCCTTCCTCAACAGACATTCTCCTCTTCCCCAAAGCCCCCTTCACCCCATCCATCCACCTCATCCTAGGATGTCCCCTCATGTTCACTCTCTCCACATCTGCCTTCCATACCTCTTTTACTAGTCTTTCTTCACTCATTCTTTCCATGTGTCCAAACCATCCTAATACTCTTTCATCAACCCTATCTCCCAACTCCCTTCCCACCCCTATTCTTCTCCTCACCTCCTCATTTCTCACTCTATCTAGCCTATCATACTTCTCAGACACCTCATCTCAAACACATTCAAGCTCCTTCTCTCTTCCTCTCTTATGTTCCATGTTTCTGCCCCATACAGTGTTGTTGGCACAATCACTCCTTCATACAGTCTCCTCTTAGCATCCATTCCCAAATGTCTATTCCTCATTACACTTTTTAATCCACCAAGGCATTTACTCGCTTCTCTCAATCTACATTCTACCTCCGCCTTCACTCCACATTTTCCTGCCACATTTGCACCCAAGTATCTAAAACTATACACTTCCTCCAGTCGCTCTCCCTTAATGCTCACTTCCAGTCTACTACCACTTTCACCCCATGTACATCTCATCACCTTACTTTTACCCACATTTATCTTTAGAAAGTAACTGTTTGATAAATGATAGCCAGCATGGATTCAAACAAAAACATTCATGCATGACTAACTTACACGAATTCTACAACACAGTCATTTCAAGTAATGACAAAAGAAACAATATACAGTAAACTTCCACTTATCCGAACTCCAAGGGGGATTAGAAATGTTCGATTAACCGAAATGTTCGGTTAATCCGACTTTATATGATAAATTCCCGTAGAGTTTTATGCGGTAATGTCTGCTGCAATATTCGTACCTGTAAACTTAACATACACATGGAAATGCTTATAATAGTTCATAAACATATTCTATAGAGTATAAAGAGAAAATGTTTAAGGAGAGCTTGTGATACTGTATCGTCACCGAGAGGACTCACGAATGTATGTACCGCCAAACAGCCGATCAGGTGTAAACATGGAGTGTGCTGCCACCGTGTGAGCACTTGGTGAAGCTTGCGGGTGGCGCGGGGGTGGCGGAAGAGGCGGCGGGGTGTTTGAATGTTCGGTTAAAGCGATGGTTACCATATTGAGAAAATGTTCGGTTAATGCGATTATTCGGTTAAAACGCGTTCGGATAAGCGCTAGTTTACTGTAGATTTAATATATGTAGATTTTGCAAAAGCTTTTGATACCATCCCCCACGAAAGACTACTTACTAGATTAGCTTCACACAGAGTAAGTGTTAGCCTATTAGCTTTGACTAGTAATTGGTTGAATGATCGAAAACAGAGAGTTGTTTTAAATGGCAAAATTTCTGGATGAAAAAATGTTATGAGTGGAGTTCTTTAGGGTTCTGTTCTTGGGCCACTTCTATTCATAGAATATATGAATTATATAGACCACGAACTAAAATCTATTGGTTCCAAATTTGTTGATGATACAACAAAATTGTGTGGAATGGCAAATGATAACTGAAACCAATTGGATATTCAAGAAGATTAGATAAACTACAGCAATGGTCTGAAAAGTGGCTAATGAAATTTAACAAAAGTAAATGCAAGGTTATGCACATAGATGAAAATAACAGCAAGTACGATTACAAGTTATTTGGAAATTGGTTAACAAAAGTGGATAGTGAAAAGGATCTCGGCATAATTATTAGTAATGTTCTCAAAACATCTAAGCAGTATATTTCAGCCACTAAGAAAGCAAATAAGATTTTAGAACTGATTGCACAATCTTTTGACTTCAAAAAGTCCATCTCTCATTAACAAGCCATATAAATCGTTAGTTTGTCCAGATTTGGAATATGCTGTTTCCATATGGTCACCGAATCTCATTAAAGACATTGACAGATTGGAAAAAGTACAAAGGCAAGCCACAAGACTGATTCCAAATATCAAAAATAAATAATATGAAAATGAACTAAAACATATGGATCTGTTTTCCCCCAAAAACTGTAGACTCAGAGGTGACTTGATACAGGAGATTCTAAAGGGGGCAACGTCAAAAGTGACAACATTTTCACACTGAATGAGAATCTGACAAGAAATAATGGTCTTAAACTGTCAGGAAATAGATTTAATTTGGAAGTAGTTAGAAACAACTTGGCCAACTGTGTAGTTAATGAATCAAATAAACTTGCTGCAGAAGTAGTGCAATGTAGTTCAATTAAAAGCTTTAATGGGGATCAGACGGACTGATAAAAAAATATGAACAAAAAAGTTTTTTATATATCGACTTGATATTTGTATAGTATAATCAAATTATTATTTTCCATATTCCATAAGCATTTGAACAATGTATGTCCGTCTCTTCATCTGTCAGTTCATATGATGTCATTGATGACATCACAAATGTTTTCCGATCTTAATACTTTACCTAAACTAACCTGCTTTTGCATGTAAAATCTCAAATACCATACAAACAGTGTGTAATTTTGCTTTTTTCCTAAAGTCTTAATAGATCATGAAAAGAATTTTAAAACTTTTTCTTTTTGGCTACCTCCCTTGTAAGGGGGAAAAAGCCTTGGTATATGTATATATGTCTTAATAGATCAAGATATACATAGGTCATAAAATGCATGACGTAATGTCACACCGATAGCGTTTTTTCCCATAAAATTCCCTCTAGCGATATTATTTATCATTTTAATCATTTATCAAAACTTACATGAGAAAGCCACAACATTCATGTGTTAGCATGGGAAGTAGGAAGAAAATTTTATTATTTTTCAAAATTTGCCAAATATTTGAAACCAAAAAATCTTTGTTTTGAGTAATCACACTTCAAAGTTTTCAGTAAGATGTCTGAAGTTTTTCGTACAACATACTTTGGTTTCATGTTATGACTGGAATTATTTTCTAATATAACATTCTAAAAATTTCTATATATACATACATATACCAAGACTTTTTCCCCTTACAAGGGGGGTAGCCAAAAAGAAAAAGGCACAAAATCAATCCCACCCATTCCACCCCGGAACACACTCCACACCCCTCCACCCTCCCTCCCATCTTAGCACCTCCTGAATGACGGGTCATCCCTGCACCTTGTCCACTGCCCTGGGTCAGAAGCAGTGTCGCAAGACACAACACATCCACAGCAAGGCCGCTTCATTAAATCGGCAACCCCCCCTCTCCGTCCCCCCATTGCATAAAAGGAGAGGACGGGGAGAAATCCCTTCAGGCTGCGTCAAAATTTTGCTCACACATACTACCGCCCATTCCACCTCATGCTATCACAACATCATCCATATACAACCATTCTCCATTCACCCTGTCTTCTGTCCTCTCTCGTCCTTCCTCAACAGACATTCTCCTCTTCCCCAAAGCCCCCTTCACCCCTTCCATCCACCTCATCCTAGGATGTCCCCTCATGTTCACTCCCTCCACATCTGCTTTCCACACCTCTTTTACTAGTCTTTCTTCACTCATTCTTTCCATGTGTCCAAACCATCCTAATACTCTTTCATCAACCCTATCTCCCAGCTCCTTTTCCACCCCTGTTCTCCTCCTCACCTCCTCATTTCTCACTCTATCTAGCCTAGTAGCCCCCATCATACTTCTCAGACACCTCATCTCAAACACATTCAAACTCTTTCTCTCTTCTTCTCTTATGTTCCATGTTTCTGCCCCATTACACTCTTTAATCCACCAAGGCATTTACTCGCTTCTTTCAATCTACATTCTACCTCCACTTTCACTCCACCTTTCCTTGCCACATTTGCACCCAAGTATCTAAAACTATCCACTTCCTCCAGTCGCTCTCCCTTAATGCTCACTTCCAGTCTACTGCCACCTTCACCCCTTGTACATCTCATCACCTTACTTTTACCCACATTTATCTTTAGCTTTCTTCTATCACATACTCTCCCAAACTCTGCCACCAACTTCCTCAATCCCTCCTCCGATCCTGCCACAAGCGCAGTGTCGTCCGCAAACAACAGCTGGCTCACCTCCCACTTTTCTCCATTTTCTTTAACCATCTCCAATCCCTGACCCACTACCCTTGCATTTACCTCTCGCACCACCCCATCCATGTATAAGTTGAACAGCCAGGGCGACATAACGCATCCTTGACGAAGTCCCACCTTATATAAATTATACTTAAAGTCTCTGTTTATAATGATATTTAAAATAGAAATAATCCTTTTTCATTTACTTTAGTATCTATTGAATGTTGCAATGGTGAGCCTTTTTTTTTCTCTCTCTCTCCTTTTCTGCGCCTTTATTAGCTTTTATGGGTAAAAGCCTCATTGCTGGGGTGCCGTTACAGTGTCAAATCATTGATAAGAGTTATTTTTTAATCAGCAATGGGCACCTTCCCTTATCACCAAATAAGTGAGTGCCACCCATTGCATAAGGTTCATTTCATCATTTTTGCCCGAGTCTGTACGACAAGTAAGAGGAAAGGGTGCCAAATGCCACTAGATTTTCACACAAAACAAAGGGAAATATTGAGAAAAAGACCCACAGAAAAGAGCTGTATTTTGCCACGTGTAGGGTTCATTCTTGCGGGTGGCTTATACGCCCATTGTCCCTTTAAACCTACTTAGCACATGTTAGTGAGTGCCAATGGCTAAAATTAACTTTCCTACATATTTTTGAATAGATGCAAAATGAAATTTTCATTTTTTTTTTTTTTTTAATTGGCTTTCCAGAGCGTCAGATCCCCCTTAAGATTCGTTTAGATAAACACCTAAGCAAGATGGTGTAATGCCTGCCATTTATTTTATATTTGTTTTTGTTGAGTATGTGTAGGGTATGACAGAAAATTTTGAAAGAAATAGAAAAAAATGTTTTGGAAAGAAATTAAAAGAGGAAGAGGAGGAGAATCAAGTAGAGAAGAAAAGGTAAAAAGTGCAGATGGAGAGATGATAATGGAAGAGAAATCAGTGAGAGGATGGTGGGCAGAGTATTTTAAGGAGTAGCTAAATGTGAAGGAGGATAGGGAGGGAAAGGTAGTTGCAGTGGGAAGCGCTAAGAAAATGACCGTGATGAGCGAGGAAAATGGAGAAATAAGGAAAGATGAAGTGAAAGTAGTTGTTAAGATGATGAAAGCAGGTAAGGCACCTGGGTTGGATGGATGAAATGCAGAATGTCTGAAAAAAAGGAGGTACAGTTACAGTGCACTGGCTGGTGAGGTTATTTAATGTTTAAGAGAGGGTAGAATGCTGGAGAACTGGAGGAGTGCCTGTATGGTTCCACTTTACAAGGGAAAGGGGGACAATTTTGAGTGTAGTAGTTTCAGAGGGATCAGCTTTCTTGGAAGTAATTTTCATTGATCTTTTCTTCCATTTTCTCGGTCACTGCCTGCATTTGATCCTTCATCTCTTTCTTTAATGCCTCGTTCCTATTCATATCTTCATTTTTCAATCATTCATTCTCTCCCTTTATCCTATTTAGTACCTTTTTCAACTCATCTATTTCCCTGTTATTTTCTTCATTGGCCCTCCTTAATAGGTCTACCTCTTTGAACGTAGTTTTATATTCACTTTTGAGTTGGATTATTTTATCTAACAAGTCGTTGATTTCCCTGGTTCTCATATATTTAAGCCTGGGTTCTCTTTCCGTTTCTATCCCTCTATACATAATTCCACTCTCCGTCAAAACTAGAAAATATATATATATATATATATATATATTTTTTTTTTTTTTTTTTTTTTTCCAACCCTTTGGTATGCCTTTGGTGTTTCATTGAGGCATGTCCTTTTTGGGATCACCCTCAAAGGTGATTTGACCCTACTTACATCTAGGTATCTTTTTGTATGAAGGAGTGATTGTGCCGACAGCACTGTATGGGGCAGAAACATGGAACATGAGAGAGGAGTTTGAATGTGTTCGAGATGAGGTGTCTGAGAAGTATGATAGGGGTTACTAGGCTGGATAGAGTGAGAAATGAGAAGGTGAGGAGGAGAACAGGAGTGGAAAGGGAGTTGGGAGATGGGGTTGATGAAAGAGTATTAGGATGGTTTGGACACATGGAAAAAATTAATCAAGAGAGACTAGTAAAAGAAGTATAGAAGGAGTGAACATGGGCGGTTGACCTAGGATGAGATGGATGGATGGGGAGCTTTTGGAAAGAGGGGAATGTCTGTTGAGGAAGGATGGGAGAAGACAGATGACAGTGGTGAATGGAGAATGGTTGTATATGGATGATGCTGTGATGCATGAGGTGGGATGGGCGGTGAGGGAGTATGTATGAGAAATAGATTGATGCAGCCTGAAGGGATTTCTCCCCATCTCCTTTTCTGCGTGAGGGGACAGAGAAGGGGGTCATCAATTTAATGAAGCGGCCTTGTTGTGGATGTGCTGTGTCTTGTGACATTGCTTCTGACCCAGGGCAGTGGGCGAGATGCAGAAATGACCCATCATCCAGGAGGTGCCAAGATAAGAGGGTGGAGGGGAGTGGAGTGTGATAGGGATGGAATGGGTGGGAGTGTTTTTTTTTTTTTTTTTTTTTTTTTTTGCTACCTCTCTTATAAGGGGGGAGAAAGCCTTTGGTATGTGTATGTATTATCTTACCCAGTGAAATGGAAAGAATGAGTGAAGAAAGATTAGTAAAAGAGGTGTGGAAGGAGTGAACATGAGGGGGTGACCAAGGATGAGATGGATGGATAGGGTAAAAGGGGCATTGGGGAAGAGGGAAATGTCTGTTGAGGAAGGACAGAAGAAGATGGAAGATGGTGATGAATGAAGAGTGTTTATGTATGGATGATGCTCTGATGCATGAAAATATGTGGATGGGGGGTGAGGGAGTATGTGTGAAAAAATAATTTGACACAGCCCAAAGGGATTTCTGTCCATCTCTTTTTTTTTTTTTTGCATGAGGGGACAGAGAGGGGGGGGGGTTGTCACCAATTTAATGAAGCAGTGTTGCTATGGATGTGCTGCATCTTGTGACACTGCTTCTGACCTAGGGCAGTGGGCGAGATGCAGGGATGACCCATCATCCAGGAGGAGCCAAGATAAGAGGGAGGGAGAGGGGTGAATGGAAGTGGAGTATGTGGGGATGGAGTGGGTTGGAATGGATTTTATGTTATCTTACCTCATCTGGGTTATTGGCTGCATGTTAATGTGGGGTTTAAAGCTGCTCAGTAGCATGCAGCTGTTACTTTATGGTCTATATGGGGCACCCCTACTGACCAGAGCTTCACATAATTTTGTCTATGATAGAGTAAATCTCTATTCATAGAGAAATTATAGTTTATTACACTGCGATTGTCCCTCCATTATGCTGTCCCCCCACTCTTAAGATTGTCCTGTTCTCTGAATATTTATTTCCTTTTTTTTTTTTTTTTTATACCAAACCCTGTGGTGGGGGAAAAGAATACTGTCATCAAGTATTCCCACTTAGTAATACATGGCAACAAAAATGGAATGGGGATAGGACTAGGCATCCTACTCTCTGTAGCCCCAAAGGGGACATTCCTAAAAAAAGAAAAGGGCATAAAAGGGTCTGGGAGTTTTCCAACCAGAACCCTAAGTTCTGGGTATTTTAATGTGTGTGGATGTGGTACAGATGAGAGTAAAATGGAAGAGATTTTTGTAAGTTTGTGAGAAGATGGATGTACTGGTATTGAGTGAAACTAAGTTGAAAGGGAAGGGTGAGTTTGAAAGTGTAGTTGGGAGGGTGTCAGGAGTGAAGAAAGGACAAGGGAGAGAAGGGATGGTTATACTAGTAAGTGATCAGGTAGGTAAATGTGTGGTGGAGTGGAAGAAGGTTTCTTCAAGATTAATGTGGATGAATGTGAAACTGGGGAGATGTAGGTTTTTGTAAATGCATATGGGTCTGGTAGTGAGAAGAGTGTAGAGGAAAGGAAGGCTTTTTGGATAGATTTAAATGAGTGTATAGAGGGTTTAGGGAGAAATGTCAATGTAGTGGTATTAGGAGATCTTAATGCTAGGGTAGGAAAAGAAGCAATAGACAGAGTGGTTGGGAAGTGTGGAGTTCCAAGAAAAAATTGTAGTGGAGAGATGATGGTGGAGATGTGTCTAGAAAGAGAGTTGATGGTATTAGATACAGCATTCAGGAAGAAAGTTGAGCATAAATACACATTGAAGAGGGTGGTGGATGGAAGGGAGGAAGATGGGCTAAAATGGACTACATAGTAAACCAGGAGAATAGTAGGAAGACTTCTGGATGTACATTTTCTAAAAGGAGAGAGTGGGGGAATATCAGATCATATTTTGGTGGAAGGTAAGTTGAGAGTGGAGGATAGATGGAAAAAGAGGTAAAGGACACAAGGTAGGTAGGTGTTTAAAGTAAACGGTTTAAATGAGAAAGAAAAGGAGGAGTACAAGAAGCTGAGAGAGGAGTGGGACGGAGTGAAGGATAGAGGATTAGAGGAGGTAACATGATCCTCGCGAACTGTGGAGAGAGTTCCTTCTAATGCAAGGTGACGAATACAAATAAAGTCGGGCAAAGAGAGAATGTCAGACCCTATCGGGGCACCTGAAACACGCACCGGAACTCGAACAGAACTTGAAGGTCCAATAATATGCTCCCCTATAACAACAGCAGCACAATGAGAAGCAGGGTTAAAGTGCTTAGAAGCTGGTGAGGGCAAATTTGCGGACCGAGCAAGCACAGTAGAATCAGAAACGGAAACTGGCCTATCTGATGCAGGGATATCAAAATTGCAGAAAGTCACTACATGGCGACTAGGAGAAATATCTATGCCATGAGCTGTAAGAGCATCAATACCCAAGAGACAGTCACACATAAGGGCAATACCAGAAACAACAACGAAAGTGACATGGAAGACTGTAGCATGCGAGGGAAACTGTAAGGGAAGACAAACAGATCCAAGAACAAGCAAGGGAGAACCTTGCACAGAATGCAAATTATTACAAAAGGGAGATTGTACAATTCCCGGAGAACAAAATAAGCCTTTCTACTTATGAGACTACATTCTGCACCAGTATCTACAGTGACTGAAATAGGCATATCCCTAGTAAGAAATTGGAAGGTAAGTAATTGAGAAGACTCAACAGCCACTAAGGGGATTATTTGAGACCGAACATTACTGGTCAAATCTTTGGATTGTGAAACAAGCGCTGGGGGAAAATGGGATTGACGAGGCTGTTGAGTTGAGTGTTTACAATGACCATGGATATGGCAATAATTGAGTTTATCCTGAGGTTCTTCTCTAGAAAGGTCATGCGTCATATTAGAAGAAACAGTAGGTACACTCCTGCGAACAGGGGACTGTCTTGACTTGTGTACCTGGCGCCTACGGCGGTAACAAAATTCGCTTGAATGACCAGACCTGTTACAAAAGGTACATGTAAGGAGAGGGGGGTAACTGTAGATTGAGGGGAACTATGAGTAGAAACACAAAGGCAAAAGCCGACAAGATTGTTAGAATCAACACCGTGTGAGATCGAAACCTTTATTGGTACGACGTTTCGCTTGTTACAGCTTTTTCAAGTACAGACATATGGCAAACACTCTACATATAGGCCGACGGGGAAGGAACTGGGAGAGGTTATCAGGGAGGGGTGGGTGGTAGGTGGAAGGGAGGAGGGGGGGGAGGTGTGAGAAGGGGATGGATGGGACTTGGTGGAGAAAAAAGAGGACATTTCGGACAGTTTGTTGAAAAGGACTAAGGGGGACATTTCATACATTTGTATAATGCGGGTAACAGATGGATGATAGGGGGGGCGATGTTGAACATGCCTCTGTTCTGCTCAATGGTTTTGAAGCTTTGAATGGCGGCTGCTTCCAGGCATTTCCTCCTCACCCTGTCTGGTTCACTAAAAAGAAGCTCTGCGTTATCCCAATCCATCAGGTGGTCGTTGGTGTTCCGGTGGATAACACAGGCGTTGGTGGTGGTGATGTTCCGGGAATTGTAGCGATGCTCCCGGATCCAGACAGGGTGAGGATCTCACACGGTGTTGATTCTAACAACTATGAGTAGGAATTGTAGACTGAGAGGGCTGAGGAGAACAAGGGACATGGGCGTGTTGAAGAGCATTGCTAATACACAAAGAACTAGAAGGCACTTCCCCTAGTTTACAGGAAAGCCTAGTTGCAAAAGACAATAGAGTCTCATCAGTCTTATACTGGAGAGAAGAAGCAGCTTTTCTCTCAAAAGGCACCAGAAAAAGGATATACATAAAAAATTCCAAAATAAGGCAAAACCTATCTAGAGTGATAGTGCCATTATCTACCCAGTATGAATGTGAGAGTGAATTTAATGCATCAACAACAGTTATACTGGCTTGAGCTTGTACTCACCTATAGTCAAGAGTACCCAGTCAGGATATGAGGGTATCAGCCAGTTTGAAACACCATTGGAAAGAATTGCCACCAGGGGTATCTGAAAAAAGTTTAATGAAATTAGACTTAAAGATGTCGTAATTATAATCCAAAGACTTGGGATTAGAGCACGACGCAGACAGCAACTCAGATGCCAAAGAATGTGGTACAAGCTGGGACCTCACAAAGGAGATCTTTTCAGGCCCAGTTGAAACATTGGAGCTCACTATGGCATCCTCGCATTGGCGAATAAAATCTTTAGCCTTATAATGGGGATCTTGGCCTGATAATTTAATAACAGAGGGGTCCTGGTGCAGTAAGGTTGAATGATGTGCCATTGTTTCAATTGGTATTTGGGGGCTGACAGTCTTAAAACAATGTCCAACACACAGGAAATACAAACAAAAAAGTAAACAATAACACCAGTTTTCTTTCAAACAATCAGAGAAAATGTGACCGTCAATAAAATGACATCACAGAAGAAACAAACATGGCAGCCAAGACAACACGCCCGACTATGAATATATGAAATTTATACAAAAATTTATCACAAAATCTCAAAAGAAGATTACTGAAATGCTTACTACAGGAAAATGTATATATGCACAAAATATTGTGAAACAATTCAAAATACCCAGTCGGAGGCGAAGTGAAATTGGCTATCACGCAGGACAATTCTTCATTCAGTCTAGGCCTGAACAGTAATCTGTCCTCATCCGGTCTCCAAGTTAATTGTCATAAACACAGTAACCATAGGCAAGTGTTCCACCAGTGCTGAAGACGATGACGATAAACAAAAGTTCAAACAAAGCCAGAACACGAAGAACCACGAAGCATGCGTCTCTCAATAAAATCATGTGGCGGACCTTGCCAATACACTGTTCCTTTGCAACACACTGTTCATTAGCACCATCACTTCCTAAAAGTTATTAAATCCTGTAATTCTAGAAAACTAGAAAGGAAGACAAAGAAAAAAAAAAACATGCACGCACAAAATGCCAGCCGGCTCCCAAAGTTCTCAACATTGCAAAACTCAAATTGAGTTTGGAAGACTAAGTGCGATTGAAATATAAAGTACATAGTACTTTACACAGTTCACACAACTTAATTTTTTTTTTTTTCCGCTGCCACCAAAATGTATAGGGTGGCGGTTAATGATACTCGCACCGTAAATTATAAAGTAAATTAATCAAAGCACAGACAGACATGCGTACACTTCAGAGGCCATAATAATACTGGAAATATGTACATACAAAACACAAGAAACATGTCACCATTACAGGTGAATGGGAATGGAATATGTGCAGATGGAATGGGTGAGAGTGGATTTTATGTCTTTGTTTTTTGGCTACCTCCCTTATAAAGGGAAAAACCTGTTGGTGTATATACTATCTTAATGACTGGTGGTGTCCTGAGTGTAGACAAGTTAGTGCACTTCTTGTCTGCAGTGTGAGGGTTTTCCCTGGGACTTATCTCTAGGGGTTGTTTTTGGAATATTGAGTTTGATAGTGTTTCTTGAAGGGTTTGTTTAGTTATCTGGGTGTGAATTTGTTTCTGCGTAAATGTTTTGTGTGGTTTGGGTGGTTGGTTGTGATAGATGTGTGAGTAATATGCTGCTGGTGTATTTTATTTTACTTAGACATTTGGAAATAAACTCTCCTACTGGGATTCGAACCCTCGCCTGAGCGGCTTGTTTCTTATAAAGACGAAGACCATATCATATATATATATATATATATATTTCCTCCTTTATATATTGGTATGGTATTGGCATTTTTCCAGTGTTCTGGTATTTTTCCTTCTTTGAGTGAGCAACTTATGTTATATATTTTGTCTTATTAGTCCTTTACTTTCTTTTAGTATCCAGTTTGAGATTCCATTTGGGCTATGCAATTTCCTGATATCAAGATTCATGGTTTCTTTTCATGTTACTATTAAATCCCTCATGGGGGGGGGAGGGGGTCACTTCTCGCCCTTCATCCTGATGTTGTACATTTTCTTTAGTGAAAACCGACTTGAAGTGTTTGCTCATGACTTCAGCCATTTCTATATCTTCTGTGTATTCCATATTCCCTTGGTGTAGTTTCACTATTTCCTGTTTGTTTTTTAGTTTACCATTCACATATCTATAGAATAGTTTTGGCTGATCCTTACATTCTTCTATTATATTTTTTCCTAGTTTCTTGTTTCCTCCCTGTGTATTTTTATGTACCGTATTCATTCCTTT
The DNA here is from genome assembly GCF_046742065.1 of Oratosquilla oratoria. NCBI lineage: Eukaryota > Metazoa > Arthropoda > Malacostraca > Stomatopoda > Squillidae > Oratosquilla > Oratosquilla oratoria. The sequence goes on along the minus strand of NC_134791.1, from coordinate 46,058,088 downwards.
GATAATACAGTGTTTCGGAAGAAAGTCTGGCATAAGTACACATGGGAGAGGGTGGTGGATGGAAGGGTGATAGAGCATTAATGGATTATGTAGTGGTAAATAGGATTATGATAGGAAGAGTTAAGGGTGTACATGTGCTAAGGGGAGAGGGTGGGGGAATATCAGATCATTTTTTGGTGGAAGGGAAGTTGAGAGTGGAGATACATGGAGAAAGAGGAAAGGGACAAAAGGGAGGGAGGTGCTTAGAGTGAACTCTTTAAATGAAAAAGAAAAGGAGAAGGAGTACAAGAAGAAGCTGAAGGAGGAGTGGGAGGGAGTGAAGGATAGAGTAGAGCTAGGTGTGGAGGAGGAGTGGGGATGGTTCAAGGAGGGAGTCACAAAGTGTGTAAGGATGGTGTGTGGAACGAGAAGGACAGAAGGAAATAGAAGAAAGGGTAGTGAATGGTGGGATGAGGAAACAAAGAAGGTTGTAGAAGAGAAGAAGCGAGCTTTCACAGATTGGTTACAAAATAGGACGAGGGAGTCATATGAGAGGTACAAAGAAAAGTAAAGCAAAAGGTAAAGGAGGCAAAGAGGAGAGCAGATGTGAAGTGGGGTAAGAGTATGACAGAAAATTTTGAAAGTAATAAAAAGATGTTTTGGAAAGAAATTAAGAGAGGAAGAGGAGGCAAATCAAGTAGAGAAGAAAAGGTAAAAGGTGTAGATGGAGAGATGATAATGGAAGAGAAGGCAGTAAGGGGAAGATGGGCAGAATATTTTAGGGAGTTGCTAAATGTGAAGGAGGATAGTGAGGGCAAGATAGTTGCAGTGGGAAATGGTAAGAAAATGAGAGTGATGAGTGAGGAAAATGGAGGAGAAATAAGGAAGGATGAAGTGAAGGCAGTTGTTAAGATGATGAAAGCAGGTAAGGCACCTGGTCTGGATGGATGCCATGCAGAATGTCAAAAAAAAAGGAGGTACAGTGATGGTGGACTGGCTGGTGAGGTTATTTAATGTTTGCTGGAGAGAGGGTAGAGTGCCGGAGGACTGGAGGAGTGCCTATATAGTTCCACTTTACAAGGGAAAAGGGGACAAGTGTGAATGTAGTAGTTGGGAAGGCTTATGGGAGGATCTTGAATGAGAGGATTAGGAGAGGAACAGAGGGAGTAATTGGTGAGGAACAGTATGGATTTAGGACGGGTAGAGGTTGTGTAGATCAGATCTTTGTGGTAAGACAGATATGTGAGAAAGCTATAGGAAAGGGGAAGGATGTTTTTTGGGCTTTTATGGATCTGGAAAAGGCTTACGATAGGGTAGACAGAAAGGCACTGTGGGAGGTTATGCAGGTATACTGGATAGGAGGAAAGCTTCTGGGAGCTGTCAAGAGTTTTTATGAGAGTAGTAGAGCTTGTGTCAGGATTAGAAATGGAGAGAGTGAGTGGTTCGAGGTAAAGGTGGGACTTCGTCAAGGATGCATTATGTTGCCCTGGCTGTTGAACTTATACATGGATGTGGTAGTGCAATAGGTAAATGCAAGGGTAGTGGGTCAGGGATTGGAGATGGTTAAAGAAAATGGAGAAAAGTGGGAGGTGAGCCAGCTGTTGTTTGCGGACGACACTGCGCTTGTGGCAGGATCGGAGGAGGGACTAAGGAAGTTGCTGACAGAGTTTGGGAGAGTATGTGATAGAAGAAAGCTAAAGATAAATGTGGGTAAAAGTAAGGTGATGAGATGTACAAGGGGTGAAAGTGGCAGTAGACTGGAAGTGAGCATTAAGGGAGAGCAACTGGAGGAAGTGGATAGTTTTAGATACTTGGGTGCAAATGTGGCAGGAAAATGTGGAGTGAAGGTGGAGGTAGAATGTAGATTGAGAGAAGCGAGTAAATGCCTTGGTGGATTAAAGAGTGTAATGAGGAATAGACATTTGGGAATGGATGCTAAGAGGAGACTGTATGAAGGAGTGAATGTGCCAACAGCACTGTATGGGGCAGAAACATGGAACATAAGAGAGAAGGAGTTTGAATGTGTTTGAGATGAGGTGTCTGAGAAGTATGATGGGAGTTACTAGGCTAGATAGAGTAAGAAATGAGGTGAGGAGGAGAACAGGGGTGGAAAGGGAGTTGGGAGATAGCGTTGATGAAAGAGTATTAGGATGGTTTGGACACATGGAAAGAATGAGTGAAGAAAGACTAGTAAAAGAGGTATGGAAGGCAGATGTGGAGGGAGTGAACATGAGGGGACATCCTAGGATGAGATGGATGGATGGGGTGAAGGGGGCTTTGGGGAAGAGGGGAATGTCTGTTGAGGAAGGACGGGAGAGGACAGAAGACAGGGGTGAATGGAGAATGGTTGTATATGGATGATGATGTGATGCATGAGGTGGAATGGGCGGGTGGATGGGGGGTGAGGTAGTATTTGTGAGCAAAATTTGACGCAGCCCGAAGGGATTTCTCCCCGTCTTCTCCTTTTATGCATGGGGGGACGGAGAGGGGGGTCGCTGATTTAATGAAGCGGCCTTGCTGTGGATGTGCTGTGTCTGGCGACACTGCTTCTGACCCAGGGCAGTGGACAAGGTGCAGGGATGACCCGTCATCCAGGAGGTGCTAAGATAAGAGGGAGGGTGGAGGGGTGTGGAGTGTATTCAGGGATGGAATGGGTGGGAATGATTTTATGCCTTTTCCTTTTTGGCTACCTTCCTTGTAAGGGGGAAAAAGCCTTGGTATATGTATGTATGTATTCCTTTGATATATATATTTGCCACTTTCTACTTTTTTTTTTGTATTTTTTCCATCTTTTCCGAGCTTTATCTTTTCTATCTTTCACTTCGCTACACTTTCTGTTAAACCAACACTAATATACATCTTTTACTGTTTTTGCTTTGGGACATGTTAATACATTCCTTCATTTTAGATTTCCATCAGAATCATATATTTTTCTTCCAATTGTGTGTCTTCATTGTAGAATTTATCCCTACTCACATTAAGAATAAATTTCCCAAGTTTTTCAAAGTCCATTTTACTATACATCAGCCTTTTCTGTATTTCTCATTTCTCTTTATATATATATGTCCTTTAGTTCTAACTCAAGTAATATGTGATTACTCTTCCCAATTGGTGTATTGTATTCAATTTTATCCACAATTTCTGGTTTTGACATAAATAATAAATCTAGTCTCAATGGTTCTTCATTATTTATAAGCATATTGTTTTCTTTTACCCATTGTGTGTTCTATAGTCATGTCAAGTAACACGTTTCCCCGCAGATCCTCTCCATCTTTCATTGTCATCTCTTCCCAACAGATTTCTTTGCAGTTAAAGTCTCCCATAAGTACCACGTTTCCTCCATCCTTCAACATCTCATTTAATGAAAGCCTTTTATCTTCTTAAATTTTAAAATAATACCTCTGCTAGACCCTGTTTTTGGGGGCACATAAATCACCACAAATTTTCTACTTTTCATGTCACTATATTCAACTCTTATTGTGATCATCACCCTGTTCTCTCAATTTGTAACTTTTGTCACATTTTAGTTTTTCTTAGCCAAGAACATGACTCCACCCTGCTCCTCTCTATTTCTAAGCCAGTGATTATATAACCCATGTCCAACATTGATAATAGTACACCCTTTAATTTTGTCTCCACAATTCCCATTATGACTGTTTGTTCTTCTGACAAGTAATCCTTTAGTTCACTTAATCATGTATTAGTATAAGCCACTTTTAATTTTCTACAATCTCCATCTCGTTCTCTCTCTTTTTTTTTTTTTTTTTTTTTTTTTAATATACTATTTAATCAGTCCCATGTATAACACACTGCAATAGAGCTTAATTTTCTCAGTCTCTATTCTTTTCTCATTTTTTCTTTAGTTTTGCTTTTTAATGTCTTTTCTCTTTCCTTATCATTCGTGTCTTTTCTTACCCATATACTTTTATATTGTTCACTTGTTAACTTTTACTGATATTTGTTGATATTTCTTCTGCCATTTGTGACTTTGATCTTTAGGGGTTGACTTCTGCATATTTTCCCATTCTATGCACTTCCTCTATTTCCTTTTCTATTGCTTCTATGATATAGTCTATTTCTATTCCAGCATATTTTTCCAAAGCATTTATGGGCTTTGTTTTTGCAAAACCAGGTCATGGGTAACCTTTAATAATCATTTTTATTTCTCTTTTCAAGTCTAGATATGTATAAAAATGGATCAGAAGTGTAAAAACCATCTTAATAGGTTCTGTTACATCTGCAGTCATGTGGTTTTTCCAGACCATCAAGCAAAAGTCATGGCGAATTTGGTAAAGAGGGCATATAAAGCTTACTTTGGAGTCAAACTAGGGGACCAGGATAAGCCATTTGCTCCCCATATCAGCTGTAAAACATATGTAGAGACTGTACGGGAATGGAGGAACAAGAAAGGAAGAGTATGCCATTTGGTGTCCCAGTGTTTTGGAGGGAAGAGAAAGATCATGTTACCTACTGCTACATTTGCATGACAAATCTAAAAGGCATCAATTGCAAGAACAAGCACCATGTTCAATACCCTGATGTTCCTTCTACTATAAAGCCAGCCCCCCATGGCCCTGAAAAAGCATGGAGAAACTTAAGGCAGGTATATTTGATGGTCCTCAAATAAGGGAACTCACCAAGGACACTAGTTTTGATGATGCATTGAATCCTGCTGAACTCTGCCTGGTTGTCCCTTAAGTCAGTCATTGCAAACTTTCTCAGCAACCACAGAAGTACCCAGTATCAGAAGGTGGTTGATGAGTTAATGGAGAATTTCTACCAACTTGGTGCATGCATGTCAGTAAAAATGCACTTCTGATCTCATCTGGACTATTTTCCAGAGAATTATGGAGACTTCAGTGAAGAACAGGGTGAGCACTTTCACAAAGATATCAGTGTTATGGAGGAATGCTATCAAGGCCAATGGGATGTCAACTTTCTGGCCAACTACTGTTGGTGCCTGAAGAGGGATGTAGAGTCTGCTCAGCACAAACAGAAGTCCCAGGAGAGACCACTCATCCATGAGTAGCTTCCTTAATTCATTATACTCTTCTTGCTCTCTATTCAGAATATTTTGTAAGCCTTCTGAATAAATCTAATATTTTTTATATTGAGTTTCATTCACCTACAAATAGATTGGAATTTAGGATGTTTTTAATGTGCTAATATTTCATTAACTTGATCTGATTGAGTAAAATGAGCATGAATTTTGGGTTCAGTGCAAAAAACCTGGCCTAAAATCAGATATTATATGTTAGACCTTGAAAACAGCACAGGCCAGTGTTATTTTTCAACCTCTTATTTTCATGTTTTAACTCGGCCAGTTCTCTTTTTATGCACTTACCTCCTTATTTATTTCAGCATTTGCTTTAAGTCACTCATTTCCTTATTTATTTCATGATTCACTTTCTTTAGATCGTTAGTCTCTTGCTTCCAATATTCCTTCATAAATCTTGTCTCCCTCACTATATCTATAATTTTACCAAAAAGTATTTTCTCATATCCAGTAAATCCAGAAAAAGGTCCTTCGCCACTAAAAACAATTTTTTTTTTTTATCTAATAGAGATCTTGAACTCATGTTTACATATTTCGCTATTGTGCCAGAAGATGGCTCTGGGTATGTGTTTACGATTTGCTTTGATGCTTTGCCACCAGGGGAGTTCTCTGGCCTGTTTTCAAAATAAATAATGCCATTGAGGACCTCTGAGGGAGGGAATGCAGACATTCCTTTCTGTGTCAAAGGCATAATTCCACTCCCACCCGTTTCATCCCCATCCACTCCACTCCTATTCACCACCCCTACCTCCCTCTTTTCTTGGCGTCTCCTGGATGATGGGTCATCCCTGCATCTCACCTATTGCCCTGGGTCAGAAGCAATGCAGCAAAACACAGGTGGCAATACCAGGAAGTGAAGAGATAGGTAAGCATGTGGTGGAGTGGAAGGAGGTTCCTTCAAGGTTAATATAGATAAAGATGAAACTGGTGAGATGTGTCACTGTAAGTCCATATGGGCCTGGTGGTGAGAAGAGTGTACAGGAAAGGGAGGAATTTTAGTCAAAATAATAAAAGGAATTAATGGCAAAAGAGGGGTAATTGCACTGAGCCAAAATATGTTTGCTTAATTCAATCGTCAGTTTAAATAAAAATTTCCGTTTAAATATAATTCACTCTTCTTTGCAGTGAATTTTATTCAAGTCCTGTGGGTAATAGATTCAAAGTACCTCCTGCAGTGACTCTTGGAGCGCCAGTTGTGTCACTGTATGAAGACGACCAAAATTATTACCGAGCCTTGATAGTGTCAATTGAAGATCTCAAAACAGTTAAGGTAAGAAAGTAGTTAATGTTTAGTAAATTGGTGGTTTACTTCATAATGGTTGCTGGAACCAACTGAACATGAATCTGAGATTAGGTATGATAGAAAATTAGAGAATAGGAGATGGACCCAACAAGCACTGCTCCTTTCCTTTATACTATAATTATGTACAATTAGGTAAGTACACTGATGAAACACAGACAACAGTTCTAATTTTCTCCACAAAGAAATCTGTGAGAGGATCCAAGGACTGTTCCCAGCTATTGTGGAGCTGCAGGTTTTCCACTTTGTGAAACTCTAGGCAATGATTGATTCACAAACAAAACTTTGTCAGAAAAATTATTAAAATTCAGGAAGCATGTCCCAGAGTGTGAACAGTTTTGATCAAATGTGTATGTGTCTTGTGCAAGGGATACAAATATATAGTAGATACTTCATTAGACAAACATATATTTGCCCCCAAAAATTGGCCCATTGCTGAAACCATCCAAAGTACAAACAGTGGCGTGAGAGGTAAATGGACCAGGAATTGGAGATGGTTAAAGAAAATGGAAAAAAATGGGAGAAAAGCTAATTGTTGTTTGCTGACAAAACTGCACTTGTAGCAGGATCAGAGGAGGGATTAAGGAAGTTAGTGATGGAGTTTGGGAAGGTGTGCAAAAGAAGGAAGTTGAAGATGTGGGTCAAAGTAAGGTGATGAGATGTACAAGGGGAGAGGATAGCAGCAAATTGGAAGTTGAGTATTAAGGGGAAGAGAGAAGAGACTGGAGGAAGTGGATAGCTTTAGATACTTAGGTGCAAATGTGGCAGGAAAGGGAGTGGAGGTGGAGGTACAATGTAGATTGAGAGAAAAAAGTAAATGCCTTGGGGGATTAAAAAGTGTAATGTGGAATAGATATTTGGGAATGGATGCTAAGAAGAGATTTATGAATGGGTGATTGTGCCAACAACATTGTATGGGGCAGAAACATGGAAAATAAGAGAGGAAGAGTTTAAATGTGTTTAAGATGAAATTCCTGAGAAGTATGGTAAGGGTTACTAGGCTAGATAGAGTGAGAAACAAGGAGGAGAGTGGGGGTGGAAAAGGAGTCAAGAGATAGGGTGGATGAAAGAGTATTGGGATGGTTTGGACACATGGATAGAATGAGTGATGAAAGATTAGTAAAAGAAGTGTGGAAGGCAGAGGTGGATAACATAAAAACATAAGAATGAAGGAGACTGCACGAGACCATAAGGCCTATACTAGGCAGCTCCATATCCATCACCACCTGTCATCCCCATCCATAAAGTTGTCTAACTGTTTCTTAAAACAACTGATAGTTTCAGCACTCACTACATGGTTACTAAGTCTATTCCATTCATTGACCACCCTATTAGTAAACCAATTCTTACCTATTTCCTTCTTAAATCTAAATTTGTCCAGTTTAAATCCATTACTGAGAGTCCTGCCCTGTTGTTTTAATATGATGACCTTGTTTGCATCACCCTTGTTAAAGCCTTTGATCCACTTGAAAACCTCAGTTAGATCACCCTGCACTCTGTGTCTTTCCAGAGAGTGTAAATTAAGGTGCCTAAGCCTCTTCATAAGGCAAATTTCTGAATCCATGTATCATTTTGGTCATTCTTCTCTGTACTGATTCTAGTGAATTGATGTCCATTCTATAGGATGGAGACAAAAACTGTACCACATAGTCAAGGCTGGGAACTAGTGAATTGATGTCCATTCTATAGGATGGAGACCAAAACTGTACCACATAGTCAAGGCTAGGAACCATCGGTAGAGTTTGATAATTACCTCTGCACTTCTATTCATTACCATCCTAGCAATGAAGCCTAATGCTCTGTTAGCTTTATTCCTGGCACTAATGCACTGTTTCCTGGTTTTAAGGTCCGGACTCACTAGAACTCCCAAGTCTCTCTCACACTCAGTTTTCTCTAAAAGTGTATTATCTAAGCTATATCTGCTTTCTGGGTTGTGTAGCCCTATGTTTAACATGCTACACTTAGAGATATTGAAATTCATTTGCCATCATCTCCTGACCTAATTAGGCATCCTATTTTAGTGTCGTCCAGAAACTTACTAACATCACTATCCCATTGTCTAAGTCATTTATGTACATAACAAGGGACCCAAAACCAAGCCCTGGGGAATCCCACTAGTAACATTGCCCCATCCGGATTTTATTCCATTTATGGTGACCGCTGTTTTCTGTTACTGATCCAAGCTCTATTCCATTGTAACACTTTTCCTCCTATGCCATGGTCCTTAATTTTATTTAGTAGTCTGGTGTGGCACCTTGTCAAACGCTTTGCTAAAGTCAAGGTAAATAACATCGTAATTATCATTGTTATCTGACACCTTATATACTTTAGTGTAAATGGATAGAAGATTAATCACACTTGACTTACAATTGGAGAAACCATGCTGTGTGTCACGAATTAAATTATGTCTCTTGATGCATTCTCTTAGTCTATTTACTATTATTGGTTCAAGCATTTTACCTATAACCGATGTCAGACTGATTGGCCTGTAGTTGCATATAGATGATATATCTTCTTAAAAAACAGGAACAACGTTTGCCTGCCCCCAACCAGTAGGCACAAAACCAATGTCTACTGATTTATTAAATATTTCAGTTAACTGGTCGCAGATTTCAAATTATACACTCCTTAAGCACTCTCGGAAAAATTTCATCTGGACCCAGGGATTTTGTAGATTTAAGTCTTTCCCTATTTGTCCGGTAGGTGGCAGCGACGGCCGTACACGTGTACTCAAACCTGGCCCAGTCAAGCTGCCACCAGGGCTGCCGTTTCGTAGAATTTTGGACCAAAACGTAGTAAAATAGCGCATGTGGCAACTGCACAAGGACATGAGGAAATTTTTTCTACATATCAGCGGGCCATTAAAAACATTCAAAAACTCAAACTTTTGTTTAAAAATCATAGAATTAGTTATCAAATAATAAATGGTACATCAAAATATGACTTATTGGTAATTGTGTTACTTATATAATATTATACCCCAAAAGATAAGTTTTTACCGTGTAGAAAAAATTCTACGCTAAAGTTTCAGCTTTTAGCGATAATAATATAAAAAAATATTTTGTATATCTTACTGAATATGTTAGGGCATGGGGGCCTTGTATACATTCAAGAATAAAAAACTAGAACCAACATTTTGTCAAAGTTTGACAAGTATATCTTGCTATGAAAGTCTGCACACGCCCAAGAAAAATGTATGCCCCGGTATGGCAACACTTCCATTCTACACGGCAGTGTAGAAAACGCAGCAACCCTGGCCGCCATCAACTGTCCCGCGTGCATACCTTCCGATATTTACAGTGTATGTAATAAAAAATACAGTACAGTACACTGTATATACAGTACATTTACATGCCTGTATTACAGTTATTATTACAAAATTATTAGTATTATAGTATTATTATTATAGTATTGTTATTATTACAGTGTTAGAGTATTATTCTTATGTGTTTCTATGCCATATCATGCATTACCTATACATATACCACTGCGAAAATCTACTGGTGTTAGGGCGAAATTTTCGATGACCAGACTTTTGGCATGACCGGACCACCCTTCCCCCCAATTAGTCCGGGCTTTCGAGGTTCGACTGTATTATTATTCTTCCATATTGACTTCAGCGGGATAAATGTATTTTGTGCATTAATAATTAAATCAGATTGCTATACATTTCATCCAAATTGCTGACCTGGCTGTTGACCCCCAGCCCCCAAGTGACCTGACCCAAGGTATGTATATTACACTCCGTGACCTGACCCATGGTCATGTTCAGACCCCTTACCACGTCGATGATGTCATAACCATCTGTATGACATTTCATATTCAATTTCAAATAGGTTTTTATATTGTCAGAGTTGGCTCTTCTGAAGTCTGGTACTTGGACATTATTCGTACTTTTTAATTCTTCCCAAATAATATTAAATCTTATTTCTTGATAATCGCTAGAGCCTAGACTATCTCCCACTTTTACATTACTCATTAGGTGCTCATTCTTAGTTAAAAGTAATTCCAGAATATTTTCTCCCCTCGTAGGATCGGTAATCATTTGTTTTAGGAAATTATTGTGGACCACATCTTAAGAGTTTTTTTGCTTCTTGATCTACTAAAATTTCCCAGTCAATGTTTCTATAAAATCTCCCATGACCACGATTTGGTACTGGGATGCTCTGCAAATTTCATGAATCAGGGGATCAGTCTGCTCAATGCTGAGGTTAGGTCTATACAGGATGCCAATAATAACTTTTTTATTCTTGCCTATAATCTCTACCCAAATAGATTCTGTATTGTCCTCTTCCTTAATTGAATTGTTGCCAATACAGTTTATTGTATTTTTAACGAAAAGTGCTACTCCTCCCCCACTCCTTGTGAAAAAACTTTTATCCTTCTATTTTGATTTCTGGAAGGAAATGTTTATCAGCCATGTTGATCCAGGATTCAGTAATAGCAATAATATCAAAATTCTCTACATATGCTTTACCTCACAGCAATAATTTATCCTCCTCCCACCTGCTTTGGTGATTCTTTTCACAGTTCCTCTCTGAGCAGTTTCTATTGCCTAAACTATATTCCGATACTTCCCCCCTACTCCCACATAATCTACCCCAAAAAACCCTGTAGGATGCCTACTTCTCACTCAAGGAAATCAGCAAGGAGCTGAAATCCTCTGGGCGACAAGTGCACCCTGTCCTTTGTATATAGATTATTCTTACTATAAAAGCTATCCCAGTTGTCAATAAATACCCATCCATTGGCCTTACATTGTTTTGCCAGCCTGCATTTCATTGCAATAGCCCTGGAATGCCACATGCCTCCAACTCTATGCCTCGGAAAGATTCCACATACAAAAGGAACACCTCTCTTACTCCCAATCTTGTCTAGCGCATCCCGGAACCACACAAACAATTCCTCACTCCCTAACTTACCTGTGTCATTGCCCCCAGCACTCAAGCAAATGATGGGGTCCCTACCTTCCCCTACTAAACATTCTTCAATCCTATCTCTAACATCACCTATCCCCACACCAGGAAACACACCTGTGTCCTATGTTCCCTGTCTTTATCACAGAAAGCCCGATCTAAGTACCTCACTTGGCTGTCTCCTACAACCAAATTCTTACCTGTGGGCAGGGATCCAGCGTCTGCCCTTCCTTTCTTCTCTCAAATTTCCTTTGTTTCTTCTTCCTGTAGACCAGCAAGAGCTTGAAACAAGTTCTTGCAATTAAGCTGGCCTGGTGAGGACTTTTTCCCATCTTTCCATATCTTATTTTTCACCGTTATCCATCCAGGCTCCAAACTGTCTTCCATATTTTGGGCCTTCAACCGGAGAACTTGATTCTCCTCTTTAAGACACTTTACAACATCCTCCAAGGCTTCAGTTCCACTAAGTAGAGATTGAACCTCATCGGCGCTGAACACTCTAACACAACCACTCGCCATATCACTATTTGAAGTAGCTACCCAGTTGACCTGACCTGAGTGACGACTACTGTGAGTGAGCATGAGGGGACAACCAAGGATGAGATGGATGGATGGGGTAAAGGGTGTTGCAAAAGAAGGGGATGTCTGTTGAGAAAGGAATGGAAAAGACAGAAGATAGGGGTGAATAGAGAATTGTTGTGTATGGATGATGCTGTGATGCATGGAAGGGAGTGGGTGGGGAATTTGGGAGTATGTATAAATGATATTCTAATACAGCCCAAAGGGATTTCTCCCAATCTTCTCTTTTTCTGCATGAGGAGACAGAGAGGGAGGGTCATCAATTAAATGAAGCAGCCTTGCTGTGGATGTGCTGTTTCTTGCTGCAATGATTCTGACCTAGGGTAGTGTGCAAGATGCAGGGATGACCCATCATCCAGGAGGAACCAGGAAAAGACGGAGGGAGGGGTGATGAATTGGAGTGGAATATGTGGGGATGAAATGGGTGGGAGTGTATTTATATACCTTTGACTTTGGCTACCTCTTGTAAGGGGGGGGGAAAGTCCTTGGCATATGTATGTACTAACTTTTCTACCACTCCATCTATTGGTTCATCCCCTATCATTAAGATCTTCCAATACTACTACATTAACATTCCTCCCAAAACTCTCTAAGCACTCATTTAAATCTATCCAGAACACCTCCCTTTCCTCTAAACTCTTCTCCCTACCAGGTCCATATATGCTTACACAAATCCACATCTCCCATCTGAGTTTCATCTTCACATTAACCTTGAAGATAGTTCCCCCACTCCACCACTGACTCTCCTATCTCAACGCTTACTAGTAGAGCTACCCCATCCCTCCCTCGCCTGTTCCTCACTCCCATCACTCCCCACTGCACTCCTGAACTCAAAATTACCCCTCCTTTTCAGCTTAGTTTCAATCAGCACTAACACATCTATCTTCCATCACACAGAAGACTTCAGACATATTACCTGACATTGTCCCTACCCTAGCTATAACCAGACAGTAGTACAGTATTTCATCCATTAGTGACTTAAGGGTCTGTCCCATGGCTGTTGCCATTTACCTGGAAGCTGTCTTATACAAAAGACTGGGGTCAACAGATTGAATTATTGTGGAACAACTTGCAGTCTTCATCTTTGAGTCATTTCATGATCTTAGCATCTTCTGCAAATATGTTAGTATAGCTTGATATGCCTTCCATTTTGCCATTCACGTCAATCAAGAAGAGGACAAATGTAAGGATGTAAATGTTAATATTGTTTTCATCAAATTTCATGAGATTATGCATATTGTATTTTGTTGCAGTTGTTTTATGTGGACTTTGGAACAGTTTGCCAAGCAGATGTTGCTTGTTTATGGTTGCTTCATGAAAAATTCTTCAGTCTTCCAGCCCAGGCAGTTAAGGTCAGTTTATATGTGACATGTTATGAAAAAAAATATTTTGAGTAGCAGACGTACAAACTTCTTACAGATCTGTGATGTAAGAGGCACACAAACACATGCTGCAGCCTTCAGAAGCACATCCCACCCACTACACTACATGGCAGAACACCTACACATGCCAGGAAACATCAAAACAATACCCAAATACCTACATCATAAACACACTGTATTTACCTAGTTGTATTATACGGAAAGGGAGCTGTGCTCGTGGTGACCTGTCTTTGTATCTTTCAGCATAAAGTTTTTTCTTAAAATCTTGAATAGATCTCTCCTCTTTCTCTTCTTTGTTCCAGAGTTGGTAATTCCAATTTGGACAATCTTTGTTCGTATGTTAACTTGGAAAGAGTTGGTGCCAACTTTGTCGTTGCTCTTTGTATTCTTTCTAATTTCTTTATATTCTTTTTAGTACTGGGTGTCCATAGTGTTGCTGTGTACCCCAGTTTTGGCCTTATTAGTATAACTAATATTTTTTTAATAATTTCTTCATCCAAGTAGTCAAATGCCACTTTCATTGACCTTAATAGATTGAAGGTTTCTCCAACTGTTTTACTGATATGTTTGTCCAGTGTCATGACTTTGCTGATTATTACTCCAAGGTCTTTTTCCGAGTTCACTTTTTTTGGCTTCTTCACCAATTTCATAATTTCTTGATATTCTGTTTTTACTTTTTCCAAACTCCATTATACTACATTTCTTGATATTGAAGTTCACTTCACACTTTTGAGTCCATTTCCAGATTTTGTCCATGCGTAACTACGGTATAATGATTCACAATCCTCTGTTCTAACTTAAGTATTTTTGTGTCATCTGTAAAGAAATTCATATAACACACTACTCCTTCATCCATGTCATTTATATATATGGCAAACATGATTGGAGCCAGTACCGAACCTTGCAGGACACCACTTATCATTTCTTCCCAATTCGAGTATTTATCTCGAATTACTGCCCTCATTTTACTTCCAGTCAGGAAGTCTTCCATTCAATCCAATAATTTTCATCTGATGCCACCTATTGATTTTATTTTTCTTGTTAGTTTCTTGTGTGGTACATACATATACCAAAGGCTTTTTCCCCCTTACATGGGGGGTAGCCAAAAAGAAAAAAGCATAGAAACCACTCCCACCCATTCCATTCCCTACATATTCCACTCCCCTCCACCCTCCTCCCTCCCTCTTATCTTGGCACCTCCTGGATGATGGGCCATCCCTGCATCCTGCCCACTGCCCTGGGTCAGAGGCATTGTCGTAAGACACAGCACATCCACAGCAAGGCCACTTCATAAATTTGGCAACCCCTCCTCTCCGTCCCCTCATGCAGAAAAGGAGAAGACAGGGAGAAATCCCTTCGGGCTGCATCAAATATATTCTCATACCTGCTTCCTCACCCCCCAACCCCCACCCACTCCCCCACGTGCATCACTGCATCATCCATACACAACCCTTCTCCATTCACCCCTATCTTTTGTTCTCTCCCGTCCTTCCTCAACAGACATTCCTCTCTTTTGTAATGATTTTCTGACATCAAGGTTTTTTATTTGGTCACTGATTTCCTTCTGTGTTACAGTTATTTCCCAAATAGGGGGGGATTTCTCTCTCTCTATTCCCTCACAGTTAGGTGAGTTCTCAGTTGTGAATAGGGATTTGAAATTATTTCTCATAATTTCTGCCATTTCTAGTTCTTCTGTATGTTCATAATTTCCCTGCCACAGCTTTTCTATTTCTTGTTTATTTTTTAGTTTACAATTTACATACCTGTAAAATAGTTTAGGTAGTTTCCTGCATTTTGCTATTATTTCTTTTTTCTTTTCTCTTTTCATCTCTCCGTATTTTTATGTGATCGTTTCTTAGTTTGATGTATGTTTGCCATTTGCTCTTTTTTTCCAAGCTTTGTCTCTTTTATCCTTAACTTCACTACATTTTTTGTTTTACCAGATTTTTATGTATACTCTTTCTTGCTTTTGTTGTACACATTTGTTCACTCCCTCATTAAAAATTTCTTTTAGTATCTTCCATTTCTCTTCCATCCTTGTTTCTTCATTTAGGAATTTTTTCTAGTTTGCATTACGAAAGAATTTTTTAAGTTTCTCAAAATTTGTTTTGTTTTACATTAATCTTCCTATTCCATGTTTCCCATCTCTTCTTAGGTCCATTTGCTCTTTTAGTTCAAATTCTGTCAGTACATGGTCACTCTCTCCTATTGGAGCTTTGTAATCAATTTTGTCCACAATTTCAGGTTCTGTCATAAGTATTAAATTCAGTCTTGATGGTTCCTCATTGTTTCTGTATTTGGTATTTTCCTTTATCCTCCGAGTCATTGTGTATTCAATGGTCATATCAAGTAGTATGTTGCCCCAGAGGTCTTCTTCACCCTTCACTGTCATTTCCTCCCAACATATTTCTTTTGGATTAAAATCACCCATAATTACTATATTAACTCTTTCAGTATATTAGTTCATATTTTGTATATTCCAACAGTTTGGAACAATCGTTCTCTGTCCAGGACTGTGTTTTGGGGGGCACATACACCACTACAAATTTTCTACTTTTCATGTAATTGCTTTCAGCTTGTATCATAATTGATTCTACATTGTTTTTTCCTTATGTTATCTTTGCCACATTTAAGTCTTTCATAGTCAAAAGTAATACTCCCCCACCTTGTTTTTCCTTTCTATTCTTCATCCAATGGTTATATAGACCTTGTCCCACAGTATTTGGTGGTAGAGTACTTTTTTATTTAGTTTCTACTATTCCCATTATGTCTGGTTTTTCTAATGCCAGATAGTCATTTAATTCATTCAGTCCTGAAATCATTACATCTATGTTAGTATAGGCCAGTGGTTCTCAAAGTTGGTTCCGCGGAACCCCAGGGTTCCGTGAAGACCTTTCAAGGATTCCATGGCAAAAAAATTATAATTATTCATTTATTTGAACAGGAATGAATAAAATAAAATATGAAAGTGATGAAATCTTTTGCATTTTAGGAGAAAGACAGAGGGTGACTGTATGTGTGTACGACTATATACTGTGCGTGGTGACGGTTAGTCTTAAATCTTTTTAAGTCTGTCAAAAATGTTTGTTAAAATAGGTCAGAATTGTGATGCTAAGTACTGTATTAAACTTTGCACTTTTATTTAGTTGTGTGTGTGTGTGTGTGCATGTGTGTATTTACCTAGTTGTATTTTACGGGACGAGCTATGCTCGTAGTGACCCATTCTCATATCTCTCCGCATTCAGCTTATTCTTAAAATTGTGTATAGTTTTGGCACTCACTGTTTCTCCGTTTAGTTTGTTCCAGACATCAATCACTATGTGGGAAGCTATTCTTTTTCAGGTCTCTTCTGTAACTGCCCTTCTTTAGCTTCTTTTCATGTCCTTTTGTTTCTCTTCTGTCCCATTTTAATAAGTTGTCTCTATCAAGAATTTCTATCCCCTGTGTTCCAGTGTTGATAGATGTAATTTCTCCAATCTTTGTTCGTATGTGTGTTTGTGTGTTCATTTACCTAGTTGCATTTTATGGGACGAGAGCTATGCTTGTAGTGACCCATTTTTGTATCTCTCTGCATCCAGCTTATTCTTAAAATCGTGTATAGTTTTGGCACTCATTGTTTCTCCATTTAGTTTGTTCCAGACATTGATCACTCTTTTGGAAGCTATTCTTCTTCAAGTCTCTTCTGTAACTGTCCTTCTTTAGCTTCTTTTCATGTCCTCTTGTTTCTCTTCTGTCCCATTTTAATAAGTCGTCTCTATTGAGAATTTCCATCCTTTTCATAATTCTGTAAATGGTCAGTAAATTACATCTTTCCTATGATCCAGTGTTGATAGATGTAATTTCTCCAATCTTTGTTCGTATGTCAGATTTGATAGTATAGGTGCCATTTTTGTCGCTGCTCTTTGGATTCTTTCTAATTTTCTTATGTTCTTTTTTGTGCTAGGTACCCATAGTGTTGCAGCATATTCTAGTTTAGGTCTTATTAGTGTAACCACTATTTTCTTTACCATTTCTGCATCCATGTAGTCAAAAGCCACTTTCATTGATCTTAATAAGTTAAAAGTCTCTACAAATAATTTATTGACATGTTTATCAGGTGCCAAGTCACTTGAGATGATCACTCCCAGGTCCCTTTCTGAATTGACTTTTTTGACTTCCTTGTTTCCAATTTTATATTGACCCGATATTCTATTTTTGCTTTTTCCAAATTCCATTATGCTACATTTCTTAATGTTGAAGTTCATTTCACATCTCTGACTCCATTCCCATATTTTGTCCAGGTCATCTTGCAGCGATCTGCAATCTTCTGTGCTTACTCTTAGTAATTTGACATCGTCAGTAAAGAAGTTCATGTAACAATTCACTCCCTCATCCATATCATTTATATATGTGGCAAACATTAAAGGAGCCAATACAGAGCCTTGTGGGATGCCACTCTTCACATCTTCCCAGTTAAAATTTTTGTCTAAGTACCATTCTCATTACCAACCATCCAGGTGGAGCTAAGTTATCCAATGGTCAGATAACCCACCTCGCTTCTGCCGATAATGTGGATGTGGTGGCCAAGACTGAGGAAATTAACAAGATCTTTACAGTATTCCAGAGAACAGCAGAACAGGTAGGCCTTAAATGCAATGAGCAGAAAACGGAAATTATGAAACTAAATAGAAATGGGATTTATACACCAGGGAAGAGCAAGTTGGATCACTAAGGGTGAAGAAAGTGGATAAGTTCAAGTACCTGGGATCCATTGTCAGTGAGAGAAATGAATTGGACATGGAAATAAACGAATGAATAGCTGTAGGAAACAGATGTTACCATGCCCTGGCATCTGTAATAAAGAGTCGGACCATCAACAGAAGAACTAAGATAAGAGCATATAATATTTTAATAAAACCAACAGTCCTGTACGGATGTGAGACATGGACACTGACAAAAGAAAGGGAGAAGAGACTGGAATTTTTTTAAACAATATCCTGAGAAGAATCCTCGGCCCAGTATATGATGAAGAAGAAGGGAAATGGAGACGAAGACATAACAGGGAAATTAGAGATCAGACTCGGCAACCGTACATTCAGGATGAAATACTGGGAAGAAGAGCAAGGTGGGCTGGACACTGCATACGAATGGAGGCAGACAGACTACCAAAGAAGGTGATGGAAAGAAGAGTGGAGGGCAGACAACCAGTAGGGAGACCCAGGTACAGATGGATGGATGGAGTAAAGGACTTGGAGAGGGTGGCACCAAGAGAGGACTGGAAGGAATTGGCAGAGGATAGAACCATCTGGAGAGGCATAGTGAAAGTGGTGAAGGGCTGTCCGGCCTGACAACCAACAGAGAAGAGAGAAGAAACCATTCTCATTTTTCTCCCATTTAAGAAATCCTTCATCCATTCCAGTAGCTTACCTTGTATTCCTCCTATTATTTCAATTTTTCTTATTAATCTTTTATGTGGTACTTTATCAAATGCCTTCTGCAAGTCCAAGAAGGCACAATCTGCCCAGCCATCTCTTTCTTCTATTACCACAATTAATCTCGAGTAAAAGCATATTAAGTTTGTGGTACACGATCTTCCAGTTCTAAAGCCAAATTATTTAGGGTTTACTATTTTTTCTTCCAAGTGTTTGGTCCATTTGTTTCTGATAACTTTTTTGTATATTTTTGCTACTGTGCATGTCATGGGTACCGGTCTGAAGTTTGTAGGATCTTCTTTGTTTCCTCCTTTATATATTGGTACTATGTTTGAATCTTTCCAATCTTTAGGTGCCTTTTCTTCTTTGAGTGAAAAGTCTATTATCTTGTATAATTTGTCTGTCAGTTCATCTGTACACTCTTCCCTTCCATCTGGTCTATGCAATTTCCTAACATTAGGTTTTTTATTTGGTCTCTTATTTCTTTCTGTGTTACCTTTATTTCTTTCATTTTAGGGGGTCTTTTGTTGTCCATCTTCCCAAATTTGTGAGCTCTCAATTGTAAAAACAGACCTGAAATGTCTGATCATAACTTCTGCCATTTCTGTGTCATCTATATATTCTTTATCTCCTTCATGCAGTTTTACTATTTCGTGTTTATCCTTTAAACCCTTCCATACGGTGACGCCTACATAGGCGTCATGAGGAGCAAGTGGGTACCCGAGGCTGCCATATCAGCGTCTTGATTATATTGTAGTTGTACCTGTGTGACCCTCATACTCTGTAAACTGGCTTCATCATATTTTCTATGGTTATCAAAATTCACGGGTGAAAGAGAGAACGATCGATACAGTGATGACTTTATTTTTTATAATGCGAGTATTATGACACAACATCGTACATCTGGCAGCTAATGCTGCCCACAAGATTTTGGCCCGGCATTAAGTGGCTAATTTGTCATTTAGGGTGATCCTTACATGTGTCTATAATATCTTTTTCATAATTTCTTTTTTCTTTCCTGCATATATTCACACATTCATTCCTAAATTTTATATATGTTTGCTATTTGGATTTTTTTTTTTTTACCTAGTTGTATTTTGCGAGAAGGAGAGCTATGCTCATGTTGTCCCGCCTTTGTATCTCGCAGTTTCTAGTTTGCTTTTAAACTCGTGAATGGTTTTTGCACATACCATTTCATTGTCCAGTTTGTTCCAAGTGTCCACCACTTTTTGTGGAAAACTTTTTTTCTTCAGTTCTCTTCTGTAGCTATGTTTTTTTTAATTTTCTTTCCATGTCCTCTTGTGTTTCTCTTGTCCCAGTTTAACAAGTCCTCTCTATCGAGTATCTCTGTGCCTTTCATGATTCTATAGATGGTCTGTAGGTCACCTCTCTTCTTTGCTCCAGCGTTGGTAACTCCAGTTTAGCCAATCTCTCCTCGTATGATAGGTTTGCAAATGCAGGTGCCATTTTTGTTGCTGCTCTCTGGATTCTTTCTATTTTCTTTATATTCTTTTTGGTACTGGGTGACCACAATGTCGCCGCATATTCTAGTCTAGGTCCTTATCAATGTAACCAATATTTTTTTATCATGTCTTCGTCCAAGTATGCAAATACCACTTTTATTGTTGTATGCCTCCCCAACAATTTTGTTAATCTGTTTATCATAGGACAAGTCGTTTGTATGTGTGTGTATTTATCTAGTTGTATTTTATGGGAAGGGGAGCTATGCTCATGGTGTCCTGTCTTCTTATCTCGTTTTATCTAGACTGTTTTTAAATTCTTGTATCCTTTTTGCACACACCACATTTTCATCTAACTTATTCCAAATGTCTATTACCCTGTGGGGAAAGCTGTTCTTTTTCAGGTCTCTTCTATAACTGTCTTGATTTTCTTTCCGTGTCCTCTTGTATCTCTACTATCCCATTTTATTAGATCCTCTCTATCAATAGTTTCTATGCCTTTCATGATTCTATAGTTATCAAGTCTCCTCTCTCTCTTCTTTGCTCTAATGTTTGTAGCTCAAGTTTTGCTAGTCTCTCCTCATATGATAGTTCTGAGAGGGTGCCAATTTCATAATTGCTCTTTGTATTCTTTCAAGTTTTGTTATACATTATTTTGTACTTGGTGACCACATCATTGCTGCATACTCCAATCTTGGTCTTATCAAAGTGACTAGTATTTTCTTCACCATTTCTTCATCCAGGTATGTAAATGCCACTTTGGTTGTTATTATTAGATTATAAGTTTCTAAAAAAAAAAAAAAATTATGTTTTCTCAGGGGACTCCCAGGTCCTTCTCATTTTCTACTTTTTTAATTTCTTCCTCTCCCAATTTATATAATCCCACTATTCTTTTTTTGCTTCTTCCAAATTCCATTATACTACACTTCTTAATATTGAATTCCATCTCCCACTTCATACTCCACTCCATACTTTATTGAGATCACTCCGCAGCGACTCACAATCTTCTACAGTGATCACTTTTTACAACAATTTTGCATCGTCTTCAAAGAAGCTCATATAACTTTCAATTCCTTTATCCATATCATTAATATATATAGCAAACATTATTGGGGCCAGAACTGTTCCTTGTGGAACTCCACTAATCAATTCACCCCAATTAGAATGTTTGTCTCTTATCACCACTCTCATTTTTCTTTCGTGCAAGAAGTCTTCCACCCACTTCAGCAGTTTGCCCTGTATTCCTCATGCAGATTCTAATTTCTTTAGCAATTTCTTATGTGGTACCTTATCAAAAGCTTTTTTCAGGTCTAGAAATGCACAATCAGCCCATCCATCTCTTTCTTGTATTACATCTATTAGCCATGGATAGAAACACATTAAGTTTATGACGCATGATCGTCCTTGTCTAAATCCAAATTGCTTTGGATTCAGTACTTTTTTTTTTTTTTCCCTCCCAAATGCCTTACCCATCTAATTTTGATAATTCTTTCACAAACTTTAGCTATCGTACTTGTAAGAGACTGGTCTACAGTAAGTAGGGTCTTCCTTGTTTCCCCCTTTATATATTGGTACTATATTTGCTTTTTTCCAATATTCTGGAACTTTTCCTTCTTTCAATGAACTGCTTATTAGACTATGTATTTTGTCTGTTAGTTCATTCCTGCATTCTCTCAAAATCCAGTTAGCCATTTCATCTGGTCTATGCGATTTTCTGACATCGAGATTACTCAAGTGATTCATTATTTCTTTCCTTGTTCTATCTTTTTCATAGGGGGGACTTCCTCCTCCCACTCGACATCTGTATGTTCTCCCTCGTAAACACCGATTTAAAATGCTTGTTCATAATTTCTGCCATTTTTATTTCCTCTGTGTATTCAACTCCTTTGTCATAGTTTCTCTAATTCTTGTTTGCTTTTCAGTTTGTTGTTTACAAATCTGTAAAATAGTTTTGGTCTTTACATTTTTCTATGACATCTTTTTCATATTTTCTCTTTTCTTCTCTGCACACTTGTACATATTCATTATACTACACTTCCTTTTTTCAGGTCTTTTGTCATTCTTCCATTTTATCCAAGCTTTATCCCTTTTGTCTTTTAACTCCCTACATCTTTTGTTGTACCAGCACTTTATATAGCCTTTTTCTTGGTTTTGTCGTGGAACATATTTTTCCACTCCTTTATAAATTTTTGTCAAAATATTCCATTTCTCTTCTACTGTTTCCTCCTTGTGTATCCTTTCCCAGTCTGCTTTTTTATAAAATTATCTTATTTTATAAAAAAAAAAATTCCATACATCAGTCTTCCCTTTCTATATTGTTTTTTTTTTTCCATGTATTTTTCCTCATTTAGTTCCAGTTCAACCAATATGTGGCCACATTTACTTATTGGTGTCTCGTATTCAATCTTGTCCACTATTTCGGGTTCTGATGTGATTATTAGGTCAAGTCTTGATGGTTCTTCCTCATTTCTATACCTATTATTCTCTTGTATCCATTGCATCATTGTATGCTCTATAATCATATCAAGTAGTACATTTCCCCATAGGTTGTCTCCACCCTTCACTGTCATCTCTTCCCAGCAGATTTCTTTACAATTAAAGTCACCCATTATAAATATTCTTCCATCTTCCATTATCTTTTTTAGTGTTATCTTTGTGTCTTCTAACATATTTTTGTTTTCTCTCTCTTTCCATGAAGCCGTTTTAGGAAGCACCTAATTTACCACAAACTTCCTGCTCTTCCCATCCCTGTCCTCCACTTCCATCATAATCATCTATATTCTTTCTGTATGTGACATTCCTCACATTAATATCCTTCTTAGTCAGGA
Source organism: Oratosquilla oratoria (assembly GCF_046742065.1). NCBI lineage: Eukaryota > Metazoa > Arthropoda > Malacostraca > Stomatopoda > Squillidae > Oratosquilla > Oratosquilla oratoria. The sequence continues at coordinate 46,035,177 of NC_134791.1, read as the reverse complement.
ACATAACTCCACCCCCTTGTTTTACCTCTCTGTTTCTAATCCAATAATTATATGCACCATGCCCTACACTGTTGGATGGTAGTGGACCTTTCAATTTTGTCTCTACAATTCCCATTATGTCCGGTTCTTTTTCCTTTAGGTAATCATTCGGTTCATTCAAGCCTGTTATTAGGCCATCTATATTTGTGTAAGACACTTTTAATTTTCTGCTACTTCCCTCATGTTTTCTGTTTCTCTTCCGTTTTTCTCTACTATGAACCATTTCCTCACTTTCATATCCACTGCTCTCCAATAGAATTTCTCTTTGACTCTGTTCTGTTTTTTTTTTTTTTTTTTCTTTAGCTTCTAGTCTTCTCATCCTCTCCCCTTTATTCATCTCTCGTTTTGCTAGTTTCCCTGTTTTTGCTAAGATATTCTCTGCTGTAATTTGTGACCTGAATTTAACCTTAATTGATCTGGTCTTATCTGTATTGTATTTCTGTAGTCTATATTTTTCTTCAATTTCTTTCCCTGTTTCTGGTTCATCTTCTTGAACTACTAATATCTTATTTACTTTTTCCTTCTCCTTTACTCTTGTAGTCCTATTTAGATTATGCTTCTCTTCCATCCCTAATATAATTATACATTTCTTTTTATCCACAAAGTCTCTCACTATATTCTCCTTCTCCCTCATCACTTTAATAACTGTTTCCTTAGTTTTTTTTCTTTCATCTGTTGTTTCACTATATCTCTAAATTCAGTTTTATTGTTCTCATACTTTTTTCCAACCTCTTACCTCTTTTTTCTATGGACTCTTTATTCTCTTTATTATTCCTCTTTAATTCCTCATTCTCATCCTTTACTTCTCTTAACTGTCTTTTTAATTCTTCTATTTCTTTATTTAGGTTTTGATTCTCCTTCTTTAGTTCTTCCAGTTTATCAACTCTTTGTGTAACTAGTGTTAATTGGTTAAACCTAACCTCCCATGCTTCATTCATTTTTTTTAATTCTCAAGATTTACTAGTCGGGGGAGGTTGTCATCTCCTCCCTCATTAAATCCATAAAAGTAGTTATCTTCTCTTTCCATTGAGCTGCTATTATCTATATTTCTGCTTTTGATACCTCTGCTCCCTTGTTCTACTTTGTGTGTTCTGCACACCTTTTGTTGACACCCCTTCTGACGGCTGAGGCCCATTGGTCCCCTTCCTCATTTCCTTCCATTTTTCTCAATAATGTCTCCCCTTCCCCTTTCTCTTCACCTGCCCACTGCACCACAAGCTCTCCCCTTCCCTACTAATACAACACAGGTACTCCCTTGTCGCTGTAATCCATGAAAATTGTGTTTCTTTCCAGAGTTCCAATCTTGTGTATTTACCTAGTTGTATTATACGGGAAGGGAGCTATGAGTGTGGTGACCTGTCTTTGTATCTCTCAGCATCAAGTTTTTTTCTTAAATTACCTTGTTGCCTGGTGCCCTGATTCACCAGGCTTGCATTACAGTCAGATCATAACTGTTCTCGAACTATACCTGACAACCAAAACAAAGGTGGAAACCAGTTTTGAACAACAAACATTGTTATACTAAGCTAAACCGCTGAAGGGCAAAAGGGGAGGTCAGAACAGTTATGAGTGAACATAGATTTGGATAGTATTACTCATGGAGTCAGGTACCCCTCACAAGGTTAGTAGTACATATAATCAAGGCTGTTCTCAGTCCATAGCTGAGACATATAGTAGTCCTTGGCTTTTTTCTTGAAAGTAACCTTGCTATTTGACTGCTTAATGGACACAGGTAGTGAGTTCCATAGTTGAACACCTGTGAAGTGAAAGCTGTTTTCGGTGAAGGAACCTGCATGAGTCATAATAATAAAAAAAAAAAACCTTGACTGTTCTGGGTTTGGTTCTCAGCAGATAATGTAAAATTACAGCTCACATATGGAGGAACAGAATTATGAATGACATTGTAAACATGATTTAGTTTTAGCTGCTGGACACGATATTTTACAGGTAACATTCCCACTTTGCTAAATTCTTCTATACCAATATGACTACGTTGAGCATGAATCTGATGTTCTTATTTTGTGCAACCTGCAGCCAAGACTTTATTTTTTTCTGCTCAGACTACTGTACCAAGAGCTACAAACATAATCAAAGTGATGCTGTGTCAAGGGTGAGACCAGAAGCTTCTTTGATTCCATATAAAAAAAATTCTGGCTTTTCTGTACAAAAAATTGACTTTATGTGAATACTTGGGTACAATCTTATCCATTAAGGCATTCCCTGAGAGGGACTGATCTAAGGGTATTCCAAGATATGTTACCTCTTGTTTCAATTCCAAGACATCACCACATCTCACCAGTATACTGCAGTGTTTCCTGAGGTTGGATTTTGATGCAAAGACAATACTTTCCATTTTACCAAGGTGTAAAGGCAGCCTGTTATCTATGAGCCAGTCCTGGACTGATGACAGTTCAACACTCAGGGCCTCCTCTACTTCAATTGGGTCCCTACCTGAGACAATTAGTGTGGAGTCGTCTGCATAGAGCAGTAACTTACAGTTCACCACACCTGGCATGTCATTAATATAGACCAGAAACAGAAGCAGTCCTAGAATTGAACCGTGTGGTACACCACAAGTTATCTCTCTGTCACCTGAGCAGGCTCCATTTACCTGTACATGTTGTTTGTGACCTGTGAGGCAGGACTTGAACCAGCCAATATTCGCCACTCCTAATGCCTGAAGTTTTTTTTAATAAACTATCATGGTCCACTGTGTTAAATGCTTTTTGTAGATCCAACAAAACTAAACCCATGTAGTTACCTCTGTCGCATTCTTTATCAGATTGCAAAGGTATATTAAGCTGGTGTCTGTTAAGAAATTCAATCGAAAACCAGATTGCATGGCGTATAGTAGATTACATTCCCTGAGATAGGTATCTAACTGATTGTATACGATACATTCCAATGGGGGGACGGAGAGGGGGGGTCGCCAATTTAATGAAGCGGCCTTGCTGTGGATGTGCTGTGTCTTGCGACACTGCTTCTGACCCAGGGCAGTGGACAAGGTACAGGGATGACCCGTTATCCAGGAGGTGCTCAGATAAGAGGGAGGGTGGAGGGGTGTGGAGTGTATTCAGGGATGGAATGGGTGGAAATAATTTTATGCCTTTCCCTTTTTGGCTACCTCCCTTGTAAGGGGGAGAAAGCCTTGGTATATGTATGTATGTACATATACCAAGGCTTTGGAAATAATACCTAGAATTGAAACAGGGATCAGTTTCCTGCCTCGGTTTTTGTGTTTTTCTTATAAAGAGGTGTTACTCAAGCCCGCTTCATGTTGCTTGGGATAAATCCTGAACTAATAGACAAATTTATTATGTGAGTTATTGGAGGAGTTATAATTGTGGCCCTATCCTTAACCCAGGGCAGTGGACAAGGTACAGGGATGACCCGTTATCCAGGAGGTGCTCAGATAAGAGGGAGGGTGGAGGGGTGTGGAGTGTATTCAGGGATGGAATGGGTGGAAATAATTTTATGCCTTTCCCTTTTTGGCTACCTCCCTTGTAAGGGGGAGAAACCCTTGGTATATGTATGTATGTACATATACCAAGGCTTTGGAAATAATACCTAGAATTGAAACAGGGATCAGTTTCCTGCCTCGGTTTTTGTGTTTTTCTTATAAAGAGGTGTTACTCAAGCCCGCTTCATGTTGCTTGGGATAAATCCTGAACTAATAGACAAATTTATTATGTGAGTTATTGGAGGAGTTATAATTGTGGCCCTATCCTTAACAAACCTTACAGGAATATTGTTCAGCCCTGTAGCCTTATTGGCACTTATGTTAGCCAGTAATTTAAACACTTCTTGAGTGGTCTTATGTAGTTGGAAACACTTTGTGGACTTTCTTTATAGTACTCCTGAACATACCCCAGCCCAAACTTCCCAGAACCCATTGGGAGGGATTTTACTAGTTTAGTGGCTATGGTTGTGAAAAAGGAGTTGAAGTGGTTAGCAATGGTGTTCTTATCAGAGTTAAGCTCGCCATTTATCATGAGTCCTATCCTGTCTGCTTTGTTACTAGACTTAGTGTGAACTTCTAGGGTCTTCAAAGTTTGCCAAAGCTTCTTTGGATCATGTTTGTTCTGGTTCATCATGTTAGCACAATAATCAGCTTTAGCTTTTTCCTTCCAATATTTCACCTGATTCCTATAGTACAGAAAGCCATTATAGTCCTCCTGTTTTCTACTTATCCTAAATTTTACAATAAATCTGTCTCTATCTCTAATCAAACCCAGTACAGGAGTCCCCCAAATAACGCGGGGGTTAGGTTCCTGAAATTACCGTGTATGACAAATCCACGTATGCTGACATTCCATATTAAATACCAAGAACCGTATGTATGTGTACGTGTATTCACTTGGTCTTTGGATCACGTGTTGGACTCGTGATCGACAGCTATTTCCCTCCTGGAAGAGAGCTCAGAGCTCGTAGGTCCGATCTATGGGTAATGCTATGACCTTGCACACACACACACCCCCAACCCCGCCCACGAGAGTCAGAGTAACGACTCGAAGCGCAGCGGTACCGAAATAATTTCGGCCCTGGGCAGGATTCAAACCAAGAACTACGGGCCGCTATGGTGGCAGTTCAGTGCTCTACCAACTGCGCCACCGAATTGTGTGTGTGTGTGTGTGCGTGCGCGTGTGTATGTAGTGTATGTATGTGTTTGTGCGTATATACGTGTGTGTATGTGGTGTATATGCATGTGTGTATGTGGCGTATATACATATGTGTGTATGTGGCGTATACACGTGTGTGTGTGTGTGTATGTGGCATATGTATATGTGTGTGTGTGTGCGTGCGTGTATGTGTCTGTGTTCACATGTACAAGTAAGCATGTATGTGCGTGTGTCTGTGTTCGTATTTGTGTGTACATGCACGCGCATTCACAACATACACTGGTTGTCTAACACGTGTCTATGTGTGCATGTCTACACGTGTGTAAGCGTGTATATGTTTGTTTTTGATCTCCCAAACCACCACCGCCAGTAACAACAAGAACCTCATAAGAGAAATTAAGACACGACAAGCGCAGTCATTATCAGACTTATTAGTCGTGTTCCAAACAAAAGAAACATTACACTTCAACAGGTTAGGGCGGTAAAATTTCACGATAGCACGACGCAGGTGGTGGAAGCGACAAGCTAAACCTTGTTGGCTACCCCCCTACCACCCCCTACTCCCCCTCTCTTCCCCTCCCTCCCTCCTGCATCAGTACCCGGTTGACACGTGACCACTGGCAGCCACCCACGGCTATCCCCTCACCCCACACCCTTGTTTGAGCAGTTCCCAGTGTACATAATGACCGCGTTATATGAGGATTGACTGTATATGGTAAAATAGAAAGCAGTCACCACAAATGTTTGCGATGTTGCCACGTGTGTGCATATGCGTGCCCGACTCGACGCGAATTTTAAAACGGTTCTCTACATTTGAGATGGTTTTGAAATAAAATCCGTGTTATTCGAATCCGCATTATTTGAGGGACTCCTGTACTTCATTTGTCATCCATGGTTCCGTCCTCTGTTTTATTCATATCTCTTTGAGAGGTGCTACTCTGTCAATAATAGTAAGAAATGTGTACTTAAAATTAGACCAGGCCTCATAAACATCAGTACAATTTAGTACTGGCAACCAGTCTGTCCTAACCAGTTCATCTACAAAATGTTCCTGTGAGTAATGCTTCATGGAAATCATCTTCCTAGCTTTCCTTGTACAATATATGAGCTTGTGGTCACTAAGACCATAATCATAAGCACCAGCATGCAATATCTTATTACAATCAGAAACCAGGATAAGATCTGTGATGAACCAGGATGTGCCTGTTATTCAAGTAGGCTTGTCAGTAAGTTCTGTCGGGCCATGAGATTTTAGCAAGTCCTGACGCATAATGCAATGTTCCTTGTTATGATGGTGCTCAAGTTTTGGTCTCAATATCCTACGTGTTACGAACATTGTAGTAGTATTAGCAAGGTGCTCAAGTTTTGTTCTCAATATACTTCGTGTAATGAACATTTTAGTAGTATAAGCAAATCTACAATAATGTGTCATACCCTAAGCTCTATTTTTGAGTTGTTACATCAAAGTCTAGATTAGAGTTTGAGTAGTTCCTGCAATCCAGAGTCTCGGAGAAATGTTGCCTCTTATAGATACGTTCACTACGCCAGGATAAAGAAAGAAGATATACAAAATCACTTAAGTATTTACTAACACAAAAATAATGAGAGTATCTCTTACTTACAAAGTACCGTAATGTGCAGAGGGCGGATGCGGAGAGCAGGGCTATGGGTGTCTGCACCCCCTTTGTATACACCAGCCGCACAACACTGGTGCCACTGCACAAGTACCAACGTATCTCAATATATATATTCTTATCCCTATCTACCCAACTCCACACATTCATTATTTCCTTTATTTATGTGTGAAGAGGGTTCACAATAATTCCCTAGCTTATACCTTAGTCTACAAGTCAATGAGGTAGAAAAAGAGGGGAGGCGCTAATTCGCCTTCTTCTTGATTAACGTGCCCCTTAACCTCAGCTGGCAGGCGGCGTCAGTTTCACGCGCATTCTAGGCCAACGGTCCTAGCGGACAAGGAGTCATTGTTCCACCGGACCCCTTCGATACAGGCCCATACACTTTCGCACACATTAATCACCGCGCAACACTGCTGCACACAAGGAGTCCATTGTTCACTCCCCCCCCCCCATAGGGCTAGGGCGGTCGAGAGAGGGGACGCTGTCCTCCCAACCGTGACCTACGCCGTTCCATATTTGGTCCGTGTTAGGTCACAACGAGGGGTCGCACAACACAGTATAGTCATGCTCAAGGAATGAATATGTCACCTCTGGTATGGACACGGTGTGACGTGACAAATGTTTGTGTCATATGTGTATTGATTGGTATTACTCATGACTGTCTCTGGTCCCCTAAACCCCTACATATGTTGTCTGTGTAACTTACTGTAGAAAATCAGTCTATTGAGGACCACAATGGAAATAAGCTTACATGATTTTTTGTATTATCCCCGGCATTTGTAATTGTTATTTCTATGTGTTCTTTTCTTTATCTGCACTTTATGTATATTGATTCAATGCCCCCCCCAAAAGATAAAAAATAAAATGGCTGCAGAGATGGGGAAGGGGGGCCTTTGGGTTGGTGTTGCTGGTGGCATCAGCATTGTTTGGTAATGAAGTTTCTCTCAGGTTGATCTTGGTGGTTGTGGTGAAGGCTGGCTGTATTGTTGCCAGGATTACCACTGTAGCAGGTGAGGTGTGCATCAAACAATGAACAAAGTTGGAATGAATTTTATTGGGTTTACACAAAACATGAAGCTCAGCCGGGAGTGGTTGACCAATCAGAAGCTCACCCATGGGTGGGAGCACGATTGACCAGTCAGAAGCTTGCTCATGGGTTGAGCGAGTTTGCAAGCTTTGGTGAGTAGCGTCTCACCGAGGCAATTGCTACTTCCATGTATGCAAAGAGTTTGTATGTGAGCAGGTAACTGGTTGGCTGACTGCAGTGTGGGCCTCTGCAGAGGGATGATTGGTTGGCTGCAGTGCAGGCCCATGCTGAGGCTTTACACCTCTCTTCTCTTCCTCCACAACCACCAGACTCCAGCCACTAGAAGCATATCCATAATAATATCATGCATTGCTCCATCAACAAACTAAAAGACAATACACTGCTGCATACTAGACATCTTGATAACCATCCCTCTGAATCCTCTTTTCCCCAAGAGGATAGAGTCCTTCTGGCCAGGTTGCAATGCAGCTACTGTCCAGCCCTTCTAAATTACCAGGAGAGGCTGGATGACAGGATCACAGATAACTGTCCAGAATGTAACACTTCACCCCATACTATACAGCACATTATAGAAGACTGCATTGTCCACAGCATACACACAAACATCATAATATACACACTATGTGGAATTTTTGGGAAAACCCCATTCCAGCTGCAGTATTCCTCAGGGAGACATGACTGCTTGGCTAGACAGTCTAGGGAATAACAACAATAACAGATTTTTACATAAAAATAGTTTATGATATTCACTACTTCTTTGAATTCCATTAGATTGTATGGAACCATTTGCTCCATTTCATAGTAGGTAAAGATTTGGAACAATTACTTTGGTTACAATAATACTTTCACTTTACATCCATAATTCAGCTTTTTGTCAATTGAACGAGATGCTTGTTTGTCTTGCTCAAATATGTACTACTGCTGTTCTTAATCTTCTGTTCCTCACACACCACTTTTGTAGTTTTGTAATAGTTATTCAGTCACAAATTTTTACTTGCCAGTCATGGCTCTCATGCATTGAAATTTCACATCTGTTTTTCTATAGAATCTTTTGCCCTGAGGTTGATACTTCTACCAGATCTATGTCACCATTGTGGTACTTTATGCATTTGAAGTTATTACAATTTTCTAGCAAATAAGGTACCTTCAACAGGTACATGCTTGTGGTGGTCCTATGAGATGGAAGTTGACTTCTCCTTGCCACCCAACTTCAAAAGTCATCTACATTCTCAATTCCATCAAGTGGTGCAGCCACTTAATCTCCAGACTGAGCCCAAGATTTCTGTCCTTCAACTGTATTTTCTCCACCTTTTCACCAAAAGAGACCTGACAATTGGCAACTGTCCTCATACTACAAGCCAATGACAACACACTTGTACAACATGAAACAGTCCAAAGTTTCATTGTAGAGAGAACTACAGGGGGTTCCAAAGGCTATTGCCAGCCCCTCTTATGACTCTAGATTTCCAACTTGTGAAATTTGAGGCAGTTGTAATTATTATTGTAGCATGAACATGATGCTGAGATGGCATGGGTATATGGAAAGAATGTAGAAAATTATAAAATGTGGAAAGCAGAAGTGGATGAAGGGAACTTGAGAAAAAAACCAAGAATGAGGTGGAAAGACAGGGTGAAGGGACATTGGATACAATAGGAAAGTTTTGTCTGTCAACAGTGAAAAGCAGGGTCAAAGGAATGGAGTGAGTGGAAAGTGGTTATTAATGGACAAGGAAATGATGATACTCAAAGGGATTTCTTCTTGCCTGTTCTGTATGTTTCCAGAGTGGATGAGGTGGGGGGAGGGGGGAGCCACCATGAAAAGAAGTGGTGTGTGTTGCTCCTTTGCCTCAGGGGAAGGGCTGTGGAGTTGGAGTTGGAAGCAATTACGGTGTCACTGGAGTCGGAAACTGTAAAAAATATACCGACTCCGACTCCAGTTAAATTCACACTTTATAAGGCCTTTGTTTAGTCTGTAGAGTTATGCAGAGCACACTCCTTATAAATATATTGTATAAAAAAAAACATAATTTTATAAAATGTAATAAATCTCATCGTCTTATCTTCGTGGTCATTCCACTAAACTCCCAAAACGTCCTTGTGCAACTCTGGTTTTCAAATTTATACATAGACCGAGAAACATCCAAAGTATTACTTGAATAAATTAGATAAACACCTCCATTTTACACCTTCTGTTGACACAGTCACAGGAGCTGTAATATTCCTGTCAAGTTCCATATACATCATTTCCATCATTCCATCAGTTTGGTGGTTTCTCCCACTGCTGTGTTGCCAAACAGTAGGATAATTATGATTTCAACTGTAGACTAACGCAATAACACTATCTTTTCTCTCCTTTCCCCTTCTTTTTTCTCCCTCTATACTTTTTAACATTGAATTATTGAAATAAGGATATTTAAAGTTGAAAAAAGTTTCACATTTCAAACATGTTCAGCTGTATCTTGTATTGTGCTCATATCGATAAGATCGGTTCCAGAACCAGAGTAATGTCCATCGCAATAATCGCATAGCAGTACCAGTATGTAGTTAGACCAAAAGGTACTTGTGTCAGTAATTTCGGTATATTAAGACAAAAGAAGGTATGAAAATATATGAAGGATAATGATACCCAAAAAGTATGTATGATACATATACCTTTCAGTATCATGCATGTTCATCTGTAACACTCGACATTGTACCATACTCGTATCAATAAAGTTTGTTCCAAAAACAGTAAATGTGTGATGTATAGCATTGTGTAGTTATGAAGTATTAATGAAGAGGTCAAACATAGGAAAGCCACACTATAACGTCTTTGATATAAACCAGTTATAATGATACAAGTCTACTCGAGATTGGAGCATATGTGTGTTGTATAGGCTTTATAAAATATGTAGGCCATAATCAGTTAATTACATGAAGAGGAGTCGGAGTTGGTGGTGCCAAAAATAGAGGAGTTGGAGTCGGAGGTTTTGTGTTCCGACTCCACAGCCCTGCTCAGGACTAGGTAGTTTGGTGGAGGAAAGAAATGACTCTTCATGAGGAGCTAAGATGGGAGGGACGACTAAAACTTCACTTAGTCTATTTGTAAGGATCTTGAAAAATACTTTAAAGATATTTGATAAGCTAATCAACCAGTAGTTACTAAGGTCCTTCTGGTCTCCTTTCTTGTGCAAAATTATTTTAGCATTGCATCATGAAGTTGGTATATGGCTCAACTGAGCATAATATATACTTTTGTTTTATTCAAAGAATGTATTAATAGGAGGGGTTAACTTTCTTTCCATGTTATTATATGATTAAAGTAATTTGTTTTTTACCCCCATTTAGGCTTCTCTCTTTGGAATTGAACCAGTCGATGGAAGCAAAAAATGGCCCAAGGAAACTTCAGTTGCATTCTTGAATTTAGTCCAGAATCGTCCATTTGTGTGCTCCATAAATAACATGAAGGTAAAACAGGTAATCATTTTAGATAGAAAAGATATTTTACTTAGAACCTAAGAAGAGAAATTTTCAAGATATTAGAGCTTCATGATAGTCTAAGACTTTCTATTGATACATATAGACATACATACCAAAGGTTCTTTCCCCCACATAAAGGGGCTGGTTGAGTTGAAGCATTTGCCAACTTCATGCACACTAAAACCCATTTAACATCCCTACCATCTCAGCACTTTATGGATGAAGGGTCATTCTTGACCCTTGCCATTACTGAAGTCAAAGGCAGTTCAGAAAACATTTCCATAGGATGGCATGATGGCCAAAGCTGGTTCCCTACAGTTTCACTATATTGTGACACAACCCATTTCTCCTCAAACTATTCTACAGTGCAAATGAAAACATTCCTATGGGTCATGTAATCCTTTTACCCATTCACAATCTCCCTCTGTACATTACTATATTTTGCATTCTACTTGGCTTACATATATTCTTTTTATATCTATACATACATACATATACCAAAGGCTTTTTACCTGCTTATAAGGGAGGTAGCCAAAAAACAAAGGCATAAAAACCACTCCCACCCATTCCATCTCCAACATACTCCACTCCTATCCACCCCCTTTCCTCCCTCTTATCTTAGCACCTAGATGATGGATCATCCCTACATCTCAGCCACTGCCTTGGGTCAGAAGTATTGTCGCAAGACACAGCACATCCACAGCAAAGCCGCTTCATTAAACTGGCAACCCCCCTCCCTCTCTCTCTGCCCCCTCATGCAGAAATGGAGATGACGGGGAGAAATCCCTTCGGGCTGCATCAATTAATTTTTCACAGAAAAAGATCTGATAAAAAACAACTTCCCACACAGTGATAGATACTTGGAACAAATTAGACAAAGAAACAGTGTGTGCAAACACTTCAAGATTTTAAGAAAAAACTTGATGCTTAGAGATAAAAAGACGGGTCACCACGAGCATAGCTCCCTTCCCGTATAATACAACTAAGTAAATACATACTCTTTCACCCCCCATCCCCCACCCACTCGCCCTCATGCATCACAGCATCATCCATACACAACCCTTCTCCATTCCCCCCATCTTCTGTCCTCTCCCATCATTCCTCAACAGATATTCCCCTTCTTCCCAGTGCCCCTTTAACCTCATACATCCATCTTATCCTAGGTCATCCCTTCATGTTCACTCCTTCCACACCTCTTTTACTAATCTTTCTTCACTCATTCTTTCCATGTGTCCAAACCATCCTAATACTCTTTCATCAACCCTATCTCCCAATTCCCTTTCCACCCTTGTTCTCATCCCCTCCTCATTTCTCATTTTGTCCAGCCTAGTAACCCCTATCATACTTCTCAGACATTTCATCTCAAACACATTCAAACTCCTCTCCTCCTCTCTTATGTTCTATGTTTCTGCCCCATACAGTACTGTCTGCACAATCACTCCTTCATACAATCTCCTCTTAGCATCCATTCCCAAATGTCTATTCTTCAATACACTTTTTAATCCCCCAAGGCATTTACTTGCTTCTCTCAATCTACATTCTACCTCCACCTCCATTCCTCCCTTTCCCACCACTTTTGCACCCAAGTATCTAAAACTATCCACTTCCTCCAGTCTCTCTCCCTAAATACTCACTTCCAGTATTCTGCCACTTTCTCCCCTTGTACACCTCATCACCTTACTTTTACCCACATTTATCTTCAACTTCCCTCTTTTGCACACCTTTACAAACTCTGTCACTAACTTCCTCAATCCCTCCTCTGATCCTGCTACAAGCGCAGTGTTGTCCGCAAACAAAAGTAGGCTCACCTCCCACTTTTCTCCATTTTCTTTAACCATCTCCAATCCCCGACCCACTACCCTTGCATTTACCTCTCGCACCACCCCATCCATGTATAAATTGAACAGCCAGAGCAACATAACACATCCCTGGCGAAGTCCCACCTTTACCTCAAATCATTCACTCTCTCCATTTCTAATCCTAACACAAGCTCTACTACTCTCATAAAAACTCTTGCCTGCTCTTAACAGTTTTCCTTCTATCCCATATATCTGCAGTACCTCCCACAGTGCCTTCCTGTCTACCCTTTCATAAGCCTTTTCCAAATCTATAAAGGCCCAAAAAACATCCTTACCTTTTCCTAAAGCTTTCTCACATATCTGTCTTACCACAAAAATCTGATTCATGCAACCCCTACCTTTCCTAAAACCACACTGCTCCTCACCAATTACTCCCTCTGTTCCTTTCCTAATCCTCTCAATCAAGATCCTCCCATAAGCCTTCCCAACTACACTTAACAAGCTGATCCCTCTGAAACTACTACATTCACACTTGTCCCCTTTTCCCTTGTAAAATGGAACTAAATGGGCACTCCTCCAATCCTATGGCACTCTACCCTCTCTTAAACATTAAATAACCTAACCAGCCAGTCCACCATCACTGTACCCCCTTTTTTCAGACATTCTGCATGACATCCATCCAATCCAGGTGCCTTACCTGCTCCCATCATCTTAACAACTGCCTTTGCTTCATCTTTCCTTATTTCTCCTCCATTTTCCTCACTCATCACCGTCATTTTCTTTGCGCTTCCCACTGAAACTACCTTTCCCTCCCTATCCTCCACATTTAGCATACATACATATACTTAAGGCTTTTTTTCCCTCAAAAGGGAGGTAGCCAAAAAAAAACAAAGGCATAAAAATCACTCCCACCCATTCCATCCCTATCACACTCCACTCCCCTCCACCCTCTTCCCTCCCTTTTATCTTGGCACCTCCTGGATGACGGGTCATCCCTGCATCTTGTCCATTGCCCTGGGTCAGAAGCAGTGTTGCAAGACACAACACATCCACAGCAAGGCCGCTTCATTAAATCAGCGACCCCCCTCTCCATCCCGTCATGCAGAAAAGGAGAAGACGGGGAGAAATCCCTTCAGGCTGTGTCGAATTTTTCTCACACATGCCTCACCCCCATCCACCCCCCCCCATTCCACCTAATGCATCACATCATTCCCCTGTAGTGGGGGGAAAGAATATTGTCACCAAGTCTTCCCACTTGAATTGTAAGAGGAGAGAAAAATGGGAGGGGGATTAGGACTAGGCATCCTTCTCCCTGTAGTTCCAGAGGGGACATTCCTAAAAAAATGTATAGGCATAAGAGGGTCTAGGTCAGAGGTGGGGAACCTGCGGCCTTCCGGGCCATCAAGTGCGGCCTTCTGCGGCCTTTGATATACATATTATTTTTTTTAAAAGACCTTGAATATTTTTTTAAGTCTGAAATCATTATACACCTAAAACTTATAATATACACCACACACATAGACGAAAGCAAAGTTGACCATGTTCAGTGATGTCACTCCCAGAAATTGGAACGATTTTTATACATATGTCTATTTTTAAAATAAAAAAATATTTTTAAACTGAATTTTTAGGGAGGGGGGTGGAAAACTTACACCGTCTCCTAAAAAGGGTTAAAATAATTGAAAAAAATAATAATAATTTGTTCAGTGTGGCCTCTATGTGGGACGATGAATTGTAAGGTGGCCTTCATGCACAAAAAGGTTCCCCACCCCTGGTCTAGGTCTAGCAATTCCATAAAATACTCTGCCCATCTTCCTCTAACTACCTCCTCTTCTATTATCATCTCTCCATGTTCACCTTTTACTTTTTCTTCTCTACTTGATTTACCTCCTCTTCCTCTCTTAATTTCATTCCAAAACATCATTTTATTAATTTCGAAATTTTGTCATACTTGTACCCCATTTCTCATCTGCTCTCCTCTTTGCATCCTTTATGTTATGCTTTACTTCTCTTTTTTTTTTTTTTTTTTTTGTACCTCTCATGATTCTCTCATCCTAATTTGTAACCAATCTGTGAAAGCTCGCTTCTTCTCTTCTACAACCTTGTTTGCTTCCTCATCCCGCCACTTGCTACCCTTCTATTTCCTCCCATCCTCCTTGTTCCACACACCATCTTTGCACACCTTGTAAATCCCTCCTTGAACCATCCCCATTCCTCCTCCAGTCCTAGTTCTACTCTATCCTTCACTCCCTCCCACTCCTCTCACATCTTCTTCTTGCATTCCTTCTCCTTTTCTTTCTCATTTAAGCAGTTCACTCTAAGCACCTCCCTACCTTTTGTCCTTTTCCTCTTTCTCCATCTATCCTCCAGTCGCAACTTACCCTCCACCAAAAAATGATCTGATATTCCCCACTCTTTCCCCTTAGAACATGTACATCCTTAACTCTTCCTACTATACTACTGGTTACCACTTGGGTGCAAATGTGGCAGGAAAAGGTGGAGTGAAGGTGGAGGTAGAATGTAGATTGAGAGAAGCGAGTAAATGCCTTGGTGGATTAAAAAGTGTAATGAGGAATAGACATTTGGGAATGGATGCTAATAGGAGACTGTATGAAGGAGTGATTGTGCCAACAGCACTGTATGGGGCAGAAACATGGAACATAAGAGAGGAAGAGAGAAGGTAGTTTGAATGTGTTTGAGATGAGGAGTCTGAGAAGTATGATGGGGGTTACTAGGCTAGATAGAGTGAGAAATGAGGAGGTGAGGAGGAGAACAGGGGTGGAAAGGGGTTTGGGAGATGGGTTTGATGAAAGAGTATTAGGATGGTTTGGACACTTGGAAAGAATGAGTGAAGAAAGACTAGTAAAAGAGGTATGGAAGGCAGATGTGGGGGGAGTGAACATGAAGGGACGTCCTAGGATGAGGTGGATGGATGGGGTGAAGGGGGCTTTGGGGAAGAGGGGAATGTCTGTTGAGGAAGGACGGGAGAGGACAGAAGACGGGTGAATGGAGAATGGTTGTATATGGATGATGTGATGCATGGGGTGGAATGGGGGGTGAGGTAGTATGTGTGAGCAAATTTTGAAGCAGCCCGAAGGGATTTCTCCCCGTCTTCTCCTTTATGCATGGGGGGACGGAGAGGGGGGGGTCGTCGATTTAATGAAGCGGCCTTGCTGTGGATGTGCTGTCTTGCGGCACTGCTTCTGACCCAGGGCAGTGGACAGGGTGCAGGGATGACCCGTCATCTGGGAGGTGCTAAAATGAGAGGGAGAGTGGAGGGGTGTGGAGTGTATTCAGGGATGGAATGGGTGGGAGTAATTTTGTGCCTTTTCCTTTTTGGCTACCTCCTTTGTAAAGGGGAAAAAGCCTTGGTATATGTATGTATGTACCACTGTATAGTCCATTAATGCTCTACCACCCTTCCATCCACCATCATCTCCCATGTATACTTATACTTTCTTCCTAAACACTGTATTTGCTATCATCAACTCTTTCTAGACACATCTCCACATCAACTCTCCACTATGATTTTCCCTGGAACTCCACACTTCCCAACCATTCTGTTTATTGATTCATTTCCTACCCTAGTATTAAGGTCTCCCAATACCACTACATTGACATTTCTCCTTAATCCTCCTATGCACTCATTTAAATCCATCCAAAAAGCCTCCCTTTCCTCTATACTACTAGGCCTATATGCACTTACAAAAACCCACACAGTGACCGTCAAACAAATCCGATGTGCCTGAGAACACTCCACGAACTAGCACTAAATCTAGCAACTCTTCAACCAAAAATCGGCAGTTTACCTAGTTGTAAACAGATCGAAGGGGGGCAATGTAGCAAAGTGATTTAAGTTTAACAAGAATAGAAAAAAAAAAAAGGGAAATGGATAAAATGGATGATAAACCGACATACGCAGAGACAACCAAAAGAAGATTAGATGTGAGTAAGTATGAAACACCTTTGGGAGTGGTTAGAAAAAAAAAATTAATATTCAATCCTAGATATGAAGACAAGTCATTCCATGGATTCTGAACGGAAAGAGGTATCAACCTCAAAAGCATACTAATAAACCAAGAAATAATTGAAATGAAAAGGGATATTGTTGAATGAAAAAGGGAACATAACGAATTAAACAAAGAAGTGAGTGAATGGAGGAAGGAAAATGCACTATTACCGGATTTTTCGGACCATAAGGCACTGGCAAAATCCTTAAAATCGGGTGGTGCGCCTTATGTGTGGCTTCAGTGCAAAAAAAAAATGCCTCGGATAGTGACGTACTATTTTGACACGTTTCGTAGCTAGCCTGACGACGGCGACAGTGCATAGGCTTAACAAAAGTTACAACCAAGTTATAACCAAGGTGCATGTATCTTGACAAGAAAATTGCGAAAACTTCGACAGTTTTCGGGTCCATGCCACCGCATTCATTCACGCTATCATGGCTATGACATGATAGCGTCCACAACACAGACAGCCATTTTGCATTGGTCTAGTCTCGCTTCACTCAGACTGTAGTCATTTGGGTATTTTTTTTAGTTTCGATCATGGGCGCAATATAGCAATATAAGATTAATTATTAATTTTGTAAATTAAAATGTATCAACGTAATATGCTAATGAAAGAAGTCGGTAGCATAGGATCGGGACGCCAACGTCTCTCACGACGACGACAACGAGGACGAGCCGGATGACATTTAATTTGCAGGTAATTATTTATTAAACACAGGTTAGATTAGGTTAGACGAATTTATCACCCTTTCATTTCTTCGACGTCGGCATCTATCATAACAAACATGGCGTACCATTCGTCCGACACGACTTCGTTACTTACGAAATCCGTTTCAGCATTTTTGTTTTGTTTATTATTTCCGCTCACAAAATTGCATATTACGTTGATACATTATAATTTACAAAATTAATAATTAATTTTCTATTGCTATATTGCGCCCATGGTCGAAACTAAAAATTTACCTTCATTTGTAATCTTGTGTTTTTAAGTGAATAGAGAATTCCGGGAATAAACTGCTACTGTTGGTTTTATTCCCCACAATTCCCGTAACATGTTTGTTGTTTTATAGGGGTATTGGCAGGGCAGACCGTCCATGGAGGTGGTCTGATTTCACTGACCAAAATAAAAAATATATCATTTATTTTTGTAATTTTGCTAAATCCCAACCGATTTTTCTCATTCAACAACGAAAATGTTCAGTTCTGAATGCACTCACATTTGCATGATTATCCGATGACGAGACAAGGTTAGCTAGGTCAACATGAAAATGGAATTCCTGATATTTGAGCTGAAGTAGTTCTCATGGGATGCAGGAAGTCGCTATGAGTACAATGCAATTTGAATTATCCATCTAGCTGTCCTAGTTCTCTAGATATTGCATTTTGAAGGGAAAATCGGGCCGAAACGTGCGGTCTGACTAATCGCCGATCAAACGTAAACAATGACGGTTTTTACCGACAGGCACAATTTTATATAAGAATTTAGCATATGGTTGCATTATTTGACCTATTTTCTTTAGAATGTGTGATTTCCATGTAATTTAATCAAAGAATTACGTTTTTATCCTATGTAAAATTACCCACCACAGCTACGAATACCGTCAAATTACATGAAAATCACACAATTTAAAGAAAATAGTTTGAATAATTCAACTATATGCAATCTATTACACTAGTAACACAACAGTAACAAACTTAATAGTGTAGCTTGATCCATACCACCAATGATCATAGATAGCGGGCAGGACGAATCGTAGCTGTGGTCCGTAATATTATGGAGGATAAAAACGTAACTTCTCTTTGATCATATTACATGAAAATCACACATTTTAAAGAAAATAGTTCAAATAATTCAACTATAAGTCTATTACACTAATAACATAATAGTAAGAAACTTAATAGAGTGAAGTTTGATTCATACCACCAGTGATCATAGATAAGATGGCGGGATGGACGTTGATGTTGTTGTTATCCGATAATCCGACCCGATAGAAAAAAAAAAAAACTAATTAGTACCACCGATTTCTCAGCTCTTCCGTAACACGCTGCCTTTATTTTGGTATTAGAATAATCCGCGAGACTAGTAGTTTTCGTTCATTTTGGTCAGTTGCCAATACACTGAATTTATTTAGCTCATTTTTTACACTGAAACATAAACCAATTTTCGATTTACTGCTGAATGCAAGCCGCCATGTTTATCTTATGTTTTTATGTACCTGGTCTGGATGGATGTCATGCAGAATGTCTGAAAAAGGGAGGTTCAGTGATGGTGGACTGGTTGGTGAGATTATTTAATGTTTGCTGGAGAGAGGGTAGAGTACCGGAGGACTGGAGTAGTGCCTGTATAGTTCCTCTTTACAAGGGAAAAGGGGACAAGTGTGAATGTAGTAATTTCAGAGGGATTAGCCTGTTGAGTGTAGTAGGGAAGGCTTATGGGAGAATCTTAATTGAGAGGATTAGGAGAGGAACAGAAGGAGTAATTGGTGAGGAACAGTGTGGATTTAGGACGGGTAGAGGTTGTGTAGATCAGATCTTTGTGGTAAGACAGATATGTGAGAAAGCTATAGGAAAGGGGAAGGATGTTTTTTGGGCTTTTATGGATCTGGAAAAGGCTTATGATAGGGTAGACAGAAAGGCACTGTGGGAGGTTATGCAGATTTATGGGATAGGAGGAAAGCTTTTGGGAGCTGTCAAGAGTTTTTATGTGAGTAGTAGAGCATGTGTTAGGATTGGAAATGGAGAGAGTGAGTGGTTTGAAGTAAAGGTGGGACTTCGTCAAGGATGCGTTATGTCGCCCTGGCTGTTCAACTTATACATGGATGGGGTGGTGCGAGAGGTGAATGCTAGGGTAGTGAGTCAGGGATTGGAGATGGTTAAAGAAAATGGAGAAAAG
Source organism: Oratosquilla oratoria (assembly GCF_046742065.1). NCBI lineage: Eukaryota > Metazoa > Arthropoda > Malacostraca > Stomatopoda > Squillidae > Oratosquilla > Oratosquilla oratoria. The sequence goes on along the minus strand of NC_134791.1, from coordinate 46,015,670 downwards.
TGGGAGGTGAGCCAGCTGTTGTTTGCGGACGACACTGCGCTTGTGGCAGGGTCAGAGGAGGGATTGAGGAAGCTGGTGGCAGAGTTTGGGAGAGTATGTGATAGAAGAAAGCTAAAGATAAATGTGGGTAAAAGTAAGGTGATGAGATGTACAAGGGGTGAAAGTGGCAGTAGACTGGAAGTGAACATTAAGGGAGAGCGACTGGAGGAAGTGGATAGTTTTAGATACTTGGGTGCAAGTGTAGCAGGAAAAGGTGGAGTGAAGGTGGAGGTAGAATGTAGATTGAGAGAAGCGAGTAAATGCCTTGGTGGTTTAAAGAGTGTAATGAGAAATAGACATTTGGGAATGGATGCGAAGAGGAGACTGTATGAAGGAGTGATTGTGCCAACAGCACTGTATGGGGCAGAAACGTGGAACATAAGAGAAGAAGAGAGAAGGAGTTTGAATGTGTTTGAGATGAGGTGTCTGAGAAGTATGGTGGGGGTTACTAGGCTAGATAGAGTGAGAAATGAGGAGGTGAGGAGGAGAACAGGGGTGAAAAAGGATTTGGGAGAGAGGGTTGATGAAAGAATATTAGGATGGTTTGGACACATGGAAAGAATGAGTGAAGAAAGACTAGTAAAAGAGGTATGGAAGGCAGATGTGGAGGGAGTGAACATGAGGGGACGTCCTAGGATGAGGTGGATGGATGGGGTGAAGGGGGCTTTGGGGAAGAGGGGAATGTCTGTTGAGGAAGGAAGGGAGAGGACGGAAGACAGAGGTGAGTGGAGAATGGTTGTATATGGATGATGTTGTGACTGCATGAGGAGGAATGGGCGGGGGGTGGGGGGGGGGTAGTATGTGTGAGTAAATTTTGACGCAGCCCGAAGGGATTTCTCCCCGTCCTCTCCTTATATGCAAAGGGGGACGGAGAGGGGGGGTCGCCGATTAAATGAAGCGGCCTTGCTGTGGATGTACTGTGTCTTGCGACACTGCTTCTGACCCAGGGCGGTGGGCAGGGTTCAGGGATGACCCGTCATCCAGGAGGTGCTCAGATGAGAGGAAGGGGGGGAGGGGTGTGGAGTGTATTTAGGGATGAAATGGGTGGGAGTGTTTTTATGCCTTTCCCTTTTTGGCTACCTCCCTTGGAAGGGGGAAAAAGCCTTGGTATATGTATGTATGTATGTACCGACATGTAACTGATGATGTAATTGTTTGAAATTTACTACGATCGTAGTAAATACACTCGCATAACATTTGCATGAATGAAATTTCCCGCGGTATGTAAATTTGGCCGTTTGCATGGCGTGCGCATAAAATGACGCGCTATTGTGCTCGTCATCGACGGTGGCGCCTCTGGTGGTGTTTGACCTACCTAACCAGGTGCGTCTTATGGTCAGGTGCGCCTTATGTAAGGACGGGGAATAGCAAATTACGGGTGCGCCTTATGGTACGAAGCGCCTTATGGTCCGAAAAATACGGTACTTAGGGAAATAGAAGATATGAAAAAAGGAACTGGCTAAAGTAAAAAATGATAAAAGATGAAAAGTGAAGACACAAACATAAATGAAACTTTGTCAAGGGAAGTTAATGCAAATGTATTAATAGAGGCAGACAAAGTTGGTGAAAATATAAAAAAATCAAACATGATGGAAATTAAAAACCAAATGAAAGAAAACAAAGAAAACAAAAAAAAACCATTTAAAGAAATAGTCAAAAAACAAATAAACGTAAGTACAAAGGACACGGTGATAGAAGTAATAAAGGAAAAAAGAGATTAGGTAAGAGACACAATACACAAAAAAAAATGTAATCTATGGTATCAAAGAAAAACATGGACTAATAAGGCTCCAAAGGGAAAAAGAGGAGAAGAATATAGTAACAGAAATACAAAAAGAACTACAGGAAGAGCCACAAGGACTTGGAAAGTGAATAGAAGAAATCTACAAGATGGGAAAATATTCTGAAGAGAAGAATAGACTTCTCAAAGTAAAACTTAATTCACAGAGGATAGCAGAAGAAATATTAACAAACATAGGAAAACTACAAAAATTTATGGATAAAAAAGGAACTGAGTGATGAGGAAAGAGAAAAAACACTTTAAGAGGAAGCTAAGGAAAAGAATGAGAAAAGAACAGAAAACAAGAGGAATTTTTTTTTGGATAGTGATGGACTTGAGACTGAGGAAATGGTACATAAGGGAAAAGGAAATGCAGGAGCAGGAAGAAAATGAAAAAAATGAAAGATAACATATACCAACATAGACGGATTGATATCAGGAATAGATGAATGACTATCTGGGACAAGAAAAACCAGATATAATGGGGATTGTTGAGACAAAATTGAAAGGATCATTACCACCAAATAGTATAAGTCAAGGATTATATAATTGTTGGTTCAGAAATAGAGAAATAAAGCAGGGTGGAGGAGTCATGTTGCTAACCAAGAAAGGCATAAATGCAACAAAAATCACAGAAGGAGAGAACAATGTGGAGTTGATTATGATAAGAGTTGAGGATAGAGATATGGCAAATAGAAAGTATGCAGTGATTTATGTCCCACCCAAAACTCATGCATGAAATGAAATGAACACTCCAAAATGCTGGAAAACACAAGAAAAGCACTAAATGAAATACTAAAGAAAGAAGGAAATCTGGTAATTATGGGTGATTTTTACTCAAAAGAAATATGTTGGGAAGAAATGACTGAAAGGTGAAGATCACTGGGGAAACATATTACTGGAAATGACCATTGATTACACATTGACACAATGGGTCAAGGAAAATACCAGATATTGAAATAACGATGAACCCTCAAGATTGGATTTGATATTCACAGAACCCGAAATTGTGGATAAAATTGAATACAAGACACTAATTAGAAAAAGTGATCACATAATACTAGAAATAGAATTAAATGAAGAAACAAATATAGAAATTAATGAAAAGCACAGAAAAGAAAGACTAATGTATAACAAAACAGATTTTGGGAAACTTGGAAAATTCTTTCAAGAAGCAAATTGGGAAAAATTTAATAATGAAGAAATTAAGGTGGAAGAGAAATGGACAATTTGGAAGGAAATCTATAATGAAGGAGTGGATAAGTATGTACTTAGACAAAAACATATATAAAATCCTGGTATAATGAAAATTGCAGCGAGGCAAAAGACAGAGAACCTGGAAAAGATGGAAAAAGGAAAAAATTCAGAGAAATGAGAAATATACACCAAACTAAGAAATGAATATGTAGAAATATGTAGAGAAGGAAAAAAGAAATTATGAAAAGGACATAATAGACAAATGTAAAGAACCCAAATTATAGATATGTAAACGCCAAACTAAAAAATTAACAGGAAATACTTAATTTACATCAAAGTAACAGAGAATATACAGAAGATATAGAAATGGTAGATATTATGAACAAACATTTCAAATCTGTATTCACCAAGGAGGAAAAAATCTTCAAAACTGTGATCAAAGAATTGAAGTAAGATTTCCTCCAATGAAGAAATTAAATATTACTCAATGAAATAGGGAATCAAATATTAAAGCTTGATGTTAATAAGTCACATGGCCCAGACGGAGTTGCAAACTGGATACTAAAGGAATGTATACACGAACTAGCAGGGAAAATATAAAAAATAATTGAATGCGCATTCAAAGAAGGAAAACTACCAGGAGACTGGAAAAATGGCAATGTAGTGGCAATATATAAGGGTGGAAATAAGGAAGACCCAACAAATTATAGCCTGTTGTCCCAAACGAGTACAGTAGTTGAAATTTGTGAGAGAATCACCAAAGATAAATGGACAAAATATCAGGAGGAGAATAATATATTGAACCCGAGTCAGTTTAAATTCAGACAAGGAGAATCATGTACCACTAATTTAATTTATTTCTATTCAAGATTGATAGATATATTGCAAGAAATGGATGGCTGGGCAGACTGTGCCTTCCTGGACCTACAAAAGGTATTTGATAAGGTACCACACAGAAAATTGTTATATAAACTGGAAACAATAGGCATACATGGAATACTAATGAATTGGGTGGAGGACTTCCTACATGGAAGAAAAATGAGAGTAGTGCTAAGAGGCAAATATTCAAAATGGGAAGAAATGAGTAGTGGCATCCCACAGAGGTCAGTACAGGTAGTCGTTGACCTACGACCGAGTTCGGTTCTGACAGACAGGTCGTGAGTCGATCTGGACGGAAGTCTGACTTTACATATATACAGTATATATTACCCTTTATATATTATTTTTGTTACTGTATATATATATTGTATATTATATTTAGCATACTAAAATAATCTTAGCATCTTTGAACTATGTTGTATAGTATTTTTAACCTTTTTCATAATTTTATCTGATTTTCTTTGGGAAACGTAGCTAAGGCCTAAGCATACTGAATAAAATCCTATCATCTTTGACCAATGATATTTGATACTGTATTTTTTAACCTTTTTATTATTTTACCATCAGACTTTCTTTAGGAAACGTATGCATACTGAATAAAATCTTATTATCTTTGAGCTACGTTGTTTAATATTCATTAACTTTTTTATAATTTTCGTTAGGAAACGTAGCCTAGGCCTACGCATACTGAATAAAGTCCTGTCATCTTTGACCTACAAATACTTTTTTGTTGGTTAAATTAAAATCATTGCAAGGCACAATTAGGAAAATTTCTATTTCAAAACACATTCTTTTCGTTTATGTACTGTACCGAAAATATTGTGATCAACAACAGACTAGGCATAAACAAAGTTTACTGTTACATTTTATTAATCGCAAAACATAAGAATAGAAAATGCTGTACCAAACATATTGTTATCGACAACAGACTAAGCATAAAAAAAAGTTTTACTGTTACATTTTATTAATTGCAAAACAAATAAAAATACAAAATGCAAGGTAAAATTTTATTTCAAAACACATTCTTTTCGTTTACGTACTGTACCGAACATATTGTTATTGACAACAAACTAGCCTAGGCATAAAAAAAGTTTTACTGTTACATTTTATTAATTGCAAAATATATGAAAATACAAAATGCAATGCAAAATTAGGAAACATTTTACTTCAAATAAACAAAATGAAAAAATATTTAGCTGGCTGGGATGCTGACACTGCCGGCAGCCTGCCAAGCCTGCCAAAATTATCGTACTTGCATCTTGCAGTGTGCAGAGTAATTGTACTGCACTGCCAGGCATAACATTGCAATTCTATTACTCTATTAGATATTGCACTATCTCGTGGTCGTAAAGTCAATCAGTTGTAAGTCGCATAGGTCGTAAGTCGACGACTACCTGTACTACATACATATACCAAGGTTTTTTCCCCCTTACAAGGGAGGTAGCCAAAAAGAAAAAGGCATAAAACCATTCCCACCCACTCCATCCCTAAATACACTCCACCACCCTCCACCCTCTCTCTTATTTTAGCACCTCCTGGATGACGGGTCATCCCTGCACCTTGTCCACTGCCCTGGGTCAGAGGCAGTGTTGCAAGACACAGCACATCCACAGCAAGGCCATTTCATTAAATTGGCGAACCCCCTCACCGTCCCCCCATGCAAAAAAGGAGAAGACGGGGAGAAACCCTTCGGGCTGCGTCAAATTTTGCTCACACATACTACCTTACCCCCCACCCATTCCACCTCATGCATCACAGCATCATCCATATACAACCATTCTCCATTCACCCATCTTCTGTCCTCTCCCATCCTTCCTCAACAGACATTCCCCTCTTCCCCAAAGCCCCCTTCACCCCACCCATCCATCTCATCCTAGGATGCCCCCTCATGTTCACTCCCTCCACATCTGGCTTCCATACCTCTTTTACTAGTCTTTCTTCACTCATTCTTTCCATGTGTCCAAACCATCCTAAAACTCTGTCATCAACCCTATCTCCCAACTCCCTTACCACCCCTTTTCTCCTTACCTCTTCATTTCTCACTCTATCCAGCCTAGTAACCCCCATTATATTTCTCAGACACCTCTTCTCAAACACATTCAAACTCCTTCTCTCTTCCTCTCTTATGTTCCATGTTTCTGCCCTATACAGTGCTGTTGGCACAATCACTCCTTCATACAGTCTCCTATTAGCATCCATTCCCAAATGTCTATTCCTCATTACACTTTTTATTCCACCAAGGCATTTACTCGCTTCTCTCAATCTACATTCTACCTCCACCTCCACTCCACCCTTTCCTGCCACATTTGCACCCAAGTATCTAAAACTATCCACTTTCTCCAGTCACTCTCCCTTAATGCTCACTTCCAGTCTGCTGCCACTTTCACCCCTTGTACATCTCGTCACCTTACTTTTACCCACATTTATCTTCAGCTTTCTTCTTTTACACACTCTCCCAAACTCTGTCACCATCTTCCTCAATCCCTCTGATCCTGCTACAAGTGCAATGTCGTCCGCAAACAACAGCTGGATCGCCTCCTACTTTTCTCCATTTTCTTTAACCATCTCCAATCCCTGACCCACCACCCTTGCATTTACCTCTTGCACCACCCCATCCATGTATAAGTTAAACAGCCAGGGTGATATAACACATCCCTGATGAAGTCCCACCTTTACCTCGAACCACTCTCTCCATTTCTTATCCTGACACATGCTCTATTACTCTCATAAAAACTCTCGACAGCTCCTAGAAGCTTTCCTCCTATCCCGTATATCTGCAAAACCTCCCACAGTGCCTTCCATTCTACCCTGTCATAAGCCTTTTCCAGATCCAGAAAAGCCCAAAAAATATCCTTATCTTTTCCTATAGCTTTCTCACATATCTGTCTTACCACAAAAATCTGATCTACACAACCTCTACCTGTCCTAAATCCACACTTCTTAACCAGTTACTTCCTCTGTTCCTCTCCTAATCCTCTCAATATCTTCCCATAAGTCTTCCTAACTACACTTAACAAGCTAATCCCTCTGAAATTTACTACACTCACACTTTTCCCCTTTTTCCCTTGTAAAGTGGAACTATACAGGCACACCTCCATTCCTCTGGCACTCTACCTTCTCTCCAGCAAACATTAAATAACCTCACCAGCCAGTCCACCATCAATGTACCTCCTTTTTTTAGATATTCTGCATGACATCCATCCAACCCAGGTGCCTTACCTACTTTCATCATCTTAACCTGTCTTCACTTCATCCTTCCTTATTTCTCCTCCATTTTCCTCACTCATCACTGTCATTTTCTTAGCACTTCCCACTGCAACTATCTTTCCCTCCCTATCCTCCTTCACATTTAGTAACTCCCTAGAATACTCTGCCCATCTTCCCCTTACTGCCTTTTCTTCCATTGTCATCTCTCCATCTGCACCTTTTACCTTTTCTTCTCTACTTGATTCACCTCCTCTTCTTCTCTTAATTTCTTTCCAAAACATCTTTTTATTACTTTCAAAATTTTCTGTCATACTGTTACCCCATTTCACATCTGGTCTCCTCTTTGCCTCCTTTACCTTGTGCTTTACTTCTCTTTTCTCTCCAATAATGTTTGCTATATATGTAAATGACATGGATGGTATTGAAAGTTACATGAACTGCTTTGCAGATGACGCAAAGGTAATTAGAGAGAATAAACTCCGAAATTGACTGTGACTCATTACAGAGTGATCTGAACAAAGTCTCAGAGTGGAGCAAGAGATGGGAGGTAGAATTCAACATCAAGAAGTGCAGTATAATTGAATTTGGTAAAAAGCAAGAATAGAATATCAGGACAGTATAGAATTAATAGAAAAAAGTAAAGTAAATTCTGAAAGGGAGTAAGGAGTAGTCATCAACAAAGATATGTCGCCAGATAAACATATAAATAAGATAGTTGGAGAAACATACAATTTGTTGAGATCAATAAAGGTGGCCTTTAAATACCTGGATAAGGAAATGATTAAGAAAATATTACAAACACTGATAAGGCCAAAACTGGAATATGTAGTGCTGTACAAAAAAGAATGTAAGAAAATTAGAAAGAATACAAAGAGCAACGACAAAGATGGCCCCAACACTTTCAAACCTGACATATGAACAAAGACTGGCTAAACTGGAAATGCCAACCCTGGAACAAAGAAGAGAAGGAGGAGACCTACTAACCATCTACAGAATTATGAATGGAAAAGAACGCCTTGATAGAGAGGACTTATTAAAATGGGACAGAGGAAAAACAAGAGGACATGCAATGAAACTCAAAAAAGATAACTACAGAAGAGACCTGAAAAAAGCAGCTTCCCACACAGAGTGATAGATATATGGAACAAATTGGATGAAAAAATAGTGTGTGCAAACACAATATGAGAATTTAAGAACAAACTTGATCTTGCAAGATAGAAAAACGGGTCACCACAAGCATAGCTCCCCTTCCCGTATAATACAACTAGGTAAATACATCTCTGCATAAGTCATAAGAGGGTCTAGGAGGAGTTTTCCAACCAGTACCCTAAGGTTTGGGTATTTTAATGTGTGTGGATGTGGTACAGATGAGAATAAAGGGAAGAGATAGGCAGTATGTTTGTGAGAAGAAAAATGGATGCGTTGGCATTGAGTGAAACTAAGTTGAAAGGGAGGGGCGAGTTTGAGTTTGGGAGGTTCTCAGTAATGAAGAGAGGACAAGGGAGAGAAGGGTTGGCTATACTAGTAAGTGAAAAGGGTAAGCGTTTAGTGGAGTGGAAGGAGGTTTCTTCAAAGTTAATGTGGATGAAGGTGAAACTGGGAAAGGAGATTCTTGTAACACCAACCATTAATTTTCTCAGATACATCCAGACTTCTTTTATGCATCTCTTAAATTTGAAGTCTTTGCCCCATACAATGCCATGGTACAATCACTCCTTCACTTTGCAGTTATCCCCAAATACCCATTTCTCAGAATGTATATCAATCCACCCAGATATTTACTTGGCTATCATGTAATTCACCTCCACGTGCCCACCCTTCTGTTCATCACCACATACAACCCCAAATACTTAAAATTCTCCACTTCCTCCACCCCCTCACCCTTCACACTTAGATCCAATCTACCACCATCATCACTCCTTGTACATCAACTCATTTATGCCCATGTTTACTCTCAATTTTGCATACACCCTCTCAGACTCAGAAACCATCAGTCCTCAAGGTCAGCATTATCAGCAAACAACAATTGGTTTACTGCCTGTATCATCCACCCTCACCCACCAACTCCAAACCTCTGCCTAGCATTTGGGCAGAGGTTGTCAAGCTGATCTAAACAGTGAGATGGCAAGTGGTTGTGATTCAGCGATCATTGCCGAAGTGCTGCAATCTCATCAAAGTGGAATTGTGGACCTTATAAAGGAGAATTGAAATCTTCATAGTAAGGACCAAAACAGACAACCAACAGTGTTTGAAACCTGAGTGGAAAACAGGGACTAGGACTCAGGTGTGTTCCCCCAGGGTGGGGATAGGTGTTATTAGAGACAGGATTGAAGAGTGTATGGTCAACTGTGGTAGAGGAAATCTCCATTCATAGAGAAATGATGATACTTTATTATACTGCAACTGTCCCTCTATTATGCTGTCTCCCCACTCATGTTATTGTCCTGTACCACTTCTCTGAATATTCATTTTCTCATTCCGTGGTGGGAGAAAAGAATACTGTTGCTGAGTGTTCCCACTTAAGTTATAAAAAGCAACAAAAACAGGATGGGGATAGGACTAGACATCTTTCTCCCTGTACCCCAAAAGGAGACATTACTAAAAAAAAAAAAAATCAAAGGCATAAGAGGGTTTGGAAGGACTTTTCCAACCAGAACCCTAAAGTTTGGGTCTTCTAATGTGCATGATTGTAGTACAGGTGAGAGTAAAAGGGAAGAGATAGGCAGTATGTTTGTGAGTAGAAAGATGGATATGTTGGCATTGAGTGAAATTAAGTTGAAAGGGAGGGGTGAGTTTGAGTTTGGGAGTGTAGTTGGGAGAGTCTCAGGAGGGAAGAGAGGACAAGGGAGAGAAGGGGTGGCTATACTAGTAAGTGAAGAGATAGGTAAACATGTGGTGGAGTGGAAGGAGATTTCTTCAAAGTTAACCTCTTCACCCCGGGGCACATCGCACGTCTGGCAGCATTAGCTGCCCAACGTGCGATGTTGCATCATAATAATTGCATTATAAAAAATAAAGTTAGTGCTCAATCGTTCGTTGTCTTTCACTCGTGTATTTTGATAACCATAGAAAATTGATGAAGCCAGTTTAGAGAGAATGGACATTACATAGGTACAACTACAATAAATATACAGTAGAAGCCCGATTTAACGAATCTCAATTTAGCGGAAGCTCAACTTAGCGAATTGCAAATAGCAATAACAAAAATGCTCAACTTAGCGGAAATGGTCCACTAAGTTGACCATTTTCCGCTAGCTGGCCAGACGCGCGTCTACGGAAATAGCTCAATTTAGCGGGAACGGTAAGCTAAGTTGAGCATTTTCCGTCAACTGGCCACATGCGTGTCTCAGAGTCCAATGTTACCAGATGTTACCAGATTGTGGTGGTGGAGTCAAGAAAAAAATTATAATTTAGTACTTTGGAGGTATATAAATATATACGTACTATAATATATATACAATAATATATAATTCAGTATATGTATAAAGTATAATTGTAGCAGAAATATATTCAAGTAGAAATAGACGGTATAATAGGAAAACAAAATAATGAAACAGTAAGTTGATGGGAAAATTCAAAATCAGTACGCGAGAGTAATCACCACGAAAAACACTTCTATAACAACGAACTATGTTTTCTGCAACAACACAACAATAACGCTCACTATCCAAAAACCAACTGCCCAGTCCTATTAATCGCTAGAATTATGTACATCGAAACAAACACGAAGCTATGGCTAATGTTCCACGAAATTCACAGACAGCTCATATCATTGTTACACGACACACACACACACACTTCAACGAATGGACGGCTTAGAAGACGTTCTGAAGAGAATTGAAGTTTGTGGATCCCAACGCAAAGAGAAGTGCCTATTGTATTTACAGGGTGGGGGGGAAATTGCTCGTGGAGTAGTAGGAAAGTAGGGAAAGAGGAAAGGGGGAGGGATTACTGAGGGAAATGGAAGGAAATGAGGAAGGAGTAGACTTGGCCCAGGCAGACAGGCGAAAGGTAAACAAAAGGCCTCCCGATGACGATGAAATGTCTAATAAAAATGTAAAGATTAGAAGTATAGACAAGAGCAATACAGTAGAAAGTGATGAGAATATTTTCCAGGGATTTAAAGCGGGGGGGGGGGACACAACCCCCCCCCCCCGACTGACAAGACTAGAAGAGAAGGTCGATAAGATGATCGAGGACTTGGAGCGTAGGTTCGGTCATGTTGACAGTATTATACGAAGAGTTGAAAAATTGGAAGAACTAGATAGGGCGAACAAAAACTTAACTAAGGAAATTGAAGAATTAAAAAAACAGTTAAAAGAAGTAAAAGATGAGAATAAAGTCTTAAAGGAGAATAATAAGGAGAACAAGGAGGGTTGGAAAAAAATTCATGAAAATAGCAAGGTTGCATTCACTGACATAATCAGACAGCAAATGAATGAACAAACTGAAAACTCAGTTATTAAAGTGATGAGACAGAAGGAGAATATAGTAAGAGACTTAGCAGACAAAAAGAAATGTATAATTATATTAGGAATGGAAGAGAAACATAACCCAGATAGAACCACAAGAATCAAAGAGGAAAATGAAAAAGTAAGAAATTGACTAGAATTAGTTCAGGAAGATGAACCAGAAATAATGAAACAAATCGAAGAGAAATTCAGGCTAGGGAAATATAGTACAGACAAGACCAGACCAATCAAGATTAAATTCAGGTCACAAACTACGGCTGAGAATATCTTATCCAAAACAGGGAAACTAGCAACAAGTGAACAATATAAAAAGGTATGGATAAAAAGGGAAATGAATAAAGAGGAAAGAGAGGAAGAAAAACAGAAAAGACTTGAAGCAAAGGAAAAAAACGAGATAAGAACGGAGTCAGAAAAAGAGAGATTCTATTGGAGAGTAGTGAATATGAAACTAAAGAAAGTCGACATACAAGAGAAAAACAAAAGGGAAACAGAGAACACAATGGAAGTGGCAGAAAACTAAGAGTGTCTTACACAAATATAGATGGATTAATAACAGGATTGAATGAACTGAATGATTATTTGAAAGAAAAAGAACCAGACATAATGGGAATTGTAGAAACAAAATTAAAAGGTCCACTACCACCCAACAGTGTAGGACATGATGCATATAATTATTGGATTAGAAACAGAGTGAAAAAGGAAGGGGGTGGAGTTATGTTCCTGACTAAGAAGGATATAAACGTGAAGGGTGTCACATATGGAAAGAATACAGTAGAGATGATAATGATGGAAGTAGAAGACAGAGAAAAGAAGAACAGAAAGTTTGTGATAAATTATGTGCCCCCAAAAACAGCCTCATGGGAAGAGAGTGAACATAAAAGTATGTTAGAGGACACAAAGATAACATTAAACAAGATAATGGAAGAGGGAGGAAAAATAGTTATGATGGGCGACTTTAATTGCAAAGAAATCTGCTGGGAAGAAATGACAGTAAAGGGTGGAGACGGCTCATGGGGAAACGCTCTACTCGAGATGGTTACTGACCATACAATGACACAATGGATACAGGAGAACACTAGGTATAGAAATGAAGAAGAGCCATCGAAACTAGACCTAGTAATTACATCCGAACCTAGAATAGTGGACAAAATTGAATATAAAACACCAATAAGTAAAAGTGACCACATATTGATTGAACTGGAACTTAATGAAGAAAAATATATGAAAAGAAATGAACAATACAGAAAAGGAAGAATGATGTATGAAAAAACAAACTTTGATAAAATAAGAGAATTCTTTCAAAAGGAAAACTGGGAAGAAATATACAAAGAAGAAACAACAGTAGAAGAGAAATGGAATATTTTGACAAAAAAATTACAAAAAAGGAGTGGAAAAGTATGTCCCAAGACAAAAACAAGAAAAAGAATATGTAAAATGCTGGTACAACAAAAGCTGTAGGGAGTTAAAAGACAAAAGAGACAAAGCCTGGACCAGATGGAAAAAAGACAGAAGACCTGAAAAATGGAAAATATATACCTGCTATAGAAATGAATATGTACAAATGTGCAGAGAGGAAAAGAGAAAATATGAAAAAGATATCATAGAAAAGTGTAAAGATCAACCGAAACTATTCTACAGATTTGTAAACAATAAACTGAAAAACAAACAAGACTTGGAGAAATTAAGACAGGAGGGAGTTGAATACACTGAGGAAATGGAAATGGCGGAAATTATGAACAAACATTTTAAATCAGTGTTTACAAGGGAGAACATACAACCTGAAGAGAACGAATGGAAAGAGAAAGTCCCCCCTATGGAAGAAATAGAAGTAACAAAGAATGAAATATTAACACACTTGAATAATCTTGATGTCAGAAAATCGCATGGACCAGATGAAATAGCAAACTGGATACTAAAAGAATGCAGGAATGAACTGGCAGACAAAATACATAGCATACTAAATAGTTCCTTGAAAGAAGGAAAAGTTCCAGAAGATTGGAAAAAAGCAAATATAGTACCTATATACAAAGGAGGAAATAAAGAACCTACCAACTATAGACCAGTCTCTCTAACAAGTACAATAGCAAAAATTTGTGAAAGAATTATCAAAAGTAGATGGGTAAAATATTTAGAAAAAAACAAAGTGTTAAATCCAAGGCAATTTGGATTCAGACAAGGACGATCATGCGTCACCAATTTAATATGTTTCTATTCAAGGCTAATAGATATAATACAAGAAAGAGATGGATGGGCGGACTGTGCATTTTTAGATCTAAAGAAAGCTTTTGACAAAGTACCACATAAGAAGTTGCTTAAGAAATTAGAAACTGAAGGAGGAATACAGGGCAAACTACTAAATTGGATGGAGGACTTTTTGCAAGAAAGAAAAATGAGAGTAGTGATAAGAAACCAACACTCAAAATGGGATGAAGTAATAAGCGGTGTTCCGCAGGGAACAGTTCTGGCCCTTAATGATATGGATGAAGGAATAGAAAGCTATATGAGCTTCTTTGCAGATGATGCAAAACTACTGAAAAGAGTAGAAACTGAAGAAGATTGTGAATCACTACAGAGAGATCTAAATAAGGTACAAGAATGGAGTAGGAAGTGGGAGATGGAGTTCAATACAAAAAAGTGTAGTATAATGGAATTTGGAAAAAGCAAAAACAGAATAACAGGAGCATATAAATTGGGAGAAGAAGGAATAAAAAAAGTAGAAAATGAGAAGGACCTGGGAGTCATTGTTATGAATAATATGTCACCTGAGAAACATATAAATAAGATTTTTGGAGAAACTTATAATCTAATAAGAACAATCAAAGTTGCATTTACATACCTGGATGAAGAAATGGTGAAGAAAATCCTAATCACCCTGATAAGACCAAGATTGGAATATGCAGCAACGATATGGTCACCAAGTACAAAAAAATGTATAAAAAAACTTGAAAGAATACAAAGAGCAATTACAAAATTGGCACCAACACTCTCAAAACTATCATATGAAGAGAGACTAGAAAAACTTGAACTACAGACACTAGAGCAAAGAAGAGAGAGAGGAGATTTGATAGCTATTTACAGAATCATGAAAGGCATAGAAATTACTGACAAGAGAGAATCTGATAAAATGGGATGACAGAAATACTAGAGGACACGGAAAGAAAATAAAAAAAGACAGCTATAGAAGAGATTTGAAAAAGAACAGCTTTCCTCACAGAGTAATAGACAGTTGGAACAAGTTAGATGAGAAAGTGGTGTGTGCAAAAACAATACATGAATTTAAAAATAGTTTAGATAAAATGAGATATGAAGACGGGACCCCACGAGCATAGCTCCCCTTCCCGTAAAATACAACTAGGTAAATACACACACACACACACATGTTGCAACAAATTACAGGCACTCCTCGTTTAACGACCTACTCGGTTAACGACAACTCGGAGTAACGACGGGCTTTATGACATTCGTTTAACGAAAATCTCCTGAAGCTACGACGTCGTGTACGATAATTAAGTTGGATGAGGCAAATTTGTATGATACAAATGAACTTGTACGGTGGATATTAGCTTTGAGGTAAAGTGTTCTGAAGCTTAGGTCTACATTACCATCCTGCAAGCTGGAAAAACTACCTGGGGTACAATATATACCGGTAGTGGTAAATTTTTAGTTTCGACCAAGGGCGCAATATAGCAATAGAAAATTAATTATTAATTTTGTAAATTATAATGTATCAACATAATATGCAATTTTGTGAGCAGAAATAAAAAAAATGTGCTAAAACAAATTTCGTAAGTAACGAAGTCATGTCGGACGAATGGTACACCATGTTTGTTATGATAGATGCCGATGTCGAGGAAATGAAAGGATGATAAATTCGCCTAACCTAAACTAAACTAACCTAACCTGTGTTTGATAAATCATTACCTGCAAATTAAATGTCATCCGGCTCGTCCTCGTCGTCGTCGTGAGAGACGTTGGCAGACGACAAGATGGTGTCCCGATCCTATGCTACCGACTTCGTTCATTAGCATATTTTCTTGTAGCATGGTATTTTTTACTTTCATTTCCGCCCACAAAATTGCATATTACGTTGATACATTTTAATTTACAAAATTAATAATTAATTTTCTATTGCTATATTGCGCCCATGGTCGAAACTAAAAAAATACCCCCGTATTCAATATGGAATGTCAGCATACGCGGATTTGGTCATATACGGTAATTTCGGGAACATAACCACCATAAATAAACAGTAAATAAAGCTTTAATTTACTGTATTAAAGAGGGAAATACACGGAAATAAAGATACATGTATTGTTGGACATTGTACATACAGTACATGTACGTATATGTATACACTTTCGCTTAACGACCAATTCGGTCAACGACGGCGCGCTGGTCCCAATTGTCATCGTTAAACGAGGAGTGGTTGTACTGCACGTTGCTGTTCGTTTGCAATTCTCAATTGTGCTGCCTATAATTCACTTACAATAATATATATACTGTATGTGTGTGTGTGTACACTAGGGAATTTTTAGGTACGTATCATTTTTATAATTTGCTCTGGCAACACTGTTACACCAACGCTCACTCGCTCAATTTAACGGAAAATTCAATTTAGCAGACTGGACCTTGGCTGAATTAGTTCATTAAATCGGGCTTCCACTGTAATCAAGATGGCGGCGTCGGCATCATCGAGTACCCACGTGCTCCTCATGCCGCCTACGTAGGCATCACCATATGGAAGTGGTTAATGTGGATGAAGGTGAAACTGGAAGGGAGATGTGGATTTTTGTAAGCGCATATGGGCCTGGTAGTGAGAAGAGTGTAGAGGAAAGGGAGGCTTTTTAGATAGATTTAAATGAGTGCATAGAGGGTTTAGAGAGAAATGTCAATGTAGTGGTATTGGGAGACATTAATGCTAGGGTAGGAAATGAACCAATAGGTAGAGTGGTTGGTAAGTGTGGAGTTCCAGGAAAAATTTGTAGTGGAGAGTTGATGGCGGATATGTGCCTAGAGAGGTGATAGCAAATACAGTGTTTAGGAAGAAAGTTGAGCATAAGTACACATGGGAGAGGGTGGTAGATAGGGCATTAATGGACTATATAGTGGTAACCAGGAGAATAGTAGGAAGAGTTGAGGGTGTACATGTTCTAAGGGGAGAGAGTGGGGAATATCAGATCATTTTTTGGTGGAATAAGTTGAGATTAGAGGATAGATGGAGAAAGGAAAAGGACAAAAGGTAGGGAGGTGCTTAAACTGCTTAAATGAGAAAGAAAAGGAAAAGGAATACAAGAAGAAGCTGAGAGAAGAGTTAGAGTGAAGGATAGAGTAGAATTAGGAGTGGAGGAGAAATGGGGATGGTTCAATGAGGGAATCACACAGTGTGCAAAGATGGTGTGTGGAACAAGGAGAACAGGAGGAAATAGAAGGGAGGGTAGTGAGTGGTGGGATGAGGAAGCAAACAAGGTTGTAGAAGAGAAGCAAGCATTCACAGATTGGTTATAAAGTAGGACAAGAGAATCATATGAGAGGAACAAAGAAAAGATGAGTAAAGCATAAGATGCAGAGGAGAGCAGATGTGAAATGGGGTAAGAGTATGACAGAAAATTTTGAAAGTAATAAAACAATGCTTTGAAAGGAAATTAAGAGAGAAAGAGGAGGTGAATTCAAGTAGAGAAGGAAAGGTAAAAGGTGCAGATGGAGAGATGATAATGGAAGAGAAGGCAGTAAGAGGAAGATGGGCAGAGTATTTTAGGGAGTTACTAAATGTGAAGGAGGATAGGGAGGGAAAGATAGTTGCAATGGGAAACACTAAGAAAATGACCATGGTGAGTGAGGAAAATGGAGGAGAAATAAAGAGAGATGAGGTGAAAGCAGTTGTTAAGATGATGAGGTAAGGCACCTTGGTTGAATGGGTGTCATGCAGTTTGTAAAAAAAAAAAAAAAATAATAAAATACAGTGATGGTGGACTGACTGGTGAGGTTATTTAATGTTTGTTTAAGAGAGGGTAGAGTACCAGAGGACTGGAGGAATGCCTATTTAGTTCCACTTTATAAGGGAAAAGGGGACAAGTGTGAGTGTAGCAGTTTCAGAGGGATCAGTTTGTTAAGTGTAGTTGGGAAGGCTTATGGGAGGGAGTAATTGGTGAAGAATAGTGTAGGTTTAGGACAGGTAGGGGTTGTGTGGATCAGATTTTTGTGGTAAGGCATGAGAAAGCTTTAGGAAATTGTAAGGAAGTTTTTTTTTGGCCTTTATGAGTTTGGAAAGGTTTGTGACAGGGTAGACAGGAATGCACTGAAAGGTACTGCTGCTATATGGGATAGGAGGAAAGCTGTTAAGAGTAGTCAAGAGTTTTTACAAGAATAGTGGAACCTGTGTTAGAATCAGAAATGTGAGGGAGTGAGTGGTTTGAGATAAAGATGGGATATCGCCAGGGATGTGTTATGTTGCTTTGGTTGTTCAATTTATACATGGATGGGATGGAACGAGAGGTAAATGCAAGGGCAATGGGTTGGGGATTAGATGGTTAAAGAAAATGGAGAAAAGTTGCAGATAAGCCAGTTGTTGTTTGCTGACAACACTATGCTTGTGGCAGGATCAGAGGAGGGATTGAGGAAGTGATTGACAGAGTTTGTGAAGATGTGCAAAAGAAGGAAGTTGTAGGTAAATATGGCTAAAAGTAAGGTGATGAGATGTACAAGTGGAGAAAGTGGCAGCAGACTGGAGGTATCAAAAGAGAGACTGGAGGAAGTGGATAGTTTTAGACACTGGTGCAAATGTGGCTGGAAAGGGAGGAATGGAGATGGAGGTAGAATGTAGATTGAGAGAAGCAAGTAAATGCCTTGGGGGATTAAAAATGTGTAATGAGAAATAGATATTTAGGAATGGATGCTAAGAGGAGATAGTATGAAGGAGTGATTGTGCCCACAGCACTGTATAGGGCAGAAACATGGAACATAAGAGAGGAGTTTGAATGTGTTTGAGATGAGGTGCCTGAGAAGTATGATAGGGGTTACTAGGCCTGATAAAGTGAGAAATGGGGTGAGGAGGAGAATGGGGGTGGAAAGAGAGTTGGGAGATAGGGTTAATGAATGAATATTGGGATGGTTTGGACAAGTGGATAGAATGAGTGAAGAAAGATTAGTAAAAGAGGTGTGGAAGGTAGAGGTAGGAGTGAACGCAAAGGGGCAACCAAGGATGAGATGGATGGTGTAAATAGGTCAGTGGGAAAGAGGGGAACATCTGTTGAAGGACAGGAGAAGACAGAAGATAGGGGTGAATGGTGTGTATGGATGATGCTGTGATGCATGAAAGGGAGTGGGCAGGGGATGGGGTATGAGGGAATATGTGTAATAAAAAAAAAATTGACTCAGCCCAAAGGGATATCTCCCCGTCTTCTCTTTTTTTGAATGAGGTAACAGAGAGAGGGGGTCACTGATTTAATGAAGTGGCCATGCTTTGGATGTATCTACCTAGTTCTATTTTGCGGGAAGGGGAGCTACGCTCGTGGTGTCCCGCCTTTGCTATGTCTTGAGACACTGCTTCTGACCCAGGGCAGTGGGCAAGATGCAGGGATGACCCATCATCCAGGAGGAGCCAAGGGAAGAGGGAGGGAGGGAGGTGAATGGGAGGGGAGTATGTGGGGATGGAATGGGTGGAACTGGTTGCCTTTGTTTTTTTGGCTATTTTCCTTGTAAGGGAGAAAAACCCTTTGGTATTATCTATGTAAACCAGTCTAGTGTTGGTTGCAGTTCTTGAGGCAAAGAGTCTGCAAGTGCTTCTGCATAGGTATCAAGGTCAGAAAATGGCACAAAAGCCAAAGCAAGTATCATTTAAACTTTTAATGCAAAATCAGGGTCAGCGTTGTATTGGCGAGTTCCTCCATCTGCAGCCATGTGGCTTTACATACTTTGAACCAAATTAAAGAACCACTTATTGACTCCAGAAAAACATTCTCTGATAGCATCAATAGCTGCTTGCTCAAAGTCACAATGGATACCCTGTAGTCTTAGGTACCAAGTTCCATTTCAAGTTGAACATTACATATTTGGTAGAAGTATATACAGGACTGGATGAACCCCACCAAGTCTTTTTGCTGAAATACAACATACCTTAGAGAATAGAATAGGGGCTATGTTGAACATACCATCCATAAACCATGTCGATTGTATTGAATAATGAATCCAGGATTCCCTTCCAAATATGATTGTGATTATTTCTTTCACCACTATCAACCTAAAGAAAATTTTGTGCTATTTTATTAGGTTTATACATTTTATATGGAATTGGAATCACCAAATGCAGAAGATCAGTAGGATTTGGTGGTGCTAAACTTTTTTTTTTTTTTTTTTTTTTTAATATTTTCTTCATGCTGCTTATTTTTTGTAATATACGGGAAGGGAACTATGCTCATGGTGACCCGTCTTTGTATCTCTCTGCATCTAGTTTTGTCTTAAAATCTTGTATAGTGTTTGCACATACTGTTTCGTCGTCTAATTTGTTCCATGTATTTATCGCTCTGTGTGGGAAGCTGTTCCTTTTCAAGTTTTTTCTATAACTGTCCTTTTTCAGCTTTTCTCCGTGTCCTCTCATTTTACCCTTGTCCCATACTAACAAGTCATTCCTGTCTAAAACTTCCATTCCTTTCATTATTCTGTAGATAATCAGCAAATCTCCTCTTTCTCTTCTTTGTTCCAAAATTGGTAGATTCAATTTGGACAATCTTTGCTCATATGTTAGTTCGGCGAACGTCGGTGCTAGTTTGGTTGTCGCTCTTTGTATTCTTTCTAGTTTCTTAATATTCTTTTTGGTACTAGGTGTCCAAAGTGATGCTGTGTACTCAAGTTTTGGTCTTATTAGTGTAGTTAGTATTTACTTTATCATTTCTTCATCCAAATAAGCAAATACCACTTTGATTGACCTCAATAAATTGTAGGTTTCTCCAGATATTTTATTTATATGGTTATCTGGTTTCATGTCCTTTCCAATCATCACTTCAAGATCTTTTACAGAGATTGCTTTTTTTACTCTTTCTTCCCCAATTCTGTAATCTTTTGATATTCTGTTTTTACTCTTTCCAAATTCCATTATACTGCATTTCTTTATATTGAATTTTACTTCCCATTTTTTAGTCCAATTCCAGATTGTGTCCAGATGGTGTTGCAATGAGTTGCAGTCCTCCTCAGTTTTTACCTTCTTTAGTAATTTTGCATCAACTGCAAAGAGATTCATATAGCACTCCACACCTTCATTCATGTCATGCTTAGCATCAGTAAAGATGCTTATACTGATGATGGTACATTCATTTATAAGAACACTAGGTACTTATTGTGATTCTTCTGCACAGCATTTTAAACTTGTTTTCACTTAGGCAACTTTGACACTTGCTGCAGAAGTGGAATGAATGTGTTCATATATCTTTTTTTTTTATCACAGTGTCACTCATGGTGTGAAGCTGTCCATTACATCAGGCCCTTTGTTCACATTACCAAAATTTGATATAAAGCCATCATGGTAAAACTTCTTACTTCTGTGTTTACTAAGAATTTCTGTTTCCACTTTGAAGACTTGTGGGCAAATGGAAAAAATACAAGCCTTTTGAGTCAGGCCTTGGTCTTCACTAGGAAAGCTAAGTAAAATAATACTTGAAAATTTTAATATAAGATAACAAATGAGTTACACATACAAGGGTCATTCATAAAGTATCCAAACATAAATGATCAATATTGGATACATAGCAAAGCAAACTGATGATAATTAATAATTTTAAAATCCAGTTTCAAAATTAGATTTGTATTAATTAATTTAGACAATTTGAATGGGATTTTTGTAAAAAAAATTGTTAATAGATGTGGAACAGAAGGCACAGCCAGTTTGCCACGAGCAGTGAACTATATCCATTGGCAGATAGCTGGTGGCAAACTGTACCTGTCAGGAAAACACTGGGGGGAAATTTTTGCCAGCAAATTGTACCATCCCTAGCAAATCATTGTAAGGCCAAAGGATGGGCATTTGTCAACAACTGGGATTACTTTTACAGCAAGAATTATTTACAAGGGATGGGGTGCACTTGTAACCCAAAGGATTTCAGCTTCTTGCTGAATCCCTAGCTAAGAAGTAGATATTCTGCAGGGTTTTTTCAAGTAGATTACATGGGGTCAGGGGGAAAAATATCAAATTATAGTGTAGACAATAGAAACCGCTTAGATAAAGCATATATAGATATATTCGATATTATATCTATTACAGAATCCTGGATCAATACTTGTATGGTGAATAGACATATCCTTCCAGAAATCAAGATAAAAGGATGCAAGCTATTTCACAAGGACAGAGTTAGCAGGAAGGGAGTAGGAGTAGCATACATACATACATATACCAAGGCTTTTTCCCCCTTTCAAGGGAGGTAGCCAAAAAGGGAAAGGCATAAAAACACTCCCACCCATTTCATCCCTAAATACACTCCACACCCCTCCCACCCTCCCTCTCATCTGAGCACCTCCTGGATGACGGGTCATCCCTGCACCTTGCCCACCGTCCTGGGTCAGAAGCAGTGTCGCAAGACACAGCACATCCACAGCAAGGCCGCTTCATTTAATCGGCGACCCCACCTCTCCGTTCCCCCTTGCATATAAGGAGAGGACGGAGAGAAATCCCTTTGGGCTGCGTCAAAATTTACTCACACATACTACCCCACCCCCCACCCCCCCGCCCATTCCTCCTCATGCAATCACAATATCATCCATATACAACCATTCTCCACTCACCTCTGTCTTCCGTCCTCTCCCGTCCTTCCTCAACAGACATTCCCCTCTTCCCCAAAGCCCCCTTCACCCCATCCATCCACCTCATCCTAGGATGTCCCCTCATGTTCACTCCCTCCACATCTGCCTTCCATACCTCTTTTACTAGTCTTTCTTCACTCATTCTTTCCATGTGTCCAAACCATCCTAATATTCTTTCATCAACCCTATCTCCCAGCTCCTTTTTCACCCCTGTTCTCCTCCTCACCTCCTCATTTCTCATTCTATCCAGCCTAGTAACCCCCACCATACTTCTCAGACACCTCATCTCAAACACATTCAAACTCCTTCTCTCTTCTTCTCTTATGTTCCACGTTTCTGCCCCATACAGTGCTGTTGGCACAATCACTCCTTCATACAATCTCCTCTTCGCATCCATTCCTAAATGTCTATTCCTCATTACACTCTTTAATCCACCAAGGCATTTACTCGCTTCTCTCAATCTACATTCTACCTCCACCTTCACTCCACCTTTTCCTGCTATGCTTGCACCCAAGTATCTAAAACTATCCACTTCCTCCAGTCGCTCTCCCTTAATGTTCACTTCCAGTCTACTGCCACTTTCACCCCTTGTACATCTCATCACCTTACTTTTACCCACATTTATCTTTAGCTTTCTTCTATCACATACTCTCCCAAACTCTGCCACCAGCTTCCTCAATCCCTCCTCCGACCCTGCCACAAGCGCAGTGTCGTCCGCAAACAACAGCTGGCTCACCTCCCACTTTTCTCCATTTTCTTTAACCATCTCCAATCCCTGACCCACTACCCTAGCATTCACCTCTCACACCACCCCATCCATGTATAAGTTGAACAGCGAGGGCGACATAACACATCCTTGACGAAGTCCCACCTTTACTTCAAACCACTCACTCTCTCCATTTCTAATCCTGACACAAGCTCTACTACTCTCATAAAAACTCTTGACAGCTCCCAAAAGCTTTCCTCCTATCCCATAAATCTGCATAACCTCCCACAGTGCCTTTCTGTCTACCCTATCATAAGCCTTTTCCAGATCCATAAAAGCCCAAAAAACATCCTTCCCCTTTCCTATAGCTTTCTCACATATCTGTCTTACCACAAAGATCTGATCTACACAACCTCTACCTGTCCTAAATCCACACTGTTCCTCACCAATTACTCCTTCTGTTCTGTTCTGTAGCACTTTTCATAAAAAAAAAACAGCAAATTGTATAATCAACAATTCAATTTAGGAATTGGAAATCACAGAATCAATTTGGAGATTATAGGTAAGAATAAGGAACTTATCAGTGTCCTTTACAAATCTCCAAACCCAAACATACTGAACCCCTGATTCAAGAAATTTGCAGGACGTCCCAGTACAAAAATATTCCGATCATGGGAGATTTTAAGTATAAAAACATTGAATGGAAAATTTAGTAGATCAGGAAGTGCAAAATTGTTTAGATGTGGTAAAAGATAATTTCCTAAAACAAATTGTTACTGGTGCTACAAGGGGAGAGAATACTCTGGACATACTCCTAACAAAAACTTAGGATCTAACAAGAAACATACAAGTGGATGATAGTCTAGGCTCTAGCAATCATCAAGAAATAAGATTTAATATTATATGGAAAGAATTGAATTATACAAATAACATTCTAGTACATGACTTCAGGAGAGGCAATATTTTAAAAGGTGAGGAGATATTTAGGACAATTAGTCACATACAGTCCAGCCCAAATGACAATGACAGGGTCAGCTGTCTAGATAAAAAGTATAACGAGGTCAGGTGTGAGGTGAGTCATTAACACAGTCAGGGGTCTAGACCAAGGACAGGGCACAGAGGAAGGTATACAACCCCCAGGTCAGGTCACTTACATGCCTGAGGACAAAAGCAGGGACAACATTCTAGTTGAAATGTATGGGAACCTAATTGCTGTGATTTTATTTGTGCAAAATAAATTCATTCCCCACAAGGCAGTAAGGAGAATACTAAAACCCAAATCGATGACAGGGAAGTTGAAAAATGAGATCAGAATAAAAAGAGGGCTTTATGTCGGAATCAAAAAAGAGGAAACGCAACAATATGGGTAGACTAATTAATCTTTTTAATACAAGTCAAATATTCATGCACACGTGAGGTTCCCTGATGTACGATGATGCATCACAATACAAGCATTACAAAATATAGTTACTGCTGTTATACTTGTTCTCTTTCAAACTTAAAAATATGTAATGTCACAGAAAATGTGATCAAGTATGTTCACAGAATATGGGGGTCTTTCAGCTACAACTACAAAATAAATACAATCGGGAAACCAATGCAGGCATCCTCGTGTACCCTACTCACAGCTCATGACGCATTCCTAATAAAATGGAACAAAAGAGAAACAAGAGGACACAAAAAGAAACTAAAGAAAGACAGTTACAGAAGAGACCTGAAAAAAAATAGCTTCCCTCAGAGTGATCGATGTCTGGAACAAACTGAACAGAGAAACGGTAAATGCCATCATATTCAAGAGGTTAAAAAGAAAATGCACAACAAAAAGTAACTGCAAAATTTAAGTTCCCAGACAAGTGAGATCCAACCTGAAGGGTTTCTATCATCTCTACGGAATAAAATATAAGGAAAGGATAGGTCCAATTAAAAATGAAGGTGCCTGTCAGATTTGGAGGAAAAAATAAATGAGGTGTTTAATACATATTTTCTCAATATTTACAATGGAGAGGTTAGATATGGTACTTGTGACCCACTCTTCAGTGGGGATGAGAGAAGTAGACTATCAAAAGCATAAGTAAGGAAGAAGTAGTTAAACAGATTGATAGACATAAAGCTACAAAACCCCCAGGTCCAGATAAAAAAAAATTCAAGAGTGCTTAAAGAATGTAAATTTGAAATCAGCAACCAGTTACAGAAAAATTTAATAAGTCTGTAGACATTGGGATTCATGCCTATTTCTTGGGGGCAGGCAAACATTCCTGTTTTCAGAAAGGGTGATAAATTGTCTATGCACAACTACAGGCCAATCAGTTTGATGTCAGTTATAGGCACAAGGCTAGAATCAGTAATAGCTAATAGAATCAAAGATCACATCGAAAGACATAATTTGATTTGTGACTCGCAATATGGGCTCACCAAGGGTAAGTCCTGTGTAACTAATCTTTTTACTCTGTCTACAAGGTGTCAGATGATAATGATAGATGTTATTTACCTCGACTTTATCAAAGCGTTCAACAAGGTGCCCCACCAGAGACTACTAAATAAAGTCAAAGCCCATGGCATAGGAGGAAAAGTGTTTAAATGGATTAGAGCATGGAACAGTGACAGAAAACAGAGGATCACCATTAACCTCTTCACTCCGGGGCACATCGCACGTCTGGCAGCATTAGCTGCCCGACGTGCGATGTTGCGTCATAATAATCGCATTATAAAAAATAAAGTCAGTGCTCAATCGTTCATTCTCTTTCACCCGTGTATTTTGATAACCATAGAAAATTGATGAAGCCAGTTTAGAGAGAATGGAAATTACGTAGGTATGACTACAATAAATATAATCAAGATGCCGACGTCGGCATCATCTAGTACCCACTTGCTCCTCATGCCGCCTATGTAGGCGTCACCGTATGGAAGTGGTTAAGAGAGCATCGCCAGCGATCATTCGAGTAATTCTGGTACATGAGCAAATTTTAGAAACATTTCAAAAGAATCTCTATGATGGTGGCAATACTCATACAAAGTTATACAACTGTATTTAGTTTCTATTTTTTATACATCATAAAATAGATGAAATATTGGCAACCCCATTGCATAAAAACATTCTGTATATTGAAATAGCATCAACATTTTTATAGCTATTTCGTTTTTTGCTACAGAATTGTGTTTATGGAGATATTTGGCAACTCCTCCCACCAACATACCCCACAAAGGCAGTGGACAGGGTACTAATACTCTTGAAAAGATCAAAGTAAGGTGACGTCGCCCAGTATTGTTGCTGTAATCATGGAAAAATTAACATGAAAGAAGAGAGGGAAGTGGCCGAATATAGAGAGGGACCATGAGTGCCTGAAATAGAAACAAGAAGCAAAAAAAGAAAGAGGATAAAAGCAGCACAACTGCACCCAGCACTCTGCAAGCATTTAATAGCTACACCCACCTTACACCACCTATGCCACACCCCTCACCTCACATCTCATCAGCAAAGAAGAAATTGGAGAATTGCTATACATCTCAACCATCAAACATACATACATATACCAAGGCTTTTTCCCCCATACAAGGAACCCCCCCGAGGCCCAGTACTTTGATGTAGTGGGGGGGCTTCCATGTAGTAAGGACGGGCTGAGCTGTGCCAGCCAGGTGCAACCATACTGGAGAGGTCAGCCCCGAGCTACCAGACGTGAACTCCCCTATCCCTATCCTTCATATTTGCTACCCTACTCTCCTTTTTCACCATCTTTCTCTAATACTCATTAAGGAAGGTTCTGGTATCTTGGTGCCTCCCAAGCTACATGTCTGAACCCAGTCAAGTGGGGATGTATACCGCGAGGTCACTACTCCCTGCGAGGGCCGAAAGCTCACCGACTGGGGAATGCATGTTTGCGAGGTAGGTACTAGGCTGCCGACTTCCTTTCTCCCTATCCAGTACACATGCAGAGTGACTACGCCGGACCCATCCTAAATGGGACAAAACAAAAGAGGACAAACTTCCGGGTTGACAAAGTCTCTAACTCGCCTCCGAGACCCTGCATGTGTAAATAGTCGTTTCTGGAACTTCCCGACTCTGCAGAGACTTTTCTTTTATTGCTTGAGGCATCAGGCAACTGCAGTATCTTCTTCTATGTACTGATCCTTCCTTCTCAATATATGGTGTGGCTTATAAATATATACGATCATGGCGACTGTTGACGCTACACATTCTAAACCCCCACCACTACCTGATCCTCCTCCTAAACCCCCTGATCCCTCTCCTAACATTGCCACCCCAGGAGTAGGAGCTCCTAAAAAACCTGAAGATAGCCTGCCATGTACTGTACCAAATGGAGACGAGAGAATTCTTTATATTAATTCTCTCCCCTCAGACTTGAATTGTTCCAAATTTTTGGAGATGTTTGGAAAGTTCGGAGAAATTAAAGTTATAAAGTATTGTGAAACTAGAAATTTTGAATCTTGGAGAATATGGATAGAATTTGCTTCTCATAAGGATGCTGTTAATGCTTTTAAGCATACATCTTCGGAGAGCTTAAAATGCAATTTAATTCAAAAAGTTCCCCACAATATTAATGTGGACGTATTTTATCCAGATAGAGTTAATGAGGAAACAACAGAAAGAAGTGCTGAGAGGACACCTCTACCTGCCAGGTGGCTAATTGTTTCAACAAATTCAGAATTTTGTAATATCTTCCATTTCAAAAAACATTTGAGATCAATGGTAGGAACAATTAATAACTCTGATATTACCAGATTCGGAAAGAACAGATTTTTGGTTTCTACAAGGTCTTATAGACAAGGGCACATGATTTCTAAACTAAAAACACAGATATAATAAAAGAGGTCAAACCACACTATAATTTTAGTTATGCCAAGGAGTAGTTTTCAGTCAAGATTTATATGACCTGTCTGATGAGGAACTACTTGAAATGTGTGATGATAAAATTTGGAAATTTTTCAAGGTACCAAAGTCAAAAATTATTATTTTTATATTTAAAAATGATCAAATTCCAGAATATATATACATTGACAGAGAAAGATTTCATGTCAGAACTTTTAAGTATAGACCATTCCAATGTTTCAAGTGTTTTGGCTATGGTCACTCATCAAAGGTATGCACAAAAGATCAGCTATGTGCAACCTGTTCATTACAAAAACATGAAGATGATTGTTCTAATCCTACATTATGTATAAATTGTAAGGGAAATCATAGTGCTAGATATAAAGAATGTGAGTCATTTAAATAGGAAAAAGCAGCTATAGAGAAAGCTCAAGCAGAACATCTAAGCATTGGCCAAGCAAAAAGACTTCTGTTCAGTAGACCTCAATATAGTGATGTTCTAAAAAATGGAAATTCAATTAAGAATCAATCTATAAAATCCAATCCCAATCCAAAACTTCAGCCTTCCCCCTCTGAGCTTGAAGTGCATTCAACTTCTCAGACTTCATCTCGGAAAGCTTCTTCGTCCCCTCTCCAGGGGACTCCAAAGGCCTCTCAGAAGGCCTCTCAGGCAGCTATACTGCCTGATATGGGTAATTCCCAGAATGACACCTTGATCAAAACCCCTCTCCAGGGGACTTCTCAGGCCTTACTAAAGACCTCCCAGGCAGCTTTACCGCCTGATCCGGGTAATTCCCAGAATGACCCCTTGATCAAAACCCCTCTCCAGGGAACTTCTCAGGCCTCACTAAAGACCTCCCAGGCAGCTTTGCCGCCTGATCTGGGTAATTCCCAGAATAACCCCTTGTCCAAAACCCCTCTCCAGGGAACTTCTCAGGCCTCACGAAAGACCTTTCAGACACCTTTACCACCTGATCTGGATAACTCCCAGAATGACACCTTGATCAAAGCAACTCGTACAGCTCAGGTGCAAGATGTGGAGATGGAGCCTCAAAGACAAAAGAGACCCCGTACTCCCTCACCATCAACTAAATCTTCACATCATGGTAGGACACCAAAAAAAGGAAATAGCAGAACTCTTGAGAACCTGTCATATTCCTCTACAAAACATAAACCGAATCTTCCCAAAACAAACCATTCCATACCTGGAAAACCAAATAAAAAACCATCCAATAACAAATAATGGCCCTATGTCAATGGAACATGCGAGGTTTCCATTCAAATAGAGAACAGATCCGGGTTCTTTTTAAAGAACATAATTTAGCCGCCATTTGTCTACAGGAAACTAAACTGGGCAATGTTATACCCAACTGTGGACGTGCTCATGGTGGCACAAGTCATTACCACAAAAAGCTGTACAATTAAACACAATACTACAAGCTTGTGCAACACAAATCTTCATTAATAAATGGATCACTTTGTGCTCCGTATATCTAGAACCTGACTTAGAATCTCGATTAGTGGACAGAGATGGTAATCCAAGGCAATTAGAAGTTAATGATTTACAATCACTTTTAAACCAACTACCTCAACCTTTCATTTTAATGGGGGATTTTAATGCAAAGCATACATTATGGGGAGAAAATATATGCGACCATCGTGGACTTTTAATTGAAGAACTACTAGACTATAATGATATAGTTTTAATGAACGATGGTTCCCCAAAAGGTTTGATGTAGTCCACAACTCCAATTCTGCAATTGATCTTACAATATGCTCATCATCTTTAAGATTAGATTATCAGTGGTCAGTGGATGATAATCCCTATGGAAGTGACCACTTTCCCATTCATCTTAAGGGAACCCCGGCCACGAAAACTCGAAAGTTTTTGGAAAATGAACGAATTTTAGGTAAACATTTCAAAAGGTTCTCCATGATGGTGGTAACACTCAAACTAAATATTAGAACTTAGTTCCGTTTCTTTTCTTATATATAAAATAAAATAGATGAATTTTTGGCAACCCATTGCATAAAAAACATTTGAAATAAGTCAAAATTTCGATAGCCATTTTTTTTTTTTTTTTTTACTGCAATTAATATCTATGGAGATATCTGGCAGCTTGATATGGAGGTATCTGGCAATTTGACTAAACCCAGAGAACGATGCTAAAAGGAGAGACTTTAGTAGCTGTGGAAGTGTGAAAGCAGGAGGATATCATTTTCTCATGCTATTCATGCACGCGATCGTATATATATTTTTTTAATATTCCGACAGATAAGCATTTCAAAAGATTTTCTATAATTATGGTAACACTTCGACCAAAAATTACATCTCATTTCCGTTTTTGTTCGTATATATAAAATAAAATAGATAAATTATTGGCGACATCTGGCAAGTATCTCTTGCATGTCAAATAAATCTTTCATTTATTCTACCAATAACCAATATTCATTATTCTACCAACAATAACTGTGGGAGGAGTGAAGAGAAATAGTAACTTTAATTTGGTGATAAAATAGAATAAAGGAAAATATAATTTAATGTCCGTGCATCCCTTTAACTGTCCGTGCGGCATTTAAATGGCGCTACTGAAAAGTTTGTTTTCTTTCCATTCATCAAGTTACAACTCGCCCATTTATGTACCAATTTTCACAATTTTTTTTTTCATTTAATAGAGAATTGTAAGACGTAAATATCTATGAGTCAAAATAAAGCAAATTCTTTAGCAGTATTTTTCTGGCTATTATTTTTCCTCAGAAATTTAATCTTTTTAACAATATGTACACATAGAAATAAAAAAAAAATCATTGCTATTCTCATAAGAGGTAAATAAAAAAAATCGACTCACCAAAATGTTCAGATAGGGCCACTCTTCAAATGGACCTTAAGCAAAAAATATTTGGTAGGACCTTTTCCACGGTATGAGTTTTTGAAATTACTGAATATTTTGCCTATTAACTCTTAGATAATATGGTATTTTTAAGTGAAAGGAAGTGATACTACATGTATTAATAGGTAATCAGAAAAGGAAATGATTTATAAATTTTGTTTGTCTGAATAACTAATTCGGTCGTACCGCACAAGAGTACGGGTGTCCGGGGTCACCTTAAGTATGTCCAAAATATACCCTCCCCATGTTTGCCCAAATGGAAGACAAAGGAAGCAAATTGGCAACACTATGAAAGATCCACCAAAGTCACTCGTAAAGCTAATGATTTCCCTAGTCCTTCAGCTGCATACGAATATCTAACTAGTATAATGACTGGAGGAGCTATGCTATCAATTTCCAAGACAACAGGGAAACCTCGACGTCCACTGATACTATGGTGGAATAGTAATTGTGCCTTGAGCAGAAAAATTACTAGAGCCTGTTACAAACGTTATCGAAGACGTCCAATCCTGATAAACGGGTTGATATACAAGAGAAACCTTGCTAAACAAAAGCAAATTTTCAAAGAAGCAAGGAGAGACGTTCATAAGATACATATCAGAATTAAAGTATAATTCCCCACTTATTTTAGTTTGGGACAGAATACGCAAACTATCAGGGAAATTTTCCCCCTCCCCCCTGCCCATTCTAAAAATCAACTCGGTTGTTATATCAGATACAAGAGAAGTGGCAGAGGCATTTGCACAGCACTACTCAAATATCTCAAGTGCCAGTCACTACTCCCCTGAATTCCACAGTATAAGGAACACAACAGTAGTTACTCCGCCTGCTTGCACTAATGCTGAGGCATATAACACTCCATTTAACATCATCGAATTTGAACATGCCTTATCTTTATCTTCACCAACAGCACCTGGAGAAGATGATATCACATATGCAATGATTTCCCATCTACCTTGGGAGTCTAAAAAATTCTTTATTGATGTTCTAATGAATTTTGGTGTTCAGGAACCTCTTATAAGTTGTGGAAAAACTCTATTATAGTTCCATTTTTGAAACCTGGAAAAGACCCTAGTGATCCCAAAAGTTACAGGCCTATAGCTCTTACCAGCTGTATTTTTAAGATCTATGAACGAATGGTGAATATTCGTTTGGTGTGGCTCCTAGAATCAAAGAATTTATTATCAGAGAGGCAATATGGCTTTCGCAAAAACAGAAGTACTTTGGATCCCCTATTATATCTCACGTGAGATACAAAATGCTTTTGCAATCCAAAATCAGACCATTGCAGTGTTCTTCGATTTGGAAAAAGCTTTTGACACTACCTGGAGAGCCGGTATTTTAAAACAGCTAGCAGATTGGAATATCGGTGGCAATATGTTTAACTTTGCCAAAGATTTTTTATCAAATCGATATTTAAAAGTGCGAATAGGCTCTACCCTATCATCAGAATATCTACAGGAAGAAGGTATTCCACAAGGAAGTGTCCTTAGCCCAACCTTCTTTAGTGTTGCCATTAATGGATTACTTGAACAACTCCCTGTCGGAGTAATTGGCCAAGCATTCGCAGATGATATTGTTTTTATATGTAGTAAATCTACTGCAGTTGAAGCCTGTATCAAAATTCAGAATGCAATTAATGCTGCTACTAAATGGGCAAATAATACAGGATTTAAATTCTCTACCGAAAAAACTAAAGCTATACGCTTTTGTAGAACACAAAAAAGGGAAGTAATCCCAACATTATTTTTAGAAGACTCAATTATAATATATGAAGACAAAGTTAAATATTTAGGAATTGTTTTTGACAAAAAATTAACTTTTGCTGACCATATAAATGAGACATCAGTTAATGTCAAACAACGATGTAACATTCTTAAAGTTGTTAGTGGCATGAATTTTGGAGCTGACCGTACTACACTATTAAGATTATATCAAGCCATATGCCTAAGTAAGATTGATTATGGCTCTCAGGTTTATGCCTCAGCATGTAAGACACTATTGAAAAAACTGGATGTAGTACACAACATGGCGCTACGTATTTGTACTGGGGCTTTTAAGACTTCTCCTGTTGAAAGTCTTTATGTGGACTCTGGTTTTCCCCCTCTTTCCATTCGAAGGGAAGAACAGGGTCTCAGATATATGTCAAGAGCACTAACTACACATTCTAATCCAAACTACAAGTATATTAAACAACCTATCGACAGAGCACCCACTAAACCTACTTTGCCTAAGCCCCTTGAAGTGAGATTAAACAATAGTACAAGAGAGGTAGGCCTTATTCCTCCTCTAGTTATGGAAATCACTTTTGCAAAATACCCTCCGTGGTGTAGGCCACCTATAAACATTTGCCAAATGAAAGAAAGCAAAAAGATCAACTCAAGTGCTCAACTGAAAAGTATCTTCTTAGCCCATATTTCTGAACACAAAAACTCGATTGCTGTATACACTGATGGGTCAAAAACGGCTACCGGAACTGGATGTGCTATCATCCTTGGAGAAAAAATAATTAAAAAGAGCCTTCCCAATCAATTCTCAATTTTTAATGTGGAAATTTATGCTATCTATAGCTGTCTAAAACTTATTTTTAACACAAGCAGAAATGAGGATTCATATATTATTTATTGTGATTCCCAAAGTGCATTGACAGCGCTACAAGGATTGATACCCTCTAATCAACTTATCCAAGAGGTGCAGAATTGGCTGGTCCTCCTGCACTCTCGAAAACAAGTTGACATAAAGTTCTGCTGGGTTCCTTCACACGTGGGAATTCGTGGAAATGAGCAAGCTGATACAGCTGCCAAACAGGCAGCTTCCACTCCGGGTTCCTGCTCTATAAAGGTTCCCTGCGAAGACCTAAAATCTTTTATTAGATCATACTGTAGGATCAGGTGGCAGGACCAATGGTCCAACATGAACAACAATTTTAAACTAAAGTCAATCAGACCTTCTGTCAGCCCCTGGACCTATACAGGGATGGACAGAAGGTCCAGCATAGTTTTAACACGCCTACGTATAGGGCACACATACCTAACCCACAAGTACCTCCTGACTAGTGGAGCAGAGAGACAAGTCCCCCAGTGCTCCAATTGTAATATTAACATCACAGTGAGGCATATACTTACCGAATGTCCTCTCTATTCTGATCAAAGAAGAAAATTCAGTTTAGCCAATAAACCGCTAACAAGTATTTTAGGAATGGATGCCCCTGTAGGAAAGGTTTGCAAATTTTTAAAAGAGACGAATTTATTTTATGATATTTAATTATATAGTTTGTTTGTTGTGAATGATTAGGATATACTTCTGTTTATTGTAGATGAGTAGAGAAGTAAACCTTACTTGTTATGAATGTGAGAAATAACATCTACATATTTTGAATATAATAACTTTTATTATTTTATAACAAATAGATTGTATATTAGTATTTCAATGTATAGACAACTGGTTGACATATATGCGCTGAATGGCCTTTGGCTCCGGCGCGTGGCAAATAGCCACAAATTTCATAAATCCAATCCAATCCCATACAAGGGAGGTAGCCAAAAAGAAAAAGGCATAAAATCATTCCCACCCATTCCATCCCTGAATACTCCACACCCCTCCACCCTCCCTCTTATCTTAGCACCACCTGGATGACGGGTCATCCCTGCACCTTGTCCACTACCCTGGGTCAGAAGCAGTGTCACAAGACACAGCACATCCACAGCAAGGCCGCTTCATTAAGTCAGTGACCCCTCCTCTCCGTCCCCCCATGCATAAAGGAGAAGACGGGGAGAAATCCCTTCTGGCTGCGTCAAATTTTGCTCACATACTACCTCACCCCCCATCCCCCCACCCATTCCACCTCATGCATCACAACATCATCTACAGGTATATACAACCATTCTCCATTCACCCCTGTCTTCTGTCCTCTCCCGTCCTTCCTCAACAGACATTCCCCTCTTCCCCAAAGCCCCCTCCACCCCATCCATCCACCTCATCCTAGGGCATCCCTTCATGTTCACTCCCTCCACATCTGCCCTCCATACCTCTTTTACTAGTCTTTCTTCACTCAATGGTCACAAAAATTTAAATCCCCCGTCCTGTAAAATTTATGTTTTTTTTCTTTCTGTTGTAATATCTTTGGTTGTTCTTTATGGGGTTTTGTCATTTTGTTTCATTTGAAAGAAAACATGCTCTTTATTTTCTACAATAAAAAATAAAAGAAATTTGAATTTAAAAAAAAAATTATGAAACCTGAATTTTGCAGCATTTTTTAACTATTCAGAGAAACTAATAAAAGATCAGAGGTATTAGTTTTGAAAAAATGTATTCAATAATATTTGTTCCCCAAACTCTAAGCTTTTATTTCATACCAAGCTGAACGATGTGGAAGGATTTTCCATTAACCCCTTCACTACGGGCCAAAATCTCGTGGGTAGCATTAGCTGCCCGACATGCGATGTTGCGTCATAATACTCACATTATAAGAAATAAAGTTACCGCTTATATAGCTCGTTCTCTTTCACCCGTGAATTTTGATAACCATAGAAAATATGATGAAGCCAGTTTACAATATGGGGGTCATGCAGGTACGACTACAAAAAATATAATCAAGACACCGACATTGGCATCCCCGCATACCCACTTGCTCCTCATGACGCCTACGTAGGCATCATCGTATCGAAGGGGTTAAGTAATTAGAGTTTCACTAGATCTCACTATATCTTCATTAAATATTCACTATGCCTTATATATACATGGGAGGAACACAATACCCTGAGGAATTACACACTAATGTAAGGGGTATTTATACCTATATTCATTAAACACATATTTGAAAAAAAAAAAAAATCCCCTCTATAAAGCGATGTGACACTCCCTATGGTGTAAAATCCAAATGGTGGAATGTTACTAGTGGAGTTCCCCAAAGCTCAGTTTTGGGTCCTTTATTGTTCATTATGTATATAAACAACTTGGACAGTGGGATTAGTAGTAGCGTTAGGAAGTTTGCGAATGACACTGAAATAGGATATCTAATCCAGTCAGGAGAAGATACCAGGACACTGCAGGAAGGTCTTAACAAATTGTTCACATTGTCATTGAAATGGCAAATTGACTTAGATATCTCAAATTACAATGTGTTAAATGTATACACAACCCAGAAAGCAGATATAGCTTAGGTAACACCTTTTTAGAGAAAACTGAGTGCAAGAGAGATTTGGGAGTGCTAGTGAGTTCTGACCTTAAATCCTAGAAGTATTGCATTAGTGCCATGAATAAAGCAAACAGAGCATTAGATTTCATTGCTAGGACAGTTATGAAGAAAAGTGCAGAGGTAGTTATCAAACTGGCATTAGACCCAGCCCTATGCAGTAGAAAAACAGCATTTATTTCTGGGGAGGTCTCCAGGAGGCATTATTCTATAGGAAACACTACAAGAAAAGTTAAAGTAGCCTGTGCTCATGTAAATAGTTTACTGTTTTCTAGTACTGGTAGACCATAATGCTAGGGTAGGAAATTATCCAATTGATGGAGTAGTTGGGAAATATGGAGTTCCAGGGAAGAATCGTAGTGGAGAGTTGATGGTGGAAATGTGTCTAGAAAGAGAGTTGATGATAGCAAATACAGTGTTTCGGAAGAAAGTCAAGCAGTGGACAAGGTGCAGGGAGGTGCTAAGATGAGAGGGAGGGTGGAGGTGTGTGGTGTGTATTCAGGGATGGAATGGGTGGGAATGATTTTATGCCTTTTCCTCTTTGGCTACTTCCCTTGTAAGGGGGAAAAAGCCTTGGTATATGTATGTATGTAGGTTGGAGATAAATGATAATGGCAATTGAGTCAGATATTTTGTGCTTAATACAAACAAAATTCCCCCAAATTTTTATTCTTAGCTGGGGAATAATAAATATCCCACCTGAAGAAGAGACAGAAAAGATTAAATATACGTGGGATGATTGTCCTTGTAAGAAATAACCAAATGGTGAAAGAAGCAAAGATTAGAGAAAGCAAGGCTGAGGCAAGCCACCTGAAAATTAGAGCGAAAGGATTATCAAGAAATGTTGGATTTGACCCTTCTTTAAAAAATATATAGTTAATATGAATAAAGTAACAATATAGGCCTTGTTGGAGATTTTAATTTCAGTGAGGTCATTTGGGAGGAGTGGAAAGCAAATGGTAAGACAGATTCCTATGGATATACCCTGTTAAGTACAGCAGTGAAGAAGACACCCAATAAGTAAAGGAGGTGAATAGGGTAAGGGATGACATTCCCATGAGGTTGGACTTGTTATTTACCAGAGAGCCAGGCATCATTAGCCCTTTGAGATAGCTTTGTCCCATAAAAAAAAAAAAAAAACTATCAAAAACTGTTTGGTATGGTCCCCACATTATCATCTACTCAGCAAGTTACTCTCGCATGGCATCATAGTTAAAATCTATAATTGATTCAAAGATTGGCTGATGGAAAGAAGACAATGTATTGTAATCAATAGAAATTGCTTTGACGGGTGTGATGTTGTGAGTGGTGTTCCACAGGGATCTATGCTTGGTCCAGTTCTCTTATTGATTTATGTAAATGCTATGGATATGCAGTGGATAAGGATCAACTACAGTCTGAATTAGATCAGTTGAGTAGAGCAATAAATGGCAAATGGAACTTAACGTTGATTAGTTTTGCATATATGCAACAAAAGCAACTGTAATGATTATTTCATGAATGGTAATCAGCTTCAGTAAATTGGATCAGGAATAATACTTAAGTGTCCTAGTATCTAAAGATTGAAAACTGACCCTCCAGGGTACAAAAGTTGTAACCTTCCCAGCAAGTGATAGGATATATTGGAAGAATATTTTAACATAAGACTGAAAAAGTAATGGTTACTCCATATCATTCCCTTATAAAACCTCATCTCAAACACCATTTAGTCTTCGTCCCTGTATATTGTAAAAGTAATAGACAAATTAGAAAAAGACTATAAAATCAACCAAATGATCCCTCATTAAGGTAATACACCCAATAAAGAGTGTCTAAGTGAACTTAAGGGACCGTGAGTCGCGAAAACACGAAAAATTCTGGAAAATTAACGAATTTCAGGTAAACATTTCAAAAGATTCTCTATGATGGTGGTAACACTTTGACCAAATATTACAGCTCAATTCCGTTTCTTTTCTTATATATAAAATAAAATAGATAAATTTTTGGTGACCGCTGGCAACTCCAATGCATGAAAAAACATTCTGTATATTGAAATAAAGTCAAAATTTTGATAGCCAGTTCCATTTTGTTTACTGTAATTAATATTTATGGAGATATCTGGCAACTTGCCCAACCCTAAATCACCAGTCACCCATCTCAGTGTCTTTTCAAAGCTGGAAGAGAAAGGATGTCGCTCTGCTGCGTAACAGTCAGCATACCAATCACGCATGCGACATTGGCAACCCCATTGCATGAAAAAACATTCTGTATATTGAAATAAAGTCAAATTTTCGATAGCATAAGTTGCGTGAGAAAGTTGTACACGAAAACGTAAACAAAGAGACAATGTCACGAGTGAGTACGAGGCCAGAGGATTTTAAATGCCGGTGCACTCCTTAACTTTAAATGCCTCTCCTGAAAAGTTAATGTTTTTGTTATTTAAAAAGCCATATCTCTGTTTCTTTTTGTCCAATTTTATTCATTCTTTCGAATTTGTGAAGAGAAATAGTCATTCTTTAATTTGGCAAGACAAAAATAAAGGATTTTTTTTTTTTTTTCTCCATTTATTCTAGCAGATTTTCACTGAAGTTTCTACTATTCAAATGTAAAAATCATAAAAGAAATGAGAGTAAGAGGAAACTTAATTTTGTGAAGTTGTTCCCAAGACTCTAATCTTTCATTTCCTACATAGTAGGCTGATTACCTATGCCTATGGATACTTCAATGATCACAGATACCATCATAAAAAAAAAAAAAATTAACTACACGTAACATACAGTATACATGTTACTAAAACAATTTAGTATGCAATAATACTCTTTCCAATAGAGTAAGTATACATAAGTTCACCAGAGAAATTGAACAACTTTTATGACATGTTCACCTATAAGCACTTCCCTTGGTGCCTTAATTTATGTAGCATATCCAAAGGTAGAATGCATGATTTATTTGGTGTCTTTAAAATGGTCCATATCTTTATTAATGTGAATATAGATGATTATTTTAATGTGGACCATAATAAGTCACAAGAAGTGATTACGAAAATATTTTCAAGAGATCAAACACCAGTGAATATTTTTTTCTTTAACCACATTATAAATCTTTGAAACAAACTACCTGTTCATTTGTAAGTTAGATACAATTGACACTTCTAGAAAAATCCCTGAATTTTTCTAAAAGTGAAATGAGTGGGAGTGGGTACTTGTCTTTTGACTTGGCTACCTCCTTTGGTATGTACAGATATGACAGAATTGAATAGACACCAAGAGAAATTGTTTAATGTATTAAACAAGCATTTGATACAATTAAAGTGCTTATGAATGGTCACAATGTGAATGATTAATACTTGATTGACCTCCCCTTTGCTTTTTTCAATGCAAGGACCTGTCTAGGCATGTTCACAAATATCATCTTGAGGGATTTCTTACCATGTTTCCTGTAGTAATCCTAAGAGTTTGGGTTTTGAAGATGGCTTCCCATTCTTTTTTGCAAAGTTGTCAGTCTAATCTGCCCCAGAGGTGTTCAATTGGGTTCATATCTGGGGACTGACTTGGCCATGGAAGTTTCCTGATCCCATTTTGTCTCAAACAATTTTGTGTTGCTTGAGCAGTGTGACAAGGAGCTCCATCTTTCATAAATAGGAAGACATTTTTACTCACTCTACTGTTGGAGAATATTGGAATAAGTCCTTTAATATAGAAGCATATTTGCCTGAATTGATGTTTCCTTGACACTCTACAAGCTCTGATCAACCAACATTCCAAATAGCACCCTACATTATTGAAAGGCCCTCACGTTTCACTATTGGCTGCAGTCTTTTGAGGTCAAACTCTTGACTACAGTCTCCAGACCCACTCTCATCCACTGTTAGAAAATAATGTGAATCGTGACTCATCAGAGAAAATGACAGAACTCCAAAAGGTCACAGGTCTCTACCATCTCAACAGCCCAATCCTTTCTGCACTTGATATTGGTTGGATGAAGGAGTGGCTTCCTTCTTGCAGCTCTGCCATAGTAACCACCTTGTGGAGATACCTGACGGCTGTTCTGGGACTGACATCAGCTTGTGCTGCTATGTCAAAGGCCTTGCAACGTGGATCCTCTGACATTTCTTTTAACAATACACAAAGTTATTTTTGAGGGCCTGGAACAACCAGAATGAGGTTTTGTGCCCTTTTTGCCCTCTCTGGTGAATTGTACAATCACTCTATTAACAGTAGAAATGGGTATTGACAGATTTTCAGATACTTTGCATTGACTAAGTCCACCTTCATGTTGACCCACAATATGACCTCACTGAAATTCAGATAGGTCTATTGTTCCTTTGGTTCATGGCATGCTTTATTAATCTTGTATGTAATCATAAACATAAACGTAGGTAAATATAACATATTAGGTAAATTTGAATAACATTAAGCATTGAATAAGAGCAGAAATGCATTTTTCTTGGTGTCTATTCAATTCTGTCATGTCTGTGTAGATAGGAAATACCTAGATATATAGTCCAACCCCAGTCTATTTTATTTCTCAATATTGTGAGCCCATACACTTAAATTATGTCAGTGGTTTTTAACCATTTCCACTGTCTAAACCCCTTTCAGTTCTCATGCAACTCCATAAAGACAAATAAGTCTGTTGCTATTTGCATCTTCTTTGTATTGATCACTGTTTTTCTCTGTGCACTCCTTAGCTTTGATTCCATTACCTTCATTAGTTTTCAAGTTGTGTCTATTCATTGATTGTAGACTTTGCATTTCGAACTTGCAGGTAGAGAGCCTCTCATAATCTTTTTATATTTACCAAACTTTTTTCAACCAATTGTAATATATTATTTATTATCATGATCTTTAGTCATTTTTACCATCTGGCCCAAATGATTATACTAAACTTTTTCAAGACTCACTATTGACTATGATGTCTGTATTTACCTAGTTGTGTTTACGTAGTTGTATTTTGCGGGAAGAGAGCTATGCTCATAGTGACCCGCTATTGTATCTTTCTGCATCCATTTTTTTTCTTAAAGTCATGTATAGTTTTAGCACTCACAGTTTCTTCTTTTCCGTTTGTTCCAGATATCTATCACTCTGTGTGGGAAGCTATTCTTTTTCAGATCTCTTATGTAACTGTCCTTAAGTTTCTTCTCGTGTCCTCTTGCATTTCTTATGTCCCATTTTAGTAGGTCATCCCCATCAAGAATTTCCATCCCTTTCATAATTCTGGAAATGGTTATCAAATCACCTCTTTCTCTTTGTTCCAGGGATGGTAGATTTAGTTTATCCAATCTTTGTTTGTAAGTCAAATTGCAAAGTGTTGGTGCCATCTTTGTCGTTGCTCTTTGGTGTCCATAGTGACACTGCGTATTCCATTTTTGGTCTTATCAGTGTAATTAGTATTTTATTAACCATTTCTTCATCCTTGTAGTCAAAGGCTACTTTCATTGATCTTAATGAGTTGAAAGTTTGGTGCAGATAGGGGTGCACAGTTGGCAACCCCTGCACAGGATCAAAGATCATGGTGTAGGAAGGAGGGTGAATTGCATGCAAGGGTGTATTTACCTACCTAGTTGTATCTTACGGGAAGGGGAGCAACGCTCATGGTGTCCCACCTTTGTATCTCGCAGTGTCTAGTTTTTCTTAAAATTTGTGTATGGTTTTTACACACTTGTTCCAAGTGTCCACCACTCTGTGTGGAAAACTGTTCTTCTTCAGAGCTCTTCTATAACTATCTTTTTTGAGTTTCTTTCCATGTTCTCTAGTGTTTCTCTTGTCCCAATTGAACAAGTCCCCTCTATCGAGTATTTCCATGCCCTTCATGATTCTATAAATGGTCAGTAGGTCACCTCTCTGCTCCAAAGTCGGTAACTTCAATTTAGCCAATCTCTTCATATGACAAATTTGAAAGTGCTGGAGCCATTTTTGTGGTTGCTCTCTGGATTCTTTCAATTTTCTTTATATTTTTGGCACTTGGTGACTATAATGTCGCTGCATATTCCAGTCTAGGCCTTATTAGTGTGACTAATATTTTTTTTAATAATTTCTTCGTCCAAATAGGTAAATGCCACTTTTATTGATCTTAGCAAGTTATAGGATTCTCCAACAATTTTTTTTATTTATCAAAGGACAAGTCATTTGAGATAATTACTCCCAGATCATTTTCAGATCCCACTTTCTGTACCTCCTTAGTTCCAAATTTTATATTGTCCTGATATTCTATTACTTTTTCTGAACTCCATTATGCTACACTTAATGTTGAAGTCCACTTCCCATTTCTGACTCCATTTCAAACCTTGTTCAGGTCTCCCTGTAGTGATTCACAATCCGTTTTTGGTTTTTACCTTCCTCAACAATTTAGCATTGTCTGCAAAGAAGCCCATGTAACATTCCACATCATCATCCATGTCATTCACATAAATAGCAAACATTATTGGAGCCAATACAGATTCTTGCGGAACTCCACTAATCACCTTTCAACCTGAATATTTTTCTCCGAGTACTACTCTCATCTTTCTACCATTCAGGAAGTCCTCCATCCAGTTAGTAGGTTGCCGTGTATCCCTCCTATGTTTTCCAATTTTTTTTTTAATAATTTTTTGTGTGTTACCTTATCAAAGGCTTTTTGCAAGTCCAAGAATGCACAATCAGCCCATCAATCCCTTTCTTGTATTATATCTATTAGTCTTGAGTAAAAACCATTTAAATTTGTGGTACATGATCTTCCCTGTCTGAACCTAAATTGTCTTGAGTTTATTATATTTTCTTCCAGTTGTTTTACCCATCTATTCTTGATAATTTTCTCACAGATTTTGGCTACAGTGCTTGTTAGTAA
Organism: Oratosquilla oratoria; assembly: GCF_046742065.1. Classification (NCBI taxonomy): domain Eukaryota; kingdom Metazoa; phylum Arthropoda; class Malacostraca; order Stomatopoda; family Squillidae; genus Oratosquilla; species Oratosquilla oratoria. Next base: position 45,972,891 of record NC_134791.1, on the reverse strand, counting down.
GAGCAGCCTGTAAATAGTTGGTTCTTCCTTGTTTCCTCCTTTATATATTGGTACAATGTTGGCATTTTTCCAGCCTTTTGGTATTTTTCCTTCTTTAAGTATTTACCTAGTTGTAATATACGGGAGGGGAGCTATGCTCGTGGTGACCCGTCTTTGTATCTCTCCGCATCAAGTTTTATCTTAAAATCTTGTATAGTGTTAGCACATACTGTTTTGTTGTCTAATTTGTTCCATGTATTTATCGCTCTGTGTGGGAAACTGTTCCTTTTCAAGTTTTTTCTATAACTATCCTTTTTCAATTTTTTTCCGTGTCCTCTTGTTTTACCGTTGTCCCACATTAATAGGTCGTTCCTGTCTAAAACTTCCATTCCTTTCATTATTCTGTAGATAGTTAGCAAATCTCCTCTTTCTCTTCTTTGTTCCAGAGTTGGTAGGTTCAGTTTGGATAGTCTTTGCTCATATGTTAGGTCGGCGAGTCTCACTGCTAGTTTTGTTGTCGCTCTTTGTTATCTTTCTAGTTTCTTAATATTCTTTTTGGTACTGGGTGTCCAAAGTGATGCTGCATACTCGAGTTTTGGTCTTATTAGTGTATTAAGTATTTTCCTTATCATTTCTTCGTCCATATAGGTAAATGCCACTTTGATTGCTCTCAATAAGTTGTAGGTTTCTCCGAACATCTTGTTTATATGCTTATCTGGTTTCATGTCCTTTCCAATCATCACTCCAAGATCTTTTTCATAGTTTGTTTTATTTATTTTTTCTTCCCCAATTCTGTAATCTTTTGATATTCTATTTTTACTCTTTCCAAATTCCATTATGCTGCATTTCTTAATATTGAATTTTACTTCCCACTTTTGAGTCCAATTCCATATTGTGTCCAGATCTTGTTGCAATGAGTTGCAGTCCTCTTCCGTTTTTACCTTAAGTAATTTTGCATCATCTGCAAAAAAAATTATATAGCACTCCACGCCTTCATTCATGTCATTAATGTATACAGCGAACATGATCAGGGCCAGTACTGATCCTTGCGGGACCCCGCTTTTTACTTCTTCCCAGTTGGAGAATTTTTCTCTAATTACAACTCTCATTTTCCTCCCAATCAGAAAGTCTTTCATCCATTCCAATAATTTTCCTCTGATGCCACCTTTTGACTCTATCTTATTTATTAGTTTCCTATGAGGTACCTTATCGAATGCCTTTTGCAGGTCCAGAAAAGCACAGTCTGCCCATCCATCTCTTTCTTCTATTATGTCTACTAATCTTGAGTAAAAGCAAATCAGATTTGTTGTACAGGATCTCCCTTGTCTAAATCCAAATTGATTTGGGTTCAGTATAGATTTTTCTTCCAGGTACTTAACCCATCTGTTTTTGATCACTCTTTCACAAATTTTTGCTATTGTGCTTGTTAGTGAGCAACTTATTATGTTATATTTTGTCCATTAATTCTTTGCATTCTTTTAGTAACCAGTTTGCAATTCCGTTCAGGCCATGTGATTTCCTAACATCAAGGTTTGTTAATTCCTCCATTATTTCTTTTTGCGTTATTATTATTTCGCTCATGGGGGGAGATCTCACTTTGCTTCCTTCGTCCCAATACTGTACCTTCTTTCTATTGAAAACAGACTTGAAGTGATTAAATTTATTCATGACTTCGGCCACTTCTAGATTTGTGTATTCTGTATTTCCTGGGCATAGTTTCACCATTTCCTGTTTATTTTTAAGTTTACCATTCATATATCTATAGAATAGTTTTGGTTGCTCTTTGCATTTTTCTATAATGTCTTTTTCATATTTCCTTTTTTCCTCTTCACACTTTCACTTATGTGACGAGAAGGTGCAAGTGTAACCTTGATAGGATTAGAATTAGCAGAACTAGTGGTTTTAGGTCAGGTAGATTGTAGAGTGAGAGAAGTAAGTGTGTCGGGGGATTGAAAAGTGAAATAGAAACAACCAAAGAACCAGGAAATCACAGAAATTAAGTGAACCACAGGTCTTACAAACTAGGTGCTGGAGATGGCCAAGACGATGAGGAGCACAAAGGAACTATTCAAGATGAGTAATATCACCTTAAAGCCATTTGATGGCAGTGGAGACATTGCTGGGTGGCTCAAAAAGGCAGAATTAGTGGCAAAATAAACCAGTCACGGATGTCGCAAGCTATATTACCCTTAACATGAAGGGTGATGTATTGGCCATCTACCTAGAAATGGAAGGTAGTGATCAAACAGATGTGGAAAAGGTGAAAAAAGTACTGGAAGAGGCTTTTGCTGAGAGTCCATTTTAATTGTTTAATCAGCTGCAAAGAATGTGCTGGGCTGGTGAACAAGTCGACGTTTTTACCAATGGAATTAAGAGATTAGCGGGACTGTTGACATTCAAAGGTGAAGGCTTGGAGCAACACATTAGAATGGTGTTTGTGAATGGCTTTCCAGATTGCACATCTGCTGGACTACAGCAAGTAAATAATGTGTCAGCAAGTATGGAAATGTTGATGGTCCATGCTAGGCTTCTCACAAGGACACAGAAGGATGGGCCTTTAGTTGCCATGGCGACAGAGAAACCACAAGACTCTACGTGAAACCCAGGGCCAAGATGCCAGCCAGATGACTCATGGGAAGAGGGGAGAGCCAGTGAAGTGAGGCCCACCACTTGACAATGGAAAAGGGAAAACAGGGGAGTCCAGGGGTGACCACAGAGAATGGAGGGGACCACCTAGGATCCGTTGTTATGGGTGTCAGCGCCCCAGTCACTTTGCGAGGAATTGTAGATTGACGCAGTCCATATGTTACAAATGCAATGAGCCTGGACATATTGCTCAACATTGTGAACAGGGAAATGGACAAGGGGTAGCTGTTATGCAAATGGCCACCAAAGAAATGCAAGGACGGTATTCAAGTGTATGCTGATTGTAGATGTCTGGTTGAGAGGAAGATGCACAAGAGCCCTAGTAGATTCCGGCTGTTCAACCACAATTATAACAGCCGACTTGATAAAGGAATTCAGACAGGAGATTTGCCTTGATGACAGTTGATGGAAGGAAGACAAAGTGCGAAGGCGACCAGGAAGTTGAAATGATAGTGGAGGGCATTCCAATATGACTAAGAGTGCTTGTTATTTGAATGGTCATAGTGGGAATTGATGTGTTGCTGGGAATGGATGCAATTGCACAATATGAGTGGCGACATCCCCGGGTAGGGCCGGTGCTACCAGCCAATACTGAAGAAGGCCCTGCATCACTACAAGTGGGAGAGGAGGTATGGGTGAAGCCAAAGGATGATAAGTGCATGTCACAGTGGACGAGGGGGGATCATAACGGAGGTAAATTTGTGGAACAACATATCTGTTGAGGGAGTGCCACAAGATATCTTGGCTCTTTGTCGTGTGGTGAGTGACAGAGTAAATGAGGAAGAGAGTCACAACACAGTAGTGAATGGGGGGAATGACGCCCAACAACCGCAGCACAACAGACATCCTCCAAGATGGCTGCAGGACTATGAAGTAGGAAGTGGAGGAGATTAAGAATAGATTGATCTTGAGATCAGGGGGGGGGGCAATATGGTGCAGATAGGGATGCACAGTTGGCACTCCCAGCACGGAGTCAAAGGTCACAGTGTAGGAAGGAGGGCGAAGGGCACACAAGGGTGTGTGCATGCCAGTGTGTATATGGAACATAAAGGTACAAGTGTAACCTCGATAGGATTAAAATTAGCAGAGCTAGTGGTTTTAGGTAAGGTAGATTGTAGAGTGAGAGAAGTGTGTCGGGATTGAAAAGTGAAACAGAGACAATCGAAGACCCAGAAAATCACAGAAATTAGGTAAGTGAGCTATAAGTCTTACAATGTCTCTACTTTGAACTTTTTTTTTTTTTTTCTTTTCTTTTATTTCGCTCTAATTCATCTGTTAACCTACTTTGAGACTTTCCTTTTTAAAATCACTCTGCATATATTGCAAGTCTTGTGATCTTTCTAAAATAAGAATGTCATCCACAAATCTTAACCTCTTGTCTAAGATGATGCCTATGTAGGCATCATGAGGAGTGATTGGGTATATGAGGATGCTGGCGTTGGTGTCCTGATTATATTTATTTTGTAGTTGTAGCCGAGTGACCCAAATTCTGTGAAATGGCTTGATTGCATTTTCAGTGTTTATTATTACTCAGAGTGAGAAAATCAACAGTGACTTTATATTTTATAATGCAATTATTGTAATTCTTCATCGAGTCATTGTAGGCACCCGATGCTGTGCTCAAGAATTTGACTCATATTGAAGAGGGTAAGTGATTAGATTTTTGCCAATAATCTTCATACCTTTCTCCTCCCAACTCAACCTTCTGAAAATCTCCTCCAGACATGCAGTAAATAGTAGGATGAAAATGTATTGCCTTGTGGTACTTTTTTCTTGACCTTTATGTTTTCTGTTTCTTTAAGTAGTTGGAGTTACAAAGGTATCTTGTTCATAAATATTTTTTAGAACTCTTACAATGTGTTCATTTCTACCCTGCTTTCATAGTGAGTAGTATTGCTATTTGTTCTACAGAGTTGAAGGTCTTCTCATAATCTACAAAAGTTAAATAAAAAGGTATTTATAAGTTTATCAATTTCTTCTTTATAGATAAAGATTTCCTCTTTATGAATAAAGAGGTATATTCTTTCATTTTCTTGATTAATTGATTCATTGTGTGCAAATGGTCTAGAATATTTGCTTCTAAAGCCTGCCATTCTCTTGGTTTCCATGAAAAACTAATTTGTAAAGATCTTGGAAAATACTTTATATACATTTTATAAACTAATCAGCTGGTAGTTATTAATGTCTTTCTTGTCTCCATTTTTTGTGAAGTAGAATCACTGTAAGCATTGCACCAGTATCCAGGGATCCAAAGTCTTGATGTAAACACTAAACATATATCTGAGCCAATTTACAATGAACTTCTTTCCTTGTGTATTTCATAAGATATATTGATTTGCCATCTTCCCCAAATGCTTTTCCTCATTTCATGCTTTTTAAGTAAATACTACGTATTATTTTGTAACTTCTGGTACACTGTTAATATATATAGATGAATTTACAGACTCCTATGGTATTTGATGACTAAAGCTCATAGTAATTTTTTTTTTTAGTCTTTTTACCATTCTCTCTCTGCAGTTAATAATATTTTCATTTCTATATTTCATCTGAAGACTTTCATCACACCAGTTGAATGATTTTTGCATCATCTGCAAACATGTTGGCATAGCTTGTTCCATCATGTCATTGATGACAAGGAACATTATTGGTGCAAGCACTGAACCTTGTGGTACTCCACTTGTTACTGTTTTCCATCGTAACATCCTTTACTACTGTCCTCATGTATCTTTCCTTCAAAAAATCTTTCATCCATTCTAGTAGTTTGCCTCTCAGTACTCCAACATGATGCAATTTCCACACAAGTCAGTTGTGAGGTACTTTATCAGATGCCTTTTCTAGGTTGAGTATACCCACCCCTCTCTCTTGCATCCCATAAACCACTCAAGTTAAAGCTCAAAAGGTTTGACACATGGATGAAGAGATGGTTAAGAAACTAATTGTTGCATTAGTAAGACTGAAACTAGAATATGCTGCATCATTGTGGGCACCTATCACAAAGAAAAACATAAAAAAAAATTAGAAAGAATCCAGAGAGCGGTGACTAAGATGGCACTACACTATCAAATTTAACATATGAACAAAGATTGGAGAAATTACAACTGAAAACACTAGAACAGAGAAGGGAGAGAGGCGATTTGTTGACCATCTTTAGAATTATGAAAGGAATGGAAGTTCTTCATAGGGATGACCTATTAAAAGGGGACAAAAGAGAAACAAGAGGACACGCAAAGAAACTAAAGAAAGACAGCTATAGAAGAGACCTGAAAAAGAACAGCTTCCTACACACAGTGATTGACGTCTGGAACAAATTGAACAGTGAAACAGTTAATGCCAGAAATATGCACGAATTCAAAAGCAAAATAGATGTAGAGAGATACAAAAACGGGTCATAACGAGCATAGCTCCAGGCCTGTGAAATACAACTATGTAAATACATCTCACATCTCACGTCCCAGACGGAATTGCAAACTGGATACTAAAAGAATGCAAAGAACTAATGGACAAATTATAACATAATAAGGTAAAGCACTGGCCTCACAAGTCAGAGAACCGGGGTTCGATTCCCCGGTCGGGCGGAGATAAGTTGGGTTTGTCTCCTTTCACGTGTAGCCCCTGTTCACCTAGCAGCGAGTAGGTACGGGACGTTAGTCAAGGAGTTGTGACCTTGCTGTCCCGGTGTGTGGTGTGTGAGTGGTCTCAGACCTACCCAGAGATCGGCTAATAAGGAGCTCTGAGCTCACTGCCGTAGGGTGGTGTCTGGCTGTCTCGACAGAGACTGCAGCAGATCCGAGGTGAATATACACTTAAAGAAGGAAAAACACCAAAAGACTGGAAAAATGCCAATATTGTACCAATATATAAAGGAGGAAATGAGAGTGATGAGTGAGGAAAATGGAGGAGAAATAGGGAAAGATGAAGTGAAAGCAGCTGTTAAGAGGATGAGAGCAGGTAAGGCACCTGAGTTGGATGGATGCCATGCAGAATGTCTGAAGAAAGGAGGTACAGTTATGGTGGACTGGCTGGTGAGGTTATTTAATGTTTGTTTAAGAGAGGGTAGAGTGCCAGAGGACTGGAAGAGTGCCTGTATCATTCCACTTTACAAGGGAAAGGGGGACAAGTGTGAGTGTAGTAGTTTCAGAGGAATCAGCTTGTTGAGTGTAGTTGGGAAGGCTTATGGGAGGGTCTTGATTGAGAGGATTAGGAGAGGAACAGAGGGAGTAATTGGTGAGGAACAGTGTGGTTTTAGGACAGGTAGGGGTTATATAGGTCAGATTTTTGTGGTAAGACATGTGAGAAAGCTATAGGAAAAGGTAAAGATGGTTTTTGGGCTTTAATGGATTTGGAAAAGGCTTACAACAGGGTTGACAATAAGGCACTGTGGGAGGTACTGCAGATATATGAGATAGGAGGAAAGCTGTTAAGAGCAGTCAAGAGTTTTTATGAGAGTAGTAGAGCTTGTGTTAGGATTAGAAATGGAGAGAGTGAATGGTTTGAGGTAAAGGTGGGACTTCATCAGGGATGTGTCATGTCGCCCTGGCTGTTCAATCTATACATGGATGGGGTGGTGCAAGAGGTGAATGCGAGGGTAGTGGGTCAGGGGCTGGAGATGGTTAAAGAAAATGGAGAAAAATGGGAAATAAGCCAGTTGTTGTTTGCTGACGACACTGTGCTTATAGCAGGATCAGAGGAGGTATTGAGGAAGTTAGTGACAGAGTTTGAGAAGGTGTGTGAAAGAAGGAAGCTGAAGATAAATGTGGACAAAAGTAAGGTGATAGATGTACAAGGGGAGAGAGTGACAGCAGGCTGGAAGTGAGCATTAAGGGAGAGAGACTGGAGGAAGTGGATAGTTTTAGATACTTGGGTGTGAATGTGGCAGGAAAGGGAAGAGTGGGGGTGGAGGTAGAATTAGTCCAGGAGTATTAGCTTTTCAACCGGAACAAATTAGTAACAAGCTGAAATTTTCAGGAAGTACTCAGAAGACCTTTCCTGATAACATACTAAAAGTCCCCAAGAACCCCTTGCGAGGGTTTTGAGAAATTCAAGATTGCGTCCAAAATGGCAGCCAATTTTAGATTTTGTCATATTTCAAGCCCCAAACATCAAGAAAGTCAAACAATAAGTCAATAGATATGTTTTTTGGGGCAAGGAGTTCAATTCTCTAACTAATTTTTGGATTATCAGAATTTTAAATGGAATAATTAGCAAAACAAAAACAAAATACTTTTATGAACCTGAACATGCACACATTATACAATAAAAGTCATGCCAGTAGCAAGAAACAACACTTAACTATTACCTTAACTACAGACAAAAATGCTTAGCTGTAGTCCTAATTATAGAATTTTAATCAATCAATAAATCAAATCAAATTTGACGATGGTCTTAGGCATCATCTTCGTCATCAGTTTCAGGAGAAACTGGTCTTGGTGCTTCAGTCTCTTCATCATTATCAATGAAGGATGGCATTTGTGCTGCATTGTTGCAGGTTTGACCACTCTACTTTGTACACATGGCAGAGCAGTGTACCCCCATCTTCCTGCAGCCACATGATGCTTCACAGCTATCTGCTTTGTAGCCACATGAGATCATGTTGAGCAGACAGTCGGGGGCAATGGGGTGGTCAGTTTCAACTGGAATTAGGATATCCTCCAGCTTCGATCCCCAGGCTGTTGGGTGCAAGGGCCTGCCCATCCATTCCTGAACAGTGTGATAAGTTCTGAAGGAATACTGTTTGGCTGCAGCACTTGTCGGAGGTAAACTTGCAAGTTGGAAGGATGAGGACAGAGATGTTCTGCTGATTGCCTATTTGTAGGCAGTGTAGCAGAACTCGTCCAGTGACACACCATGAGGTGTACCATACAACTTCAGGAGGAAGCTTTCACCTGCTTCTTGCACTTGTTGGTGAGTGCTTCCAGTATTAGAGAATGTCTTGAGCTGATCATACTCCTTCTTGTTGAGAACCAGGTTGAATGCCTTGCGCTTCCCTTGCCGATACACTGCAGGCAGAAATAACAGAATGGGCTATGGCATTATATCGCCTGTTCAGTACACCTGTGTTTTGCCCTTTGGGTTCAACAATTTGTGCAGAAAGAGGTTCAGAGACCCAGGAATCATAGACAACCCATTTTCAGTACCTTCCAAACTGTGATATTCACTGAGGTCAAATACAGACAATCAAATGTCATCACGAATAATTGACACAGTCATTTCAATTATGTTTTCACTCTCCTCTGTTTTGTCTGCTGCTGTCTGCCATCCACTTTTCTCGAAGAATGCGGTGAGCTGAATCTCTGAAGCTAACAATGCTCGACTTTCCAGGGAGGCTTGTAATGGTTATGTCATCTTGATATCTTTCCTTCAGCTTCTGTTTCAACTACTTCATGGAGTAGCCCTCCTCACCATGCAAGAATGTCTCCATCATCTCCATGAGGTCAGACACAGCATACTAACATTCATCATTTTCATCCAGATAGGCACAAAGTTCATTGAAGGCAGATTGCCTCAGAACATCAGGTGGCTTGCCAACTGATTTCTGTGTTTCAGATTTGCTGTGAAAATCTTGGGCACAGTTACGGTGATATTTGGCTTCAGCAGCAACCAAGTCAGAGGATGCCTCAATCATTCTTTTGGCAACCATTTCTCCCCATTCATCATTCCTCTCTTTTGCCCTGTCTAAGATGTTCTGTTTGAAGGGCATTGTCTCCACATTACTGGTCATCTTCTTCCGTTTTGTAGTAAGTCTGCTACTAGTTGGCAGTACTTCAAAGCAGAACAAGCAGTGTGTGGTGATGTCAGACTATGGAGCTTTTGATCTTGGGGTGGGTGGCTGAACCTCCTCTTGTAGTACAGGTTCCTCTGACTTCCTCTTTGCGGACCTGATGGAGGACTACCGGGTATAGGCCTTCCTGCAGGCGATGTGAAGTGTCAGTGGGTTCTGTATCTCCAATGTTTCATGAAGTCCATACTTCCTCTCCAGGCTTGCTGCTACTAAGGTTGTCCTTCCCTTGGCTCCTACTTGTACATAATCCTTGGTGCATAATTCATTGCAAATAATGCATGAATCCATCTTGAACTCTAAAAAACAAACAAAATTTAACATCACATACAACATATGAATCAGGCTAATACTTTCATCAATTGATAATCATGGTTTTACATGTATCACTAAAAACTTTGTGGCATTTCAGAATTACTTGTTACAACATCTGTGAATGTACTTGTAACTCAAAAACATGACACAGGCTCAATTCATCACACATACACTGACATAAATTAATTCCTTGGGTCTGAAAACTTATATTTTCATACTTCATTTGTGTTTCTATCTTGATTGAGACCTGAGATATAACAAAATATGATATCGATGGCCATTTTGGACGCCATCTTGAATTTCTCAAAACCCTCGAGGAAAATTGTTAGGGACTTTTAGTATGTTATTAGGGAAGGTCTTGTTACTAATTTGTTCTGGTTTGAAGCCATATTTGAGCTAATGCTCCTGGACTAAATGTAGATTGAGAGAAGCGAGTAAATGCCTTGGTGGACTAAAAAGTGTAATGAGAAATAGACATCTGGGAATGGATGCTAAGAGGAGGTTATATTTATTTACCTAGTTGTATTTACCTAGTTGTATTTTGCGGGAAGGGGAGCTATGCTCGTGTTGTCCCGCCTTTGTATCTTGCAGTGTCTAGTTTGTTTTTAAACTCATGAATGGTTTTTGCGCATACTATTTCATTGTCCAGTTTGTTCCAAGTGTCCAAAACTCTATGAGGAAAACTGTTTTTCTTCAGTTCTCTTCTATAGCTATGTTTTTTTATTTTCTTTCCATGTCCTCTTGTGTTTCTTTTGTCCCAGTTAAGTAAGTTCTCACTATCGAGTACCTCTGTGCCTTTCATGATTCTGTAGATGGTCAATAGGTCACCTCTCTCTCTTCTTTGCTCCAGTGTCGGTAACTCCAGTTTAGCCAATCTCTCTTCGTATGATAGGTTTGCAAGTGCAGGTGCCATTTTTGTAGCTGCTCTTTGGATTCTTTCTATTTTCTTTATATTCTTTTTGGTACTGGGGGACCACAATGTCGCTGCATACTCTAATCTAGGCCTTATCAATGTAACCATTATTTTTTTCATCATGTCTTCGTCCAAGTATGTAAACGCCACTTTTATTGATCTTAGCAAGTTGTAAGTCTCCCCGACAATTTTGTTAATCTGTATATCATAGGACAAGTCGTTCGTGATAATTACTCCCAAATCTTTTTCGGATCCTACTTTCTTTACTTCTTTGGTTCCAATTGTATATTTTCCTGATATTCTGTTTTTGCTTTTTCCAAACTCCATTATGCTACACTTCTTAGTATTAAAGTCCACTTCCCATTTTTGACTCCAGTTCCATACCCTATTTAGGTCTTCTTGCAGTGCTTCACAGTCCTCATCAGTTTCTATTTTCCTTAGCAGTTTGGCGTCATCGGCAAAGAAGCTCATGTAGCAGTTCACGTCCTCATCCATGTCATTCATATAGATAGCAAACATTATTGGTGCCAGCACAGATCCTTGCGGTACTCCACTGATCACCTCTTTCCAGTCTGAATATTTTTCTCTGAGCACTACTCTCATCTTTCTACCAGTCAGAAAGTCCTCTATCCATTTTAGTAGGTTTCCCTGTATTCCTCCTATGTGTTCCAGTTTTTTTAGTAGTTTTCTGTGTGGTACTTTGTCAAAGGCTTTTTGCAAGTCTAGGAATGCACAATCAGCCCATCCATTTCTTTCTTGCACTATGTCTATTAGTCTTGAGTAAAAGCATATTAAGTTTGTGGAGCATGATCTTCCTTGTCTGAATCCGAATTGTCTTGGGTTTAATATGTCATTGTCTTCCAGATGTTTTACCCATCTATTCTTGATTATTTTCTCACAAATTTTGGCAATGGTGCTTGTTAGTGATACTGGCCTATAGTTGGTGGGTTCTTCTTTGTTTCCTCCTTTGTGTATTGGTACAATGTTAGCGTTTTTCCAGTCCTCGGGTATCTTTCCTTCTTTGAGTGAGCTGTTTATTAAGATGTGTATTTTGTCTGTTAGTTCTTCTTTGCACTCCTTTAGAATCCAATTTGCAATACCGTCCGGGCCATGTGATTTTCTGACATCCAGCCTTGATAAATGTTCTGATATTTCCTTTAGTGATGCTGTAAACTCATTCATGAGGGGAGATTTCTTGTTTTTGTCTATGTCACAATTCGGTATTTTCTCTCTGGTGAAAACAGATTTAAAGTGATTGTTCATGACTTCGGCCATCTCTAAATCTTCTGTGTATTCTATGTTTCCTTGGCATAGTTTCACCAATTCCTGTTTGTTTTTAAGTTTACCATTCACATACCGATAGAATAGTTTGGGTTGCTCTTTGCATTTGTCTATAATATCCTTCTCATGGTTCCTTTTCTCCTCTCTTCTCACATTAACATACTCATTTCTATAGTTAACATAAATTTGCCATTTGCTTTGTTTTTTGTCTTTTCTCCACTTTTTCCAAGCTTTGTCCCTTCTGTCTTTTGCCTCACTGCATCTTTTGTTGAACCAACATTTAATGTACTCTCTCTCTCTCGCTTTTGTCTTGGTACATGCCTGTTTACCCCTTCATTGTAGTTTTCCATCAATATATTCCATTTCTCTTCCACTGCTGTTTCTTCCCTGTAAAATATTTCCCAGTTTGCATTCCGGAAGAATGTCTTTAGTTTTGTAAAGTCTGTTTTGTTGTACCTCAGTCTTCCTTTCCTATGCTTTTCGTTCCTCTCTATGTCTATTTCTTCCTTTAGTATAGTTTCGATGAGTACATGGTCACTCTTTCCAATTGGTGTCTCATACTGGACTTTATGCACTATTTCAGGCTCTGTTGTAAATATTAGATCTAGTTTCGATGGCTCTTCATTATTTCTGTACCTTGTGTTTTCATGGACCCATTGGGTCATTGTGTACTCCATGGTCATATCTAGCAGTACATTGCCCCACGAGTCATCTCCTCCTTGCACTGTCATGCTGTCCCAACAAATTTCTTTGCAATTGAAGTCCCCCATAACTACCAGATTACCCTTACCCATTAGTATCTCATTGAGTGATTTTCTTGTGTCATCTAGCATTTTTTTATGTTCAATTTCTTTCCAAGCGCTTGTTTTTGGAGGCACATAAGTCACCACAAACTTTCTACTTTTCATATTCTTGCCTTCGACTTTTATCATGATCAATTCAGCATTACCTTTGCCCTCTGCAATTTTTGTCACCTTTAGGTCTTTCTTGGCCAAGAACATGATTCCCCCTCCCTGTTTCTTGTCCCTGTTTTTTATCCAGTAGTTGTATAAACCTTGTCCGATAACAGTGGATGGTATTTCACCTCTTAGTTTAGTCTCTACAATTCCCATTATGTCTGGTTTTGCTTCTAACAGATAATCATTGAGTTCGTTCAGTCCCGAAATTAGTCCGTCAATGTTGGTATAGGCCACTTTTAATTTTCTTCCTTCTCCCTGGTTTCTTCTTCCCTTGTTTTGTTCGTTTTGAAGCGCCATTGTCTTAATCTCAAGTCTATTACTCTCCACTGGAATTCTTTGCATTCTGTCTCCGATCTTTTCAAGTTTTTTTCCTTTGCTTCTTCTCTTAGCGCCCTTTCTTTTTCTAATTCCTCAGTACTCATTTCTCTTTTTATCCATATCTTATTGTATTTTTCACTCTTTGCCAAGTTACCTACTTTTTCAAATATGTCTTCTACTACCACTTGTGACCTTAGTTTTATCTTTAGAGGTCGATTCCTATCCTTAGTATAGCGACCAATTCTGTAAGTCTCTTCTAAGTCTGTGCCTGAATCACTATCTCCCCCCTGAATTTCATTAAGGATTTCTACTGCTGTCTCTTTTTCTTCTTTTTCTCTCATGTACCTCGCCAATCCTTGTTTTTCTTTAAGCCCATAAACCACTACATTTCTTCCTATCTACTGTGTCCCTGACCCAATTTGCTTTTTTGTTAATCACTTGAATGATTGTGTCTTTTGCATTATCTTGCATTTGCTGCTTGACTATTTCTTTGAAAGCAATTTCTTTATTTTCAATATTTTCTTTCCACTTCTTAATTTCCTGGATACTGTCCCCACCTAAGTTTTCTTCGATCTTTTGTGTCAATTCTTGGAATTTGTTGTTCACTTCCTGCTTTAGATTTTCGCTATTATTATCATTAGTTTTCTTCTTTTCATTATCATTCTTCAGTTCATTTATGTCTCTTTTCATTTCTTTAATTTCGTTTGCAAGATCCAAGTTAGCTTTTTTCAGGTCCGAAATTTCATGGTTAGTCTTAGATAAACAATCAATTAAACCAATGACCTCTTTTCTTAAGTCCATGATTTCATTTTCCCACCGAGTCCTATTTTTGCTCATCTCTCTCTCTATCTCTAATAATCTACTTAAGTTCTTTCTTTCGTACTTACCAAACCCTAAGAAATCGTTGTCATAACACGTGGTGCTTTGTTTATTGTTTACATCGCGGTTCAGTGGATTGCCTCCAGATGGCTCTGATTCGCAACTGGCTTTCGAGTCGTTTTCATTCATTTTTGCTAATTTCGAGTTAACACAATTAACTAGCACTGCATAGATACCATTTCGGGCACTCACGTTCACTCCCCACCCCTACAGTACAAACCAGGTTTTCCTTTTTCGTCGTAAATCCTCTTCTTCTTGGCCGCGCGACGACAGCGACGACGAGCGGTGTTGCTTCGATGAAGGAGTGATTGTGCCGACAGCACTGTACGGGGCAGAAATGTGGAACATAAGAGAGGAAGAGAGAAGGAGTTTGAATGTGTTTGAGATGAAATGTCTGAGAAGTATGATAGGGATTACTAGGCTAGGTAGAGTGAGAAATGAGGAGGTGAGTAGGAGAACAGGGGTGGAAAGGGAGTTGAGATAGGGTTGATGAAAGAGTATTAGGATGGTTTGGACACATGGAAAGAATGAGTGAAGAAAGATTAGTAAAAGAGGTATGGAAGGCAGAGGTGGAAGGAGTGAATATGAGGGGGCGTCCTAGGATGAGATGGATGGATGGGGTAAAAGGGGCATTACGAAAGAGAGGAATGTTTGTTGAGGAAGGATAGGAGAGGACAGAAGATAGGGGTGAATGGAGAAGGGTTGTGTATAGATGATGCTGTGATGCATGAGGAGTGGGTGGGGGATGGGGGGGTGAGGAAGTGTATATGAGAAATAATTTGATGCAGCCCGAAAGGATTTCTCCCCGTCTTCTCCTTTTCTGCATGAGGGGATGGAGAGCGGTGGTCGCCGAATTAATTAAACGACCTTACTGTGGATTTGCTGTGTCTTGCGACACTGCTTCTGACCCAGGGCAGTAGACAGGATGTAGGGATGACCCAAACCAGGAGGTGCCAAGATGGGAGAGAGGGAGGAGGGTGGAGGGGAGTGGAGTATGTAGGGGATGGAATGGGTGAGAGTGGTTTCTATGCCTTTTTCTTTTTTGCTACCCCCCGTGTAATGGGGAAAAAAGCCTTTGGTATATGTATGTATGTTCTTTCCATTTCACCCTTTGGCAGTTAAAGGTTTCCCACAAGGACTCAATTGCAACTGTAAAAAGAAAGACATCAAACAACTTTTTGTGGTATTCAGCTTCATTCCAGGCCTTTGTCATGTGAAAGTGCAAAGGAACTTGTTACACTCATGTAAAATTAAGAACCCATTACTCTTTGAATTTAACTTGGGGGGTGGGGCAGGGGGTAGTAGATGATGAGGTATTAAGCTTTAATTCAGTCATGTAACACTCAAATAAGTATAGACAATTGTTATGATTACACAATTATAGACAGTTCACATATTGTCAGATCAAACTATATATTCATCTACTTTGTTTTTCAGAATTGTGTCCTGTTTGTTTCCCTGTGGAATACAGAAAATGATGGGGACATCAACATTGCTGATATATTGGTTAAAAGAAAACTGGCAAAATATAATGATGACAGCTCATGTATTTCTCACTGCCAAAAGAAAGTGACAGAATATAAAGATGACAGTAATAACTGTAGTATATCTCAGTGTTTTTATGATAGGTCATTATCATTCCATGAAAATGTAGTAGAGGACCCTTCAAATAGTAAGGTGGCCTCGGAAAATTGCCTTTCTACTAAAAGTAATGCAAGCCTTTCTTTGAATTCATTTGATTATGTCAACAACATTCCTGTGAGTGAATCATTATCATATACCCAGCAGAAGGAGGTCATTAAAGTTCTCCAAAATAAATTGAGAGATGCATATGAACTTCTGGAGCACAGCCAGCCCCAAACATGTAGTGAATTTTCAAGTTGGCATATGGTAGAGAAGAATGGAAACATCACCAGCACCCCAAAGGTTACTGACCAGATGTTAGAGAGTCAGACACCTGAGAAATTGTCTTCTTCAGCAGAACATGAAGAATTGTTGAATAGCAAATGTCTTGTTAATGAAACTTTTTCTCCCAAACATTCTTTAACAGGGTAAATATTCTAAAGTGTTCCAGTAGTAATGTGTGCAACAGAAAAAATAAAACACTTGATTTTATATTTTATTTTTCTTTGTTGTTTGACAGAGTGTCTTCACAAGAAAGGATAAGTACGTTGTCTGGTGTGGAATGGAGCAAGCTGAAACTTTTAAGGTGTGAAAAAGAAGGTAGTAGGCCTGTGTTATCATCTCCAAAACAGACTCACATAGATATTGTTGGAAGTACTGAGGGAATTTCAGTGGATTTCTGGCAAGAAGACCAACTCAGGTTAGACAAGACTTTGCAAATTACTTTAGTTGAAAGATATAGTAAAGGTGACCTAGCTGTAAGAGGATTGTTTTTTGAAACTGAACAACTTTTAAATTTAATGTATTCAGTGATTTAAAGTAGAAATTAACATATATATATTTTTTTCCAGAGAAATAAAGTCGCCAGGTTCTTATGCAGAAGTGCTGTCTGGTTATGATTTAAAGCAGAAACCCAGTCAGTGTTTTAAGGTACAGTCTGAAAATGTTCTGTTGTCTGGCCCAACCCAAGAGGAGCATTTATACAGAAATCATAAGGAATTTATTTCAAATAACTCTGTGATATCTAGTGCAAATAGCAAGTCTTTCCAAGTGAATGGCCTGCCTGGAACAAAAATACAAGTGGAGAACTGGAACACTGGTGGTGAGGATGTTTTCAGTCATCAAGAAACAAACCAAGACATGATACATTGCATGGTACCAAACCAAAATAAAGAATGTTTAGTGGAGGAACTAGTGAAGATCAATGAGGAAGAATATTCTTTACCCTTAATATCTGGTCAGGGTGAGATAGAACTCAATGTAAAAAGTGTGTGTGACATAAGGGACACCACATGTAGCATCAAGAATTCAGAGAAAGTTATTAGCAAGGAAATAGGTGAAGAGTTGAAAAGACTGATGTCTGATCAAGAATCAGACTTCAAGACAGATGTGGAACATACTGGTAAAGATGAATGTCTTTCATCATGGCTGGTATCCAAAAAAATATCAGAAAATGGTTTGCAACAAGAGCAGTATATCCAGAAAGAAAGAACAACAAACCAACAGGTTGTGCCTTGTAGCGTTCATGAAATAAAATCAAAGCCACAAATTCATCTTTCAGATAAAGGTTCCAACTCAGCTGTGGAGCATCAGTCAAAATCTATGCCTTTGAAAGAATATGTTGATCATTTTTCATGTGGCAAACAGTCTGAAGATAAAGTAGACATTGAACAGTCATGCAAAGTAACAGCAGACACAATAGAAATAGATTATTCAGAAACTAGGGGATCAAGCAATGTCTCCACCATTAAAGAATCCAGTCCTAAAAATTTAATTAACTGTAAAATTATGATTAATGGATCACATTCCAGTGAACTTGGCTGTATTGAAAATAACCTGCCACACCATGTAATAATTTCTGATCCTCATTATACACCATTCAGCCAAAGAAACAAGTCTTTAATAAAATCAAACATGGCATCAGATAATCAGAAAGAGCTGGATCTCATAGTTTCCACTGCAGAACCTAGGTGTACTGAAGAGTCGAAAGTAAGATCAAGTACCAATGATTTTGAAACCAAAACTATAAACACTAGCATAGAAACAAACAAGTTTTGTAGTTTGTCTTACGAAATACCAATTAAAGAGGTAAATGGTTATACCAAGGAAGGTGATTTTAGTCATAAATGTACCAAAATTTATGAAGAGCGTGTCCAAAATGAAGCTTCTGTAATATACAACTTAAAAACTCAAGAAAATCTTTCCCAGAATTTGAATGAACTTGACACCAGTTTTGTAGAAAGTTTATCAAATCAGAGAGTTACCAGCCCAGGACAACACACTAACTCCATGTCATCGTATGGTCCCAGAAAGTGTTTGTCAAAGTTGATTGATATAGAAAATGAAAATTTTGGTCATTGTCCTAACCGTGCCTCAGAATTTTCACTAACCTCAAGTGAATCTCACAAGGATGGACAGCTTGAGAAGTCCAATCACTATGGCTATACATTAGGATATCCTTCACAAACATCAAGTGAAGAGCATCTGGATAGACATCAAAAGTCCCATAAATGTGGAGAAGAAGAATTTATGGGTGGTAAAGATCAATGGATTGTTACAAAAAAGGCTGAATCTTTACTCAAGAATAATGAAAAAGCTGCTACCATTGTTACCATACAAGGAGGCAAATTTGATTCAAAACACTCTGAGAAATCAAGTCAAGCTGAAGAGCAAGCCTCAAAAATTGAAGTAGGTGCATCACATGAGGATGGAAATGAGAGCCTTATTGGACATTCTGCAAGTTTATATAATTGTCAGAAGCCTGTTAATTGTGAACTAGCTGAGAATTCTATTTCAGAAATTAATTGTGCTTTAAATGAAAACATAAATAGATCTAAGACATGTATGAAGAAGTTAGACCTGTCTCTAGACATTGATCAGAGAGAAAATTTCTTTCAGAAGCCTGTTCAGTATGATCTCTCTGAAAATTGTGCTTCACAAATTGATCATGCTTTATTTGAAAATGTAAATGGATCTAAGGCATTTACAAATAAATCAAAAAAGAGAGAAAATTATTCTGAAGATTCTGAAAATAGTGTACACACATGCAAATCATGGGTGGATAGTTATTTGAAATATTTACATCAGAAAATGAAACTAACTGTATCAAGAGTACACTGGAAAAGACATCAGTCCATACTGCCTCAAGAATGTGATACTGCAATTGATAAGACTTGTGATCCTTTGGAGGGTTTACAAGTTACAAATGAAAATTATAAAACAATGAATCAAAATGAAATTTACTCAAGTAAAATTTTTGATAACCCAAAGTATTGTATTACCAAGAAAGATTTTATGAAAGAACCTGATGAAAATTTCAAAGCCAATAGGATTAACAAGAATATTGTGGGAACATTCAATACACATTCATATGGTCAGCAAGGTTCTGGTGTCACAAGACCCATACAAACTAGTGGTAGTTCAAATAACTTGTATGGCATGAACCACTCACAAGTGACATATGCTCCATCTGTTATACCTCAATGGTGGCAATGGCCCAGGGGTAATTTGCCTCCTATTTATACACAACAATATGCTGTTGATCCAACCCATTCCATAAAACCTCCCAATACTTTTTCATTTGGAAACACTAGACCACATATTCAAGACTGGTCAAATTTTGCCCCTAAACAAAATCCGCTTATGTATCTACCACCCTCTACACCACATGTACCTTGTGGTGTGTACCCTTTTGACCATTCTATGCAACAACTTGCATGCCCTTTAGTCTCCATGTATCCTAGTATGTATATGATGACACCACCCTCTTTTCCTCAATAAAGTAAATAATTTTAATAATACAATTACCATGAGTAGTAATTGTGATTGTGTTATGTAGCTAGTTGCTCAACTGACCACAGCATCTTAGTTTATACAGTATGTATGATCAATACTTTTTTTTCTTCTTCTTCTTCTTCCTCAAGAGAAATTAAACATATCCAAATTAGGTTCAAAACCCTAGGTTAACTAATTTCAGAGAAGGTTATGTAAGAATTTTATTCTCCTTACAATTGTATATTTCCCTACATGACTGAAGTTGTAGAAATGAAAATAAATAGTATGAACACCATTGCTGTCACCTTTGAGCATTTTGACAGAAAACACAACCAAAGGGATTTTAATCCTGTGAGGTCTAGGACTTCCTCCAGAGCTTCCTTCCAGATTTTCCTCTAGACCAGCATTAACCTTGTCCAACCTTGTATGTCACCCTTATACAGTAGTTAGGTCTAAGACTGTCACCCCCTAAATCTGGTTAACATCTGATTACTTACTAGAAGAATAAAGGAAAGTGAAGTACTACTTGGTGATTTATTTTGTTGGTTCCTAGAACCCACTGCCATCATTGTTGATAAAAGAAATAAAAAAAATCTGATAAAAAGAAAAGAGCATGGACAAAGTCCAACATACACAGCTGGGTAATCAAGCATACATGCATCAATGTGAATTTTGAGAGAGAAGTACTTTCCAATGGACTTGCCAGTGTTACTAGAACTTCAAGATAGTCCAAAATTCGAAGCTGCAGGGGCCATACTGTACTTTTGGAATTTTACTGAACAACTACTAGTAACTGCCAGCAACAGAGTGCAGTTGTGTCCCATCTCTTGTCAGATTTTTGTATTTTGCCTAGTTGTATTATACAGGAAGGGAGCTATGCTTGTATTTACCTAGTTGTATTTTACGGGACGGGAGCTATGCTCATTGTGACCCGTTTTCGTATCTCTCCATGTCCAGTTTTTTCTTGAAATCATGTTTAGTTCTGGCATTCACTGTTTCACTGTTCAATTTGTTCCAGACATCGATCACTCTGTGTGGGAAACTATTCTTTTTCAGGTCTCTTCTGTAACTGTCTTTCTTTAGTTTCTTTTTGTGTCCTCTTGTTTCCCTCTTGTCCCATTTTAATAGGTCATCTCTATCGAGAACTTCCATCCCTTTCATAATTCTGAAAATGGTCAACAAATCATTTGTAGTTATCCGTCTTTGTATCTTTCAGAATCAAGTTTGTTAATAAATTCTTGTTTAGTTTTTGCACACAATGTTGCCTCATTCAATTTGTTCCAAATATCCACCACTGTATGGGAAACTATTCTTTTATAGATTGCTTCTATAACTATCCTTTTTGAGTTTCTTTTCATGTCTTGTTTTTCTCTTATCCCATTTTAATAAATCATCTCTGTCAAGGACTTCCATCCCTTTCAAAATTCTGTAAATGGTCAGTAGATCTCCCCTTTCTCTTCTTTGTTCCAGGGTTGGTAGTTCCAGTTTGGACAATCTTTGTTCGTATGTCAATTTAGAGAGAGTTGGTGCCAACTTTGTTGTTGCTCTTTGAATTCTTTTTAATTTTCTTATATTCTTTTTAGTACTGGGTGTCCAGTGTCACAGCATACTCCAATCTTGGTCTTCTCAGTGTAACTAATATTTTCTTTACCATTTCCTCATGCAAGTAGTCAAAGGCCACTTACATTGATTGTAGTAAATTGAAGGTTTCTCAGACTATTTTGTTGATATGCTTGTCTGGTGACATGTCTTTGCTGATAATTACTCCTAGCTCCCTTTCCGAGCTAACTTTTTTAACTTCCATTATACCAATTTTATACTACCCTGATATTCTATTTTTACTTTTTCCAAACTTCATTATACTACATTTCTTGATGTTGAAGTTCACTTACCACTTTTGATTCCATTCCCATTTCCAGGTCTTTTTGTATTGATTCACAGTCTTCCACTGTACCTACTTTCTTTAGTAGTTTTGCATCATCTGCAAAGAAATTCTTATAACATTCCACAGCTTAATCCATGTCATTTATATAAATGGCAAACATTATTCGAGTCAATACAGAACCTTGTGGAACTCCACTTATCATTTCCTCCCAGGTTGAGTTTTTGTCTCATTTTTTTGCCCGTTCAAGAAATCTTCCATCCAATTCAATAATTTCTCGTACACCACCTATTGTTTCAATTTTTCTTAGTGACATGAAGTAAGGCTCCTAGGTTTGCCTATCATGCAAAGCCAGATGAAAATAATTACAAATTGAATAGACAAGGAAAACAAAGCTATTCAGGATAACAGTACAGGCAAAACATTGCTGGTTTTGACTTATGGAGAGAGTCAGGGAAGGAAAATAATGGGCTTTGTCTTAGAAGTTGTTCATAATAGGACACAAAGATCAAAATAAATTTATATATATATTTTTTTTACATCACAAAGTGTTGTCTTTCATTCCTATACTTACACTAATAATGGAATATTTCAAAGGTCACCCAAAAAGGTAAGTTCACTGAAAAAATTAATCTAGTGCAGGGAATGAATTTGAAAAAGAAGATTAAGTCTCAAGTTGGATACTCTACCATGGAGGTATTCTTACAGAGTTGAAAAGATGATGGAAGGAACAAGCTATGCCAACATGTTTGCAGATGATGCAAAAATCATGAGAAGTGTAAAAAATGTGGAAGATGGAAGACTATTGCAAAAAGATCTAGACACTATGTTTGCATGGAGCCAAGAAAGGGAAATTAAGTTTCATATGAAAAAAAAATACAAAGTACATACATATACCAAAGACTTTCCCCCTTACAGGGGTGGTAGCCAAAAAGAAAAAGGCATAAAAATTATTCCCACACATTTCATTTCTCATATATTCCACTCCCCTCCACCCTCCTCCCTCCCTCCTATCTTGGCACCTCCTGGATGACGGGTCATCCCTGCATCCTATCCACTGCCATGGGTCAGAAGCAGTGTCGCAAGACACAGTACATTCACATCAAAGCCACTTCATAAATTCGGCGACCCCCTCTCCGTCCCCTTGTGTAAGAAAGGAGAAGACAGGGAGAAATCCCTTCAGTCTGCGTCAAATTTTTTCTCATACTTCCTCACCCCCCATCCCCCACCCACTCACCCCTCATGCATCACAGCCTCATCTATACACAACCCTTCTCCATTCACCCCTATATTCTGTCCTCTCCCATCCTTCCTCTACAGACATTACTCTCTTTTGTAAAGCCCCTTTTACCCCCATCCATCCATCTCATCCTAGGACGCCCCCTCATATTCACTCCTTCCACCTCCGCCTTCCACACTTCTTTTACTAATCTTTCTTCACTCATTCTTTCCATGTGTCCAAACCATCCTAATACTCTTTCATCAACCCTATCTCCCAACTCCCTTTCCACCCCTGTTCTCCTCACCTCATTTCTCACTCTAGCCTAGTAACCCCTATCATACTTCTCAGACTTCATCTCAAACACATTCAAACTCCTTCTCTCTTCCTCTCTCATGTTCCATGTTTCTGCCCTGTACATTGCTGTTGGCACAATCACTCCTTCATATAACCTCCTATTAGCATCCATTCCCAGATGTCTTATTTCTCATTACACTTTTTAATCCACCAAGGCATTTACTCGATTCTCTCAATCTACATTCTACCTCCACCCCTACTCCTCCCTTTCCTGTTACATTCGCACCCAAGTATCTGAAACTATCCACTTCCTCCAGTTTCTCACCATTAATGCTCACTTCCAGCCTACTGTCGCTCTCTCCCCTTGTACATCTCCTCACCATGCTTTTGCCCACATTTATCTTCAGCTTCCTTCTTTCACACACCTCAAACTCTGTCACTAACTACCTCAATCCCTCCTCTGATCCTGCTACAAGGGCAGTGTCGTCAGCAAACAACAACTGGCTCACCTCCCACTTTTCTCCATTTTCTTTAATCATCTCCAACCCCTGACCCACTACCCTTGCATTCACCTCTCGCACCACCCCATCCATGTAAAGATTGAACAGCCAGTGAGACATATCACACCCCTTGACAAAGTCTCACCTTTACCTCAAACCATTCATTCTCCATTTCTAATCCTAACACAAGCTCTACTACTCTCATAAAAACTCTTGACTGCTCTTAACAGCTTTCCTCCTATCCCATATATCTGCAGTACCTCCCACAGTGCCTTAATGTCTACCCTGTCGTAAGCCTTTTCCAGATCCATAAAAACCAAAAAAAAACATCCTTACCTTTTCCTATAACTTTCTCACATATCTGCCTTACCACAGAAATCTGATTTACACATCCCCTACCTGTCCTAAAACCACACTGTTCCTCACCAATTACTCCCTCGGTTCCTCTCCTAATCCCCTCAATCAAGACCCTCCCATAAGCCTTCCCAACTACACTCAACAAGCTGATCCCTCTGTAACTACTACACTCACACTTGTCCCTCTTTCCTTTGTAAAGCGGAATTATACAGGCACTCCTCCAGTCCTCCGGCACTCTGCCCTCTCTTAAACAAACATTAAATAACCTCACCAGCCAGTCCACCATAACTGTACCTCCTTTCTTCAGACATTCTGCATGGCATCCATCCAACCCAGGTGCCTTACCTACTCTCATCATCTTAACAGCTGCTTTCACTTCATCTTTCCCTATTTCTCCTCCATTTTCCTCACTCATCACTCTCATTTTCTTAGTGCTTCCCACTGCAACTACCTTTCCCTCCCTATCCTCCTTCACATTTAGCAACTCCCTAAAATACTCTGCCCACCTTCCTCTCACTGCCTTCTCTTCCATTATCATCTCTCCATCTGCACCTTTTACCTTTTCTTCTCTACTTGATTCACCTCCTCTTCCTCTTTTAACTTCCTTCCAAAACATCTTTTTATTACTTTCAATTTTTTCTGTCATACTCTTTCCCCATTTCACATCTGCTCTCCTCTTTGCTTCCTTGATCTTATGCTTAACTTCCTTTCTCTTTACTTTGTACCTCTCATACAACTCCCTCGTCCTAATTTGTAGCCAATCTATGAATGCCTCCTGCTTCTCTTCTACACCCTTCTTTGCTTCCTCATCCCACCACTCTCTACCCTTCTTTATATTTCCTCCCGCCCTCCTTGTTCCACACACCATCTTTGCACACCTTATGACTCCCTCCTTGAACCATCCCCATTCCTCCTCCACTCCTAGTTCTACTCTATCCTTTACTCTCTCTCACTCCTCTCTCAACTTCTTCTTATACTCATTCTCCTTTTTTTTCCTCATTTAAGCAGTTCACTCTAAGTACCTCCCTACCTTCTGCCCTTTTCCTCTTTCTCCACCTATTCTCCACTCTCAATTTACCTTCCACCAGGAAATGATCTGATATTCCCCCACTCTCTCCCCTTAGAACATGTACATCCTTAACTCTTCCTACCATACTCCTGGTCACCACTATATAGTCCATTAATGCTCTGTTACCCTTCCATCCACCACCCTCTCCCATGTGTACTTATGCTTGACTTTCTTCTTAAACACTGTATTTGCTATCATCAACTCTCAAGACACATCTCCACCATCAATTCTCCACTACGATTTTTGTCTCGAACTCCATACTTCCCAGTCACTCCGTCAATTGGTTAATTTCCTACCCTAGCATTTAGGTCTCCCAATACAACTACATTGACATTTTTCCCTAATCCCTCTATGCACTCATTTATATATACCCAAAATGCCTCCCTTTCCTCTACGTTTTTCTCGCTACCAGGCCCATACGCACTTACAAAAACCCACATCTCCTTTCCCAGCTTCACCTTCATCCACATCAACCTTGATGACACCTCCTTCCACCCCACTACCCGCTTATTTATCTCTTCACTTACTAGTATAGCCACCCCTTCTCTCCCTCGACCCCTCTTCACTCCTGAGTACCTCCCAGCTACACTCCCAAACTCACAGTTGCCCTTTCCTTTCATTTTAGTTTCACTCAAAGCCAGTACATCCATCTTTCTTCTCACAAACATACTGCCTATCTCTTCCCTTTTACTCTCATCTGTACCACATCCACGCACATTAAAAGACCCAAACCTTAGGGTACTGGTTGGAAAACTCCCAGACCCTCTTATGCCTTTACTTTCTTTTTTAGGAATGTCCCCTTTTGGGGCTACAGGTAGTAGGATGCCTAATCCCATCCCCCGTCCCTTTTTTGTCGCCTTTTACAACTAAAGTGGAAAGACTTGGCAGTATTCTTTTTCCCCACCACAAAGTACTAGCAATAAGTAATAGTGGCAAAAGGCCATCCTTAAACTATTCCTTGGGAAATTAACCCATTACAAAAGCAAAGGAGGAGGAAGACTTGAGTGTTGATAAAAGACAACCTGTCACCTGACAGACATATCAGCAGGATTGTGGGAGAGACTACAGAAGGTGAAAGTGGCATTCCATGATTATATGGATGAAGAGATGATGAAAAAACTCGTCAAAACCCTGGTACATTAAAGAGGAATATGCTTCAGTATTATGGTCCCCACACAGAGTGAAAGATATAAGCAAAATTAAGAGAATACAAAGGGCAGCAACCAAACTGGCTCCTAGCCTGGCAGCTAAACCATATGAGGAAAGACTAAAAGCACTGGATCTCCCAACTTTGAAAGATCAAAAAGAAAGAGGTGGTATGATTAGTGTTCAGGTCACTGAAGGCGATAGATTGCACTGACAAGATATCAGATCAAAGATGGGAGGGCTGTAAGAGGTCATGAAAGTAAAGAAAGACTGCAGGTCTAAAGGATGTGAAGAAATCAAATTTTCCATATAGATGCATAAATATGTGAAATAGCTTAGGTGATATAGCCCAAGCTGAAACAACACAAGTTCAAATCTATATATCGAGCGCTTTTTCATCATTATTTGGAAGGTAGCCAAGTCAAAGGCACATACCTACTCCCACCCATTCCAATCTTACCCACCACCTTTCCCACCCTCTCATTTTAGCTCCTCATAGTCATCCCTGTATAGAGGATTACAAAGGCGGAGCATGCCGACAGGAGACTTTTTGGTCCATATCTAGGTCGGATAAAAAAAAAAAAAAAAAAATTAGTAAATAAAAACTATAATAATGTAAATAAAATACATAAAAATGCATAGGTATAGTTAAATAATAAACAAACAGGTAAATAGTAAATAATAAATTGACATATAACTAATAATAAATGAGAAACAGACAAATGATAACAAAAAAACAATATAAAATAAATTATAATCATTGCAGCATCTTGCTTAGGTGTTTATCTTAATGATTCGTAAAGCTTTGAACTGAACTACATTGCACTACCTGAGCAGGAAGTTTATTCCATTCATTAACTACATGGCAAAGTTGTTTCTACCTACTTCCAAATTGAATGTATTTCCGGACAGTTTGAGACCATTGTTTCTTGTCTGATTCTCATTCAATGTGAGAAATTTTTCACTTTTGATGTCAATTCCCTTTAGAATTTTAAAGACCTGTATCAAGTCACCTCTGAGTCTACAGATTCATATGTTTTAGTCGATTTTTGTATGATTTATTTTTGATATTTGGAATCAGTTTTGTGGCTCGCCATTGTACTTTTTCCAGTCTGTCAATGTCTTTAATGAGATTCGGTGACCATACGGAAACAGCATATTCCAAATGTGGATGAACTAACGATTTATATAGCTTGTTAATGAATGATGGACTTTGGAAGTCAAAAGATCGTGCAATCAGTCGTAGAATCTTATTTGCTTTCTCAGAGGCTGAAATACATTACTTGGATGATTACGCCAAGATTTTTTTCACCATCCACTTTTGTTAACGAATTTCCAAATAACTTGTAGTCATACTTACTGTTATTTTTACCTATGTGCATTACCTTGCATTTACTTGTGTTAAATTTCATTAGCCACTTTTCAGACCATTGCTGTAATTTATCTAAATCTTCTTGAATATCTAATTGGTTTAAGTGATCATTTGCCATTCTGCACAGTTTTGTATCAGCAAATTGGAAACAGTAGATTTTAGTCCGTGATCTATATCATATATACTATAAATAGAAGTGGCCCAAGAACGGAACCCTGAGGAACTCCACTTGTAACATTTTTCCATCTAAAAGTTTTTCCATTTGAAACAACTCTCTGTTTTCGATCATTCAACCAATTACTAGTCCAACTTAATAGGCTACCACTTATTCTGTGTGAAGCTAATTTAGTAAGTCTTTCGTGGGGGACGGTATAAAAAGCTTTTGCAAAGTCTAGGTATATTAAATTCATATTGTTTCTTTTGTCATAATTCAAGATAATTGTGTTGTAGAATTCCAGTAAGTCACGCAAGAACGTTTCCATCTGAAACCATGCTGGCTATCATTTATCAAATGGTTACTTTCTAAATGTCTGTGGAGAAAGGACGGGAGAGGACAGAAGATAGGGGTGAATGGAGAAGGGTTGTGTATAGATGAGGCTGTGATGCATGAGGGGGAGTGGGTGGGGGATGGGGGGTGAGGAAGTATGTATGAGAAAAAATTTGACGCAGCCTGAAGGGATTTCTCCCCATCTCCTTTCCTGCATGAAGGGACGGAGAGGGGGGGTCGCCGAATTCATGAAGCAGCCTTGCTTTGGATGTGCTGTGTCTTGCGACACTGCTTCTGACCCAGGGCAGGATGCAGGGATGACTCGTCATCCAGGAGGTGCCAAGATAGGAGGGAGGGTGGAGGGGAGTGGAATATATGGGAAATGAAATGGGTGGGAATGATTTCTATGCCTTTTTCTTTTTGGCCACCCCCCGTGTAAGTGGGAAAAAGGCTTTGGTATATGTATGTATGTATGATTGAAGTCAAACTTATAGGCCTATAGTTATTTGGTTTCTTTTTGTCACCTTTTTTGAATATGGTAGTAACGTTAGCTAGCTTCCATTCTCATGGGACATCTCCAGATATGATGGATTTCTTGAAAATAATTTCTAATGGAACAACAGTCTCATTTTTCATTTCCTTTAAGATTCTTAGATGCCAACCGTCAGGCCCTAGTGTTTTATTAACTTTGAGTTTCTCAATATACCTTTTAATTTTTTCTTTTGTTATATTTACCGTAGTAAGTTTACCCTAGACTTTTCACAGGTTTCAGTTTGGAGTTCACTTTGAGGTGTTTCGTTTATGAATACCGAGCTAAAATAATTGTTTAAAATATTACACATTCCTTCATTTGAATATTCAAGTTGACCGTCAGCAGATAATAGTGGACCAATGTGATTCCTAACAACCTTTTTGTCTCTACTATAACTATAGAATTCTTTGGGATTCTATTTGGATTTATCAGCGATATTCATTTCGTATTGTCGTTTTCTTTTTTCATTGTCTTTTTTAAATCTCTCTGTATTGATACATAACTTTCATAGTCATTAGATGCACCCAAGCCTGTCTCTTTTTAGCAATACTTTTTCAGTTTCTTTGTCGAGCCACTTTGGGCGAGCCTGATTTGGGGGACTTCTGTCTTTAAAAGGAATGTAAGTATGAATCATCTTAGTGAGCATATTTTGAAATATTTCCCACGTCTGATCTACAGGTCTTTCACTTAATTTTGCCTCCCAATCTGTAAGCTGAAGCTCCTGACGTAGCCCTATGAATTGAGCTTTACTGAAATCTGGTATTTTAGAAACACAAGTATCTATTCTAAAAAATTTAGCAGTTGTGATCACTATTTGCAACAGTTTCACCGACTTCTACATCAGTTACCATGCTTTCGCGGCTAGTGATCAATAGATCGAGTAAGTTTCCATATCTTGTGGGCTCTTTTACATGCTGAATTAAGTAATTGTCAACAAGAAAATCAATCGAGCAACTACCTATATGGCCATGTTCAAGGGTCATCCAATCAATGTCAGTATCCTGCCCATTGCCCTGAATCAGAAGTAATGCAGCAAGACAGTACATCCACAGCAATACAACTTCACTTAGTCAGTAACCCCACCTCTCCATCTCCATATGCAGAAAAATAGAAGATGGGAGAAATCCCTTCAGGCTGCATCAAAATATCATTCACACGAGCACCTCCCAAGCATTGCCTGCCCCTCCCTTCCTTGCATAACAGTATCATCTATATTCAGTCACTCTCCACTCGTCCCTATCTCCTACCTTCTCTCTCCCTTGCTCAACAGACATTCCCCTCTTGCTCATTGCCCCTTCACCCTACCCATCCATCTCATCCTAGGTTGTCCTGTCAAGCTCATTCCTTCTACCTCTACCTTCCACATCTCTTTTACTAATCTTTCATCACTCATTCTTTCCATGTGTCCAAACCATCCCAATAATCATTCATCAACCCTCTCTGCCATTTCCTTTTCCACTCCTGCTCTCCTCACCTCATTTATCACTCTATCCAACATAGTAACCCCATACAATGCCATCAGCACAATCACCCTTCATACAATCTCCTCTGCATCCATTCCCAAATGCCTATTTCTCATAACACTTTTTAATCCCCCCAGCCATTCACTTGCTTCTCTCAATCTACAATATACCTCCACCCCCACTCTTCCATCCCCACCTAAAACTATCCACTTCCTCTTGCCTCTCTCCTTTTAGACTTACTTCCAACTCCATGCCATCATCTACCCTTGTCCATCTCATTACCTTGCTTTTACCCACTTTTCTCTTCAGCCTCCTCTATCGCATACTTTCCCAAACTCCATCACTAACCCCCTTAATCCCCTCTGACCTTGTCACAAGCACATTGTCATCAATAAACAACAACTGGTTCACCTCCCACAATTTTCCATTTTCTTTAACCATCTCAAATCCCTTGCCCATTACCCTTGCATTTACCTTCCGCACCACCCCATCCATGCACATATTGAACAGCTCTGGTGATATGACACATCCCTAATGTAGTCCCACCTTTACCTTAAACAAGTCTCTCTCACCCCATTTTAACACAGGCTCTACAACTTTCGTGCAAACTTGTGACTGCCCTTAACAGCTTTCTCCCAATCCCATATATCTGCAAAACCTCCCACAGTGCTTTCTTGTCTATCCTGTCATAAGCCTCTTCCAAACCATAAAGGTCCAAAAAACATCCCCTACCTTTTCCTGAACTATCATGCATATCTGCCTTACCAAAAAAATCTGATCCATGCAACCCTTACCTTTCCTAAACCCACTCTTTCCTCACCAATTACTCCCTCTGTTCCTCTCCTAATCCTCTCAATTAAAACCCTCCCATAAGCCTTGCCAACTACACTCGATAAACTGATCCCTCAAACTACTACACTCACATTTGTCCCCTTTTCCCTTGTAAACTCAAACTATGCAGGCATTCCTCCAGTCCTCTGGCACTCTGCCCTGCCTTAGATACATTAAACAACCTCACTAGCCAGTCCACTATTAGTGAACCTCCCTTCTTCAAACACTCCACATAACACCCATGTAACCCAGGTAACTTACCTGTTTTCATGATTTTCAGAGCTACTTGCACCTCATCTTTTCTTATTTCTCCTCCATTTTCCTTTCCCGTCACTGTCATTTTCTTAGCGCCTCCCATGGCTACCACCAATCTCTCCCTATCCTCCTTCACATTCAACAGCTTCCTAATATATTCTACTCATGTTCCCCTCACCACCTCCATTTCCATCAAGACCTGTCCATCTGTGCCATTTACCTTTTCTTCTCTACTTGACTCCCCCTCCTGTCCTATCTTGATTTCCTTCCAAAACTTAGTTTTTATTGTTTTCAAACATTTTTGTCATGCTGCTCCCCTATTTTACATCTCTCCTTTTTGCCTCTTTTATTTGTGTTGCTTCTCTTTTTTTTCTTTTTTTTCATTATACCTCTCATAATTTTCTCTCATCGTTCTTTGCAACCAGTTCCTGAGTGCTTGCTTCTTCTCTTCAACTACCTTTTTCATTTCATCATCCCACCACTCACTACCCTTCTATTCCTTCTGTTGGAGTGTTCATATTTTTTGTAATTTGGCTGAGGAGCCATATTGGATTTTGTGTAGTTCAGTGAACAGACACCAGGTGGCAGTGTTGTTGAGCTGCTATGTGGAGTGCTGGGTCCCCATTGTAAAGGAAGAGGTGACTGGAGCAGGGCTGGAAAAATACTGGAACTAATGTTGGTAGCAAAACATGACAATAACCTCTTCTAAGTGCCCTCATAAGTTTGGTAATGTATCTGAATATGAAAATTGGAAAAAGGATATAAGCATATGGAGTGAGTTAACTGATTTAGCTAAAAATAAGGAGGATTGGCTATATACATACATATGCCAAAGGTTTTTTTTTTCCTCTTACACGGGGGGTAGCCAAAAAAAAAAAAGCATAGAAACCACTCCCACCAATTCCATCCCCTACATACTCCACTCCCCTCCACCCTCATCCCTCCCTCACATCTTGGCACCTCCTGGATGACGGGTCATCCCTGCATCCTGTCCACTGCCCTGGGTCAGAAGCAGTGTCACAAGACACAGCACATCCACAGCTAGGCCGCTTCATTAATTCGGCGATCCCCCCCCTCTTCGTCCCTTCATGCAGAAAAGGAGAAGACGGACGGGGAGAAATCCCTTTCGGCTGCGTCAATTTATTTCTCATACATACTCCCTCATCCCCCACCCCCCTCATGCATCACAGCATCATCTATACCCAACTCTTCTCCATTCACCCCTGTCTTCTGTCCTCTCCCGTCCTTCCTCAACAGACATTCCTCTTTTTTGTAATGCCCTTTCACCCCATCCATCCATCTCATCCTAGGACGCCCCCTCATATTCACTCCTTCCACCTCTACCTTCCACACCTCTTTTACTAATCTTTCTTTACTCATTCTTTCCATGTGTCCAAACCAACCTAATACTCTTTCGTCAACCCTATCTCCCAACTCCCTTTCCACCCCCGTTCTCCTCCTCACCTCCTCATTTCTCACTTTATCTAGCCTAGTAACCCCTATCATACTTCTCAGACATTTCATCTCAAACACATTCAAACTCCTTCTCTCTTCCTCTCTTTTGTTCTATGTTTCTGTCCCATTGGCTATATACTTATCATTAACTGGCCGGGCTAGGACGGCGTCTTATGAAATTGAATCAACAGTTCTAAAGAGTGGAAATGGTGTAAAGAGCATTATTGAGAAACTGGACACTGTTCTTGCCTGATAAATATCGACGTCAATATGCATCGTTTCATAATTTGTATAATTTCAGAAGAAATAATCCGAATATAAATGAATATATGAGTTTGAATATTGATACTTTAAGTTTACACAGGAGGGAATGACTGCAGGACTCTGTGATGGATTTTATGCTTCTTGCTTCAAGCAATTTGACTGAGCATGAGACTCAAATTGTGACGTCAGCGGTCTCCGAAATCAACTATACTAATATGAAATCTACATTAAAACGTGTCTTTGGTCAACAGTTGGGTGTGCACTCAACTCAGGAGTCAGATGTGGACATAGGTGCAGTGTCTCTCAAGCATTAAAGCTGAGCCTGTTTTTCGTGGCGATAAGAAAGAGGCATATTATGCCATCTATGGACAGCGACCACATAAATCAACACAGAGATACAAATTTCGAAGAAGAGGCGCAGCGATGTCGACACATGCACACATCGTTCGTCATAGTGACAGCACGCATAAATTGGAGCTCCTGAAATACTTTAAAAAACGAAACGTTTTAACAGTGATACAACTACAGAATACGTAGGGTGTGATATATGGAAAGGGGAGTGCTCGTGGATACCCGGAATGGTTAATTCACAACGTAAGTAGTGTGTAATTGAAGTAAAATGGAAGAAAACGATGACGAAACAAAGAAACCTCAAGATGGCCATCTACCGGTGCAAGAGCGAAGCAAAATTCAAACATAGGTTTCAAATCACCGAGAGGCATGGAAAGGTTTCAACTTGGTAATGGCGATGAGGGTAGTTTCTCTGGATTTAGTGGGTACGAAAGAAGACTAGTAGAATTATAGACATAGAGAGGGACATGAGAAATATGAACAAATCATGGAAGCGGGAAACTATCGATCTATGGAAGACGAATAAAGATCTAAAGGAAGTAACTTAAAAAAGTAAATACGGAAATGAAAAAAGTGTTAAGTGCACTAAAATAAGAACGCCGCCTCCATCATCCAGGCCGTCCTCGCCAGAGAGGCCATCTGACGGCCAGACAGCAGCCAATCAGAAACTCGGGAAAGCTCTCCGGGGACCTTCGCTGAGCCGTCAGCCACCTTTAAAAGGACGGCGTCTTGCTGACAGCTCTCTCCAGCAAGTCGCCTCGACCACAACATTCTCCAAGCTTCAAGTGGCCCCTCGCTCTCAGCCTACGACACTGGAAGAGTGCCTTAGTGTTATTGTGAGTTTCATTTCCCTGGCTTGTCCGAACCTAATCGCAACAAAGTCATGAGCAAACACTTGAATGTAAAGAACTAACAGACAAAATATATAACATAACAAGTTGCACACTCAAAGAAGGAAAATACCAGAAGACTGGAAAAATGCTGATATCGCAACAATTAATAAAGGAAGAAATAAGACCCAACAAATTACAGACCGGTTTCCCTTACAAGCACGGTAGCTAAAATTTGTGAATCATTTATAAAAAGTATATGATAAAACATCTGGAGGAAAACAATATCCTAAATCCGAGACAATTCAGATTTAGACAGGGAAGGTCATGTACCAGAAATTTCATCTGTTTTTACTCAAGACTACTAGACATAATACAAGGGACGGATGGGCTGATTGTGCTTTCCTAGATCTACAAAAAGCTTTTGATAAAGTCCCTCATAATTAAAAAATATATATATAGAAACCATAGGAGGGACACTAGGTAGACTATTGAAATGGATGGATGACTTTTTGCATGGAAGAAAAAAAGAGAGTAGTGCTAAGAAATAAGAGTTTTACTTGGGAAGAGGTAATTAGTGGAGTTCCACAAGGATCAGTATTGGCTCCAATAATGTTTGCTATCTATGTGAATGACATGGACGAAGGTGTGGAATGTTACATGAGTTTCTTTGCAGATGATGCAAAATTGTTAAAACAATGAGTACTGAAACGGACTGTGACTCACTACAGAGAGATCTGAACAGGGTCTGGGAATGGAGTCAGAAGTGGGAAGTGGACTTCAACATTAAGAAATGTAGCATAATGGAATTTGGAAAAGGTAAAAAAAGGATATCAGGACAATATAAAATTGGTGAAAAGGAAGTAAAGAAAGTGGGATCTGAAAAAGACCTGGGGGTGATCATCACAAAAGATATGTCCCCTGACAAACATATAAACAAAATTGTTGGCGAAACCTATAACTTGCTAAAATCAATAAAAGTGTCTTTTACTTACTTGGATGAAGAAATGGTAAATAAAATACTAGTAACACTGATAAGACCTAAACTGGAGTGCGCAGTGACACTATGGTCACCCAGTACTAAAAAGAATTTAAGGAAAATTGAGAGTATCCTGAGAGCAACTACGAAGATGGCCCCAACACTATAAAAAATGTCATATGAAGAAAGATTGTCAAAACTAGAACTACCGACTCTGGAGGAGAAAGAGGTGACTTGTTGACCATCTATAGAATTATGAGAGGTGTGGAAGTCCTTGATAGAGATGACACACTAAATTGGGATAAGATAAACACAAGAGGACATGGAAGGAAACTCAAAAAGAACAGTTATAGATGAGACCTGAAAAAAACAGCTTTCTCCACAGAGTGGTGGATGTATGGAACAGAGACGGGGGCACCACAAACATAGCTCCCCTTCCCGTAAAATATAATTAGGTAAATGGAAGTTGAATTGAGTGATCAAGGAACTAATCGAAGACTCAATCCTCTGGGTTGTGATGGTCAAGTTTCATGATGTGTGATATGTGACTCGCGTTACCCTTGGGCTCTATATTGTTCGCATTCGTACGAGAATAATGAGGTGTCATTTAGGGGTATCGATGAACGAGATACTGGTGGTAATAGTTAGGAACATATGATACAAATGTCATTATATGTTGGATATACCAGTAATGAAAATGCCAGACTAAGATTATGCGTTTGCTTAAGGAGTATTCTGGATACCGGTTGTTCAACTATAGTTAGCGATCAACAATGGTTGGATAATTACTTAAACAACCTGTGCGATGAAGAGTTGGCCATGGCGAGAGAAGACTTGTGGTGAATCATCCGTTGGCACTCGGGAGGCATTGAGGAATATGGAGGGCATATGTGATCAGGACGAAGTGGATGGGGATTCAGAGGGTTTTGCTTCATCTGCATAAACATCTAAAAACACTGAGGAAGCCGATGATATTGGTGAGGTACAGGAGGTACAAAAAAGACAAAATTATACTGTAAGCAACTCTGATTTGCCAGAGAACTCGCGACGAGAAACAAGACCATTTAAACTGTTAGTGGGGCAAAGGATCCAAGGATTGAATGGAAAAAAGCAACAACTGGTGAGCACATGTCTGGAAGACTAGTGAGCAGAAGGGTTAAAGCTAAAGAAAAATATAACAAAAATTTCAACTTCCAAAAAGATTCTGATGGGAGTGTAGAGTGTGTGGATTTTTCGGAAGTTGCAGAATTGGAAGTGGTCTCTAATGAAATGGAGATGCTCGTGTTTTACTCAAATGAAGAAGTGATAAAAGCAAAGGGTCTGGAAGTATAAAATTAGCAAAAAAAATATGAGGAGGTGGAGGACAGAGGACAGGAATCTATATCTGTGCAGTGGGTTATCACAGAAAAGGTGAAAGATAGAAGCCCTATAATCGAGGCACGCCTTGTAGCAAGGGGTTTTGAGGAGGACACATCCGGTTTTAGGGAGGACTCCCCAGCTTATTCTAAAGAATCTATCCGATTGGCTCTGCCAATGGCTTCTGCATTTGGTTGAATGTCACAGCCTGGATGTGAAGTCAGCTTATCTTCAGGGTAACCGTATAGAGCGAGAATTTTACTTGCGTCCTCCCCCAGAATATTATTATGGTCAACTTTGGGGACTGAAAAAGACGGTATACGGTCTATATGATACAGCGAGAGCGTGGTACTTTCGTGTCAAGAGTCAGCTACTGTCTCTGTCAGCTGAGATGTGTCCACTCAGACCATCATTGTTTTCTTGGTATTATGGTGGTAAATTTCATGGTATCATATGTGTATATGTGGATGATTTTCTCTGGATGGGCACTGGGGTGTTCCAGGAGAACGTTATTGATGCTCTTCAAGGAGAGTTCTGTATTGGGAGCACGGCATCATCTACCTTCAAGTACATAGGTTTGGAAGTGGGCACTACAGCTGAAGGTATAACGGTTGGCCAGTATAGCTATGCCAGTCTGCTTACACCACTGAGTTTGGGATGTCGCAGGTCGGTAGCTAAGTCCAGTGAGCTGTTGAACAATGAGAAGAAGGAATTCCGTTCTCTGATTGGTCAACTGAGCTAGATATAACTACACAAACGAGACCTGACATTGCCTTTGATGTGTGTGAACTAAATGGACACTGTAAAAATGCTACAGTGGCTGATGCTGTGAGACTCAATAAGATTATCAACCGATTTGTGGGTGACCCTTTTTGCGTGCTGTTTAGAAAGC
Source organism: Oratosquilla oratoria (assembly GCF_046742065.1). Lineage (NCBI taxonomy): Eukaryota > Metazoa > Arthropoda > Malacostraca > Stomatopoda > Squillidae > Oratosquilla > Oratosquilla oratoria. Next base: position 45,935,892 of record NC_134791.1, on the reverse strand, counting down.
TGTTAGCTGTGGAGGACTATAATTGGGTGTTTCTCAGACGCTTCCTTTGGGAACCTATCTGATGGTGGCTCCAGGTAGGATTTGTCATTTTTCTCAAGGATGGAAAGGAATAAGATGCCCGATTTATTGGCAATCGAAGAGATTGCGCCGAGTGGTGAAATCCACATTGTCTGCTGAGACCTTGGCACTCGATGAGTGAGCTGAAGCTGCTTCCTATCTTGGATAAACTATCAAAGACATTGTCAAATGCCAGACCTTAGCTGTACACTGCTTGGTTGACAACAAGAGTTTGGTGGAGGCCTTGAATTCTTCTTATGGTGTGGAGGATCGTTGTCTTCGCATCGACATTGCACTGCTGAAGGATATGTCGTCGCGTGGTGAGAATAACTGTTTCTTGGGTCGGAACCTCCTAGCAACTTGCCATCTGCCTGACTAAGAGAGGGGGGCCTCGGCCCAGCATTTGCGAGCAGTCCTCACTGGTCAATAGGATTCTTTGGCTTATAAATACTGTAAATAGATTGTTAGAATTTTTTAGCTAATAAGACATTCATTCATGAAATAAGCAAGATTTTATTCCGTATCATTAAATTGGCCTTGACCGTGAGTTTTATGGACCTTCAGTTTTATCTTCAGTTGGAAAAAAAAAAAACGGAACATTGTTGGAGTGTTCATTTGTTGTCGTTTGTCAGTGAACAGATACCTGGTCGCAGTGTTGTTGAGTTGCTGTGTGGAGTGCTGGATCCCCAGTGTAAAGGAAGAGGTAACTGGAGCAGGGTTGGAAAAAGACTGATTGGATATAATACCTTCCATTCTCTTTGTTCCACATACCATTTTTGCACACCTTGTTACTTCCTCCTTGAAAACCCCCCATTCCTCTTCCATACCTACTTCTACTCTATCCTTCACCACTTCCCACACTTCTCTCAGCTTCTCTTTGTACTCCTACTCCTTTTCCTTCTCATTTAAACAGTTTGCTCTAAGCACCTCTCTACCTTCCGTCCTTTTCCTCTTTCTCCACCTGTCCTCCACCCTCAACTTACCTTCCACCAAAAAATTATCTGATATTCCCCCACCCTCTTCCCTAAGAACATGGACATCCAAAACTCTTCCTACTCTTTTTTATGAATACATAGTCCTTCTAACACTGATTTCAACACCCAAGGTGTTGAAGGTGCTCTAGACCATCCCCTTGACCGTCAGGCATTACTCTTTGGGGGAAGGCTATCTGCTGCCTCAGTATGCCCTCAGTGTCTCCCTAACCCTTTCCTTTGGCTGCAGAAAGTGGATATATCCCCTAAAAAATGTATTACTGTTAAATGCGAAAAACAGATTTACCTCACAGCTTTGAAAAAAAAAAAAAAATACTCCTTATGCTCCGAGAAACAAATACAATCATAGTTACTTTTGAACATTGCACGAACCCTTTCCGACCCAGTATATGGTGCCATCTGGATTGCAACCACAACTACTAGCCTTGCTGATGGTGACGTAAGAGGAGGTAAGGTTCTTCATGTTTTCAGCAGATATTGGACAATTTATTATTATTTCTGCCTAAAGAAATTAAAACCTTCAAAACAAAAAGTGGTGACCTCCATGAATAGATAAGGACAAAACATTGTTGGGCACAACTTTTCAGAATACAAAAAAAAAAAAAAATAATAATAATAATAATAATAATAATAATAATAATAATAATAATGATAATAATAATAATAATAATAATAATAATAATAATAATAATAATAATAATAATAATAAAATAAAGTGATATCGGACCTTGTGACACTGAAACAGCACTTGTAAATGGTTATATTATAATACACAGACTCCGCAAAAGAATGTCACACAGCTAAAATTCAGGGAACAATTATTTGATGGCTTGCTGGTAGGATATGCTTGTAGAATTGGAATGAAATAGGGTTGTAGAAGTATTGATCTAACTGCTTCAAGATTAATTGAGGGATACTTCATTAGGCATTATGAAGAAAAAATACAGCCTTATTGTGTTGTGTGCTACATTATGCCTTCAAAATGTGCAAAGAAAGGCAGAGGTCCAGGGATTTGCAAAAGGAAGTGAACCACTTGGTAATATGAAAAATGTATTGAGAAACCTAAGGTAACCTACTCTGTGTTACACCATGTTTAAGGAATAATATACTAAAACAAAACATAAAAATGTATGCCATTACAATGAGCAGTCTTCTTTACTTTTCACAAAACACAAATTTTCACAAAAATTTTCAAAGCTTTTCACATATTTATCAAATATCTATTTAGAGCAAGAATCAAACTACTTTAATGGTAGATGTAAAAACCTTATAAGAGAAAATGAAAAAGTACAGCAGAAGCATATTTTTATTTTTTTTTTATTTTTTTTTTTTTAATTTTTATTTTTTTTATTAATATTACTAGGGAAGTGGCCATGAAATTTAGTTACGCAGTGGAAGGGCTAAGGACAATTCATACCAGGGAAGTTGATGCTAAGAGTAGGGGATGGAGATAGGACTTCTTTCATTCTTTTCTTCCTGTAAGATGACCAACTGTTTCCTCAACACATCATGGTGCCCCTTGGGTTCAACTGCTACCAGGGAAGTTGATGCTAAGTATTTATTTAATTGTAGTACAGATTGACCTCTCATTAACGGACGTTAATTAGCTGTGTTTGCGGTGTTTTTGCTGTGTTTTCGGTGTTTCTGGTGCTGTTGTTTAGTGCTGTGCAATCACTATGCCACCCAAAAACCATTCCAATTCAACGGATTATTCACATCAACGGACACCGTTACCCCCTTTTAGTCCGTTAATAAGAGGTCAATCTGTATGTAGAAAAGGAGCAATGATTATGGGGCTCTGTCTCTTACTCTCCAATTTATCATTTCTAGCTTCAAATTCTATCTATATATCAAAGTCTCCCTTATAGGGGAGGTAGCAATGTCAAGGCATGTACCAACTCCCACCAACCTTATTTCCCTTTTTCTTAGCTCCTTGTGAATGAAGGGTCACCCTTGTTTCCCACTGACTACCCAGTTCAGGTGCAATGCAGCAAGACACAGCATATCCACGGTAGGACTGCTTCGTTTACACAGCGACCTCCCCTCCCTATCCCCTCATTCTTAAAATAGAGAAGACTGGGAGAAATCCCTTTGGGCTACACTAAAATATCCATACGCAACCATCCTCCACTCACCCTTGTTCCCTGCATTCTCCTTTCCTCAACAAACTTACTCAAAGCCCCTTTCACCCCATCCATCCATCTCATCCTTGGTCTTCCCCTCAAGTTCACTCCATCCACCTCTGCTTTCCACGCCTCTTTTGCTTATCTTTCTTCACTCACTTTTTCCACGTGTCCAAACTATTCCAATCAACTCCATCTTCCATCTCCTTTTCCAACCCTGCTCTTCCCCTTACCTCCCCACACTAACCTTTAAAGAGATCATGGAGCAACAGAGAAGAGAAAATGAGAGCCTAGAAGATGGAATAATGAAGGTTATATAACAAAAGAGAATATCTTACCAGAGATGTTGTTGTCAAGATGTGCCATACTCTTTGGCTGGCGAGAAGACCACGTCACCGCATAGGAATTACGGCAGGAACAGGAGATGCCAAAAGTTGGGGAAATTACCTCTGATTCTGGGGAACAACTTGGATGTAACAGATCAGATTGATAACATGTTTAGCGCGCGTCCAATGAAAATAAAAGTCGAGTTGCAAGCCATAGCAAAGTAATCGGAAGTCTTAGAAGTTAGCACAAGAGGAAAAATTAGAAAATATTTGGATTAGGAAGGATGCAAATAATGAGGAATGTGTAAAGACACGGAAGCTCTTGGAAGCCAAAACCAAACAGTAAATGAGCCCGGAAGAAGATTTTTTTTTTTTTTTTTTTTTTTATCAATGAGAATGTGAGGAATTTATTTCTAAATATATTTAAAAAGAGAGAGAGAGAGAACAGGTAGTATTGCAAAGGAAACACTACAAGGAAACAAAGGAGCCTATGATAATGTAGATGTTTTACTAACGATGGTTTAGGATAATGATTACTTAAGAATAAACGAGCCTGATATTTTGTGTTTAGTGAAGACCAAACACCCCCCCCCCAAAAGAAAAGGAAAAAAAAGGAAGAAGAAATAAATATCTTCAGTTGGAAAAAATAGATACACCTGAAGAAAAGACAGGAAATATAAAATGGGTGGAGGGATTATGGTTATTGCGAGAAATGATATAAAGGTGGAAGAGGCAAATCTGAGTAAAGGTCAAGGCTGAAACAACCCACCTAAAGATCAGAGCTAAAGGGCAGAATAAAAGACTTCATGGTGGCAAAGAAACTGAAAAAAGTATTGCTAAAAAGAGACAGGCTTATAAGAAATATAAGTGCTCGGGTGCATCTAATGACTATGAAAGTTATGCATCAATACAGAGAGGTTTAAAAAAGACAATAAGAAAAAGAAAACGACAATACAAAATGAACATCGCTGATAAATCCAAAGAGAATCCCAAAGAATTCTATAGTTACATTAGAGATAAAAAGGTTGTTAGGAATCACATTGGTCCACTATTATCTGCTGACGGTCAACTTGAATATTCAAATGAAGGAATGTGTAATATCTTAAACAATTATTTTAGCTCGGTATTCGTAAACGAAATACCTCAAAGTGAACTCCAAACTGAAACCTGTGAAAAGTCTGGGGTAAACTTACTCACTACGGTAAATATAACAAAAGAAAAAATCAAAAGGTGTATAGACAAACTCAAAGTTAATAAAACACCAGGGCCTGAGGGTTGGCATCCAAGAATCTTAAAGGAAATGAAAAATGAGATTGTTGTTCCATTAGAAATTATTTTCAAGAAATCCATCATATCCAGATATGTCCCAAGAGAATGGAAGCTAGCTAACGTTACTCCCATATTCAAAAAAGGTGACAAAAAGAAGCCAAATAACTATAGGCCTATAAGTTTGACTTCAATCGTAGGAAAAATAATGGAAACTATCATCAGAGATGCTATAGAACATCATTTAGAAAGTAACCGTTTGATAAATGATAGCCAGCATGGTTTCAGACGGAAACGTTCTTGCGTGACTAACTTACTCGAATTCTACAACACAGTTATCTCGAATTATGACAAAAGAAACTATATAGATTTAATATATCTAGACTTTGCAAAAGCATTTGATACCGTCCCACACGAAAGACTACTTATTAAATTAGCTTTGCATGGAATAAGTGGTAGCCTATTAGGTTGGACTAGTAATTGGTTGAATGGTAGAAAACAGAGAGTTGTTTTAAATGGAAAAACTTCTAGATGGAAAAGTGTTGCAAGTGGAGTTCCTCAGGGTTCCGTTCTTGGGCCACTTCTATTCATAGTATATATAAATTATATAGACCATGGACTAAAATCTACTGTTTCCAAATTTGCTGATGATACAAAACTGTGCGGAGTGGCAAATGATCACTCAAACCAATCAGATATTCAAGAAGATTTAGATAAATTACAGCAATGGTCTGAAAAGTGGCTAATGAAATTTAACACAAGTAAATGCAAGGTAATGCACATAGGTAAAAATAACAGTAAGTACGATTACAAGTTATTTGGAAATTCGTTAACAAAAGTGGATAGTGAAAAAGATCTTGGCGTAATTATCAGTAACGACCTCAAATCATCCAAGCAGTGTTTTTCAGCCTCTGAGAAAGCAAATAAGATTCTAGGACTGATTGCGCGATCTTTTGATTTCAAAAGTCCATCACTCATTAACAAGCTATATAAATCGTTAGTTCGTCCACATTTGGAATATGCTGTTTCTGTATGGTCACCGAATCTCATTAAAGACATTGACAGACTGGAAAAAGTACAACGGCGAGCCACAAAACTGATTCCAAATATCAAAAATAAATCATACAAAAATCGACTAAAACACATGAATCTGTTTTCCCTAAAAAAGCGTAGACTCAGAGGTGACTTGATACAGGTCTTTAAGATTTTAAAGGGAATTGACAACATCAAAAGTGACAAAATTTTCACATTGAATGAGAATCAGACAAGAAACAATGGTCTCAAACTGTCCGGAAATAGATTCAATTTGGAAGTAGGTAGAAACAACTTTGCAAACCGTGTAGTTAATGAATGGAATAAACTTCCTGCACAGGTAGTGCAATGTAGTTCAGTTCGATGCTTTAAGAATCATTTAGATAAATACCTAAGTAAGATGCTGTAATGATTATAATTTATCTTATATTATTTGTTTTTGTTTTGTTATCATTTGTCTGTCTGATTTTCATTTATTATTAGTTATATGTCAATTTACTATTATTTACTATTTACCTGTTTGTTTATTATTTAACTATACCTATGCATTTATTTATGTATTTTATTTCTTATTTACATTATTATAGTTTTTATTTATTGTTTTATTATTAATATTATTTTTTTTTCGCATCCGACCTAGATATGAAACCTGTCGGCATGCTCCGCCTTTGTAATCCTTAATCCTTTGTAATCAAGAAAGGTTATTAGACATAACTCTTCCTCTAAAGAAAACTATAGTAAAGTAGCAATTTAGTCCTTACTGGTGATTTTGCAGTGAGGTCAACTGGGAGGAATGGGAAGCAAGTGGCGAGGGAAGAGGAAATGGCATCCCCACAATATTAGATCTGCTAACTAAAAAGCCAGACATCATCAGTTCTTGAACTACTTTTGCCCCGTAGGAAAAAGTGACCATGTAACAATTTAGATTCGGCTGGAGGACGAGGAAATAGAATGAATCTTTAAGATGCTTTAAGAATCATTTAGATAAACACCTAAGCAAGATGCCCGTAATGATTTTCATTTATTTTATATATATATTTATATATTATATATATATGTATATATATATATATACATATATATATTATCATTTGCCTGATTCTCATTTATTATTAGTTATATGTCAATTTATTATTATTTACTATTTACCTGTTTGTTTATTATCTAACTATACCTATACATTTATTTATGTATTTTATTTATTATTTACATTATTATAGTTTTATTTATTCATTTATTATTATTATGATTTTTTCGCATCCGACCTAAATATGAACCAAAATGTCTCCTGTCGGCATGCTCCGCCTTTGTAATCCTTTGAATCACGCAGGCAAGGGAGACAAAATATTAGGAAGGCAGATTACTTAGGGTTGAAAAATTCTCAGAAACACAAATATTTGAAATGGCACAAAAGGAGATGTAGACCAAGCTGGAACAATACACGAATTAAAAAAACTAAAAATGATAATTGGAGATCAAGGGTATGGATAAATTGGAACTGTGCATGAATTTGAGGAAAACAGTATTTCTTTACTTCCTTTAGATTTGTAGTTTTCCTTGATTAGTTCCCATGACCTCTAAATGTTCTATCCATCAAGAGATCTCTGTTTATGCAATCTATCGCTTTTAATGACCTGAATACTGTAATCGTATCACCTTCTTTCTATTTGATGTTTCAAAGTTGGAAGACCCATTTATTTTAGTCTTTCCTCATATGGTTTATCTGCCAGACTGGGGTCAGTTTAATTGCTGTCCTTTGTATTCTCTCGATCTTGCTTATATCCTTCATTCCACGCGGAGATCATACCACTGACGTATATTCCAGTCTTGGACGGATCAAGGTTTCATTTTTTTCCATCATCTCTACATCCATATAGTGAAGAGCCACTTTTATCTTCCGCAGCCGTCCGTACATCTATCCCACAATGCAGCTGATATGTCTGTCAGGTGACAGACTGTCTTTTATCAACACTCCCAAATCGTTTTCCTCTTGCTTTCATAATGGGTTCACTTCCCAAGGAATAGTTTAAAGTTGGTCGTTTGCAGCTATTGCCTATTTTCACTGCTTTGCATTCTTTTGTATTGAAATTAATTTCCCATTCTTGGCTCCATGCAAAAATAGTGTCTAGATATATATTTGCAATATTCCAGTCCTCGTTTTTCACTCTTCTCATGATTGTTGCATCATCTATAGTCTTGTTAGCATAACTTGTTTTACCTTCCTTCATGTCAGATGTGCGTGTGTGAGAGAAATTTATCATGGATCTCGTGTTGCAATCGTGATCGACATCTATTACCCTCCCGGATGAGAGCTCAGAGCTCATACCCGATCTATGGTAATTAGTAAATAATAATAAATTGACATATAACTAATAATAAATGAGAATCAAACAGACAAATGATAACAAAACAAACACACACACACACACACACACACACACACACACACACACACACACACACACACACACACACACACACACACACACACACACACACACACACACACACACACACACACACACACACACACAAATCTCCGTCCACGAGAGTTGCTGTGCAGGCTCGAAGCGCTGCGATGCTGAAATTATTTCAGCTTTGGGCAGGAATCGAACTCGGACCGCTGGAGTAGCGATTGTGAACGCCGTCGAACAATGTGTGTGAGAGAGAGACTTTCAGACACACAAGAAGACTGCCATTATTTAAGCTGCTATAGTTTCCGTCCTTGGAGAGCGAAGGAGAGATTATGAAACGCCATAATACAGGCCTCTGTGCTGGTTATCTGGGAGCTAAGTGTATATCTAATCATAAGAAAACCCACATTTTCACATCAATTTCCCATCAAATATTGTCTTTTGCAGCTATCATTTCCAGTATTTTACATTTTTTGGTATTGAAATTCATTCCCCATTTTTGACTCCATGCAAAAATAGTGTGTACATCTTTTTGCAATATCCTACAGTCCTCGTTTTTCATTCTTCTCATAATTTCTGCATCACCTGCAAACATGTTGGGATAGCTTATTATACTTCCCGTCATGTCATTGACACAGACAAGAAACGTTATTGGTGAAAGCAACTTTGTGGAGCTCCACTCGTTACTATCCATCTTGATATCTTATTCTTTACTACTGTCCTCATGTACATTCCCTTTAAAAAAAAAAAATCATCCATTTGAGTAGTTTGCCTCACGGTCCCCTAACGCACTTCAATTTCAACATACGAGTAAGTCGACTGTGAGGCACTTTAAAGCTTTCTCAATGTCGAGGCACACACAGTCCACCCACCTCTCTCTTGCAGCACAACAGTCACTCTCGACTAAATGCTTAAAAGCTTCGGCACACACGATATTGCATATGTAAAGCTAAGCTGACTGTCAGAATGATCATCTCTTCAAGATATTTGGTCCACCGATGTTTCACGATCCTTTCACACAATTTCGCTATTGCGCTGGTCATTAATATCGGCCTGTAATTTAGAGGTGTTACCCTGGTATTTTGGTATCACATATACCCATTTTCAAATAAGCGACACAATGTCTTCATCCAACAAACATACAAGTATAATAAGACCGAGTCTTGTCCGCTACTTGTTCCCTAGCTTCTTTAAGTATCCAGTTTGAGATCCTGTCAGGTTCTGAAGTTTTTGTCACATTCAATGATCCCAAAATATTGAGCATTTCCCTCACTTCTACATTTATATATTCTAAACCCGAATTCTTGCTCCCTCACCTTCCTCCAAAATATGGCTCTCTTTTGTGAAGACCTATTAGGAACTTTCATTCATTATTTCTGTTTGAGGTGAGTCCTCTTTAAAAACCTCTTCACCTACTATTAGCTTGGTTACAAATTAGGACGAGAGAATCGTATGAGAGGTACAAAGTAAAGAGAAGAGAAGTAAAGCATAAGATTAAGGAGGCAAAGAGGAAAACAGATGTGAAATGGGGTAAGAGTATGACAGAAAATTTTGAAAGTACTAAAAAGATGTTTTGGAAAAAAAATTAAAAGAGGAAATCTGGCCTAACTTAGACTCATCTAACTTGACCTACCATGACCATACAATTTGCTACCCAAACTCGCTCTTGTGAGCAACGTCACCCCCCTCCCCGCTCCCCACCACTACCTGAAGAGCAATCTAGGGGATGGGTGGCTTCCTGATCACAGGGCGCCCTATGCATCATTCATTCATCCCTTCATTACGGGCTCTACTTTCAGAAGAGGCAAGACCTTGCATGTGTAAGTGTTTTGTGGAATCCTAAGGGGTCTGGAGAGGCAAACAGTGCTGGTTTTAAGCCTCTTTGACAGATTTGATCATGTTGTGCCCTGCGCGGAAGTGAACCCAGGCTTTGAGCAGAGCACTGTGACAGACCTCGTTTAAACTGTTTAGAAGATAATAATGCTGTAGGCCTCACAATCCGCGCCCTCAGAAGAATTTTTTACAAAAAGGGAGGCAGTCCCAGAGACATCCACTTTGCGCGGGCGGCGACTCCTGATCTTCGAGATCGCTTGTGCAGTCGATGGAGACTGTTTTCGGCCGAGGAAGCTGCCTGGCCTCGGCGGCCTTGAAGGACCCAAGGAAGACGATAGTGTCTCTTTCGGAGGGTTCTCGCGCCTCCGTAGTCTCTTGAGAGACCTTGTGTTCCAGCTCTTGGAGTCCTATTCCCCCTCTGAGCTCTCCTGGAGATGTCTGCCTTTCAATTTCCTTTGCGCCCAGAAGCTCCGCCTGCAATAAATTTCTGTCCGTAGCAGTCGTATGCGCTTGGACGTTCTCCGGGCTCCTTGCCTCTCTTTCCTCTGTCATCGTCTCCTCCGGTTCCTTGGGACCCGGCTCTTTCGTCGTTCTTCGGTCTTCTGTTGGGAATATTTGTACTTCATCTGCAAACCTTACTTTCTTTCTCACGGGTGCCCTGACGCTGTTTGCATCCTCTTGATGAACTTTCCTTTTTCCTATATTCGGGCTTTCTTCTCTTCCTTGGGTTGGGTCGCCCTCCTCTTCTTGAAGAGCTTTATTAATTTCATTTAAATACCTCTAAAAAGCTCTGCTCCCGTGGCGGCATTTCTTCCTTATGGCCACGGGTTCAAATCTATTATTGTTATTTCTCTTCCTTTTATTATCATAATTATTGCTCCTTTCTCTCTCCTCAGGAACCCAGGTTTAATCGGAATCACTACCGCTCCAGGAACCGGAATCAGAAGACATGATGCCTGAAACTTCCCCCAACGAGGCCAAGATGGCGCTCGACTGATGATGACGTCATTTGTTGAGAGATGGTCTGCACAGATAACAAAATGGGCCTCGCACCAATTTGGTTGGGTCGCTCGGTGCTAACTTGTTAGCTAAGGTTACTTATGGTTAGGTAAAGTTAGGTTAGGTCAGGTCAGGTCAGGTCAGGTTAGATGAAATCAGGTTTGGTCAGGTCAGGTTAGGTTAGGTTGGGCTAGGATGGGAAGGTTACGTGTGGTTAAGTTAGGTTGAGATGAATCTTTGATAGAAACAAAGATAGTCGCGTCATTATTCAGCCCCCCCCCCTCAAAAAAAAAAATCCCTGCGTGATCGTTTTCTTGGTGATTTTGTCTTACCTTGCAATGCGAGTTAAAAAAAAAAAAAGTCTGACGTCAGCCAGAATTGAAGTGTGTATTTATTTACCTAGTTGTATTTACCTAGTTGTATTTTACGGGAAGGGGAGCTATGCTCGTGGGTCCCGTCTTCATATCTCATTTTATCTCAACTATTTTTAAATTCATGTATTGTTTTTGCACACACCACTTTCTCATCTAACTTGTTCCAACTGTTTATTACTCTGTGAGGAAAGCTGTTCTTTTTCAAGTCTCTTCTATAGCTGTCTTTTTTTATTTTATTTCCGTGTCCTCTTGTATTTCTGTCATCCCATTTTATCAGATTCTCTCTGTCAGTAATTTCTATGCCTTTCATGATTCTGTAAATAGCTATCAAATCTCCTCTCTCTCTTCTTTGCTCTAGTGTCTGTAGTTCAAGTTTTTCTAGTCTCTCTTCATATGATAGTTTTGAGAGTGTTGGTGCCAATTTTGTAATTGCTCTTTGTATTCTTTCAAGTTTTTTTTATACATTTTTTTGTACTTGGTGACCATATCGTTGCTGCATATTCCAATCTTGGTCTTATCAGGGTGATTAGGATTTTCTTCACCATTTCTTCATCCAGGTATGTAAATGCAACTTTGATTGTTCTTATTAGATTATAAGTTTCTCCAAAAATCTTATTTATATGTTTCTCAGGTGACATATTATTCATAACAATGACTCCCAGGTCCTTCTCATTTTCTATTTTTTTTTTATTCCTTCTTCTCCCAATTTATATGCTCCTGTTATTCTGTTTTTGCTTTTTCCAAATTCCATTATACTACACTTTTTTGTATTGAACTCCATCTCCCACTTCCTACTCCATTCCTGTACTATATTTAGATCTCTCTGTAGTGATTCACAATCTTCTTCAGTTTTCACTCTTTTCAGTAGTTTTGCATCATCTGCAAAGAAGCTCATATAGCTTTCTATTCCTTTATCCATATCATTAATATATATAGCAAACATTATTGGGGCCAGAACTGTTCCCTGCGGAACACCGCTTATTACTTCATCCCATTTTGAGTGCTGGTTTCTTATCACTACTCTCATTTTTCTTTCTTGCAAAAAGTCTTCCATCCAATTTAGTAGTTTTCCCTGTATTCCTCCTTCATATTCTAATTTCTTAAGCAACTTCTTATGTGGAACTTTGTCAAAAGCTTTCTTTAGGTCTAGAAATGCACAGTCCGCCCATCCATCTCTTTCTTGTATTATATCTATTAGCCTTGAATAGAAACATATTAAATTGGTGACGCATGATCGTCCTTGTCTGAATCCAAATTGCCTTGGATTTAACACTTTGTTTTTTTCTAAATATTTTACCCATCTACTTTTGATAATTCTTTCACAAATTTTTGCTATTGTACTTGTTAGAGAGACTGGTCTATAGTTGGTAGGTTCTTCTTTATTTCCTCCTTTATATATAGGTACTATATTTGCTTTTTTCCAATCTTCTGGAACTTTTCCTTCTTTCAAGGAACTGTTTAGTATGCTATGTATTTTGTCTGCCAGTTCATTCCTGCATTCTTTCAGAATCCAGTTTGCTATATCATCTGGTCCATGCGATTTTCTGACATCAAGATTACTCAAGTGTGTCAATATTTCATTCTTTGTTACTTCTATTTCTTCCATAGGGGGGACTTTCTCTTTCCATTCGTTCTCTTCAGGTTGTATGTTCTCCCTTGTAAACACTGATTTAAAATGTTTGTTCATAATTTCCGCCATTTCCATTTCCTCAGTGTATTCAACTCCCTCTTGTCTTAATTTCTCCAAGTCTTGTTTGTTTTTCAGTTTATTGTTTACAAATCTGTAGAATAGTTTTGGTTGATCTTTACACTTTTCTATGACATCTTTTTCATATTTTCTCTTTTCCTCTCTGCACGTTTGTACATATTCATTTCTATAACCGGTATATATTTTCCATTTTTCAGGTCTTCTGTCTTTTTTCCATCTGGTCCAGGCTTTGTCTCTTTTGTCTTTTAACTCCCTACAACTTTTATTGTACCAGCATTTTACATATTCTTTTTCTTGTTTTTGTCTTGGGACATACTTTTCCACTCCTTTTTTTGTAAATTTTTGTCAAAATATTCCATTTCTCTTCCACTGTTGTTTCTTCTTTGTATATTTCTTCCCAGTTTTCCTTTTGAAAGAATTCTCTTATTTTATCAAAGTTTGTTTTTTCATACATCATTCTTCCTTTTCTATATTGCTCATTTCTTTTCATATATTTTTCTTCATTAAGTTCCAGTTCAATCAATATGTGGTCACTTTTACTTATTGGTGTTTTATATTCAATCTTGTCCACTATTCTAGGTTCAGATGTAATTATTAAGTCTAGTCTCGATGGTTCTTCTTCATTTCTATACCTGGTGTTCTCCTGTATCCATTGTGTCATTGTATGGTCAGTAATCATCTCAAGTAGAGCGTTTCCCCATGAGCCGTCTCCACCCTTTACTGTCATTTCTTCCCAGCAGATTTCTTTGCAATTAAAGTCGCCCATTATAACTATTCTTCCTCCATCTTCCATTATTCTATTTAATGTTATCTTTGTGTCCTCTAACATACTTTTATGTTCACTCTCCTCCCATGAGGCTGTTTTCGGAGGCACATAATTTATCACAAATTTTCTGCTCTTCTTATCTCTGTCTTCCACTTCTATCATAATCATCTCTACTGTATTCTTTCCATATATGACACCCATCACGTTTATATCCTTTTTAGTCAGGAACATAACTCCACCCCCTTGCTTTTTCTCTCTGTTTCTAATCCAATAATTATATGCATCATGTCCTACACTGTTGGGTGGTAGTGGGCCTTTTAGTTTTGTTTCTACAATTCCCATTATGTCCGGTTCTTTTTCTTTCAAATAATCATTCAGCTCATTCAATCCTGTTATTAATCCATCTATATTTGTGTAAGACACTCTTAGTTTTCTGTCACTTCCATTGTGTTCTCTGTTTCCCTTTTGTTTTTCTCTTGTATGTCGAACTGCCTTAGTTTCATATTCACTACTCTCCAATAGAATCTCTCTTTCTCTGACTCCGTTCTGCTCTCGTTTTTTTTTTTTTTCTTAGCTTCAAGTCTTTTCTGTTTTTCTTCCTCTCTTTCCTCTTTATTCATTTCCCTTTATATCCATAGCTTTTTATATTGTTCACTTGTTGCTAGTTTCCCTGTTTTGGATAAGATATTCTCTGCCGTCGTTTGTGACCTGAATTTAATCTTAATTGGTCTGGTCTTATCTGTACTATACTTTCCGAGCCTGAATTTTTCCTCAATTTCCTTCATAATTTCTGGTTCATCTTCCTGAACTAGTTTTAGTAAACTGCTTACTTTTTCATTTTCCTCATTGGTTCTTGAGGTTCTATCTGGGTTATGTTTCTCTTCCATTCCTAATATAATTATACATTTCTTTTTGTCAGCTAAGTCTCTTACTATATTCTCCTTCTGTCTCATCACTTTAATAACTGAGTCTTCAGTTTGTTCTCTCATTTGCTGTTTAATTATATCAGTAAATGCAACTTTACTGTTTTCTTTTATCGACTTCCATCCCTCTCTGTTTTCTTTACTATTCCTCTTCAATTCCTCATTCTCCACCTTTACTTCTTTTAACTGTCTTTTCAGGTTTTCTATTTCATCAGTTAAGTTTTTGTTCGCCTTCTCTAGTTCTTCCAATTTTTCAACTCTTTGTAGAATGTTGTTAACATGACCGAACCTACGCTCCAAGTCCTCGATCATCTTATCGACCTTCTCTTCTAGTCTTGCCCCCCCCCTCTTTAAATCCCTGGAAAATATTCTCATCACTTTCTACTGTATTGCTCTTCTCTATACTTCTAATCTTTACATTTTTATTAGACATTTCATCGTCGCTCAGCTGATCGGGGGGCCTTTTGTTTACCTTTCGCCTGTCTGCCTGGGCCAAGTCTACTCCTTCCTCATTTCCTTCCATTTCCCTCAGCAATCCCTCCCCTTCTCCTCTTTCCCTACTTTCCTACTACCCCACGAGCAATTTCCCCCCACCCTGTAAATACAATAGGCACTTCTCTTTGCGTTGGGATCCACAAAACTTCAATTTTCTTCAGAACGTCTTCTAAGCCGTCCGTTCGTTGAAGTGTGTGTGTGTGTGTGTGTGTGTGTGTGTGTGTGTGTGTGTGTGTGTGTGTGTGTTTACCTAGTTGTATTTACCTAGTTGTATTTTACGGGAAGGGGAGCTATGCTCGTGGGGTACCGTCTTCATATCTCATTTTATCTAAACTATTTTTAAATTCATGTATTGTTTTTGCACACACCACTTTCTCATCTAACTTGTTCCAACTGTCTATTACTCTGTGAGGAAAGCTGTTCTTTTTTCAAATCTCTTCTATAGCTGTCTTTTTTTATTTTCTTTCCGTGTCCTCTTGTATTTCTGTCATCCCATTTTATCAGATTCTCTCTATCAGTAATTTCTATGCCTTTCATGATTCTGTAAATATCTATCAAATCTCCTCTCTCTCTTCTTTGCTCTAGTGTCTGTAGTTCAAGTTTTTCTAGTCTCTCTTCATATGATAGTTTTGAGAGAGTTGGTGCCAGTTTTGTAATTGCTCTTTGTATTCTTTCAAGTTTTTTTATACATTTTTTTGTACTTGGTGACCATATCGTTGCTGCATATTCCAATCTTGGTCTTATCAGGGTGATTAGGATTTTCTTCACCATTTCTTCATCCAGGTATGTAAATGCAACTTTGATTGTTCTTATTAAATTATAAGTTTCTCCAAAAATCTTATTTATATGTTTCTCAGGTGACATATTATTCATAACAATGACTCCCAGGTCCTTCTCATTTTCTATTTTTTTTTATTCCTTCTTCTCCCAATTTATATGCTCCTGTTATTCTGTTTTTGCTTTTTCCAAATTCCATTATACTACACTTTTTTGTATTGAACTCCATCTCCCACTTCCTACTCCATTCCTGTACTATATTTAGATCTCTCTGTAGTGATTCACAATCTTCTTCAGTTTTCACTCTTTTCAGTAGTTTTGCATCATCTGCAAAGAAGCTCATATAGCTTTCAATTCCTTCATCCATATCATTAATATATATAGCAAACATTATTGGGGCCAGAACTGTTCCCTGCGGAACACCGCTTATTACTTCATCCCATTTTGAGTGCTGGTTTCTTATCACTACTCTCATTTTTCTTTCTTGCAAAAAGTTTTCCATCCAATTTAGTAGTTTTCCCTGTATTCCTCCTTCAGTTTCTAATTTCTTAAGCAATTTCTTATGTGGTACTTTGTCAAAAGCTTTCTTTAGGTCTAGAAATGCACAGTCCGCTCATCCATCTCTTTCTTGTATTATATCTATTAGCCTTGAATAGAAACATATTAAATTGGTGACGCATGATCGTCCTTGTCTGAATCCAAATTGCCTTGGATTTAACACTTTGTTTTTTTCTAAATATTTTACCCATCTACTTTTGATAATTCTTTCACAAATTTTTGCTATTGTACTTGTTAGAGAGACTGGTCTATAGTTGGTAGGTTCTTCTTTATTTCCTCCTTTATATATAGGTACTATATTTGCTTTTTTCCAATCTTCTGGAACTTTTCCTTCTTTCAAGGAACTGTTTAGTATGCTATGTATTTTGTCTGCCAGTTCATTCCTGCATTCTTTCAGTATCCAGTTTGCTATTTCATCTGGTCCATGCGATTTTCTGACATCAAGATTACTCAAGTGTGTCAATATTTCATTCTTTGTTACTTCTATTTTTTCCATAGGGGGGACTTTCTCTTTCCATTCGTTCTCTTCAGGTTGTATGTTCTCCCTTGTAAACACTGATTTAAAATGTTTGTTCATAATTTCCGCCATTTCCATTTCCTCAGTGTATTCAACTCCCTCTTGTCTTAATTTCTCCAAGTCTTGTTTGTTTTTCAGTCTATTGTTTACAAATCTGTAGAATAGTTTTGGTTGATCTTTACACTTTTCTATGATATCTTTTTCATATTTTCTCTTTTCCATTTTTCAGATCTTCTGTCTTTTTTTTCATCTGGTCCAGGCTTTGTCTCTTTTGTCTTTTAACTCCCTACAACTTTTGTTGTACCAGCATTTTACATATTCTTTTTCTTGTTTTTGTCTTGGGACATACTTTTCCACTCCTTTTTTGTAAATTTTTGTCAAAATATTCCATTTCTCTTCTACTGATGTTTCTTCTTTGTATATTTCTTCCCAGTTTTCCTTTTGAAAGAATTCTCTTATTTTATCAAAGTTTGTTTTTTCATACATCATTCTTCCTTTTCTATATTGTTCATTTCTTTTCATATATTTTTCTTCATTAAGTTCCAGTTCAATCAATATGTGGTCACTTTTACTTATTGGTGTTTTATATTCAATTTTGTCCACTATTCTAGGTTCGGATGTAATTATTAGGTCTAGTCTCGATGGCTCTTCTTCATTTCTATACCTAGTGTTCTCCTGTATCCATTGTGTCATTGTATGGTCAGTAACCATCTCAAGTAGAGCATTTCCCCATGAGTCATCACCACTCTTTACTGTCATTTCTTCCCAGCAGATTTCTTTGCAATTAAAGTCGCCCATCATAACTATTCTTCCTCCCTCTTCCATTATCTTGTTTAATGCTATCTTTGTGTCCTCTAACATACTTTTATGTTCACTCTCTTCCCATGAGGCTGTTTTCGGGGGCACATAATTTATCACAAACTTTCTGCTCTTCTTATCTCTGTCTTCTACTTCCATCATTATCATCTCTACTGTATTCTTTCCATATGTGACACACTTCACGTTTATATCCTTCTTAGTCAGGAACATAACTCCACCCCTTGCTTTTTCTCTCTGTTTCTAATCCAATAATTATATGCATCATGTCCTACACTGTTGGGTGGTAGTGGACCTTTTAATTTTGTTTCTACAATTCCCATTATGTCTGGTTCTTTTTCCTTCAAATAATCATTCAGCTCATTCAATCCTGTTATTAATCCATCTATATTTGTGTAAGACACTCTTAGTTTTCTGCCACTTCCATTGTGTTCTCTGTTTCCCTTTTGTTTTTCTCTTGTATGTCGACTTTCTTTAGTTTCATATTCACTACTCTCCAATAGAATCTCTCTTTTTCTGACTCCGTTCTTCTCTCGCTTTTTCCTTTGCTTCAAGTCTTCTCTGTTTTTCTTCCTCTCTTTCCTCTTTATTCATTTCTCTTTTTATCCATACCTTTTTATATTGTTCATTTGTTGCTAGTTTCCCTGTTTTGGATAAGATATTCTCTGCCGTAGTTTGTGACCTGAATTTAATCTTAATTGGTCTGGTCTTGTCTGTACTATATTTCCCTAGCCTGAATTTCTCTTCGATTTGTTTCATTATTTCTGGTTCATCTTCCTGAACTAATTCTAGTAAATTTCTTACTTTTTCATTTTCCTCTTTGATTCTTGTGGTTCTATCTGGGTTATGTTTCTCTTCCATTCCTAATATAATTATACATTTCTTTCTGTCTGCTAAGTCTCTTACTATATTCTCCTTCTGTCTCATCACTTTAATAACTGAGTCTTCAGTTTGTTCATTCATTTGCTGTCTGATTATGTCAGTGAATGCATCTTTGCTATTTTCTTGGATTTTTTTCCAACCCTCCTTGTTCTCCTTATTATTCTCCTTTAAGACTTTATTCTCTTCTTTTACTTCTTTTAACTGTTTTTTTAATTCTTCAATTTCCTTAGTTAAGTTTTTGTTCGCCTTCTCTAGTTCTTCCAATTTTTCAACTCTCTGCACAATGTTGTTAACGTGACCGAACCTAAATTCCCAGTGCTCGATCATCTTATCGATTTTCTCTTCTAGTCTTGTTAAAGGGGGGGGGGTTGTGTCCCCCCACCCTCTTTAACTCCCTGGAAAATATTCTCATCATCTTCTACTGTATTGCTCTTATCTATACTTCTAATCTTTACATTTTTGTTAGACATTTCATCATCGCTAAATTGGTCCGGCCCTCGTTTGTTTAGATTTCGTCTGCCTGCCTGGGCCAAGTCCTCACCTTCCTCATTTCCTTCCATTTCCCTCAGTAATCCCTCCCCTTCTCCTTTTTCCTTACTTTCCCTACACCACGAGCAATTTCCCCCCCCCCCACCCTGTAAAAACAATAGGTACTTCCTTTGCTTTGGGATCCACGAAATTTCACTTTTTCTTCAGAACGTCGTCTATGCCGTCCGTTCGTTGAAGTGTGTGTGTGTGTGTGTGTGTGTGTGTGTGTGTGTGTGTGTGTGTGTGTGTGTGTGTGTGTGTGTGTGTGTGTGTGTGTGTGTGTGTGTGTGTGTGTGTGTGTTTACCTAGTTGTATTATACGGGAAGGGGAGTTATGCTCGTAGTGACCCGTTTTTGTATCTTGTATGGTTTTTGCACACACTATTGTTTCGTCCAATTTGTTCCAGACATCCACCACTCTGTGTGGATTTTTTTTTTCAGATCTCTTCTATAACTATCCTTTTAGAGTTCCTTTTCATATCCTCTTGTTTTTCTCTTATCTCACTTTAATAAGTCTTCTCTGTCAAGGACTTTCATGGCTTTCATGATTCTGTAAATGGCCAGTGATCTCCTTTTTCTCTATTTTGTTTCAGGGTTAGTAGTTCCAGTTTAGACAATCTTTGTTGGTATGTCAATTTTGAAAGTGTTTGTGCCATCTTTGTCGCTGCTCTTTGGATTCTTTCTAATTTCTTTATATTCTTTTTTAAGCTGGGTGTCCATAGTGTCACAGTGTACTCCAATCTTGGTCTTATCAGTGTGACTGATATTTTTTTAATATTACTTCATCCAAGTAATCAAAAGCCACCTTTATTGATCTTAGTAAATTGTAGGTTTCTCCAACTATTTTGTTTATATGCTTGTCTGGTGACATATCTTTGTTAATAATTACTCCTAGGTCCTTTTCAGAGCTAACTTTTTTACTTCCTTTGTACCAATTTTATATTGTCCTGATATTATTATTATTATTATTATTTTTATTTTTTTTTTACTTTTTCCAAACTCCATTATACTACATTCCTTGATGTTGAAGTTCACTTCACACTTTTGGATCCATTCCCAGACTTTGCCCAGGTCTCTCTGCAGTAATTCAGTCTTTTACAAAGGAGGATTACAAAGGATTACAAAGGCGGAGCATGCCGACAGGAGACCTTTTATTCCTTATCTAGGTCGGATGCGAAAAAATCATAATAATGATAAACAAATAGATAAATTATTAAATAAATGAATAAATAAATAAATAGATAAATAAAAATTATAGTAATGTAAATAATAAATAAAGTAGATAAATGCATAGGTATAATTAAATAATAAACAAACAGGTAAATAGTAAATAATAATAAATTGACATAGGCCTATAACTAATAATGCGAGTAAATGAGAATCAAGCAAATAATAATAAACAGACAAATGATAACAAAACAAATAAACAAATAATGTAAAATAGATTATAGTCCTTACAGCATCTTGCTTAGGTGCTTCTCAAAATGATTCTTAAAGCTACATTGCACTGCCTCCACAGGAAATGTATTCCATACATTAACTACACGGTTGGCAAAGTTGTTTCTGCCCACTTCCAAATTAAATCTATTTCCGGACAGTTTGAGACCATTGTTTCTTGTCTGATTATATAACGAGATAAGTGGGTAGCATTGAGGGTTCTTGCAAAGAACTGTGTTTACAATTTCTATGTGGGGCTGGTAGTATAATCAGGAGCATGCTGGCCTTGCATTCCTCTCCAATTCCCAGAAGTGACTTTTACCTGCCCTAACATTCCAACCACATAGGGCAAGGGTGATGACTTAACCCAAGCTATACACCTGGCATAGGCTCCTCACCTTCTATGAAAAGGATTTTGTTTTCTGTGTGCAATGTCTACTTGTGTGCTTTTAGTGTATTCTGTTATTCTTAGTGCTTATTTTGTGCAGTTTGTGAAGTGTTTACATTTGTTTTCCAAATTATTGTGAAACATCTTCAAATTGGTTTTATCTATTATTGACGTATCCACCTTAAAAATAAATAAATTATATATATATATATATATATATATATATATATATATATATATATATATATGTGTGTGTGTGTGTGTGTGTGTGTGTGTGTGTGTGTGTGTGTGTGTGTGTGTGTGTGTGTGTGTGTGTGTGTGTGTGTGTGTGTGTGTATATATATATATATATATATATATATATATATATAGTAATATATATTTATATTGATATATGTATATATATGTATATCTATATATATATGAAAAGGAGGAGTACAAGAAGAAGCTGGGAGGGAGTGAAGGATAGAGTAGAGCAAGGAGTGGAGGAGGAATGGGGATGGTTCAAGGAGGGAGTCACAAAGTGTGCAAAGATGGTGTTTGGGACAAGAAGGACAGGAGGAAATAGAAGGAAGGGTAGTGAATGGTGGGATGAGGAAACAAAGACGGTTGTAGAAGAAAAGAAGCGAGCTTTCACAGATTGGTTACAAAATAGGTCGAGGGAGTCGTATGAGAGGTACAAATAAAAGAAAAGAGAAGTAAAGCACAAGGTAAAGGAGGCAAAGAGGAGAGCAGATGTGAAATGGGGTAAGAGTATGACAGAAAATTTTGAAAGTAATAAAAAGATGTTTTGGAAAGAAATTAAGAGAGAAAGAGGAGGCGAATCAAGTAGAGAAGAAAAGGTAAAAGGTGCAGATGGACAGATGATAATGGAAGATAATGGAAGGGAGTTGCTAAATGTGAAGGAGGATAGGGAGGGAAAGGTAGTTGCAGTGGGAAGTGCTAAGAAAATGACCGTGATGAGTGAGGAAAATGGAGATGATGAAAACAGGTAAGGCACCTGGTCTGGATGGATGTCATGCAGAATGTCTAAAAAAGGAGGTACAGTGATGGTGGACTGGCTGGTGAGGTTATTTAATGTTTGTTGGAGAAAGGGTAGAGTGCCGGAGGACTGGAGGAGTGCTTGTATAGTTCCAATTTACAAGGGAAAAGGGGACAGGTGTGAGTGTAGTAGTTTCAGAGGGATTAGGTTGTTAAGTGTAGTTGAGAAGGCTTATGGGAGGATCTTGATTGAGAGGATTAGGAGAGGAACAGAGGGAGTAATTGGTGAGGAACAGTGTGGATTTAGGACAGGTAGAGGTTGTGTAGATCAGATTTTTGTGGTAAGAGAGATATGTGAGAAAGCTATAGGAAAAGGGAAGGATGTTTTTTGGGCTTCTATGGATCTGGAAAAGGCTTATGACAAGGTAGACAGGAAGGCGCTGTGGGAGGTTTTGCAGATATACGGGAGAGGAGGAAAGCTTCTAGGAGCTGTCAAGAGTTTTTATGAGAGTAGTAAAGCAGTCAGGATTAGAAATGGAGAGAGTGAGTGATTCGAGGTAAAGATGGGACTTCGTCAGGGATGTGTTATGTCACCCTGGTTGTTCAACTTATACATGGATGGGGTAAATGCAAGGGTGGTAGGTCAGGGATTGGAGATGGTTAAAGAAAATAGAGAAAAGTGGGAGGTGAGCCAGCTGTTGTTTGCGGACGACACTGCGCTTGTGGCAGGATCAGAGGAGGGATTGAGGAAGTTGGTGACAGAGTTTGGGAGAGTGTGTGATAGAAGAAGTTTGGAGATAAATGTGGGTAAAAGTAAGGTGAGATGTACAAAGGGTGAAAGTGTCGGTAGACTGGAAGTGAGCATTAAGGGAGAGCGACTGGAGGAAGTGGATAGTTTTAGATACTTGGGTGCAAATGTGGCAGGAAAGGGTGGAGTGGGGGTGGAGGTAGAATGTAGATTGAGAGAAGCGAGTAATTGCCTTGGTGAATTAAAAAGTGTAATGTGGAATAGACATTTGGGAATGGATGCTAAGAGAGGACTGTATGAAGGAGTGAGGAGTTTGAATGAGTTTGAATGTGTTTGAGATGAAATGCTTGAGAAGTATGATAGGGGTTACTAGGCTAGATAGAGTGAGAAATGAGGAGGTAAGGAGGAGAACAGGGGTGGAAAGGGAGTTGGGAGATAGGGTTGATGAAAGATTATCGGGATGGTTTGGACACATGGAAAAAAATGAGTGAAGAAAGATTAGTAAAAGAGGTGTGGAAGGCAGAGGTGGAAGGAGTGAACATGAGGGGCGTCCTAGGATGAGATGGATGGATGGGGTAAAAGGGGCATTACGAAAGAAAGTAATGTCTGTTGAGGAAGGACAGGAGAGGACTGAAGATAGGGGTGAATGGAGATGGATTGTGTATGAATGATGCTGTGATGCATGAGGGGGAGTGGGTGGGGGATGGGGGGTGAGGAAGTATGTATGAGAAATGATTTGACGCAGCCCGAAGGGATTTCTCCCCGTCTTCTCCTTTTCTGCATGAGGGGACGGAGAGGGGGGTCGCCGAATTAATGAAGCGGCCTTGCTGTGGATGTGCTGTGTCTTGCGACACTGCTTCTGACCCAGGGCAGTGGACGGGATGCAGGGATGACCCGTCATCCAGGAGGTGCCAAGATGAGAGGGAGGGAGGAGGGTGGAGGGGAGTGGAGTATGTAGGGGATGGAATGGGTGGGAGTGGTTTCTATGCCTTTTTCTTTTTAGCTATTCCCCGTGTAAAGGGGAAAAAGCCTTTGGTATATGTATGTATGTATTATTATTATTATTATTATTGTTATCATTATTATTATTATTATTATTATTATTATTATTATTATTATTATTATTATTATTATTATTATTATTATTATTATTATTATTAATATTATTATTATTATTATTATTATTATTATTATTATTATTATTATTATTATTATTATTATTATTATTATTATTATTATTATTATTATTATTATTATTATTATTATTATTATTATAATTATTATTATCATTATTATTATTGTTATTATTATTATCATTAGAAGTAGTAGTAGTAGTAGTAGTAGTGGTACTATTATTGTTGTTGTTGTTGTTATTATCATTATTATTTTTTACAATTACTATTATTGTTACTATTACTGTATTGCTATTATTATTATTGTCTTTCCTAATATCATTATAATATTGATACGCTAGTACCTACGTACCTACCTATGATTTGCACCATGCTCTCCATGTTAATTGGTACTCATGAAGACTACTTCGGAGACTCGTTCAGGAGATTTTGACGACGCCTTCGGGAGACTTTGAAGACTCCTTTAGGAGACTTAGAAGACTACTTCAGGAGATTTTGACGACTCCTTCGAGAAACTCTGACGACTCCTTCGGGAGACTTTGACGACTCCTTCGTGAGACTTTATTGACTCCTTCGAGAGCCTTTGAAGACTCCTTTTGGGAGACTTTAAAGAGACTTTAAAGACTCCTCCGAGAGTCTTTGAAGACTCCTTTTGGGAGACTTTAAAGACTCCTTCAAGAGATTTTCACGACTCCTTTGAGAGACTTTGAAGACTCTTTTGGGAGATTTTGAAGACTCCTTCGGGAGACTTTGACGACTCCTTCGGTAGACTTTGACGACTCCTTCGGAAGATTTCAAGGTTGAGTAACCGTGCAATTTTCACGGTTCCTGTGCATCACGCTTCACATGTAAATTGGTACTCTTGAAGACTATTTTGGAAACTCCTTTAGAGATTCCTTCGAAGGCTTATTTGGAGACTACTTAGCAGACTCCTTCGAAGACTCACTAGGGTGACTTTGAAGACTCCTTCGGGAGAGTTTGAAGTCCCCTTCGAGAGACTTTTAACTCTCCTTCGGGAGGCCTCAAAGACTCCTTCGTAACACTTCAAATTTAGATAGCCATGGGACTTCCTCGGGTCCTGCTAAGTGTTATTATTATTATTATTATTTTTTCTTCTTTTTTTTTTCTTTTTTTTTACAAATAGTTCAGCTCATTCAAGAAATAAAGTTACACACACTGTGAGAGTGAATGATAAAGTAGACAAAAGAGAAAATTAAAAATTGAGAATAAAACAAAAATAAGCCTGTGTCAGAACCCCACTGCGTCGGGACCCGGCCGTCGGGTTCCGTTGACCCGTGAGGACCGCCCTAAGTCTGATTCCGTCTATCGGTAAGGAGTATCCGTCCATCGGGTTCCATCGGATTTTTTCGGATCGCACCTAAGATTCCGTCTGTCTAATGAATTCCATTTATCCATCAAGATGTAAAAAAAAAAAATTGTTCTTTCACAGTCTTCTAATCTCCATCGACTCGAAACTCTGGCCTTTACGCGCCCCCTTATTAGAAAGAAAAAACTAATGCATATATATATTGTTATTACCCAGGCAGATACAAATAGCCTGATTTTTTTTAACAGAAGCCTGAGGAATCGGTCGTCTGGAAATTCCGCTCCACGTCGTTCAGACTCCTTACTATGGTGTATTCACCTCCTCGGATCTGCTGCAGCCTCTTTTCGAGACAGCCAGACACCACCCTACGGCAGTTAGCTCAGAGCTCATTATTAGCAGATCTCTGGGTAGGTCTGAGACCACTCACACTCCACACACCGGGAATGCAAGGTCACAATTCCTTGACTAACGTCCCGTACCTACTCGCTGCTAGGTGAACAGGGGCTACACGTGAAAGGAGACAAACCCAACTTGTCTCCGCCCGGCGTGTGTGTGTGTGTGTGTGTGTGTGTGTGTGTGTGTGTGTGTGTGTGTGTGTGTGTGTGTGTGTGTGTGTGTGTGTGTGTGTGTGTGTGTGTGTGTGTGTGTGTGTGTGTGTGTGTGTGTAAAAATAAATATTTCCATGAACAGCAGAAATGTAAAACAAATGTACATTAAGGAAAGGCTCGTGTAGGATCTCTCCCTCTCTTCCCTCCCCTTTTATTATTATCGTTATTTTTATTATCATTATTATTATTATTATTATTATTATTATTATTATTATTATTATTATTATTATTATTATTATTATTATTATTATTATTATTATTATTATTATTATTATTTCTTTTTATACAAAGAATCCAAGTCAGACAGGTTCAAAAGCACTAGTGATGGAAGTGTAGTGACGTGACGCATCCCACGACCCGTCACACACATAGTTGGCAAGCGTAAGTCGCAAGGACGTCCCGACCAGCCAGCGGTCAGCCAATCAGGAACTTGCAAGGTCCTCACGTTCCCGACAGCCTCCTTTAAAAGGTCGGCGTTTCGCCGAGATGACCAGAACTGTGACTACCAGCACACACAACAACATCTCTTCGTCCAGCCTTCTAGCCGTCCCATCGAGCCTCGCCGTCATCATCTGCTACCGCCTCGCTGACGTTAGGCTCCACGTCCAGCTACAACCATAAGCTCCACTAAGCTGTGGCCTTAGTCCGAGCTTCACCTATATTTCTCATGTGACACTTCTAGTGTCGCACCTTGTGGCTATTTACCAAAAGAAAGAGATTAGATAGTTTGTGTTGATTTTCATTTGTCCTGCCGTTGTTCCGAACCAAATACTACTACAGAAGGAAGAATAGGCTTCGAGAGCCTTGGAATGATCGGGAAGACTTCTACCAAATACCATGGAGCACACTGTCAGAGCTGGAGATGCTATCAAATTCGACCAAAGTACAATTCTATTTAGCTGAGGGGAAACCCTCGCCCACCCGCCGGCCCACTCTGATTCATTTCATAATCCAGCCAGCCAGCCAGACGGTCATTTTCTTCCTCATATTTGTCAGCTAACCGACCGATGGGTTCCGCTATTTCTTCCTCTGCCAACCAGCCGGATATCCGCCCATTATTATATATATTGTCCCTCCTTCTATGGCGGCTGGCCATTTATTCCGTTTTTTTTTCAGTATTTCTTATTTTCCTATTGGCCAGCCGGCAATCCACCCATTTATCTCGTCTCTATGTCGGCTGGCCATCTGTCCTGTGTGTTTCATATGTCCTCCTTTGTAATCTGACCAGCCAGATATTCCGACCAGTATATAAATAGTTCAGATGTCCCGCCCTCTTAACCGGCTGGCCATTTGTTTCGTGTGTTCCTTATGGCCTGCCCGTTCTCGCCGCCCGGCTATCCGTCCCGTAGTCCCGCCCTCTTAGCCGAGCGGTCGATTCATTTGTCCTCCGCTATTTCGATGTTCCTCGCTGTGCCGGCTGGCCTTCGCTGTAATCCTTCGTTGGTGTGTAAAAGTTCCCCCGAGTTCCGAGTGCCTGGAGACCTGACACTCGTCCGCCGCGCAGAGGGGCGCATTCGAGATTAACTTTCGGAACGCCTCGACCGACCTGGCCAAGTTCATGTATACATATACATATGTATATATATATATATATATATATATATATATATATATATATATATATATATATATATATACATACATATACAAATACATACTGTATATACATATATATACATACAAACATATACATATATATACGAGTACATACATACACACACATACATATACATACAAACATACATATACATACACACATACATATACATATACACACATACATATACATATACATATACATGTACACACATACATATACATACACACATACATACGTATTCATATATATACATACATATACATACATACACATACACATACATATAAATACATAAACATACATATACACACATATACATACATACATACACATACATACATATACATACATACATATACATACAAACATACACATACATACACGTACATATATATACATAGATACATACATGCACATATATACACATACAAATACATACACATACATATACATAGTCGCACATACATACATATATATGCATACACATACATATACATACATATATACATACATTTATACATACATATATACATATATATATAAATATATATATGTATATATATATATGTATATATATATATATATATATATATATATATATATATATATGCATGAGAAATCACATAAACTCGTGATTCTAAATATACGGAAAAACCACCAAGGAAAAAGATAAACTGATGACCAAGCGCTTTCGTCTATTCAGACATCCTCAATAGACGAAAGCGCTTGGTCATCAGTTTATCTTATTCCTTGGTGTTTTTCCGCATATATATATATATATGTATATATATATATATATATATATATATATATATATATATGTATACCGTATTTTCCGGCTTAAAATGCGCATCGGGTTATAATGCGCACCCATGCACTTCGTTATCTCAGTACACAGATAGCGCGCACCGACGTATAACGCGCATGCCCGATCGCATTTGTCTATAACGCAGTTTTACCTCTGTATCTATATCATGTGAACGAGGTTACATGGAGAAGTATTTTTCATTGGCTAGAGCCACCTCTGGGAAATCTGTTGATTTGTCACTAAATTAAGTATCAGTTTAGGCATCAATCAGGACACAACTAAGAAAAAGTCGGAACTACATGTACCGGTATATGACTCATGTTGTGCGTTGGTCCCTTATTACTTTGTAGCTTAAATAGTTTGTAGGAAATATGATCTAAAAAAAAAAGTTTATTGTAAGTAAAATATACAGAAAAATTTCGGGATTTTTACAGAAAATGTTCATTTTATATCTTGAGGAAATAATTCGTCTTTACCATTTTTTATTTAATACTGAAACTACGAATGTTTCGTTTTAGCTTTGAACCTGCAATGACAGTGGTGAAATAGGACAGTCTCTCATCGAGGTGACGTTTAGTTAATATAACTCCCGAAAGAGGGTGTTGTAGTCAGGTGTTTGACACGAGTTTATGAACGGCCGCAACGGAATTTGTACCATACCTAAAGTGAAGCAACAAAGCCAACATAAAAATTCAAACTAAGATGCTGTGAACATGGGCAAATATCATGAATATTGATCATGTTTCATGGTGTTTAGGTCTATTTAAACATGAAAAATAAGATTCGATAGATACCTACCTATACCAAATATTTATATACGGTAGCCATGATGGCGTATTCTTTCATGTCACCATGGCTGTTCTTCTTGTTCTCACGGAACGTCACGGAGAAGTGTGCCGTCCCGACTTTGTGACGGCCAACATCGTCACGTTGTTGTGAAAAAAATTACACACACAGCCGCAGAATTTTTATCGTAGGCCGTAGATAATGCGCACCACCGGATAACGCGCACCCCCCATGTTTAGGCCCTTCCAACGGAAAAAAGTCGCGCACTATACGCCGGAAAATACGGTATATACATATATATATACATATATATATATACACATATATACATACATACATATATACATACATACATATTTATTTCCTTCGCATATCAAATAATGCATAATCTTCTATACTAATATAGAAATCTTCGCTCTTTCTAAGGTGTGTCAAAACAACTTTTACCACCCAAGAAACGAAAACGGCGCAGGGGCGATTGTAATACAATATAAAATACGGTAATACCGCAACACCCCCCGTGCAATAAGATGTGAGCCATCTCTTCAAGATGCCTCATAGCTCATTGGAACACATGACAATGCTTCTGCTTTTACATTGTTCTTACCCTTCACATGATTACTTATTAGATCCTAATCCTGAATAAGTAAACACCATCTCATCAATCTTTGATTGTAATTTTTCATTTTATTCAAAAACACTAAAGGGTTGTGGTCAGTATATACCTCTACTGGTATTTCAGTTCCTCTTACGTACATATGAAAATGTTGCAGATTTAAGATTAAAGGCAACGCTTCCTTTTCCACCGTACCATATTTTATCTGGTATTTCAAGAATTTCTTTGAAAAGTAACCCACTGGATGGTCAACGCCCTCAACCTCTTGTATTAACACACCACATACTCCATAGCCACTGGCATTCACATACAACTTAAAAGGCTTATCATAATTTGGCCTGATTAGTACAGGGGCATTCGTTAACAACTTATTAATTTCAGTGTAAGATTCTTCATAACGCTTAGTCCAGCTAAACTTACTCCCTTTTGATAGCAATCTCGTCAGAGGCAAAGCTACATCTGAAAAGTTCTTACAGAATCTCCTGTAATGGCCAGCCATACCCAAAAACCTTAGCAATTCCTTTCTACATGTTGGGGAAGGTAGGTTTACAATATCCCTGATTTTTGCATCTAAAGATTGCACCTTTCCTTGTCCAACTTTGTAACCCAAATAATCTACATAAGCTTTTCCAAAATCACATCTCACCAAATTTACAGTAAGGTTTGCTTTGTTCAATTTTTCAAATACTCTCCTCAAAGGTATGAGATGCTCTTCCCCAGTTTCAGTGAATAGTACAATATCATCAATGTAAACAGCACAATTTTGAATATCTTTTAGTACTTCATGAACAAGTCTCACTTCCAGCAGACTGGAAGTGAGTATTAAAGGAGAGAGACTGAAGGAAGTGGATAGTTTTAGATACTTGAGAGAAAATATGGCAGGAAAGGAAGGAGTGGGGGTGGAGGTAGAATGTAGATTGAGAGAAGCGAGTAAATGCCTTGGGGGATTAAAAAGCGTAATGAGAAACAGACATTTGGGGATGGATTCTAAGAGGAAATTGTATGAAGGAGTGATTGTGCCGACAACACTGTACGGGGCAGAAACATGTAAAATAAAAGAGGAAGAGAGGAGTTTTAGTGTTTTTGAGATGATGTGCACACTGTCAGATTCCTCTGCTGGTTCATGCACCTGTACAGCTGATCTTTCTTCTCCAGCACTTTGTTGAGGACCACCAGGCTGTCATAGAGGCTGTTCCATCTTGTTTTGGTAGGAACAGTGAGCCGCCTGTTTATCGCCTTGTAGAGTCTGTCCGCAAACACTGCACTTGTTCCTGAAAAAACAATTTTGCATTATTTCATTATTTGCATTAATAACAACAACAACAACAATAATAATAGTAATAATAATAATAATGATAATACAAACATACATATACCAAAGGCCTTTTCCCCCCTTACACGGGAGGTAGCCAAAAGAAAAAGGAATGGAAACCACTCCCACCCATTCCATCCCCTACATACTCCACTCCCCTCCACCCTCCTCCCTCCCTCTTATCGTGGCACCTCCTGGATGACGGGTCATCCCTGCATCCCGTCCACTGCCCTGGGTCAGAAGCAGTGTCGCAAGACACAGCACATCCACAGCAAGGCCGCTTCATAAAATCGGCGACCCACATCTCTCCGCCCCCTCACGCAGAAAATGAGAAGATGGGGAGAAATTCCCTCGTGCTGCGTCAATTTATTTCTCAAACATACTCCCTCACTCCCCCATCCGCCACCCATTCCCCCTCATGCATCATCCATACACAACCCCTCACCATTCACCCCTATCTTCTATCCTCTCCTGTCCTTCCTCAACAGACATTCCTCTCTTTCCCAATGCCCCTTTTACCCCATCCATCCATCTCATCCTAGGACGCCCCCTCATGTTCACTCCTTCCACCTCTGCCTTCCATACCTCTTTTACTAATCTTTCTTCACTCATTCTTTCCATGTGTCCAAACCATCCTAATACTCTTTCATCAACCCTATCTCCCAACTCCCTTTCTATCCCTGTTCTCCTCCTCACCTCATTTCTCACTCTATCTAGCCTAGCAACTCCCATCTTACTTCTCAAGCATTTCATCTCAAACACATTCAAGCTCCTTCTCTCTTCCTCTCTTATGTTCCATGTTTCTGCCCCATACAGTGCTGTCGGCACAATCACTCCTTCATACAGTCTCCTTTTAGCATCCATTCCCAAAATGTCTATTTTTCATTACACTTTTTAATCCACCAAGGCACTCGCTTCTCTCAATCTACATTCTACCTCCACCCCCACTCCCCCCTTTCCTGCTACATTCGCACCCAAGTATCTAAAACTATCCACTTCCTCCAGTCTCTCTCCCTTAATACTCACTTCCAGCCTGCTGCCACTCTCTCCCCTTGTACATCTTATCACCTTACTTTTACCCACATTTATCTTCAACTTCCTTCTTTCACACACCTTCTCAAACTCTGTCACTAACTTCCTCAATCCCTCCTCTGATCCTGCTACAAGCGCAGTGTCGTCCGCAAACAACAGCTGGCTCACCTCCCACTTTTTTCCATTTTCTTTAACCATCTCCAAACCCTGACCCACTACCCTTGCATTCACCTCTCGCACCACCTGTATAGACTGAACAGCCAGGAGGGTGACATAATACATCCATGACAAAGTCACACCTTTACCTCAAACCATTCACTCTCTCCATTTCTAATCCTAACACAAGCTCTATTACTCTCATAAAAACTCTTGACTGCTCTTAACAGCTCTCCTCCTATTCCATATGTCTGCGATACCTCCCACAGTGCCTTCCTGTTTACCCTGTCATAAGCCTTTTCCAAATCCATAAAAGCCCAAAAAACAGCCCTACCTTTTCTTATAGCTTTCTCACATATCTCTCTTACCACAAAAACCTGATCTACACAACTCCTACCTGTCCTAAAACCACACTGTTCCTCACCAATTACTCCCTTTGTTCCTCTCCTAATCCTCTCAATCAAGACCTTCCCATAAGCCTTCCCAACTACACTCAACAAGCTGATCCCTCTGAAACTACTACACTCACACTTGTCCCCTTTTCCCTTGTAAAGGGGAACTATACAGGCACTCCTCCAGTCCTCCGGCACTCTACCCTTTTTCCAGCACACACTAAATAACCTCACCAGCCAGTCCACCATAACTGTACCTCCTTTAATTAGATATTCTGCATGACATCCATCCAGACCAGGTGCCTTACCAGCTCTCATTATCTTAACAGCTGTTTTCACTTCATCCTTCCTTATTTCTCCTCCATTTCCCTCACTCATCACGGTCATTTTCTTAGCACTTCCCACTGCAACTATCTTTCCCTCCCTATCCTCCTTCGCATTTAGCAACTCCCTAATATACTCTGCCCACCTTCCTCTCACTGCCTTCTCTTCCATTATCATCTCTCTGTCTGCACCTTTTACCTTTTCTCCTCTACTTGATTCGCCTCCTCTTCCTCTATTAATTTCTTTCCAAATCATCTTTTTATTACTTTCAATATTTTCTGTCATACTCTTACCCCATTTCACATCTACTTTCCTCTTTGCCTCCTTAATCTTATGTTTTACTTTGTACCTCTCATACGATTCTCTCGTCCTAATTTGTAACCAATCTATGAAAGCCTGCTTCTTCTCTTCTACACCCTTCTTTGCTTCCTCATCCCACCACTCACTACCCTTCCTTCTATTTCCTCCTGTCCTCCTTGTTCCACACACCATCTTTGCACACCTTATGACTCCCTCCTTGAACCATCTCCATTCCTCCTCCACTCCTAGTTCTACTCTATCCTTTACTCCCTCCCACTCCTTTCTCAACTTCTTATACTCATTCTCCTTTTCTTTCTCATTTAAGCAGTTCACTCTAAGTACCTTCCTACCTTCTGCCCTTTTCTTCTTTCTCCACCTATTCTCCACTCTCAACTTACCTTCCACCAGAAAATTATCTGATATTCCCCCATTCTCTCCCCTTAGAACATGTACATCCTTAACTCTTCCTACCATACTCCTGGTCACCACTATATAGTCAATTAACGCTCTATCTGCCACCCTTCCATCCACCACCCTCACCCATGTGTACTTATGCTTTAATGTCTTCCTAAACGCTGTATTTGCTATCATCAACTCTCTTTCAAAACACGTCTCCACCATCAACTCTCCACTATGATTTTTTTCCTGGAACTCCATACTTCCCAATCATTTCCTATCCTAGTATTAAGGTCTCCTAATACAACTACATTGACATTTCTTCCTAATCCCTCTATGTACTCAATTAAATATATCCAAAAGCCTCCCTTTCCTCTATGCTCTTCTCACTATCAGGCCCATACTCACTTACACAGACCCACATCTCCCTTCCCAGCTTTACCTTCATCCACATCAACCTTGAAGAAACCTTCTTCCACTCCACTACATACTTACCTATCTCTTCACTTATTAATATAGCTACCCCCTCTCTCCCTCGTCCCTTTTTCACTCCTGAGAACCTCCCAACTACACTCCCAAACTCACACTCGCCCCTCCCTTTCAACCTAGTTTCACTCAATACCAACACATTCATCTTTCTTGTCGCAAACATACTGACAATCTCTTCCCTTTTACTCTCGTCTGTACCATATCCACGCACATTAAAAGACCCAAAGCTTAGGGTGCTGGTTGGAAAACTCCTAGACCCTCTCATGCCTTTATATCGTTAGGAATATCTCCTGTGGGGCTACAGGTAGAAGGATTCCTAGTCCTTTACCCCGTCCCGGTTTTTTTTTTTTTTTTTTTTTTTTTTTTTTTTACGACTCAAATGGGAAGACTTGGTGGTAACATTATTTCCCCCCACCACAGGGTAGGTGAAAAAAGAAAATGAATATTCAGAGAAATGGTACAGGACAGTAACAAGGGGTTGGGGGACAGCATAACGGAGGGACAGTCGCAGTATAATAAAAGTGTCATCATTTCTCTATGAACAGTCTTCCTCTATCACAGACAAACAAAAGTGATTGTGGCTCTGGTCCGTAGGGGCGCCCCATATAGACTCTAAAGTATGAACTGCATGTTACTTTGCCACAATAACATGAAACCAATACCCCAGACGATGATTATGATGTTAATAACAGTAATAATAATAATGATAATCATAATCATAAGGATAATAATAGCAATAAAGATATTAATAATAATGATAATAATAATAATAATAATAACAATAATAATAATAATAATGATAATAATAATAATAATAATAATAATAATAATAATAATAATAATAATAATAATAATAATAATAATAATAATAATAATAATAATAATGATAATAATAATAATAATAATAATGATAATAATAATAATGATAACAATAATAATAATGATAATAATGATAATAATAATAATAATAATAATAATGATAATAATGATAATAATAGTCATAATAATAATGATAATAATAATGATAATGATAATAATGATAGTGATAATAATGATAATGATGATAACAATGATAAAGATAATAATAATAATAATAATAATAATAGTAATAATAATAATTATAATATTAGTAATAATGATAATAATAACAATGAAAATAACAATAATAATGATAACAATAATAATAATAATAATAATAATAATAATAATAATAATAATAATAATAATAATAATAATAATAATAATAATAATAATAATAATAATAATAATAATGACAAAAACAGTAGTGACTGTAACATATAAAAAATTAACTATAACAATAAATAAAATGAAATATAATAATATAGAACAGAATAATTCAAAGAAATTGATTGCACCGACCTTCACGAAAATGACATATGCATTCAGTAGACAGAACCTAGAAACTGATTAAAAGTTCAAAAGAGAGAAGAACAATTTGGAAGTTTTAATTACTTTAACATACATTTCAATATTTTTACCAGAAGAGATTGAGGTACATGCTATCAGATGTACGTTGTCACTCAACTGATTATGTTCGAGGAGTTCCCACGGGTATGATGTCGCTTACATGTATGGGATTAACTTTTGTCCAAGATAACCTCAAATTAAGCCCTAGAGGATGGAGATTGTTCTAATAGATTTCCTAAGAGCCAAGGTCTAACATATAATACCTGATTCTAAGCCAGTTTTTTACACTGAATCAAAAAACCATGCTCATTTTACTCAATCAGATCAAGTTAATGAAAAATTAGCACATTAAAAATATCCTAAATTCCGATCTATTTGTAGATGGATGAAACACAATATTGAAAATATTAGACTGACTTATTCACAGAAAGCTTACAAAATATTTTGAATAGATAGCAAGAAGAGTATAATAAACTAAGGAAGCTACTCATGGATGAATGGTCTCTTCAGGGACATCCCTATTCAGGCACCAGTAGTAGTCGGCCAGAAAGTTGACATCCCATGGGCCTTGATAGCGTTCCTCCATAATACTGATGTTTGTCCAGAAAGATATTGACTTCATGTCAGAATATGCTAAGGTAAATAAACTAAATATAAGTTGGGTGTTATCGTGACACTATTGTTTTTTACTTTTTAGTTTATGCTGCTATTTTAAATCTAGTTGAATAATAATAAATACTATTTTTCTATTTCAATTATCATGTCATGGCACCTATCGCCAACTTAGTAACCATGTAGTAAGCGCTGAAACTATCAGTTGTTTTAAAAAACGATTAGACAACTTTATGGATGGGGATGACAGGTGGTGATGGATATGGAGCTGCCTAGTGTAGGCCTAATGGTCTCTTGCAGTCTCCTTTATTCTTATGTTCTTATGTAACGCACTGGACCACATCCAGGGGGAGAAGCAATGCTACCTGGGCTGCCCGATCCCCACCTTCATTGTGACCAAGAAGAAGCTGGTGAACTTGATGACAAGCGGCAACCTCCGGCTGTGCGAGTCCCTGGTCAACGCCCTCCTCGCTGCCATGGAGAGGAGGTTCACATCCACCTTTGAGGATGAGGAGTGTCTTTTGGCCACTGCTTTCTACCCCAAGTTTCGCCTCAAGTGGATGGTATTTTGCCGCTATTACCCATTTCAAGTACTTTGCATTTTACGGTATTGAACTTCATTTCCCATTCTTGGTTCCATGCAAAAATAGTGTCTGGATCTTTTTGCAATAGCCTACAGTCCTCGTTTTTCATTCTCATGGTTTTTGCGTCATAAACAATAAACATTATTGGTGCAAGCACTGAACCTTGTGGAACTCAGCTTGTTACCGCTCTCCATCTTGACATCTTATCTTTTACTGTCCTCGTGTATCTTCCCTTAAAAAAAAAAATATATATATATATATATATATATATATATATATATATATATATATATATATATATATATATATAATTAAAATCATCCATTCTATTGTGTGTAGACTAGATATAACCAGCAGTTTTACCGTGGTACCATTTTCATCGAGAGTTGATCAGGTGAGGCTGGACTAATATACTAATATAGACCTCAAAATAACCTTGTCACCTACAGGAGGGCTCTCACCCCTCAAGACAAAAGATCCTCTTTCCTTCTCCAGCCTTCATCGTCAAGTTCCTCGATTGTAAGTGTCTTTACTTTTTTGCGGTATGAGACATCCTCTACTTTATCTGACCACCCTTTGGTTGTCTTTCATCGCCACTCTGGTGACAGGAATGCCTCTGACTTTAAGAGGTAGTTGGACTCCAGCAAAGAAGACTTACGCCAATTTCAGCGTGTACGGCATACAAGCTGGGAGACCCGAGTTCTTCAACCAGGTCCAACGCGTAGACGAAGCCTTCGAGGATGTGGAAATTCTCGTTCCCGCGCTTAGACCCCAGGGTATCGCCTAGGTCCTCGTAGGTCCTCGAAGTGAGACGAACCTTTAGCGATGGCTTAGGTTCATCGGAGCAGACTTTGATATAATCATTGACGACTTCCAAAACGTTATAAATGAATCTCAGAGGAAAACCAGAATGAGCATAGGTTTGAAGAAGAAGAAAAAAACAGGTAAAGGGAGCGACTTTTGCAAAATCTCATTTTCAGAGTTTCACCCCTTGCGGAGGATTTACGAGAATATGCACTGTCTGGCCAAGCGCCATTCAAAGTTCATGAGACTGGTCCAGATCGGGCAAAGCAGTGAAGGGCGCCCGATCTACTTGGCTCAAATACATCCATCGACAGGAAAGAGTGACAGAATAATTTTTGTTGACGCCGGCATGCACGCCCGGGAGTGGATCAGCCATGCGGTTGCTCTAAACCTAATCCATCGACTCCTCCACCACAACTCCAACCACACCATTTCCTGGCACGTCCTCCCTGTCGTCAACCCCGACGGCTATGTCTACTCCCACGAAGTGGACCGTTTGTGGAGGAAGACAAGGAGCAGAGGAAGCAGCGCCCGCTGCTACGGCGTGGATGTCAATAGGAATTTTGGGTTCCACTGGGGAGGTACAGGGGCCAGAAAATTCTCCTGCGACCCGACCTACGGGGGTGAGAGTCCTTTCTCAGAACCGGAAACGAGAGCCTACCGGGACCATGTCCTGAGACATAAACCCTCTCTGAAGGCAGTTATCTCGCTCCACTGCTATGGGCAGCTCCTTCTTTATCCCTGGGGTTTCACATCGCGGCACCACCCAAAACACGAACCTCTGCACCAGATAGGAGAGAAAATGGCCCGCGCGATGGCCAGATCGCGAGGAACTCTGTATACCTCGGGGCAAGTCCACTCGACGCTATACCCTGCATCAGGAGGAGCCCTCGACTGGGTTTCTGCCTCAACTGAGGCGCCCTTCACATATACAATCGAACTCCCCGACACGGGCACCATGGGCTTCATAACAATGCCTTCGCAGATCGAACCCATCGCGCAGGAGGTGTGGGACGGACTTCGAACACTTAGGCAAGAAGTCTACCAACTGTATCGAGAGAAGAAAATTTGAGGGAAGGTAAAATCCTAATGGGAACTTTAGCGGGAGCTAGGACATCAATCAGTGTGAGTCTTTCATGTATACAATTCTCGTTAGTTGAAAGTTCAGAAATCACTTATGAGGTGACAAAGTTTGAATAGAAAAAAAATTATAGATCGGTGGATATGTGGACTGACGGCCCAACGACATAGAAGTGTCTAAAACATAGTGCTGACTAGTGATATCCACTTCGTTTTCAATTCTCAATCAAACACGCAGAGTATAGCGTCGAGTGCATTGGAAGCATTGTGAGGCATGTATGTAATATTTGTATAGGAATGGTATTCCATTGCATTTCGTCACCAGCATTTCAATGATTGAAGATTATGTCGATATCAAAGATCATAATTGGGGGGTAGGTATGAGTTACTCAGTAGAGTGCATGGTAAAATATGTGATATCTTTAAACTGTGGGAGCGCTTGGATGCCAGATCGGAAGTGTATGGTATGAAGAAGATTTTAGTTTGGAAAAGAGGTCTGTTGAAGGAATACAGAGGGATTAGTGTTGGTTCTTCTAAAATAAGATGTTCTGAAATCGTTTTCTGAGGAGAAAAGTGAGAAAGGATGTTGTTGCGAGATGTTGACTAGGTAGATCATTCAAGTAGATGTGAGACAGTAAGATGAAAACCGAAGAGTTAGACAGGGGGTTCCCTTTATGTATGAGAAAACGACAGATGAGACAAGAATGCCCTATTGTTAAGCGTATCAATGTTGTCTCAAAGTATTGGCCATGCAGGTATTTACTTAATTGTAGTTATACTCGTGTGATCCCGTCTCCTGAACATAAGAACATAAGAATGAAGGAGACTGCAAGAGACCATAAGGCCTACACTAGGCAGCTCCGCATCCATCACCACCTGTCATCCCCATCCATAAAATTGTCTAATCGTTTCTTAAAACATGGTTACTAAGTTTATTCCATTCGTCGACCACCCTATTATTAAACCAATCCTTGCCTATTTCCTTCTTAAATCTAAATTTGTCCAGTTTATAACCATTACTGCGAGTCCTGCCCTGTTACTTTAATATGATGACCTTGTTTGCATCACCCTTGTTAAAGCCTTTGATCCACTTGAACACCTCTATTAGATCACCCCACACTCTGCGTCTTTCCAGATAGTGTAAGTTAAGGTGCCTAAGCCTCTCTTCGTAAGGTAAATTTCTGAGTCCATGTATCATTTTGGTCATTCTTCTCTGTACTGATTCTAGTGAATTGATGTCCATTCTGTAGGACGGAGACCAAAACTGTACCGCATAGTCAAGGATGGGCCTAACTATCGCTAGATAGAGTTTAATAATTACCTCTGCACTTCTATTCGTTACCGTCCTAGCAATGAAGCCTAATGCTCTGTTAGTTTTATTCCTGGCGCTAATGCACTGTTTCCTGGTTTTAAGGTCCGGACTCACTAGAACTCCCAAGTCTCTCTCGCACTCAGTTTTCTCTAAAAGCGTGTTATCTAAGCTGTATCTATTTTCGGGGCTGTGTAGCCCTACTTTTAACACGCTACACTTAGAGATATTGAAGTTCATTTGCCATTTCACCGAGCATGTTATCAATTTGTTAAGATCATCCTGCAGAATCTCTGCGTCGTCTCCTGACCTAATTAGGCGTCCTGTTTTGGTGTCGTCCGCAAACTTACTAACATCACTATTTATCCCGCCGTCTAAATCGTTTATGTACATAATGAACAACAAGGGACCCAAAACCGACCCCTGGGGAACCCCACTAGTAACATTGCCCCAACTAGATTTTACTCCATTTATGGTGACCCACTGTTTTCTGTTACTAACCCAAGCTCTAGTCCATTCTAACATTTTTCCTCCTATGCCATGGGCTTTGATTTTATTTAATAGTCTCTGGTGTGGCACATTGTCGAACGCTTTGCTAAAGTCAATGTAAATAACATTGTAATTATCATTGTTATCTGACGCCTTATATACTTTAGTGTAAAAGGATAGAAGATTAGTCAGACACGACTTACCCTTGGAGAAACCATGCTGTGAATCACGAATTAAATTGTGTCTTTCGATGTGTTCTCTAAGTCTATTTACTATTACTGATTCCAGCATTTTTCCTATAACCAATGTCAAACTGATTGGCCTGTAGTTGCATATAGACAATCTATCTCCCTTCTTAAAAACAGGAACAATGTTTGCTTGCCTCCAAGCAGTTGGCACAAAACCAGTGTCTACTGATTTATTAAATATTTCAGTTAACTGGTCGCAGATTTCAAATTTTGTAGCTTTAAGTCTTTCAATCTACTTGACTACTTCTACTTTACTAATGCTGATATTAGATAGACTACTTTCTTCATCCCCTTTGAAAATCGGATCGCAGTCTGGTACTTTATCTAACCTCTCATTAGTAAACACCGATAGAAAATAATTGTTAAACTCCTCGCTCATTTTTTTCCTCCGATTCTATCATGAAATTTTCATCGTTTTTAATTGGTCATATTCTTTCTTTATTTTTTGTTCTACAGAGATTAAAGAAACCCTTTGGGTTGGATCTTGCTTGACTAGCAACCTTAATTTCATAATTACGTTTCCCTGTATGTGCATTCTTTTTAACCAGCTTTGCCATTTCGTTATATCTTGATCTAAAGTGTGTTTCCCCGTTTTCTATTTTTACGTAAAGTCCTCTTTTCATTCCGATCTCATGTTTCAATATGTCCGTCATCAATTTGGGAATA
The DNA here is from genome assembly GCF_046742065.1 of Oratosquilla oratoria. Classification (NCBI taxonomy): domain Eukaryota; kingdom Metazoa; phylum Arthropoda; class Malacostraca; order Stomatopoda; family Squillidae; genus Oratosquilla; species Oratosquilla oratoria. The sequence goes on along the minus strand of NC_134791.1, from coordinate 45,894,454 downwards.
TTACTATTTTTCCGTATTGACTTCAGTGGGATAAATGTATTTTGTGCATTAATAATTAAATCAGATTGCTATACATTTCATCCAAAACACTGACCTGTCTGTTGAGCCCTCGCCCCCAAATGACCTGATCCAAGGTATGCATATTACCCTCCGTGACCCGACCCCTGGTCATGACCTGACCCCCGGTCACGCACCGAATGTCCGAAACGTTCGCAACGTCCGCATGACATTCCATATTCAATTTCAAATAGCTTTTCATATTGTCAAAGTTTGCTCTCCTAAAGTCTGGTACTTGGACGTTATTCGTACTTTTTAATTCTTCCCAAATAATATTAAATCTTATTTCTTGATGATCGCTAGAGCCTAGACTATCTCCCACTTTTACATTACTCATTAGGTGCTCATTATTAGTGAAAACTAAGTCCAGAGTATTGTCTCCCCTCGTAGGATCGGTAATCACTTGTTTTAGGAAATTATCCTGCACCACATCTAGGAATTTCTTTGTTTCCTGATCTCCTATTAAAGTTTCCCAATCAATGTTTCTATAATTAAAATTTCCCATGATCACAACGTTTTTGTACTGGGACGCTCTGTGAATTTCATGAATCAGGGGATCAGTCTGCTCAATGCTGAGGTTAGGTCTATACAAGATGCCAATGATAACTTTCTTATTCTTGCCTATAATCTCTACCCAAATGGATTCCGTACAGTCCTCTTCCTTAACAGAATTGTTGATAATACAGGTTATCGTATTCTTAACAAAAAGTGCTACACCTCCCCCACTTCTGCCAACCCTATCCTTGCGAAAAAAAAAAAACTTATATCCTTCTATTTCGATTTCCGGAAGGAAATGTTTATCAGCCATATTGATCCAGGACTCAGTAATAGCTATAATATATAAATTCTCTACGCATGCTTTACCTCGCAGCAAATAAATTTTGTTAATTATGATTCTGCTATTTGTATAGTAAACTTTAATTTATCTTCCCTCCACCTGCTTTGGTTATTCTTTTCACAGTCCCTCTCTAAGTTGTTTCTATTGCCTAAACTGTATTCCGATACTTCCCCCCCCCCATTCTCCCAAGTAATCTACCCGAAAAAAGAATGTAGGATGCCTACTTCTCACTCAAGCGATTCAGCAAGGAGCCAAAATCCTCTGGGTGACAAGTGCACCCCGTCCCTTGTATATAGATGATTCCTACCGTAAAAGCGGTCCCAGTTGTCGACAAATGCCCATCCATTAGCCTTACAATGTTTTGCCAGCCTGCAATTCATTGCAATAACCCTGGAATGCCACATGCCTCCAACTCTACGCCTCGGAAGGATTCCACATACAACAGGAACACCTCCCCTATTTCTAATCTTGTCTAGCGCATCCCGGAACCGCGCAAACAATTCCTCACTCCCTAACTTACCTATATCATTGCCCCCGGCACTTAAGTAAACGGCAGGGGCCTTACCTTCCCCTACTAAACACTCTTCAATCCTATTTCTAACATCTCATATCCCCGCGCCGGGGAAACACACCTGCGTCCTATGTTTCCTGTCTTTATCGCAGAAAGCCCTGTCTAAGTACCTCACTTGACTGTCTCCTACAACCAAAATCTTACCTGTGGGCAGGGATCCAGCGTCTGCCCTTCCCTTTTTCTCTTGAATTTCATTTTTCTTCTTCCTGCAGATTCGCTAGTACTTGAAACGAGTTCTTGCAATCGAGTGGGGCTGGTGAGGAATTTTTTCCACTATTCCGCATCTTATTTTTGGCCGTTTTCCATCCAAGCTCATAGCTAGTTTTGTCTTCCGTATTTTGGGCCTTCGAGCGGAGAACACGATTCTCCTCTTTAAGGCACTTAACACTTCAATTCTACTAAGTAGAGATTGTACTTCATCGGCGCTGAACACGGTAACACAACCCCTCGCCATATCACTAATTGAAGCAGCTACCCGGTTGACCTGACCTGAGTGACTACTACTGCTCAACTGAGTGAATCCGTATATCATACTTGACTTAAATGCATTTGTGGTATTTGCTTGAACTATATCGACTTTTTTTATTCATATACAGGCTATTCCATTGGTCTATGCATATGTATAGACAATTGTATTTCTTGATATCCTCGAGACTTAAAATTTGTTATTACACCCTCTTGAGGTTCTCCTGTCCAATACCAAGAGATCATCTCTGGTTTAGCCCCCCCACCCTTTCTTCTTCTTCTTCCAGAGATGGTAGTCCCGTTTTTTATAGTCTTTCACTGTATGGAAAGAGGTGCATGAGCAAATGTAAGTCAGATAGTCGGGTAGGGCATTATAGTAAGTATAACAAAGAGTTTGGCAATAGATATTTAAACAAAAAGGGGGGGATCTTGATTCTGTGTTTGTGAGAGATACAGCGGCAAAATCTACTCGATCAGAGTGGGACCTGAGGATGGCAAAATGATAATATTGTTGTCTAAGGTTTCACTGACGAAATCCTCAGCCGCAACAGTTTGCTTAACCAATTATTGCTTACCTGGTGATTGTTAAGAGGTTAAGGAGTTATAAAAGCATAGAATGCCCTCTCTCAGTGCAACTTTTTCATGTGTATCGTATAGGTCCTCCTATAGATATCTCTGAGAAGAAACTTTGGAGTGTTGTCTGTCTCGCAGGACCATCACAAGCACAAATGTGTATTCGTTATTGATCCCCTAGAAGAAGGATGAAAGAATAAGCAAAAAAAATCCTTGTCGTATGATATCAGATGTTTGGTTTCTCGGTAAGGTTTTTGAGGACGTTGGCTCCTTAGCTTGTATGGAACTGACATTTGAAATTACAGGTTCGAAAACAGGAAGTGATTGGTGTTTTCGATGAGGGACTCAAGAAAAGCAAGAGTCAAGATTCAGAGCTAGAAATGAAGTCTGTTTATCGACTGGGAGGAGAATAATGCCTAGATATATGGAAAGAGTGTTGTTATAAAGTGGATATTTTAGAGCTGTTTCTCCTCTCATGATAATAGTAACCTGTGAGTGTTTAGTAGTTTTGATACTAAGCCAAGCATTAATTTGGGTTTATTCTATGAAACTATTTTTCTTTTCTTTTTCTAAGTATTTTAGTTTACTAGTTAAGGATATGGCTTTGGAATGTGGCTTTTGAGCTGGAGGGTATGCTGATTGGCTTGGAACCTTCTCAAACTACTGGTACTGTATTACCTAGAAGTCTGAAAGAATCTAGAAGTTCGAATTAGATATATAAATGGGTAGATGAGAACACACGGGGGTCAGTTTGTCAGTGAGTTAATGAGTCGAAGTTAGAGAAAATCGCTGTCAATCAATCTGTCCCCCATGGTCTCTTGCAGAAGATTCGCGGCATTTAGGAAACCGGGAACAGCTATTGGTTGGGCACACAAGCTACTCAAGGAAGATATATTGTGTGGTTGACTAAGAATTATTAGTGTGAGGCATTGTAATATAAAGTGTTCGGTGTCCGTGTGGTGATTGTATCTAGGACAATTAGAATCTGCGACCAACTCTGGTTTGTGAATGTCCTGTTTTCTAGTAACTAAGTGATAATCAGTTAAAATCTAAAGTGCCAGTGATCAAGAAAAGTGATTTGGTGATTATGACTGAATCAAGCATGGAAATCAGAAAGGTACAATTTCGGTGCGATCAGTGAAGTTGGTGAATTTGTATAAAGTGGGGTGTTTTAATCGACCATAAAGTGTGACTTTTGTATAAATAAAAACCTTAAGTGAGTAAGACTGTGCATTTGGAGATTCCCTACCCTGCCTCGAGGCATGACTTTCTGACACCGAGCTTCAGTTGTTGTACAGAGGTCGGCAGTTGGTAAAATATTGGTGTCAGAAATGGGATTGTATTGTTGCAGTGAGTGGCAGAAGGATAACATTGTTGCTTACTGGGTTAATCAGTTCAGTCTGCCCATACATGTGCAGAGGACACCCTTGCCTCATCTAAAGATTCGGATCTTAGTTCTCCAACATAAATGCTGACAATGTCATAACACCATGGGCAATGCCAATCCTTCTAAGTACTTCTTGACGTGACCCACCACTACATGCATGGAGTCTGAGAGTTTGCACACACGAAACCAGGCAAGGAAAATAGTGTCTGGTGACAATTATGAGATTTCTGCAAACCCAATGTGAAACTCACAACGAGTTTAAGGAGGGTCAGATAGAACTGAGTGAACGATTGCAAGCATAAGATAAGGAGCATAAAAAACAACATGAACGACTTCAAGTGGCGTTAAAAAGGCAACAGGAAGAAGAACAACAGCTGAAGCAAGAACACCAGCAGTCAAAGGAGGAGCGGTGAGTTCCATGCAACTCTTTCGCGCATAGGGACCCTGCAGTGCACACTCCAAACTTCTCGTCATGTTCTCCTTTACTTTCAGTCAGCTTTTCTTTACACTGGTTAGCGCATCTGCTTTGTTCATTCCCGACAGCACCTTGGTCACCCTCATCTTCATGCCGAACTCAACTATTAACTCCCTCAGGATCCCAAGACGACGCTTCATGTGATCTCTGCAGCCCCCCTTCGTGCGTACTCTCTTCTCAGCCGTCAGCACTGAGTTCATCCACCCCGCTACTTTGGCTGAGTCAGTCCCGATTTCGATCTCACGCAGCCCCCATTTCATCGCCAAAGTGATTCCTTTTATAGCCGCGTCCAACTCCCATGCGTTGATGTGATGTATTCATCCTTTTTTCGCTGCCACGCTCCATCTTTGACTACCACGCTTCCTATCTCCAAGACGACGCCTGTCTCTATACTCCTAGCATCGCAACACGGTACGCCTCAGCCCTGTTGTGGTGCGCCCCACCGTCCTCTCATTGGATCATCATGTTCCATCCATTGTACGAAGTCACGTTTCATCATTAGCGTGCTATCCTCAACCTTCTCTCCCCAATCTTTCGACCCTGACCGCCTCTTAATATAACTGCACGCTACACGGAGCCAACCGGCGATCGGGTAGTGACCCACCAACTTGCCACACAGGAAGAAGAGCTCTTGTTTGCTCATTTCGTCCGTGACCTTCGGAATCTCGTTCCCTCTCCTGAACAGCAACTTCTCGGTCCCATCTCTCTCAAGTCGCAGTCCCAACACTGTTCCTCCTTCCACTGGCTCCGGCTCCCTCGATACTAATCCGTGCCGAGCCAAATGTTTCACTACGTCAGACGCCAATATCAGTATGTCATCGAGGTATGAGTCAGTACCCTTCTTCATTGTTTCAGTCTTCTCCAGTACGGTCTTCAGGATCCTCGTCAGGATCCTCGGGGCTGAGCACAGCCCAAACCCCAGTTTTACCTTTATATTTTACTAGCTGGTATTTCCATAGCTTCCTCGTCACGTGGATTTGTAGGTAAGCCGCCTTCAGGTCTACAATCGTGGACGCCGCCCTCATTTGGCGCCATCTGCGTAGGGTCTCACTACATACGTCTACAAAATCATCGCCAGTATGACACTTCACAAATTGGTTCAGTTCTCGGAAATCCAACATCAGTCGTACTTTATTCTTGGTTGGCTGTACCACTGCCATCAAGGGCAAGATTCCACCCTCCACCGGTTCTTCCCAAGGACTCAAAATTCCCTCATCAATCCGCCGCTTTATTTCTAGGTCAAAGTCGTTCTTCATCCCCTCTCCGAGAGTCTGTTTGTAGCAGTCGACTTTGTTCTTCAAAAGAGGTGAGCCTTCTTTCAGGTACCACTCTACTTCCCACTTCTGGTTAGGAAATCTTTGTCCTCAATCGTGCAAGGCGCCGTCCTCTCGACAGGGTCGAGCTTCGTGGTGGCACTGCCCTCCACGGCCCTCATTGCCATTCCTACGTCCACTTCCGGCCTCAGCCGGGTCCTCTTCCTCCCTTCCGTACTCGAGTCGCGTATCGCTCCAATCCTCACTTGTCCGGCGATAAGCGTGACTTCTCCAAGCTGAGCAATTGCATCCATTCCCAACACAACGTCAATTCCCTCTATAACCGTTCTAATGACGAGCACTCTTAGTCATATCGGAATGCCCTCCACTATCATTTCAGTTTCCTGGTCACCTTTGCACTTGTCTCCCTCCCGTCAACTGTCATCAGGGCCACATCTGTCTGAACTCTTGAACCACGTCAGTCGTTACAATCGTGGTTGAACAGCCGGAATCTATTAGCGCCCTCACGCGTCTTGCTCTCAGCCAGACATCCAGAATCGGCATAAGGCTGGACGGCGTCCTTACATTTCTTCGGCGGCTGTTTGCGTAGCGGCCGATTTTTGCTCGTCTCCCTGGTTGCAGTGTCGAGCCATATGTCCCGGCTGATTGCATTCGTAACAGATGAGCTCCGCCTCTTATAGTCCCTCGCGAAGTGAGCTAGTCACCGACACACGTAACAACGGACCCTAGACGGACCCCGCCATCCGCTGTAGTCCCCCCTGGATCCCCCCTCCCCCCATTTTCCCTTCTCCGTCGTTGCCCAGTTGCCGCCTCCCAAGGGCCGGCGGCGTCTGATTTCTCGCCATAGCCGCCAATGGCCCTTCTTTCTTGTCCTCGTGAAGAGCCTAGCGCGGGTTATCAACTCGTCCGCACTCGCCGTCACCGCATAACTTATTTCATGTTGTCCAGCAGATATGCGATCTGGAAAGCCATTTACAAACACCATCCTAACTAGTTTCTCCAAGCCTTCGCCCTCGAATGTAGACAGGCCAGCTAACCTTCTGATCTCGTTGGCGAAAACATAAACTTGTTCGACTGCCCAGTGTATTCTTTGCATCTGACTAAACGCGTCGAACGGACTCTCGCTGAAAGCCTCTTGCAATATTTTCTTCACCTTCCCCGCATCCACTTGAGCATCAGTAGCCATATCCAGATAGATGGCCAACGCGTCGTTCTCTAAATTAAGGGCAATACAGCTGGCCATATCCGGCACCCGTCAGTTTTGCCACCAATTCCGCCTTTTTTTAGCCACCCGGCGACGTCTTCATTGCCGTCAAACGGCCTAAAGGTGATATTGCTCATCTTAAATGGCTCCCTGGAGCTTATTGTCTCGGTTATCATGCGCCTAGATATCTTGTAATGAGAACGGTATATTATTTACTTGATTTCTGTAGAAATCCCGTTCCTGCAGTTGCTTCTGCTTCGCTCTTTAATCCTCCTTGGATTCACGCCACACAGTTCCTATGCTATCTTACCTAACACCTAAATTCTAACACAGTCCCGCTCGCGTCCCCCTCATTCTACTCGTACACGCACGCACACACCCGTGGCACTCACAGCACTGCCACTCGCACCGACGCACGGGCATTCCCCGCCTCTCGGGGCTACCAACTGCGCGCACCTTTTGACCCCACCCCGGGGGTGCCATCTGCGCGTCCCCGTCTGTCACATTCATCACATTCACACCCCAGTTATGTTGCTTCATCAATGTTAAACCTATGAGGATATCAGCAGGAAAGTGAACGTCAGCTACGTAGGCGGTAACTGGAATGGATGGGCACTCATCTTTGAAGCTAATGTCTAGGGAGAATTTACTAACTATCGGGAATGGTACACCATCTACATTGCAAACTGTGTGTTGATATTATGTTAACTGGGGAACCCGTGTCGAGAAAGACTGTCACTTTGGTATTGCTAGACGTAACATTGAATGTTAAAGAATGGGAAGACATGTCTGGGATATCCAGGGTATGCACAGGTAGAGTTGATGAGTGAATTTCCCGGAATGGAGTAACTGTCCTTGGTGTGCACTGAGTCTTGGTATTCTGTAGTCATAAAGGAGATGTGTTACGTGAATGGCTTACAGGAGTTTATATAAGAACATAAGAATGAAGAAGACTGCAAGAGACAATGAGGCCTACACTAGGTAGTTCCATGTCTATTATCGCCTGCCATCTCCATCCATAAAGTTGTCTAACCATTTCTTAAAACAACCGATAGTTTAAGCGTTCACTTCATGGTCACTAAGTCTATTCCATTCGTTAACCATTCTATTAGTAAACCAATTTTGCCTATTTCCTTCTTAAATCTAAATTTGTCCAATTTAAATCCATTACATTGAGTCCTGCCCTGTTGTCTTAACATGATGACCTTGTTTGCGTCATCCTTGTTAAAGCTTTTGGTTCACTTGAACACCTCTATTAGATCACCCCGCACTCTGCGTCTTTCCAGAGAGTGTAAGTTGAGGTGCCTAAGGCTCTCTTCGTAAGGTAAGTTTCTGAGCCTATTTATCATTTTGGTCGCTCTCCTTTATACTGGTTCTAGTGAATTGATGTCCATTCTATAAGACGGAGACCAAAGATGTACCGCATAGTTAAGGACAGGTCTAACTAACGCTAGATAGAGTTTGAAAATTACCTCTGCACTTCTATTCGTAACCGTCCTAGCAAGGAAAATCAATGCTCTGTTAGCTTTATTATTGGCGCTAATGCACTGTTTCCTGGTTTTAAGGTCCGGACTCACTAGAATTCCCAAGTCTCTCTCGCACTCAGTTTTCTCTATATCTGTTTCCGGGGTTGGGTAGTCCTACATTTAACACGTTGCACTTTGAGATATTGAAGTCCATTTGCCATTTCACCGATTATGTGAACAATTTGTTAAGATCATCCTGCAGAATCTCGCCGTCGTCTCCTGACCTAGGTCATCTCTTGACCTGGTCTGTGTTGCCTCCGTGCTAACAGCACACGGCAACGACCATTCGTGTGGAAACATGTACCGTGATAATCGCAGTTTCGGTTTGGTTGTAAAGGGTTTCTGTAGTAACACGTTCTTAGGAGGTGTATTGTTTTGTGGCAATAGGTACAAACCAGTTGTGTTCTTGATGGAGAGCGTTGGCGTGAGCGGTGTCAAGTGCGAGATGTATGTCTTGATATCGTAATATGTGAGGGAGACCGTGTGATCTGGGCTATTGTGTGGGTGGGTGCATTGGGTACTGACTAGCTCTGGATCTGGGTGATAGCTTTGTCTGTGTCAGAGAATTTCCTGGAGAATTCGCCCTGTGTGATACCTGGTGTGAATGGAGTAGTACTAGCTTTCTGGAGTGTGTCTGGGTATAATTGGAATAGTAATCCATAAGTGAGGCTACGTGTTCCAATGAAATATTGTCTTCTGAGACCCAGTCTGAGTTTCTGGGGCTTTCTCGGAGTTCACTCTTAAATGTTGAAGCAATTTTGACAGCTTTTTCTTTGGGGTGGTGTGGACCATGATTGTAAGTTCTAGCCAAAGAGTAGGGGGGGGGGCAGTGACCTATGTGGCTCAAATGATGCAAAGGGCTTTTTAAGGTGCTCTACAAAATCACGATACGATTCAGTTTCCTCAAATAGATCAGACTGAATGACATCACCAGCTAATGTGTTATTCTCGTCTATTCTGGATGTTAGAATGAATATTTTACCTTTGTCTTCTGTAATGTTCCTTCGTGTGATCTCTGATTCAACCTCAGAGAGGAAATTGTGTACAGGGATGTTCTTACCGTTAAAAAGAGGTAATGTGGTTTCATCCTTGACTACAGTGATAAGGTTTTGTGTTGTCATAGTCTTTTGAGTAGCGAGTGAATTTTCAGAAGAGTTGTTAGCAGGAGGGGACACGTCTGGTGTATTAGAAGTAAGCGTAGAGCGGCGGTTGTGTATTGAGTCGGTATGTAGAGTCAGAAAGATGTTTGGACATATTCATGGACTAACCGATAATAATAATGACAATAATAATAATAATAATAATAATAATAATAATAATAATAATAATAATAATAATAATAATAATAATAATAATAATAATAATGATAATAATGATAATAACAATAATAATAATGATAATAATAATAATAATAATAATAATAATAATAATAATAATAATAATAATAATAATAATAATAATAATAATAATAATAATAATAACAGTAATAATAACAGCAACAACAACAACAATGATAATAGTAATAATAATAATAATAATAATAATAATAATAATAATAATGATACATACATACATACATATACCAAGGCTTTTTCCCCCTTCCAAGGGAGGTAGCCAAAAAGGGGAAGGCATAAAAACACTCCCACCCATTTCATCCCTAAATACACTCCACACCCCTCCCACCCTCCCTCTCATCTGAGCACCTCCTGGATGACGGGTCATCCCTACACCCTGCCCACCGCCCTGGGTCAGAAGCAGTGTCGCAAGACACAGTACATCCACAGCAAGGCCGCTTCATTTAATCGGCGACCCCCCCTCTCCGTCCCCCTTTGCATATAAGGCGAGGACGGGGAGAAATCCCTTCGGGCTGCGTCAAAATTTACTCACACATACTACCCCACCCCCCAATAATAATAATAATAATAACAATAATAATAATAATAATAATAATAATAATAATAATAATAATAATAATAATAATAATAATAATAATAATAATAATAATAATAATAATAATAATAATAATAATAATAATAATAATAATAATAATAATAATAATAATAATAATAATAATAATGATAATAATCATGATAATAACAATACATACATACATACATACATACATACATACATATACAAATGGCTTCTTCCCCTTATAAGGGAAGTAGCCAAAAAACAAAGGCATAAAAACCACTCCCACCTATTCCATCCCTATCACACTCCACTCCCCTCCACCCTCTTCCCTCCTTCTTATCTTGGCACCTCCTGGATGACGGGTCATCCCTGCATCTTGTCCACTGCCCTGGGTCAGAAGCAGTGTCGCAAGACGCAGCACATCCACAGCAAGGCTGCTTCATTAAATCGGCGATCCACCCTCTCCGTCCCCTTATGCAGAAAAGGAGAAGACAGGGAGAAATCCCCTCTGGCTGTGTCAAATTTTTCTCACACATACTACATCATCCCCCATCCTCCACCCATTCCACCTCATGGATCACATCATCCATATAAAACCATTCTCCATTCACCCCTGTCTTCTGTCCTCTCCCGTCCCTCCTCAACAGACACTTCCCTCTTCCCCAAAGCCCTTTTTATCCCATCAATCCATCTCATCCTAGGTCGCCCCTTCATGTTCGCTCCTTCCACATCTGCCTTCCACGCCTCTTTTACTAGTCTTTTACTAGAGAGTTGGAAGATAGGGTGGATGAAAGAGTATTGGGATGGTTTGGACACATGGAAAGAATGAGTGAATGATAATGATAATAATAATAATAATAATAATAATAATAATAATAATAATAATAATAATAATAATAATAATAATAATAATAATAATAATAATAATAATAATAATAATAATGATAATAATAATAATGATAATACATAAACATATAACAAGGCTTTTTACCCCCGTATAAGGGAGGTAGCCAAAAAGAAAAAGGCATAAAAACCATTCCAACCCATTCCATCCCCAATACACTCCACTCCCCTCCACCCTCTACCCTCCCTCTCATCTTGGCACCTTCTGGATCATCCCTGCATCTTGTCCACTCCCCTGGGTCAAAAGCAGTGTCGCAAGACAGCACATCCACAGCAAGGCTGCTTCACTAAATCGGCGACCCCCTCCCCCTCTCCGTCCCCCCATGCAGAAAAGGAGAAGACGGAGAGAAATCCCTTCGGGCTGCATCAAATTTTTTCGCACATACTACCTCACCCCCCCATCCCCCACCCATTCCACCTAATGGATCACAACATCATCCATATACAACCACTCTCCATTCACCCCTGTCTTCTGTCCTCTCCCGTCTTTCCTCAACAGACATCCCCCTCTTCCCCAAAGCCCCTTTTACCCCATCCATCCATCTCATCCTAGGTCGCCCCCTCATATTTACTCCTTCCACATCTGCCTTCCATACCTCTTTTACTAGTCTTTCTTCACTCATTCTTTCCATGTGTCCAAACCATCCCAATACTCTTTCATCAATCCTATCTCCCAACTTCCTTACCATCCCCGTTCTCCTCCTCACCTCCTCATTCCTCACTCTATCCATAGTAACCCCTATCATACTTCTCAGACACCTCATCTCAAACACATTCAAACTCCTTCTCTCTTCCTCCCTTATGTTCCATGTTTCTGCCGCATACAGTGCTGTCGGCACAATCACTCCTTCATAGAACCTCCTCTTAATAATAATAATAATAGAAACACAGATCGTAATGCCTCCTAAGTGATATTGAAAACGGAAAAATATCTACTTACCCAGGATGTAGGGGCTTTGGCTCTTATGAATGAGGGTGGTAGGACGATTCGATGGGAAGAATTTGGCTCTATAAATGAGGGTGCAGTGGGACGAATCGGTGGTAAGGTGCACTGCTGTAAACATGGGGAGTTAGTACAATGTATTGAGCTGTTAAATATATATATGTGTGTGTGTGTGTGCGTGTGTGTGTGTGTGTGTGTGTGTGTGTGTGTGTGTGTGTGTGTGTGTGTGTGTGTGTGTGTGTGTGTGTGTGTGTGTGTGTGTGTGTGTGTTTACCTAGTTGTATTTTGCGGGAAGGGGAGCTGCGCTCGTGATGTCCCGCCTTTGTATCTCGCAGTGTCTAGTTTTCTCTTAAACTCATGAATGTTTTTTGCGCACACTATTTCATTGTCCAGTTTGTTCCAAGTGTCCATCACTCTATGTGGAAAACTGTTTTTCTTCAGATCTCTTCCGTAGCTATGTTTTTTTTTCATGTCCTCTTGTGTTTCTCTTGTCCCAGTTTAACAAGTCCTCTCTATCTAGTATTTCTGTGCCTATCATGATTCTGTAGATGGTCAGTAGGTCACCTCTCTCTTTTCTTTGCTCCAAAGTCGGTAACTCCAGTTTAGCCAATCTCTCCTCATATGACAAGTTTGCAAGTGCAGGTGCCCTTTTTGTGGCTGCTCTCTGGATTCTTTCTATTTTTTTTTTCTTCTTTTTTTATTCTTTTTGGTACTGGGTGACCACAATGTCGCCACATATCTTAGTCTAGGCCCTATCAGTGTGACCAATATTTTTTTAATAATCTCTTCGTCCAAATATGTAAATGCCACTTTTATTGATCTTAGCAAGTTGTAGGATTCACCGACAATTTTGTTTATGTTTGTCATAGGACAAGTCGTTTGAGATAATTACACCCAAATCTTTTTCGAATCTCTCCTTCTTTACCTGGGGATGCCGCCAATCAAATACACGGCTCTTTGTGGGACCGAGCCGTCATCTTGGCCTGACCTGGGGGACATGTTATACCAAAAAACTGCCTCAGTCGGCAGTATTCGTGCCTTCTCGGCCATGGACTTAATCGTACGATGGTGTCGTTCTCCTATCCCATTTCCGCTCGGTCGGTAAGCTGCCCGGAAGAAGCGTCTTGTGTTCCACTTGTCCAATGTGCCTTTCAGCGTCTCCGACCGAAACGCTGTGCCGTTGTCCATCAGGACTTTATCCAATGGACCCCGTTCCAAAAAATATCTCGTTCATCACCTGTGCAATCTCTTCTCCAGTCTCCGCCTTCAGTTCTCGCCAGATGTCGAACCGTCCCGGCCCGCAATCGACCATCGACAGGTATCTGGTGCCCCGATAGTGGGTTACATCAACCGCCAGGCGTCTCCAGTTTTTTCCCACTCTAAGTCTCCCCAATCCTTCGACCCCGACCGCCTTTTAATGTAGCTGCACGCCATACAGAGCCAACCGACGATCGTGTAGTGGCCCACTAATTTGCCACAAAGGGAGAAGAGCTCTCGTTTGCTCATTTCATCCGTCACCTTCAGAATCTCATTCCCTCTCCTGAACATCAGCTTTCCGGTCCCGTCCCTTTCTAGTCGCAGTCCCAACACTGCTCCTCCTTCAAACGGCTAAGACTCCTTCGCTATCAATCCTTACCGAGCCAAATGGTCCACTACGGTTGACGCTGATACCACGCTATCGTCCACCAGTATGTCGTCGAGGTAAGAGTCGGTGCCCTTCTTCATCGTTTCAGTCTTCTCCAGTACCGTCTTCAGGATTCTCGTCATGATCTTCGGGGCCGAGCTGAGCCCAAACCCCAGTCTGGTGAAGCAGTAAGTTCTCCCTTTGTATTTTACTAGCTGGTACTTCCATAGCTTCTTCGCCACGTGAATTTGCAGGTAAGCCGCCCGCAAGTCTACAACCGCGGACGCCCCCCTCATTCGGCGCCACCTGCGTAGGGTCTCGCTGCACACGTCTACAAAATCGTCGCCAGTATGACACTTCACAAACTGGTTCAGTTCTCGGAAATCCAACACCGGTCGTACTTTGCTCTTGGTTGGCTGTACCACTGCCATCAATGGCAAGATTCCGCCCTCCACCGGTTCCTCTCAGGGACTCAAGATTCCCTCCTCGATCCAGCGCTCCACTTCAAGGTCAAAGACCTCCCTCACCACCTCTCTGAGGGTCTGTGTGTAGTAGTCGACTTTGTTCTTCAAGAAGGGCAAGCCTTCCTTCGGATACCACTCTACTTCCCACTTCTGGGCATCAAAATCCGCCAGGAAGTCCTCGTCCTCAATCGTGCACGGAGCCGCCCTCTCGACAGGGTCGAGCTTCGGGGCAGCACCGCCCTCCGCAGCTCCCATTGCCACTCCTACGTCCACACCCGGCTCCGATCGGGTCTTCATCCTTTCTTCCGAGTCCCGCATCATTCCATTCCTTACGAGCCCACCGATAAGCGTGACTTCTCCAATCTGGGTAATTCCATCCATCCCCAGCACCACGTCAATTCCCTCTAGAATCGTTCTTATGACGAGCACTCTTAGTCGTATCAGGATACCCTCTACTATCATTTCAATTTCCTGGTCGCCTTCGCACTTCGTCTCCCTCCCATCGACTGTCGTTAGGGCCACATCTCCCTGTCGGAACTCTTGAACTACGTCGGTCCTCACGATCGTGGTTGAACAGCCTGAATCTATCAGCGCCCTCGCTCGTCTTCCTCTCACCCAGATATCCACGATCGGCATACGGCTGAACGGAGTCCTTATATTTCCTCGGCAGTCCCCTACGTGGTGGCCGCCGGCTTTCCGTTTCCCTGATTGCAGTGTCGGGCCCTATGCACTGGGTGATTGCATGAGTAGCAGATGAGCTCTATCTCTGTACAGTCCCTCGCGAAGTGACCCAGTCGCCGACACTCGTAACAACTGACCCGAGACAGCCCCCGCCATCCGCTGTAGTCACCCCCGGGCTCACCCGTTTTCCTTTCTCTCGGCGGTTCATCCAAATGCCTGCCGTCCACTCTTCCGGCCCGCGTTCCCTCTCCCGCCACGCCCTGCATCCTCTTCCGTGACTCTTCTCTAGCCACGGCTCCCACCAGCCCTCCATCTTTAGCCCTAGTCAGGAGCCTGGCGCGGGTATCAGTTTGCCCATGTTCGCCTTCGCTGCATTATCCACTTCCTGCAGCCCAGTCGACATGCGACCCGGAAACCCATTCACGAAAACCATTCTCACTACCGTCTCCAGGTTGTTGCCTTCGAGATTAACCAGGCCCATCAATCTTCTGATGTCATTGGCGGACACGTCGACCTGTTCACCTGTCCACCGCATTCGCTGTAGCTTACAAAACGCATCAAAAGGGCTCCCACCAAAAACTTCCTGTAACCTTTCCTTCACCTTTTTCACATCCTTTCGATTTTCGGTCGTCATATCCAAGTAGATGTATAAGGCCTCGTTCTCTAAATTTAGAGCGATGTAACTTGCCACGTCCTTTACTCCCGTTAGCTCCGCGACCAACTCCGCCTTCGTAAGCCACACGGCAACGTCTCCATTGCCGTCAAACGGCCTCAGGGTGATACTGTTCATCTTGAACGCCTCGTCGGTACTTTTGGGTGCGGTCATCTCGGCGGTGCCTAGATAGCTTGTGAGGTACTTGGTTTTGTTGTTGACGATCCCGTTCCTTCGGTTGCTTCTGGATCGGTCCTTACAGCTCGGAACACTCGCAGCAGCACGGTTCCTTCCGTTCTAGTTTCCCTCCCTTCCTAACTTCTAATACTAGCCCCTTCCTTCGGGGTGAGTTTCTCTCACATTCACACTCGCACCTCCACACACACGCGGTCCTTCCTTGGTACTGTCGACCCACACCGATGCGCGGACACCCCTCCTCTGGGGATACCAACGCTCGCGCCCTTTGACCCCCCCCCCCCATCGGGGATGCCAACCGCCCGTCTCCGTCCGCGCCACATACACTCACATTCACACCACGGAAACAATATAGATTTAATATATCTATAATTTTCAAAAGCTTTTGATACCGTCCCCCCACGAAAGACTACTTACTAAATTAGCTTCATGTGGAGTAAGTGGTAGCCTATTAAGTTTGACTAGAAATTGGTTGAATGATCGAAAACAGGGTTGTTTTTAATACAAAACTTCTAGATGGAAAAATGTTACGAGTGGAGCTCCTCAGGGTTCCATTCTTGGGCCACTTCTATTCATAGTACGAGTATATATAAATGATATAGACCACGGACTAAAATCTATTATCTCCAAATTTGCTGATGATACAAAATTGACTTATTGATAGGCTTAGGTTCTAATCCTGCCTTAATTTCTATCAATTTAACCTCAGCTTCAGCTTGTGACATCTGAGCTTTGTTATGTTGGGATTGAACTTTTACTACTTCTAGTCTTTTTAATTATGATTTTTGTACTAGGTTTACACCTTTCTATTCATTTTCTTCCTCCTCTAACACTATGTCCTCATCTATCAGAAGGGAAAGAAAAAAATTGAAATTAGCATATACCAACATTGACGGAATGACCTCAGGAATGAATGAACTGAATGATTACCTGGCATCAGAAAAGCCAGACATAATGGGAATAGTGGAAACGAAATTGAAAGGGAATCTACCACCTAACACAGTGGGACAAGGTCTAAATAACTGCTGGATGAAGAATAGAAAGGAAAAACAAGGAGGGGGGAGTACTATTTCTGACCAAGAAAGACTTAAATGTGAAAAAGATAACAGAAGGAAGAAATAATGTAGAGTCAATCATGATAAAGATAGAAAACAACCACATGAAAAGTAGAAAATTTATAGTAGTGTATGTGCCCCCTAAAACAGGCCTGGACTAGGGTGGCCAGACGTCCTCCTTTAGGCCGGACAGTCCTCCTTTTGAGCACTTTGTCCTCCATCCGACGCAACCTCACACCTGACGTGCATTTATCCTCCTTTCTTGGGGTGTGATAAAAATAAATTAATAAACAAATAAATAGATAAATGAATAAAGAATATATTAAAAATAAATAGATAAATACCAACGGTAAATAACCCTAGGTTTACAATAATACCGTACAATTTAATCATGTGAGAGTACCCAGGCCAAGATCAACATTGGAACTCGACAGCCAAAGTAGACAGGAACTGCACAGGACCAATGTTGTGAATGTGTGATTGCATGATTCACATCTCATACATTGGGCTGCAGTCCTGAGGTGGCCACGGCGCAGTGTGGTTTGGCAATCAATTTATGAGGTTAAGGAGTCTGAAAATGCCGAAAAGAAAGACTTTGTTTAACTCTGACTGGGCCAAAGAGTTTGGCAATCAAGGTGAGGATACAACTATGTTTTGTGTTATAACTTAGTAAGAAATTACAGTTGAAGTTTACTTTATGTGGCCTGTGACTCCAGTGAGGCAGCCTGATTTCTAGTATGGTTTTGGCTGCGTGCAGTGTTAATTTGTGCTCTATAGTTAAATATTTGCTCTTGTTCCTTCCAGAATTTGTCTAGCCTTGCCTCAAACTTTTTGACTGAGTCTGCATTTATCACCCACTCTGGTAGATCATTCCAATTATTAATGACTCTATTGTTAAAGGAGTACTTTCTAAGGTCCAACCATGCTCTTGGCTTGAATATTTTCCACCTATTTCCCCTTGTACTGGACCCCTCTCTAAATTCAAAGAGACCCTCAGTGCAGTCTCTATCATATACTCCAGTGACGATTTTGTAGGTCTCAATTTGGTCCCCCCGGGATCTCCTGTATGCCAAGGTGGGCAAGTTCAACTTCCTCAGTCTCTCTTCGTAAGATAACTCCTTAAGGGATGGCACTAATTTAGTAGCTCTCCGCTGTACATTCTCCACAGCCTCCAAATCCTTCACCAGATGGGGACACCATACCGGGTTGGTGGACTCCAAGTGCGGCCTTACTAGAGCTGTGTACAGAGGCTTGAGAATGTTTGGTTCTAGATGTTGGAAGGTCCTTCTGATTAGCCCTACTATCATACTGGCTTTGTTGATCTTTTCTGCCAACTGGCTGGAGAAACTTAGCTTATCATCTATGATCACCCCTATGTCTTTTTCATTTCTTGTCTTGCTGATGTTACCGTACAAGCTATAACCCTTCTCTTCCACCGTGGTCCTCCCTATCCTCATAAACTTGCTCTTCTCATGATGAAAACTTAGGAGCCACCTCTCTGTCCATTCTTTGAGTTCGTCCAGGTCCCTTTGTAACCTATCACAGTCTTCAATGCCTTGTATTGTCCTGTATATCTTAGTGTCATCTGCATATAGAAACACTTTACTTCCATTTACTGCTGCTTCTGGCAGGTCATTGATGAATATTACAAAGAGCGTGGGGCCAAGAACAGAGCCCTGCGGGACTCTGCTTGTTACTTCCTTCCATCTAGATGCCTCTCCATTTATCAACACCCTCTGTTTTTTCTCTGTTAGAAAGTTCTGGATCCATCTTAATATTTTACCTTCTACCCTGTAGGTATTTGTTTTTTGTCGGTGTCATTAGAAGTGAAAAATATTATTCACTTCCAGTTTCTTATTATTATTATTATTATTATATATATATGTATATATATATATATATATATATATATATATATATATATATATTGTGATGGCCCACCATCCTCCATGTATTTAAAATGTCTGTATATGTATAATACTCTGTACTTGTAGGATAATTATGTATGTACTGTAAATTGCTTGTATACGTGTGGTCGTTTCTACTCATTACTCTTCCGACAGACTTAAACTAGTTCTGTCCGGCTCATCCTTCCCCTTCCTCCCGTCCTCGCCAACACTATATATAATACATTCCGCCGGCTCGCGGACAATTTTCGTTGGCTATCGAGGCGTAACTTCCCTCCCCATCGCTTTCGCTCTAATCTCGTTGTGTACCCACGTAACTGTAATCTCATGACTTGGTTTCGGTTTAGGTTGAGGAATTAATTGTCTATTGATTAATTTTGTTGTTGTAAAGTTATTATATTTGTTTTGTTGACATTTTGTTATAAATTAAATTAGTTATTTATGTTAACTTCCGTTTGGATTTGCCTTAACCACATCAAGGCCACAAAGTACGAACCCCTCCTAGACATATTTCCTTATATCCTTGCGGAAGGCATAACATAGAATGGGGGCCCGTCCGGGATCCTCTTACCCGAACAAAAACTAAGAAGGTGTGAGATATACGAGCGAAACGTAATACATAAGTTACACTTGCATTCCCACAACCATCGAAATTGTCCATCTGTCCGGTAAACTTGTAACTCAGTACTCCAGTAAAGTAATAATTGGTCCAAGAGTGATCAGTCAGTTAATCGTAAATACGCCATTGCACATGACCACGTTAAACTCTTTCAGCTGTAAATTTCGTAAGAGTACTGAAGTAGGATCCGTTTAGGATACGTGTGGGAACGATAATTCTATCCTACTTACGGCATGTAGTTTTGGTTAATGTATTCTGTCCTAAAGATTTATAATATTCGTGGGAGTCGAGTATTATAATTCTACTTGTATTTCTTGTCCGGTATACCGCGTAAGCGAACCACGCGCAGTACCTTGCTTAGTAGCAACTGTTAGCGAGTAAAAATTTCGCGATGTCAGAACTGAATATCGAAAACTTTGTTGAGAACCCCTCGGTGGAAGAACTGATAATTCAGAACCCAAATAAAGAATGTCTGAAAGAAATAGCAACAAGATGGGAATTAACTTATCCAGCGAACATTAGTAGAACTGAATTAATCCAACTAATATTGAGTCATATAGATCAGTTAAAGAAAACGGAAGACGAAGGCAGAGAATTTGAACATTTAGAACAAACAGTTGCAGCCAAATTAGACAGTAGTCCTACGAAGGAGACTCGATTAGACCATCTAGAATATCAGATACTTGAAAGGAAGATGAAGCATGAACTGCAAATTAAGGAACTCGAAGTGCAGCATGATAAAGAACAAAAACAGTTTCAAAGACAGCACGAACTCGAACTAAAAAGGCTCGAACTATCGACCCCAAGTCAACAAGTGGTTTCAAATTCAAGTAAGTTAGATCTCTTGCAATACACCAAACTTATTCCCTCCTTCTCAGACGAGAATCCAACCTTATTTTTTCGAAAATTTGAAGAAGTAAACATTTTGCAATTCCCCAAGCAGACTGGATTTGGCTCATTAAGCCCAAGCTGTCCACTAAAGGTTTACAAGTATGTAACAATCTGGAAAATAACACTGACTACGAAACGGTCAAATAGACAATTCTTTCCGCTTATGAAATTTCCACCGAAGGTTATCGACAAGCCTTTCGAAATTCTAACAAACTTAACTATCAAACATATGGAATTCGCGTCAAACTCCGAGCATTAAGAAAGTGGATTAAATCAGCATCAGCCGATAATCTTGAGAAAGTAGTGAACTTGATCGCGTTAGAAGAATTCGTGCGTAAAATTCCTCACTATAGTAGACGCAACGAGAACTGGCCGCTAAGGCGGGGTTAGGGAATTTCCCGGTATTGCCACATCTCAACAGATAACACGGCCCGCACGGCTCGCCCACCCACCCGCCCGCCCGCTCTCTCTCTCTCTCTCTCTCTCTCTCTCTCTATATATATATATATATATATATATATATATGTATATATATATATATATATATATAATATATTTATCCATGGCGAGAACGTGCGTGTGGATGCAATGTTTTCTGAATGCAGTGTGGGGGCGTGGCCAGAGAAGGGATAGAGTGGCAACGTCGCTCTCTCCCGCACATATGCCATGTCCACGAATCGAGGAAACGAAACCTTTGTATAGAAAACATTGCTTTGATTTATACCTCAGTGGTGGTGTGTGACAAAGAATTATAATATAATTATATGTGGCAACATTATAAAATCATAAAATAAAGTTTAAAATAAAATAGAATCATAAAATAATTATATGTGGCAACACAGGGGGAATTTCCGTGCTCCGCCCTAACGGCCAGTTTTCGATGCACCGAGTATAGTTAAATATTCACATTGTTGACAGGGAGGAATTTGACCTTATGAAAGCAGCCAAATTGACTGATACCCTCTCATTGATTCACAAAAATGTCGGAAAGGACAGTAACCGCCAACAATCTCATGTAAAACCAACTAGTGGTAGTAAAGATGGGAAAATTGATAACCCTAGTTCCCCTGTTTGTTTCTTCTGTAAGAAACCAGGACACATAATTGCAAATTGCCCAGACCCAAAATGTAAAGTAGCTCAAAAGAATATAAAATCTGTAGCTTCCTTTAACCATTCTACTGCCAATTCTGTAGATCCTTTTCAGCCTTTCCGTTCAACGGGAACAGTATCGCTTGGTCCAGACCACGTAGAACACAACCTCCGAATAGTACGGGACACAGGAGCAGCACAGTCATTGCTACTTCAGTCAGCGCTGCCGGGAGTCCAACGTAATTATACAGGAGAACATGTATACTTGCAGGACTTCCACAACCCCTTCTCAGTACCTCTGGCAAAGGTGCACCTGGACTGTGGACTCATCAAGGATACTGTCTCCGTAGGAGTAAGTGAAACGGCAACCCTACCTGTCCCTGAAGCAGATTTTATACTAGGTAACGATCTAGCAGGAGAACTAGTCCATCCTCCTTTAATTGTTTCTACTTCTCCCCTACCATATAACCCAACTTCTACCATAGAGCAAACCCAACCCAACCTATTTCCAACCTGTGCTATTACACGACCCCAAGCAAAAGTTAACCAACCAACTCTTACCTCTCCAACCACCCCAACCACCCTGCTTACTCTACCCTCTGAGCTGAGCATCAGAGAGGCTCAACAGAACGACCCTTCCTTAGCTCCCTTGTTTAACAGAGCTATTCCCAAGGAGGATATCCTACATACTCCCTCCTTTTATTTGCACGAAGGAATACTTATGGGATTGTATAAACCTCGTCACCTTTCTGATGATGATACCTGGGCAGAATGTCACCAAATTGTTCTACCTGTTAACTTGAGGACTCAGGTAATAGAGATTGCTCATACAGGACACTCAGGACACTTAGGTATTAAGAAAATTTATTTACGACTCTTGTCAGAATTCTTTTGGCCTGATATGAAAACAGGTAAGTAGATTCGTTAAATGTTGCCACACTTGCCGACTAGTAGGCAAGTCAAACGAGTCTATTCCTCCGTATCCCCTTCAACCCATTAAAGTACCTAGTGAACCTTTTCAGAAATTAGTGGTTGACATAATAGGCCCATTGCCCAAGACCAAGAAGGGTAACCAGTACATTTTAACAGTTCTTTGTCCCACTACCAGGTACCCTGAAGCTTTTCCTTTAAAGAATATTTCTGCTAAGAGTGTAATTAAGTGTTTAACTCACATGTTTACTTCCTTTGGTATTCCTTAGGAAATACAGTCAGATAGAGGTTCCAATTTCACTAGCAAACTCTTTACCCAAGTTCTCAAGGAACTAAATGTTAAACAGTCTCTGTCTACAATGTACCACCCCGCCAGTCAGGGAGTTCTAGAACGATGTCATCAAACGTTAAAGAATATGCTACGTAAGTTCTGTTGCGAGGAAGACCGTGACTGGGATGAGGGATTGCCTTTCCTCCTATTTACGCTCCGTGAAACACCATCCGAAGCTCTGAGTGTTTCTCCCTTTGAATTGTTATATGGAAGGTAAGGGGACCCCTCAAGGTAATCAAGGACCATATCATATCTTCTTCTACCTCACCTTTACAGTCTGTTAACCAGTATATTGTTTCCCTTAAGGATAACCTAGCCAGAATTCATTCTTTTGCCTTGAAGAACCTTGAACATTCACAGAGTAAAATGAAGGTTAATTTTGATCAGAAATCTCGTAAGCGAGAATTCAAGGAAGGAGATATGGTTCTTGCGTACATTCCCATCTCTGGACAACCTCTTCAAGCTAAATACCATGGTCCTTATAAAGTTCAGAAAAAGATGTCTGAATATAATTACGTACTAGAAACCCCTGACAGACGCAAAACTACTCAACTTGTTCATGTTAACTTGCTCAAGCCATACCTTGCCAAAATACCACTAGACAGTTCAGTCAAACCATTGCTTTCGCTAAATCACGGTACCAGTAAAATACCTATGTCAACCGACCGTCCACTGGTCCACGAACCGACGTTGCCACATTTCGATCCTCCCACAGTCGGCAACAACAGCGACATCTTGAACAACCTACTTTTGTACCTTAACCACTTGAATCCTGACCAAGCTAAGGAGATTTCTGAAATTATTTCTAGTCACAGATCCTTGTTCCGAGATAATCCTGGCCGTTGTAACCTGACGTCCCATGAGATTCAACTGTATCCAGGAACTTCTCCTAGCCACCAACACCCGTACCGACTACATCCCCAGAAGAAGCTGATAATGAAGAAAGAGGTCGAATATCTCGTGCAGCACGGCTTGGCAGTTCCCAGTAATTCTCCGTGGGCCGCTCCGTGTGTCCTAGTCCCCAAAGAAAACGGACAAACTCGACTGTGCACGGACTACCGACGAGTGAATGCAATTACCGTCCCTGACGCCTATCCTCTTCCCCGCGTCGACGATTTAATTGACAAGGTGGGACAGTCCAAGTTTATTACTAAAATTGACCTCACTAAAGGTTATTACCAAATTCCTTTGGCTCCACAAGCTCGTCCCATCTCTGCATTCATCACTCCCTTTGGACTCTATGAATACACCGTCATGCCGTTTGGGTTACGTAATAGTCCGGCTACGTTCCAACGTACCATGAGTTGCCTATTACAGGACATTGATGGGGTAGCTGTATATTTAGATGATATAATAATATATTCTCCTAATTGGCAGAACCATGTACAACTACTAGATGTCGTAATGTCCCGAATGGAAGAAGCCAACCTCACCATCCAACTTTCCAAAACCATCTTCGCCCAAGCTACAGTGACGTACTTGGGACACGAGGTGGGACAAGGCGTCGTCCGGCCAAAACGAGCCAACATTTCGGCCATTCTCGACTATCCGGCTCCCGCTACTCGAAAAGCACTTAGGCGTTTTTTGGGTATGGCCGGATACTATAGGAAGTTCAGTCCAAACTTCTCGGAGGTATCCTTACCCCTTACCCGAATGACAAGCTGCTCCATACCTTACTCCTGGACTCCGGAATGTCAGAACGCTTTCCTGCTCCTAAAAACCTTCTTCACACAGGATCCAGTTCTGCGTTCACCTAACTTCGACGTTCCCTTCGTTCTCCAGACGGACGCAAGTGATCAAGCCGTCGGAGCTGTTCTTCTCCAAGAAAATTATAGGATATTGCATCCTGTCGCGTACCACTCGGCTCAACTAGATCAACACCAAAGGCAGTATTCGACCACCGAGAAGGAGCTACTGTCTATCATCTCTGCCCTGCGGAAGTTCGAATGCTACGTACCACCCAGCTCGACCTCTTTACGGATATTCACGGACCACAATCCGTTAATATTCCTTGAACGGAACAAGAACAGTAATAGGAGGCTGTTACGTTGGTCCTTGTTCCTTCAACAATACCTCCTCGACATAAAATATATCAAGGGTTCTGAGAATATCCTTGCTGATACCCTTAGCCGTCCTGATTAGAACTCCCAACTCATCTGTTCTCCTGAGTTGATGAGTTCTAGGGGGTGTGTGTGATGGCCCACCATCCTCCATGTATTTAAAATGTCTGTATATGTATAATACTCTGTACTTGTTGGATAATTATGTATGTACTGTAAATTGCTTGTATGCGTGTGGTCGTTTCTACTCATTACTCTTCCGACAGACTTAAACTAGTTCTGTCCGGCTCATCCTTCCCCTTCCTCCCGTCCTCGCCAACACTATATATAATACATTCCGCCGGCTCCTATGCGGACAATTTTCGTTGGCTATCGAGGCGTAACTTCCCTCCCCATCGCTTTCGCTCTAATCCCGTTGTGTACCCACGTAACTGTAATCTCATGACTTGGTTTCGGTTTAGGTTGAGGAATTGTCTATTGATTAATTTTGTTGTTGTAAAGTTATTATATTTGTTTTGTTGACATTTTGTTATAAATTAAATTAGTTATTTATGTTAACTTCCGTTTGGATTTGCCTTAACCACATCAAGGCCCTCCTAGACATATTTCCTTATATCCTTGCAGAAGGCATAACAATATATATATATATATATATTTATATATATATAATATATATATATATATATATTTATATATATACATATATAATATATATATATATATATATATATATATATATATATATACATATATATTACTGTATATTATAATAATTGATATGCAGTGTCCTCCTTTTTGGAAATTTGGCAATGGCCACCCTTGCCTGGACAGAACATGATCATTCCAAATTGTTAGAAGATACGAAAAATGAACTAACTGATATACCAAAAGAGGAAATACAGTAGTTATGGGTGATTTTAATTCCAAAGAAATATGTTGGGAAGAATTGACAGTGAGGAGTGAAGAGGACATATGGGGCAGCATGCTACTCTATATGACCATTGAATACACATTGACCCAATGGATAAAGGAAAATACCAGATACAGAAACAATGAGAAACCTTCGAGACTGGATTTAGTACTCACAACAGAACCCGAAATTGTATACAGAATAGAATACAAAACACCATTAGGAAAGAGTGACCATGTACTAATAGAATTCAAATTAAAAGAGCAAATGGACGCAAGAAGAAATGAGAAACATAGAATAGGAAGACCAATGTATAGCAAAATGAATTTTGAGAAACTTAAAGAATTTTTTCAAAATGCAAACTGGGAAAAATTCCTTAGTGAGGAAACAAGGATGGAAGAGAAATGGAATATACTAAAGGAAATTTATAATGAGGGTGTGATCAAATATGTTCCACAACAAAAGCAAGAACGAATATGCATGAAAAACTTGTACAACAAAAAATGTAATGAAGCCAAGGATAAAAGAGACAAAGCCTGGAAAAAATGGAAAAAAAAAAAAAAGAGCAAATGGCATACATCAAACTAAGAAACGATTATGTAAAAATACACAGGGAGGAAAAGAGAAATTGTGAAAAGGAAATTATAGAAAAATGTAAGGATCAGCCAAAGCTATTTTACAGACATGTGAATGGTAAACTGAAAAACAAGAAATAGAAAAACTATGCCAAGGAATTCATGAATGCACAAAAGAACAAGAAATGGCAGAAATTATGAGTAACCACTTCAAATTGGTTTTCACAATTAAGAACTCACCTAACTGTGAAGGAATAGAAAAACAGAATTCCCCCCAAATGAAGGAAATAACCATAACAAAAAAGGAAATCAGTGACCAAATAAAAAACCTAGATGTTAGAAAATTGCATGGTCTGGATGGAATTGCAAATTGGATACTGAAGGAATGCATGGAGGAACTAACAGATAAAATACTTGCTCAAAAAAGGAAAAGTACCACAAGACTGGAAAAATGCAAACATTGTACCAATATATAAAGGAGGAAGTAAGGAAGATCCAACTAACTACAGACCTGTCTCCCTAGCAAGCACAGTAGCTAAAATATGTGAAAAAATTATTAAAAGTAGATGGGTTAAACATTTGGAAGAAAAATCTATACTAAACCCAAACCAATTTGGATTTGGACAAGGAAGATCATGTACAACAAATCTAATCTGCTTCTATTTGAGAATAATAGATATAATAGATGAGAGAGATGGATGGGCAGACTGTGCCTATCTAGATCTACAAAAGGCATTTGATAAAGTACCGCACAAAAAATTAATAGGAAAATTAGAATCAATCAGTGGCATTGCAGGTAATTTATTAAAATGGATGGAAGACTTCCTGACTGTGAGAAAAATGAGGGTAGTAATTAGAGACAAATACTCGAAATGGGAAGAAATGATAAGTGGTGTTCCACAAGGGTCAGTACTGGCTCCAATCATGTTTGCCATATACGTAAACGACATGGACAAAGGAGCTGAATGTTATATGAATTTCTTCACAGATGACGCAAAAATATTAAAGTATCAACAAATGAGGTCTGTGACTCATTACAATCAGACCTGGATACAATCTGGAAATCGACTCAAAAGTGGGAGGTGAACTTTAATATCAAGAAGTGTAGCATAATGGAGTTTGATAAAAGCAAAAACAGAATTTTAAAAAATTACAAAATTGGTGAAAATGAAATAAAAAAAAGTGCACTCGGAAAGGGACCTTGGAGTAATAATCATCAATGACATGACACTGGACAGACATATAAACAAAATAGTAGATGAAACATACAACCTACTAAGGTCAATGAAAGTGGCATTTGAATACTTGGATGAAGAAATGATAAAAAAAATATTAGTCACATTGATTAGACCAAAACTGGAATATGCAGCAACACTATGGACACCCAGTACTAAAAAGAATATAGGGAAACTAGAAAGAATACAGAGAGCAACATCAAAGTTGGCACCAGCTCTTTCCAAATTAACATATGAACAAAGATTATATTTATCGAAGCTAGAACTACCAACACTAGAGCAAAGAAGAGAAAGAGGTGATCTACTGACTATACATAGAATCATGAAAGGAATGGAAATCCTTGACAGAAAAGATTTACTAAAAAATGACAATGGAAAAACAAGAGGTCATGAAAAGAAACTCAAAAAGGACAACTATAGAAGATATAGGAAAAAGAATAGCTTCCCACACAGAATGATGGATATATGGAATAACTTAGATGAAAAAACAGTGTGTGCAAATACTATTCACAATTTTAAGAATAAACTTGATGCTGAAAGATACAAAGACGGGTCACCATGAGCATAGCTCCCTTCTCGTATAATACAACTAGGTAAATATCAAATCCTCTATTAATTCATCAAGGATTTTTCCTCATCTACTTCTAGGATTAATTTCTAACCCATATTTATCAGCCTTCTTGATCAGCTCAGATCTCTTTAATATTCGTAACTCTTTTATGGACTCTCTTTCATTTTCCTCCACTTCATTATAGTTTACACTTTCTTCTAACACATTATCCATTTTTGTAAATGTTAATTGTTCAGGTTTTCACTCTCTTTTTTTCTGTCATAGGCAAGGTTGCCATTTATCATGTCATTCTCTTAGGGCTTAATTACTTTCATAATGTTTCCCTAAATTAACAAGTATGACATGACACAATTTAAGGTTCTATATCAAATCAGAGGGAGGAGGAAAATCATGAACATTTAACATCTATTATTTTATTATAAAAATCTTATTCATGCATTAAAATTATATTATCTTAAAACTACTTAACACTTCATTTATAAACAAGAAACATATTACCAAAGGAAGTGTGAGAAGTGGAGAGGATCACACTTCAACTGAAAATTCACTACACTGATTATATTGAAGATCATCAATGGGCACATACACTTTGGGAACTTTATAACACTTTTGTTAAGATTGGAAATGGCAGAGTAATAACCTATTTATGATGGTGATTGTGAATAATAATCACTTTCTGAGAGTCCTTTGTCAGGGGGTGTTGACCACAATAGGTGAGTAGTTGATATAGGAGGAATTTCAATGATTCCTATCTACTAGGGGTGTTGACCATGATCAGCTAGGAGCTGATCTGTACATACAACTACTTATTACTAGACATTAGGCAATAAAGGTAATTTATAATGACAAGGTACATTACCCACAATGATTACAATATGATTATAATATTGCATGAGATTGCAATATCATTTTTATAATCACACTAGGGCATGACAATGGAAGGTACAACAAGGTATGCCAGTATGTTTGCAGATGACATAGAAATCATGAGAAGAGTGAAAAATGAGGACTGTAAACTACTCCAAAAAGATCTAGACACTATTTTTGCATGGACTCAAGACTGGGAAATGAAGTTCAATATACAAAAATGCAAAGTACTCAAAATAGGCAATAATGGCAATAGACCATCCTTAAGCTATTCCATGGGAATGAGCAGATTACAAAAGCAAATGAGGAGAAAGACTTGGGAGTGTTGATAAAAGCCAATCTTTCACATGACAGACATATCACCAGGATTGTGGGAGAGACATACAGACTACTGCAGAAGGTTAAAGTTGCACTTCACTATATAGATGAAGATATGTTTAAAAAACTCATTGAAACCCTGATCTGTCCAAGACTGGAATATGTGTCAGTAGTATGGTCCCAACACAGAGCAAAGGATATAAGCAAGATCAAGAGAATACAAGAGCAGCAACCAAACTGGCAAATAAACCACATGAGAAAATACTATAAGCACCAGGTCTGCCCACTTTGAAAGATCAAAGAGAAAGAGGTATGATTACAGTATTCAGGTTACTAATGGGGATAGATTGCACTGACAGAAAACATCTCTTGATTAAAGATGGGAGGGCTTTAAGAGGTCATGGGAGCAAATTCAGAAAAACCACACGTCTAAAGGATGTGAAGAAATATAGTTTTCCATACAGATACATAAATACTTGGAATAGCTTAGGTGATATAGCCCAAGCTTAAACAATACACAAGTTCAAATAAAAATATGATAATTGGAAATCAAGGCTATAAATTATGTTGGAACTGTACATGAATTTGAGGCTATGATAAAAAAACAACAACTAGAGAATAAGAGGTAGGACCCAATGAGTGTTGCTCCTTTCCTGTATACTACAATTAGGTAAATACAAATAGGTAAATCCTTCACCCAAACAACCAACACATCTGACATAAGAGACTTCTTCACAGACCTAAACTACACACCCTTCATAGTCACCCATATGAACCATATTATCAACCTCAAGCACTCATCCACTAGTGGTCTTGTCAACATAAGTAACATCCACCTAAAACACCTCGGACCACATGGCATACATGCAGTCACCAACATTGCAAACTACAGCCATTCACACAATACCATACCCAACATTTGGAAGCATGGGAAAATACCAGAAGACTGGAAAAATGCTAACATTGTACCAACATATAAAGGAGGAAACAAGGAAGAACCAACTAACTATAGACCAGCCTCACTAATAAGCACTATAGCCAAAATTTGTGAGAAAATTATCAAGAATAGATGGTTAAAACACCTGAAAGAAAATAACATAATAAACCCAAGACAATTTGGGTTCAGACAGAGAAGATCATGTACCACAAACTTAATATGTTTTTACTCAAGACTAATAAATATAAGAAAGGGATGAATGGGCTGATTGTGCTTTCTTGGACTTACAAAAAGCTTTCGACAAGGTACCACACAAAAAATTATTTTAAAAATTTGAACATATAGGAGGAATACAAGGCAACCTGCTAAAATGGATGGAGGACTTCCTGAATGGTAGAAGAATGAGAGTAGTACTCAGAGAAAAATACTCAGGTTGGAAAGAGGTGATTAGTGGAGTTCCACAAGGATCTTTATTGACTCCAATAATGTTTGCTATTTATGTGAATGACATGGATGATGATGTGGAATGTTACATGAGCTTCTTTGCAGACGATGCTAAATTGTTGAGAAAAGTAAAAACCGAAATGGATTGCAAATCACTACAGGAAGACCTGAATAAGGTTTGGAAGTGGAGTCTGAAATGAAAAGTGGACTTCAACATTAAGAAGTGTAGCATAATGGAGTTTGGAAAAAGTAAAAATAGAATATTAGGGCAATATAAAACACCTGGAAGAAAATTATATAATAAAACCAAGACAATTTGGGTTCAGACAGAGAAGATCATGTACCACAAACTTAATATGTTTTTACTCAAGACTAATAGATATAATATAAGAAAGAGATGAATGGGCTGATTGTGCTTTCTTGGACTTAGAAAAAGCTTTCAACAAGGTACCACACAAAAAATTATTTAAAAAATTGGAACATATGGGAGGAATACAAGGCAACCTGCTAAAATGGATGGAGGACTTCCTGAATGGTAGAAAGATGAGAGTAGTACTCAGAGAAAAATATTCAGGTTGGAAGGAGGTGATTAGTGGAGTTCCACAAGGATCTGTATTGGCTCCAATAATGTTTGCTATTTATGTGAATGACATGGATGATGATGTGGAATGTTACATGAGCTTCTTTGCAGATGATGCTAAATTGTTGAAGAAAGTAAAAACCGAAATGGATTGCAAATCACTATAGGAAGATCTGAATAAGGTTTGGAAGTGGAGTCAGAAATGGGAGGTGGACTTCAACATTAAGAAGTGTAGCATAATGGAGTTTGGAGAAAGTATAAATAGAATATCAGGACAATATAAAATTGGAACTAAGGAGGTAAAGAAAGTGGGATCTGAAAAAGTTATGGGATTAATTATCTCAAATGACTTGTCCTCTGATAAACAAATAAACAAAATTGTCAGAGAATACTATAACTTACTAAGATCAATAAAAGTGGCATTTACATATTTGGACAAAGAAATTATTTTAAAAATATTAGTCACACTGATAAGGCCTAGACTAGAATATGCAGCAACATTATGGTCACCCAGTACCAAAAAGAATATAAAGAAAATTGAAAGAATCCAGAAAGCAGCCACAAAAATGGCTCCTGCACTTTCAAAATTGTCTTAT
The DNA here is from genome assembly GCF_046742065.1 of Oratosquilla oratoria. Taxonomy (NCBI): domain Eukaryota; kingdom Metazoa; phylum Arthropoda; class Malacostraca; order Stomatopoda; family Squillidae; genus Oratosquilla; species Oratosquilla oratoria. The sequence goes on along the minus strand of NC_134791.1, from coordinate 45,862,793 downwards.
GAGTAGAGACTGGCTAAACTGGAGTTACTGACTTTGGAGCACAGAAGAGAGGTGACCTACTGAACATCTATAGAATCATGAAGGGCACAGAAATCCTCGATAGAGAGGACTTGTTAAATTGGGACAAAAGAAACTAAAAAAACATAGTTATAGAAGAGATCTGAAGAAGAACAGTTTTCCATATAGGGTGGTGGACACTTGGAACAAACTGGACAAAAAAATAGTGTGTGCAAAATCCACTCATGAATTTAAGAGCAAAATAGACGCTACAAGATACAAAGGCGGGACACCATGAGCATAGCTTCCCTTCCCATAAGATACAACTAGGTAAATATAATCCCCAAATCTAACACAAACCCAATTCCAGCATCACACCACCCAATCACATTTCACTGCACTGCCAAAAGTCAAAGAATGCCTCATACTACCAGTCACACCACATATCCCCCTTGCCAAATCACAACAGTTTTAGATCACTACTCTCCATACCATTTTGATAGATCTTACACAGAGTTTTCGATGGCATCAATTCAGATAGGCCCCCAGACAGAACACTATAACATTAGACATTAGTAAATCTTTTTTGCCATTCCCTTACACAATCTCACAAACAAAATATACAACACAAACATGCACAATAATGCCCAAAGATGGCAGGTAGAAATGTAGAAATGCCTATGTCTTTGCACACCAGGAACTTTAGGAACATAGTACCTCAGGGCTCTGTCCTATCCCCCACATTCTTTAATCGATACATGCACAATCTATCCCACATCCCAGAAATACAAATCTCTTCTTACACAGATGACACAACAATTACTTGTACATGCACATACCATAATACTGACAGAGCTGCACAAATACTAAATACTACAGCCATACCTTGACACACTCAACACCTGGATCACTATAAAACAGATTCAAAATAGCTCCAATCAAATCCACAGCTACACTTCTCACCAACTGGACACAAGAATACAAATACATACCACACCTCTTTATCAACAACATCCTCACCACATACCCAAGATTCTTGGCATAACATACAATACATCCATGTCATTCAAACAAGACATCACACACAAAAACAAAATGCACATCTAGACTTGACTTGCTTAAATCACTTGCTGGTACAACATTTGGGCACAATAAAGAAACTACCACTACAGAATATAAACAATATATACTGTAAGCCCCACATGAGCCCCTAACCTCACTGAGACACACCACAATACCCTGCAGACTATACAGAATAAACCTCAAAAGATAGTTACAGGCTACACAAATACAACACCTACAGGCAACCTACACCATGAAATGAAAGTCCTCAAAGTCAAGGATTATCTTGACATGAGAGGTACACAAACACTTGCCACAGCCTTCAGAAACACAGCCCATCCACTACACTACATGGCAGAACACCCATAGATGCAAAGAAACATCAAAACAACACTTAAATACCTATACCACACACAAATACTCTCCTCTCTTGCTCCACAACCTCCAGAAACATATCCATAATCATTTTGCTCACTGATCCAACAGCAGACTAAAAGACACTGCTGTATGCCAGACCCCCTGTTATCAATCTCAATGAATCCTCTCTCCACTAAGAGGACAGAGTCCACCTGGCCAGGCTGCAGTCTGGCCACCGTCCAGCCTTTCCAAGTTACCAGAGGTGGCTGGATGACTGTATCGTAGATCTGTCCAAGATGTAACATTTCACCCCATACTATACAACACATTATAGAAGACTACATTATACACAATTATGCATGACAACAACACAACATGTACACTATAAGGGATTTGTGGGAAAACCCCATTCCAGCCATGGCATTCCTAAGGATGACAGGACTGCTCAGCCAGACAGTCTAAGGAACAAGAACAACATTGTCCTGCAAAAGGATTGTGGTACTCGCCCAGGCGACCGAAGCCCCTCCTGGAGATAGGTGCCGCTCACGTAGAGCCAGTGGCCAGGATGTTTGCTACAGTTTGGCCCCCAACTCTTGGGGTTGGGGGTGGTCCCACAACAAAGACGCTGCCGTACCACAAAACAAACACCAGCAAATTATACAAAACACTTAACAGCATTACACTATCCAACAGTAATACAACACAATCTCGTGCAGCAATAACCACAACAACAGATAATTTACCCTCAAACAGACAACAAGCAAACACACTCATAAACCATTTTGCACAGACAAGCCATCTCACTTCTCACCCTGACGACCAACGCACCATTCAACGTAAGAAAGACATTCCCACAGACTCAGACTATACACCCTTCATAGACAGTCAGACAAAACACATAACACATAACCTCAAGCACTCATCTGCCTGTGGCCCTGACAACATAAGTAACATCCACTTAAAACATATTGGACAAGGTATACATACACTCACAAACATTGCAAACTACAACTATTCACACAACCATCTGGAAGTATGGGAAAATAATCACCATCCTAAAACTCAATAAAGACCCAACAATCCCAACATCGCACCACCCAATCACACTTCTCTGCACCCCCTCCAAAGTCAATGAACACTTCATACTTCAACTCATCACACCACATATTCCCCTTGCTGAATCACAACACAGTTTTAGGCCACTACACTCCACACTCTTCTGATAAACCTCATGCAAAGAATTTTAGATGGCATCAACTCAGATAGGCCCCATCATAGAACACTTCTCATAACATTAGACATTAGTAAAGCTTTTGATGATATCCCACGCCACAATCTAACAAAATATATAACACAGACTTGCACAATAACACTAAAAGATGGATGGCCAATTATCTGGCAGACAGGAATGCTTATGTGTTATATAATGGCCAATCATTGCTCACCAGAAACATTATGAATGGAGTACCACAGGGCTCAGTTCTATCCCCCACACTCTTTAATCTATACATACATGATATGCCCACACCTGACACCCCAGGAATACAAATCTCTTCCTATGCAGATGACATCACAATCACATGCACACATTGTAACACAGACAAAGCTGCAGTAATAATACAGCCATACCTTGACACACTCAACACGTGGTTCATTACAGACTCAAAATATCCCAGCCAAATCTACAGCAACACTTCTCACCAAATGGAAAAAAGAACAAAAATATTTCTATATCAATATCAACAACACTCTAATATCACATACACACTGAAAATTCTTGGTGTAACATACAATACATCCGTCATACAAACAAATCACAAACATAAAAAAATGCACACCTAGACTTAACACACTTAAATCAATCACTGGAACAACATTTGGACAAAACAAAGAAACTAATACTACAATATACAAACAATGCATACACTCAGTGATGAATTATGTGAGTCCTGCATGGGCACCTAATCTCAGTGAGACACACCTCAACACCCTTCAGACCATACAAAACAAAGCCCTGAAAACAATTACAGACTGTACAAATACAACACCTACAAACCATCTACACTATGAAACAAAAGTCCTCAAAGTCAAAGATCACCTTGACATGAAAGGCACACAAATACTTGCTGCACCCTTCACAAACACAGCACACCCACTACACTACATAGTAGAACACCCACACACACCAAGAAACAAAAAAAACACCCAAATACCTATATCACATACAAATATTCTCTTCTCTTCCTCCACAACCACCAAATATCAACTTCCAGAAACATATTCATAATCATATCATTCACCGCTCCATTAACACACTAAAAGACAACACATTGCTGCAAGCCGGACCCCCTGATATCCATCCCTCTGAATCCTCTCTCCCACGAAAGGACAGAGTCCACCTGGCCAGACTGCAGTGCAGCCACCACCCAGCCCTTCTAAGCTACCAGAAGAGGCTGGATGACTGCATTGTGGACAACTGCCCAGGATGTAACACTTCACCCCATACTATTCAACACATAATGGAAGACTGCATTATACACAATCATGCACGCAAACAACACAACATACACTTGATAAAGGATTTGTGGGAAAACCCCATTCCGGCCATGGCATTCCTTGGGGAGATGGGACTGCTTGGACAGACAGTCTAGGGAACGACAACAACAGCAACAACATTGTCCTACACTCACTCCAGACATCTCCACAAAATCTATTCATTGAATAACTTCTAGACTGAACTGGTGACTATAGCAAGTTTCTTAGGGGCCACAATACCTTTATGAGAGAAAACCTGGGAAACAGATTGACTGGTTTAAGTAGGAAACCAGTGTATATTTACCAGTGTCCTATTTTTGGCTATAAAACAACTTTTAAAAGTAATTATGTACTGTAACTAAAACTTCAAATTTCTTTGGCAGCTATATATTTTTTCTCTTTCTTTTTCAGATCAAATTTAAACCCACATGATATCCTGCAGTCATCACCAATTGAGGGGAAATAATACACTGAAATTTTTTACAACCATAGTTTTTATTTATACATTTTACATGTGTATGTAAAAAAAAATTATATATATATATATATATATATATATATATATATATGTATATATATACATATATATATATATATATATATATATATATTGCTGATAACCACAGGGAAAAAACGGAAAAGAAAACTAGAATTCCCAAGCGCTTTCGTGATATTTCACATCTTCAGGGGATTACAACAAAGAAAATTGTCACTTAGGTATATAAGAGGTAATACAATAAACTGGGAAAGGAACGGACATAACACATGGAGAAAATGACACAAACATTGAACACTTACAATTAAATCATTTTTGAAATGATTTAATTTGATTACAAATTTTGTCAATAATAAAATTATCTAATTTAAACAAACCATAGCTAATATTAATATTAGATCCTTCAGAATTTTTTATCCATATGCATTGAAAGTTGCATGATAAAAAATTCTGAAGGATCTAATATTAATATTAGCTATGGTTTGTTTAAATTAGATAATTTTATTATTGACAAAATTTGTAATCAAATTAAATCATTTCAAAAATGATTTAATTGTAAGTGTTCAATGTTTGTGACATTTTCTCCATGTGTTATGTCCGTTCCTTTCCCAGTTTATTGTATTACCTCTTATATACCTATGTGACAATTTTCTTTGTTGTAATCCCCTGAAGATGTGAAATATCACGAAAGCGCTTGGGAATTCTAGTTTTCTTTTCCGTTTTTTCCCTGTGGTTATCAGCAATCTTTTGGATCACGTGGTGTTGTGATCTTTTTGCATATATATATATATATATATATATATATATATATATATATATATATATTTATATACATATATATATATATATACATATATATATATATATATATGTATATATATACATATGGATATGTATACACACACACACACACACACCAAGGTGACAATCCCCTTATCTATGAATATAAAGGGATTGACTAGGTCATTTAGGTAAATACATTTGCACCAGATGATCCACTAACCAACCATGCCTAACTCAGAACACTGGAGTAAATCTGTTTTCATACACAACAAAAATATGCACCAATCTTATACCAACAAGGTACAGCACTAGCAAAGACCATTTTCTGTGTTCATAGGTATTTTGAAATGAATGACTAGAAATTGTAAACTCTGTAAAAACATACAATCAACAATTGTAACACTCAACCTGTAGGCACTTGTCTTCCTGTATTTCTAAATTTATCAATCATAAAAAAAACTAGCTAGAGGGTATCTTATGAAAAATGCTATGCAAGTACAGAATACTTGTAATACCAATAGCAATTTGGTGAGAGTCCCTTCATGCTGTGGTCCTGTCCATATCAATATAAAATTAATGAGGGTCAAATTGTTGATCCTACACATTTCACCATCACCAAGTCCTTCTTCTAGATGCACCAACTTAAGAATATGCAGCAGTCTTAACACTTGTAGAACAGGATGCTTCAAATCACTTGCCTTGAACTCTGCACAACTTGGCCCAACTTTATTGGTCTCTGGATCATATCTGGTGGGAAAAATAAATATTTGTGAGTTGTCCTATGATTAAATGTGTTTGAGATGAAATGTCTGAGAAGTATGGTAGGGGTTACTAGGCTGGATAGAGTGAGGAATGAGGAGGTGAGGAGGTGAGCAGGGGTGGAAAAGGAATTGAGAGATAGAGTTGATGAAAGAGTATTGGGATGGTTTGGACACATGGAAAGAATGAGTCAAGATTAGTAAAAGAAGTGTGGAAGGCAGAGATGGAAGGAGTGAACACAAGGGGCGACCTAAGATGGAATGGATGGATGGGGTAAAATGGGCATTGGGAAAGAGGGGGATGTCTGTTAAGGTAGGAAGGGAGAAGACAGAAGATAGGGGTGAGTGGAGAATGGTTGTGTATGGATGCATGGAAGGGAGTGGGTGAGGGATGTAGGGAGGTGAGGGAGTATGTGCAAATCATATTCCAATGCAGCCCAAAGGGATTTTGCCCCATGTTCTCTTTTTCTGCATGAGGGGATGGAAAAGGGGGGTCACTGATTAAATAAAGCGGCCTTGCTATGGGTGTCTTGTGTCTTGCTGCATTGGTTCTGACCCAGGGCAGTGAGTGAGATGCAGGGATGACCCATCATCCAGGAGCCAAGAAAAGAGAGGGAGGGATGGGGAATGGGAGTGGAGTATGTGGGGATGAAATGGGTGGGAGTGGATTTATGGATTTATGCCTTTGACTTTGGTTACCTCCCTTGTAAGGGGGAAAAATCCCTTGGTATATGTGTGTACAAATCCTCCACCATCAGTGACAAAAATGGGAACCAAGAAGTAAAGAACTGAACTAACAATTTATCCTTTACCTGTGTAAAGTAAATGAAGTGTAAGTACATACATACATACATATACCAAGGCTTTTTCCCCCTTACAAGGGGGGTAGCCAAAAAGAAAAAGGCATAAAATCATTACCACCCATTCCATCCCTGAATACACTCCACACCCCTCCACCCTCCCTCTCATCTTAGCACCTCCTGAATGACGGTTCATCCCTGCACCTTGTCCACTGCCCTGGGTCAGAAGCAGTGTCGCAAGACACAGCACATCAACAGCAAGGCCGCTTCATTAAATCGGCGACCCCCCCCCTCTCCGTCCCCCCCATTGCATAAAATGAGAGGACGGGGAGAAATCCCTTCGGGCTGCGTCAAATTTTGCTCACACATACTACCTCACCCCCCATCCACCCGCCCATTCCACCTCATGCAATCACAACATCATCCATATACAACCATTCTCCATTCACCCCTGTCTTCTGTCCTCTCCTGTCCTTCCTCAACAGACATTCCCCTCTTCCCCAAAGCCCCCTTCACCCCATCCATCCACCTCATCCTCGGACGTCCCCTCATGTTCACTCCCTCCACATCTGCCTTCCACACCTCTTTTACTAGTCTTTCTTCACTCATTCTTTCCATGTGTCCAAACCATCCTAATATTCTTTCATCAACCCTATCTCCCAGCTCCTTTTCCACCCCTGTTCTCCTCCTCACCTCCTCATTTCTCACTCTATCTAGCCTAGTAACCCCCATCATACTTCTCAGACACCTCATCTCAAACACATTCAAACTCCTTCTCTCTTCTTCTCTTATGTTCCATGTTTCTGCCCCATACAGTGCTGTTGGCACAATCACTCCTTCATACAGTCTCCTCTTAGCATCCATTCCCAAATGTCTATTCCTCATTACACTCTATAATCCACCAAGGCATTTACTCGCTTCTGTCAATCTACATTCTACCTCCACTTTCACTCCACCTTTCCCTGCCACATTTGCACCCAAGTATCTAAAACTATCCACTTCCTCCAGTCGCTCTCCCTTAACCCCTTCCATACGGTGCCGCCTACGTAGGCGTCATGAGGAGCAAGTGGATTCGCGACGCTGCCATATCGGCGTCTTGATTATATTTATTGTAGTCGCCCCTGTGTTTTTACATTCTCCCAAATGTGCCCTGAATCCCATTCTCTGTGGTTTTCAAAATTCACGGGTGAAAGAGAGAACGATCGATATAAGCGGTGACTATATTTTATGATGCGAGTATTATTACGACACGTCGTACGGCTGGCATTGGCTGCTGCCCGCGAGATTTAAGTCCCGTAGTGAAGTGGTTAATGCTCACTTCCAGTCTACTGCCACGTTCACCCCTTGTACATCTCATCACCTTACTTTTACCCACATTTATCTTCAGCTTTCTTCTATTACATACTCTCCCAAACTCTGCCACTAACTTCCTCAATCCCTCCTCCGATCCTGCTACAATCGCAGTGTCGTCCACAAACAACAGCTGGCTCACCTCCCACTTTTCTCCATTTTCTTTAACCATCTCCAATCCCTTGCCCACTACCCTTGCATTTACCTCTTGCACCACCCCATCCATGTATAAGTTGAACAGCCATAAAATAAACTATCTCTGGCACAAGCCAAAATACACATACAAGACAATATTTGCCAACATGTTAAGTTTCACAATAAACTGCTGAAAATGAGATTACCTTGGAAGACGATGCCTTGGGCATGGCAGTAAGCGGAAGAGTTGTGGAGTAGAGTACAAGAAGTTTAGTATTTGTGGTATGAAAAACAACAATAGTGTTTTGCTGAAGTGTCCAATGATGGCCACCACAGCAAAGGTCATTCCTGCAAAGTAGCAAAACGTGTCTCCCACAAAAACTCTTGCTGGATATCTGCAAAGGAAGAGAATATGTATATAAATTTCACCACCTTACTTTTACTCACATTTATCTTCAACTTTCTCCTCTCACACACTTTTCCAAATTCCATCACTAGCTTCCTTAATCCCTCCTCTGATCCTGCTACAAGTGCAGTGTCATCAGCAAACAACAACTGGCTTATCTCCCATTGTCCTCCATTCTCTCAAACCATCTCCAATCCCCTGTCTATCACCCTTGCATTTACCTCCCACACCACCCCATCCATGTATAAGTTGAATAACACATGGCAACATGACACATCCCTGGCAATGTCTCACCTTTAACTCAAACCACTTGCTCTTTCCATTCCTAATTCTAACACAGGCTCTACTATACATACATACATATACCAAGGCTTTTTCCCCCTTCCAAGGGAGGTAGCCAAAAAGGGAAAGGCATAAAAACACTCCCACCCATTTCATCCCTAAATACCCTCCACACCCCTCCCACCCTTCCTCTCATCTGAGCACCTCCTGGATGACGGGTCATCCCTGCACCCTGCCCACCGCCCTGGGTCAGAAGCAGTGTCGCAAGACACAGTACATCCACAGCAAGGCCGCTTCATTTAATCGGCGACCCCCCCTCTCCGTCTCCCTTTGCATATAAGGCGAGGACGGGGAGAAATCCCTTCGGGCTGCGTCAAAATTTACTACTCTGGTAAAAAAATCTTGACAGCTTTTAACAGCTTTCCTCCTATCCCATATATCTGCAATATCTCCCACACAGCCTTCCTGTCTACCCTTTCATAAACCTTTTCCAAATCCATAAAGGCTCAAAAAACATCTTTACCACATTCGATAAGGTACCTCATACGAAACTAATAAATAAGATAGTGTCAAAAGGTGGCATCAGAGGAAAATTATTGGAATGGATGAAAGACTTCCTGATTGGGAAGAAAATGAGAGCTGTAATTAGAGAAAAATTCTCCAACTGGGAAGAAGTAAAAAGCGGTGTCCCGCAAGGATCAGTACTGGCCCCAATCATGTTCATCGTATACATTAATGACATGAATGAAGGCGTGGAGTGCTATATGAATTTCTTTGCAGATGATGCAAAATTACTTAAGAAGGTAAAAATGGAAGAGGACTGCAACTCATTGCAACAAGATCTGGACACAATATGGAATTGGACTCAAAAGTGGGAAGTAAACTTTAATATAAAGAAATGCAGTATAATGGAATTTGGAAAGAGTAAAAACAGAATATCAAAAGATTACAGAATTGGGGAAGAAAAAATACTAAAAGCAAACTCTGAAAAAGATCTTGGAGTGATGATTGGAAAGGACATGAAACCAGATAACCATATAAATAAAATATTCGGAGAAACCTACAACTTATTGAGGTCAAAGTGGCATTTGCTTATATGGATGAAGAAATGATAAAGAAAATACTAACTCCACTAATAAGACCAAAACTTGAGTATGCAGCATCACTTTGGACACCCAGTACCAAAAAGAATATTAAGAAACTAGAAGGATTACAAAGAGTGACAACCAAACTAGCACCGACTCTCGTCGAACTAACATATGAGCAAAGACTATCCAAACTGAACCTACCAACTCTGGAACAAAGAAGAGAAAGAGGAGATTTGCTGACTATCTACAGAATAATGAAAGGAATGGAAGTTTAGACAGGAACGACCTGTTAGTGTGGGACAACGGTAAAACGAGAGGACATGGAAAAAAACTGAAAAAAGATAGTTATAGAAAAAAAATGAAAAGGAACAGTTTCCCACACAGAGCGATAAATATATGGAACAAATTAGACAATAAAACAGTATGTGCAAACACTATACAAGATTTTAAGATAAAACTTGATGCGGAGAGTTACAAAGACGGGTCACCACGAGCATAGCTCCCTTCCCATATATTACAACTAGGTAAATAAAAAACTTGATCCATGCAACCCCTACCTTTGCTAAACCCACATTCTTCCTCATCAAGTACTCTCTCTGTTCCTCTCCTAATCCTCTCAATCAAAACCCTCCCACAATCCTTCCCAACCACACTCAACAAACTGATCCCTCTGAAAATACTACACTCACATTTGTCCCCCCTTTCCCTTGTAAAGTGGACTATACAGGCACGCCTCCAGTCCTCCAGCACTCTACCCTCTTTTAGACAAATATTAACGACTTTAGTACGAGTCATATTCTCATGCTACTGTATGTACTATTCGCATTATAAAATATAAAATCACTGCAGTATTACTCATTCTCTTTTACTCTGAGTAATAATAAACACAGAAAACATGATCAAACCAGTTCACAGAATCCTGGAATAACTCATGTATAACTACAAAAAATATATATATATATAATCAAGATGCCAATGCAGGCATCCTTGTTTACCCACTTGTGCTTCATGATGCCTACATAAGCATCATCATACCAAAGTGATCGAACAACCTCACTAGCCAGTCCATCATCACTGTACCTCCCTTTTTAGACACTCCACATGACACCCATCTAATCCAGGTGCCTTACCTGCTCTCATCACTTCAATAACTACTTTCACCTCATCTTTTCTTATTTCTCCCCTTTTTTCTTCATCCTTCACTGTCATTTTCTTAGCAATACTGCAACCACCTTTCCTTCCATATTCTCCTTCACATTTAGCAACTCCTTAAAATAATCTGCCAACCTTTGTCTTATCGCCACCTCTTCCTTTATCATCTCTCCATCTGCACCTTTTACCTTTTCTTCTCTACTTGATTCGCCTCCCATACTCTTTTATTTTCTTTCAAAACATCTTTTTATTACTGTCATACTCTTCCCCCATTTTACATCTGTTCTCCTGTTTGCCTCCTTTACCTATGTCTTACTTCTCTTCTTTTTTCTTTGTAACTCTTATTATATGTTTCTCTCATCTTACTTTGCAACCAATCTGTGAATGCTCATTTCTTTTCTTCATCATCGCACCACTCACTACCCTTCCTCCTATTTCCTCCCATCCTCCTTGTTCCACACACCATCTTTACACACATATCTTGTGAATCCCTCCTTAAAACATCCCCATTCCTCCTCCACTCCTACCTCTACTCTGTCCTTCACTTCCTCCCACTCTTCTCTCTGCTTCTTGTACTCCAACTTTTCCTTCTTATTTATGCAGTTTACTTTAAGCACCTCTCTACCTTGTCCTTTTTCTCAATCTCCATCTATCCTCCACTCTCAACTTACCTTCTACCAATAAATGATTCCCTAACTCTCTCCCCTAAGAACATGGACATCCAAAATTCTTCCTACTCTTCTCCTGGGTACCACAATATAGTCCACTAAAGCCATATCTACCACCCTTCCATCCACCACCCTCTCCCATGTATACTTATATTTGACTTTCTTCTTAAACACTGTGTTAACTATCATCAACTCTCTACACACATCTCCACCAACAACTCTCCACTATGATTTTTTCCTGGCACTCCACACTTCCCAACCACTCTGTCTACTGGTCCATCCCCTACTCTAGCAATGAGATCTCTCAATACCACTACATTGACATTTCTCCCTAAACCTTCTATGCACTCATTTAAATTTATCCGAAGTTTCCTTTTCCTCTATATTCTTCTCACTACCAGGCCCATATGCACTTATAAAGACCCACAACTCCCTTCTCAGTTTCACTTTCATCTACATTAACCTTGAAGACACCTCCTTCCACTCCACCACATGTTTTCCTATCTCTTCACTTACTAGTATAGCCATCTGTTCTCTCCCTCATCTTCTCTTCACTCCTGACACCCTCCCTACTACACTCCCAAACTCAAACTCCCCCCTCCCTTTCAACTTAGTTTCACTCATTGCCAACACATTCATCTTTCTTCTCACAAACATACTACCTATCTCCTCCCTTTTATGCTCATCTGTACCACACCCATGCACATTAACCCCTTCCATACGGTGCCGCACACGTAGGCGTCATGAGGAGCAAGTGGATTCGCGACGCTGCCATATCGGCGTCTTGATTATATTTATTGTAGTCGCCCCTGTGTTTTTACATTCTCCCTAATCTGCTCTTAACCACTTCAGTACGGAACTTAAATCTCACGGGCAGCAGCCAATGCCAGCCGTACGACGTCTCGTAATAATACTCGCATCATAAAATATAGTCACCGCTTATATCGATCGTTCTCTCTTTCACCCGCGAATTTTGAAAACCACAGAGAATGGGATTCAGGGCACATTTGGGAGAATGTAAAAACACAGGGGCGACTACAATAAATATAATCAAGACGCCAATATGGCAGCGTCGCGAATCCACTTGCTCCTCATGACGCCTACGTGTGCGGCACCGTATGGAAGGGGTTAATCCCATTCTCTGTGGGTTTCAAAATTCAAGGGTGAAAGAGAGAACGATCGATATAAGCCGTGACTATATTTTATGATGCGAGTATTATTACGACACATCCTACGGCTGGCATTGGCTGCTACCCGCGAGATTTAAGTCCCGTAGTGAAGTGGTTAAAAGACCCAAACCTTAGGGTTCTGGTGGAAAACTTCTCTCGGACCTTCTTATGCCATGACTTTATTTTTAGGAATGCACCCTTTAGGGCTACAGAGAATAAGATGCCTAGTCCTATCCTCTGTCCTGTTTTAGTCACCTTTTATGACTCAAGTGGGAACATTCGGTGGCAGTATTCTTTCTCCCCTACCACAGGGTTTGGCAAAAATGGAAATGTATATTCAGAGAAGTGGTACAGGACAGTATTAAGAGTGGGGGGGGAGGGCAGCATAATGGAGGGACAGTCACAGTATAATAAAGTAGCATAATTTCTCTATGAGTAGAGATTTCCTCTAACACAGACAAAATGATGTGTGGCTCTGGTCCATAGGGGCACCCCATATAGACCCTAAAATATCAGCTGCATGCTACTGAGCAGATTTTTACCTCACAATAACATGCAGCCAATACCACAGATGGGGATTGTAAGTGCAAGTACTGTAAATAATTTCTTATGTTAGAATAATATAGGACATGTAAGATTTGAATAATGTTTAGATTAAAGGATTAATTAAATTACACTGTTCCACATATATGGTAGACAGAAATTACATCCAAATAATAATTGGATAAGAAATCAAAAAGCTTAATTTTTGGAGTAAGAAATCTCATGACTAAGCAATAAGCTGAAATAAACAAGCTTACTGGAACTAGTTATCCTGTTCCAACACAGGAAGTTAATGGATTGAATACTGCAGAGATTTTTTCCCTTTTTGCTTAACAGTCTGTCATACCACAACACACTCTACCTTTCCTAAACCCACACTGTTCCACTCCAATTACTTCCTCAGTTTCTCTCTTAATCAACTCTACACACACACCCATATGCCTTTCCAACTATACTAAACAAACTGATCCCTCTGTAACTACTACATTCACATTTGTCCCCTCTTCCTTTATAGTGGTACCTATTTCGATGAAGAAATGGTTTAAAAAATAATAGTCACACTAATAAGGCCTAGACTAGAGTATTCTGTGACACTATGGTCACCCAGTACCAAAAAAGAATATATAGAAAATTTAATGCATCCAGAGAGCAGCCATGCAAATGGCCCCAACACTTTCAAACCTGTCATATGAGGAGAGACTGGCTAAATTGAAATTACCAACTTTGGAACAAAGAAGAGAAAGAGGTGACCTGCTGACCATTTACAGAATCATGAAAGGCACAGAAGTCCTTGATAGAGAGGACTTATTAAATTGGGATAACAGAAATATAAGGGGACATGATAAAAAACTCAAAAAGGATAGTTATATAAGAGACGTGAAAAAAAAAAATTCCACAGTGTGGTGGATATCTGGAACAAACTGGATAAAACAATGGTGTGTGCCAAAACTATACACGAATTTAAGAGCAAACTAGACACTGTGAGATACAAAGACAGGACACCACAAGCATAGCTCCCCTTCCCATAAGATACAACTACGTAAATCCAACTAGGTAAATCACTTCAGTACGTTAATGCCTACATTGGCATCATGAGGCGCAAATGGGTACACAAAGATACCGGCGTGTGTCTTGATAATACTTTTTTTTTTTTGTAGTTGTACATGAGTAACCCCCAGATTCTGTGAACTGGTTTGATCACATTTTCTGTTTATTTTTATTCAGAGTAAAAGAGATTGAGTAATACAGCAGTGACTATATTTTATAATGCAAGTAGTGTGATGCAAATTATATATGGCAGCCGATGCTGCACGCAAGAATTTGAGTCATAATGAAATGGTTAAACACACATTAAACAACCTCACTAGCCAATTTGCTATAACCATTCCTCTCTTTGTCAGATACTCTGCTTGAAACCCAACCAACCCAGGTGCTTTACCAGATTTCCTCATTTTCAATGTTCTTTGTACCTTATCTTTTCCTACAGCCAAGTCATTTTCCTCTTACATCAGTCATTTTCTTATTTCTTCCCACTGCCACAATCAATCAATCCCTAACCTCTTCCACATTCAACAATTATTTTAAATATTCTATCCATCTTCCCCTTATCACCTTCAATTCTATTAACACCTGTTCACCAGCACCCTTTACATTTTCCTCCCTACCTGACTCACCCCTCCTCACTTCCTTTATAAAATTCATAACAGTATGCCCATGATACAATAATGACATTGAAACATGTGATAAACAAGTATATAGTGCTGTTTGCTTACTTATTAAAATAGAAGAGCCCCAGGGTACTTGCAGTAAAGGGTAGCATGAAGTACAAAGAAAAAGCATGTGCTCTTCCTTGGTAGCCACCCAATTCAATCAAATTGAAGAAAATGACAGATGCAGAGATGACCAGGGACTGACCAACTTCAAGTCCATTGATACCTGAATAGATGTTGATTGCATTGGTGCAAAACACAGCCAACAGTGCCATGTACAAATAATATAGGGGTCCTGAAATTTAGAATTAAAGAAGATTAGGAAACTAATACAACTTATATCCTCATATAAATCTAACAAGCCACATGAAATGTTCCTACAACATAAACATTCCATTATATTATAATGCATGTATTGTGACCTAAGTTTAAAAATAAAAAAGCTTTTCCCAGAAAGATTTTTTTTTCAATCTGTATACAAAAGAGGACAGGGGAGTCATATGAGACGTACAAAGAAAAGAAAAGAGAAGTAAAGCAAAAGGTAAAGGAGGCAAAGAGGAGAGCAGATGTGAAATGGGGTAGGAGTATGACAGAAAATTTTGAAAGTAATAAAAAGATGTTTTGGAAAGAAATTAAGAGAGGAAGAGGAGGCGAATCAAGTAGGGAAGAAAAGGTAAAAGGTACAGATGGAGAGATGATAATGGAAGAGATGGCAGTGAGGGGAAGATGGGCAGAATATTTTAGGGAGTTGCTGAATGTGAAGGAGGATAGGGAAGGAAAGATAGCTGCAGTGGGAAATGCGAAGAAAATGAGAGTGATGAGTGAGGAGAATGGAGGAGAAATAAGGAAGCATGAAGTGAAGGCAGTTGTAAAGATGATGAAAGCAGGTAAGGCACCTGGTCTGGATGGATGCCATGCAGAATGTCTGAAAAAGGGAGGTTCAGTGATGGTGGACTGGTTGGTGAGGTTATTTAATGTTTGCTGGAGAGAGGGTAGAGTACCGGAGGACTGGAGAAGTGCCTGTATAGTTCCTCTTTACAAGGGAAAAGGGGACAAGTGTGAATGTAGTAATTTCAGAGGGATTAGCCTGTCGAGTGTAGTAGGGAAGGCTTATGGGAGGATCTTAATTGAGAGGATTAGGAGAGGAACAGAAGGAGTAATTGGTGAGGAACAGTGTGGATTTAGGACGGGTAGAGGTTGTGTAGATCAGATCTTTGTGGTAAGACAGATATGTGAGAAAGCTATAGGAAAGGGGAAGGATGTTTTTTGGGCTTTTATGGATCTGGAAAAGGCTTATGATAGGGTAGACAGAAAGGCACTGTGGGAGGTTATGCAGATTTATGGGATAGGAGGAAAGCTTTTGGGAGCTGTCAAGAGTTTTTATGAGAGTAGTAGAGCATGTGTTAGGATTAGAAATGGAGAGAGTGAGTGGTTTGAAGTAAAGGTGGGACTTCGTCAAGGATGCGTTATGTCGCCCTGGCTGTTCAACTTATACATGGATGGGGTGGTGCGAGAGGTGAATGCTAGGGTAGTGAGTCAGGGATTGGAGATGGTTAAAGAAAATGGAGAAAAGTGGGAGGTGAGCCATCTGTTGTTTGCGGATGACACTGCGCTTGTGGCAGGGTCAGAGGAGGGATTGAGGAAGCTGGTGGCAGAGTTTGGGAGAGTATGTGATAGAAGAAAGCTAAAGATAAATGTGGGTAAAAGTAAGGTGATGAGATGTACAAGGGGTGAAAGTGGCAGTAGACTGGAAGTGAACATTAAGGGAAAGCGACTGGATGAAGTGGATAGTTTTAGATACTTGGGTGCAAGTGTAGCAGGAAAAGGTGGCGTGAAGGTGGAGGTAGAATGTATATTGAGAGAAGCGAGTAAATGCCTTGGTGGTTTAAAGAGTGTAATGAGGAATAGACATTTGGGAATGGATGCTAAGAGGAGACTGTATGAAGGAGTGATTGTGCCAACAGCACTGTATGGGGCAGAAACGTGGAACATAAGAGAAGAAGAGAGGAGTTTGAATGTGTTTGAGATGAGGTGTCTGAGAAGTATGGTGGGGGTTACTAGGCTGGATAGAGTGAGAAATGAGGAGGTGAGGAGGAGAACAGGGGTGAAAAAGGATTTGGGAGATAGGGTTGATGAAAGAATATTAGGATGGTTTGGACACATGGAAAGAATGAGTGAAGAAAGACTAGTAAAAGAGGTATGGAAGGCAGATGTTGAGGGAGTGAACATGAGGGGACGTCCTAGGATGAGGTGGATGGATGGGGTGAAGGGGGCTTTGGGGAAGAGGGGAATGTCTGTTGAGGAAGGAAGGGAGAGGACGGAAGACAGAGGTGAGTGGAGAATGGTTGTATATGGATGATGTTGTGACTGCATGAGGAGGAATGGGCGGGGGGTTGGGGGTGGGGTAGTATGTGTGAGTAAATTTTGACGCAGCCCGAAGGGATTTCTCCCCGTCCTCGCCTTATATGCAAAGGGGGACGGAGAGGGGGGGTCGCCGATTAAATGAAGCGGCCTTGCTGTGGATGTACTGTGTCTTGCGACACTGCTTCTGACCCAGGGCGGTGGGCAGGGTGCAGGGATGACTCGTCATCCAGGAGGTGCTCAGATGAGAGGAAGGGTGGGAGGGGTGTGGAGTGTATTTAGGGATGAAATGGGTGGGAGTGTTTTTATGCCTTTCCCTTTTTGGCTACCTCCCTTGGAAGGGGGAAAAAGCTTTGGTATATGTATGTATGTATGTATGTATACAATTTTCAATAAATATCACTAAGCATAATCAATTAATCAATCCTTTGCCCCACTTCAGCTCATAAGTCATTAAGTACAGGTTTTGTATTGCTTTCTGGAGTTAGTAAGTGAAGGACAGGGTAGTATTAAGTGCTCTGTGTCGTGTGTGGTGGTTGTATCTTTGGCAATTGGTGTCTGTTGTAAGGCCAATTCAGTTTTGGTACTGTTTTAGTGTGCAGTACTGACATAAACATAAGCACACCATTATAACTCTAGCTTGTCTTGGAAGTGATATTTCTTTTAAACCAAGTTATTGGGGAGTTGGTCAGTCCAATGCCCCACATCTCTTTCTGGAGATTCCCAGCTCCCAGGTAACCAGCAACAGCCACTAGAACAGCCCATTAGTTGCTCAAGGAAGAAATATTTTGTTGTCTGGATATAGCTGGGGTGAGGCAGTGTAGAAAGAGGTGTTCAGTGTCTTTTGTGTGCTTGTTGCATTGGAGCAGTTTGTTTCTGATGCCAGGCCTATTCTGTGATTATATTCTTTTGGTGTTGGCTTGTGACCTAAATGAAGAAAAGATTAATCAATGTAGTGACAATCATGTGAAGTAAAATTCTGTCTCTCACTTCCTCCCTAGTTGATATTGTGTTCTTATTCTTATATATTATTAGAAAATTCATAATCATAATCTCTATATATTCATAATTAAATAAATTTCTTTGTAATAAAGTTTTGTAAATGGTAAATGATCAGTTTATTTTCTCTTGAACCTGAATAAAAATATTATTCACTAACTAATTAGTTAGGACAAATATTACTAAAGTAATTAAGTACTAAAGTAATTAAGAGAGGATGTGATAAGTGGTGACCTTTGCCTAAGATCAAAAGAGGGAGAGAAAGCCTGAATAATTAACATTTACAAAAATGGATAATGCATAAGAAGAAAGTAAACTTTATTGAAGTAGGGAGAAATGAAAGTGAGTCCATAATAGAAATAAAAAAGTTTAGGAAACCTGAGCTAATCAAGACACCAGAAAGATGTGGGTTAGAAAATCATCCTAGAAGTAGCAGAGGAGAAATTCTTAATGAATTAATAGATTATATGTTAGATGAGGGCATAGTGTCTGAGGAGGAAGACAACGAATGGATACACAAAAGTATTACCATAGAACAACAATTAATTATAAAGACTAGAAATAGAATTAACTCAGTCACAACATTACAAAGCTTAAATTGAAACACAGATAACAAATCCTGAGGCTGAAGTTAGACTTCCAGAAATTAGGGCAGCAATAGATCCTAAACCTATCAATTAGTCAGAAGAGGTAGCATTTGATGTCTCTAAATATATATCATACCTCCCTAGTTTCAAAGAAAGTGATCCTGAAATATTCTTTTGTTAAGTAGAGAAAGTTCTTTCTCAACTTAAAATCAAACAAAAACACTGGAGTTTACTTATACAAAATAAGTTTATAGCAAAGTTTACACATCCCTAGGAAGTGAGGAAAGTGATTATTATAATGTATAAAGAAGGATATCCCCTGTGGTGGGGGAAAAGAATACTCCCACCAAGTATTTCCACTTGGATCGTAAGAGGCGAGAAGAAAGGGACGGGAATTGGGACTAGGCATCCTTCTCCTTGTAGCCCCACAGGGGACATTCCTAAAAGAAAAAGTAAAGGCATAAGAGGGTCTGGGAGTTTTCCGACCAGCACCCTAAGGTTTGGGTCTTTTAATGTGCGTGGATGTGGTACAGATGAGAGTAAAAGAGAAGAGATAGGTAGTATGTTTGTGAGAAGAAAGATGGATGTGTTGGCTTTGAGTGAAACTAAGTTGAAAGGGAAGGGTGAGTGTAAGTTTGGGAGTGTAAGTGGGAGGTTATCAGGAGTGAAGAGAGGGCGAGGGAGGGAAGGGGTGGCTATTCTAGTAAGTGAAGAGATAGGAGTGGAAGGAGGTTTCCTCAAGGATAATGTGGATGAAGGAGATGGGAAAGGAGATGTGGGTCTTTGTAAGTGCATATGGGCCTGGCAGTGAGAAGAGTGTAGAAGAAAGGGAGGCCTTTTGGATAGATTTAAATGAGTGCATAGAGGATTTAGAAAGAAATGTCAGTGTAATAGAACTAGGAGACCTTAATGCTAGGGTAGGAAATGGTCCAATTGATGGAGTGGTTGGGAAATGTGGAGTTCCAGGAAAGAATCGTAGTGGAGAGTTGATGGTGGAAATGTGTCTAGAAAGAGAGTTGATGATAGCAAATACAGTGTTTAAGAAGAAAGTCAAGCATAAGTACACATGGGAGAGGGTGGTGGATGGAAGGGTGGTAGATAGAGCATTAATGGATTATGTAGTGGTAAATAGGATTATGATAGGAAGAGTTAAGGATGTACATGTGCTAAGGGGAGAGGGTGGGGGAATATCAGATAATTTTTTGGTGGAAGGTAAGTTGAGAGTGGAGGATAGATGGAGAAAGAGGAAAGGGACAAAAGGTAGGGAGGTGCTTAGAGTGAATTCTTTAAATGAAAAGGAAAAGGAGAAGGAGTACGAGGAGAAGCTGAAGGAGGAGTGGGAGGGAGTGAAGGATAGAGTAGAGCTAGGTGTGGAGGAGGAGTGGGGATGATTCAAGGAGGGAGTCATAAAGTGTGCAAGGATGGTGTGTGGAACAAGAAGGACAGGAGGAAATAGAAGGAAGGGTAGTGAATGGTGGGATGAGGAAACAAAGAAGGTTGTAGAAGAGAAGAAGCGAGCTTTCACAGATTGGTTACAAAATAGGACGAGGGAGTCATATGAGAGGTACAAAGAAAAGAAAAGAGAAGTAAAGCAAAAGGTAAAGGAGGCAAAGAGGAGAGCAGATGTGAAGTGGGGTAAGAGTATGACAGAAAATTTTGAAAGTAATAAAAAGATGTTTTGGAAAGAAATTAAGAGAGGAAGAGGAGGTGAATCAAGTAGAGAAGAAAAGGTAAAAGGTGCAGATGGAGAGATGATAATGGAAGAGAAGGCAGTAAGGGGAAGATGGGCAGAATATTTTAGGGAGTTGCTAAATGTGAAGGAGGATAGGGAGGGAAGGATAGTTGCAGTGGGAAATGCTAAGAAAATGAGAGTGATGAGTGAGGAGAATGGAGGAGAAATAAGGAAGCATGAAGTGAAGGCAGTTGTTAAGATGATGAAAGCAGGTAAGGCACCTGGTCTGGATGGATGCCATGCAGAATGTCTAAAAAAAAAAAGGAGGTACAGTGATGGTGGACTGGCTGGTGAGGTTATTTAATGTTTGCTGGAGAGAGGGTAGAGTGCCAGAGGACTGGAGGAGTGCCTGTATAGTTCCACTTTACAAGGGAAAAGGGGACAAGTGTGAATGTAGTAGTTTCAGAGGGATTAGCTTGTTGAGTGTAGTTGGGAAGGCTTATGGGAGGATCTTGATTGAGAGGATTAGGAGAGGAACAGAGGGAGTAATTGGTGACGAACAGTGTGGATTTAGGACGGGTAGAGGTTGTGTAGCTCATATCTTTGTGGTAAGACAGATATGTGAGAAAGCTATAGGAAAGGGGAAGGATTTTTTTGGGCTTTTATGGATCTGGAAAAGGCTTACAATAGGGTAGACAGAAAGGCACTGTGGGAGGTTATGCAGATATACAGGATAGGGGGAAGGCTTCTAGGAGCTGTCAAGAGTTTTTATGAGAGTAGTAGAGCTTGTGTCAGGATTAGAAATGGAGAGAATGAGTGGTTCGAGGTAAATGTGGGACTTCGTCAAGGATGCGTTATGTCGCCCTGGCTGTTCAACTTATACATGGATGGGGTAGTGCGAGAGGTAAATGCAAGGGTAGTGGGTCAGAGATTGGAGATGGTTAAAGAAAATGGAGAAAAGTGGGAGGTGAGCCAGCTGTTGTTTGCGGACGACACTGCACTTGTGGCAGGATCGGAGGAGGGATTGAGGAAGTTGGTGACAGAGTTTGGGAGAGTATGTGATAGAAGAAAGCTAAAGATAAATGTGGGTAAAAGTAAGGTGATGAGATGTACAAGGGGTGAAAGTGGCAGTAGACTGGAAGTGAGCATTAAGGGAGAGCGACTGGATGAAGTGGATAGTTTTAGATACTTGGGTGCAAATGTGGCAGGAAAAGGTGGAGTGAAGGTGGAGGTAGAATGTAGATTGAGAGAAGCGAGTAAATGCCTTGGTTGATTAAAGAGTGTAATGAGGAATAGACATTTGGGAATGGATGCTAAGAGGAGACTGTATGAAGGAGTGATTGAGCCAACAGCACTGTATGGGGCAGAAACATGGAACATAAGAGAGGAAGAGAGAAGGAGTTTGAATGTGTTTGAGATGAGGTGTCTGAGAAGTATGATGGGGGTTACTAGGCTAGATAGAGTGAGAAATGAGGAGGTGAGGAGGAGAATAGGGGTGGAAAGGGAGTTGGGAGATAGAGTTGATGAAAGAGTATTAGGATGGTTTGGACACATGGAAAGAATGAGTGAAGAAAGACTAGTAAAAGAGGTATGGAAGGCAGATGTGGGGGGAGTGAACATGAGGGGACGTCCGAGGATGAGGTGGATGGATGGGGTGAAGGGGGCTATGGGGAAGAGGGGAATGTCTGTTGAGGAAGGACGGGAGAGGACAGAAGACAGGGGCTAATGGAGAATGGTTGTATGTGGATGATGTGATACATGAGGTGGAATGGGCGGGGGGATAGGGGGTGAGGTAGTATGTGTGAGCAAAATTTGATGCAGCCCAAAGGGATTTCTCCCCATCTTCTCCTTTTATGCATGAAGGAACAGAGAGGGGGGGTCGCCGATTTAATGAAGCGGCCTTGCTGTGGATGTGCTGTGTCTTGCGACACTGCTTCTGACCCAGGGCAGTGGACAGGGTGCAGGGATGACCCGTCATCCAGGAGGTGCTAAGATAAGAGGGAGGGTGGAGGGGTGTGGAGTGTATTCAGGGATGGAATGGGTGTTAATGATTTTATGCCTTTTTCTTTTTGGCTACCTCCCTTGTAAGGGGGAAAAAGCCTTGGTAAATGTATGTATGTATGTATAAAGAAGGATCCTTGAAATTTATGAGGTAATACCTGAATCACATGGAATAAATTTCAGATCTCAAAAGAAAGATATACAACAGACTTACATGGACTATGCATCTCAATTAATTAGGCTTTGCAATAGATGGCTAAGGGCCATAAAAGTCCATTCTTATGAGGAATTGAGGGAACTCATACTTTTGGAACCATTCGAAAGCTCAGTATCACCTACCCTAAAAATTCATTTACATACATATATCAAAGGCTTTTTCCCCCTTACAAGGGAGGTAGCCAAAAAACAAAGGCATAAAAACCATTCCCACCCAATCCATCCCCAACATACTCCACTCCCATCCACCCCCTTCCCTCCCTCTTATCTTGGTACCTACTGGATGACAGGTTATCCCTGCATCTTGCCCACTGCCCTAGGTCAGAAGCAATGTTACAAGACAGCACATCCACAGCAAGGCTGCTTCATTAAATCAGCAACCACCCCCTCTCCGTCCCCTCATGCAGAAAATGAGAAGACTGGGAGAAATCCCTTCGGGCTGTGTCAATTTATTTTTCACACATACTCCCTCACCCCCCATCCCCTACCCACTCCACCTCATACATCTCAGTATCATTCAAACACAACCATTCTCATTCATCCCTATCTTCTGTCTTCTCCCATCCTTCTTCAACAGACATTCCCCTCTTTCCCAATGCCCCTTTTACCCCATCCATGCATCCCAACCTAGGCCACCTCCTCATCTTCACTTCTTCCACATCTGCCTTCCACACCTCTTTTATTAGTCATTCTTCACTCATTCTTTCCATGTGTCCAAACCATCCCAATATTCTTCCATCAACTCTATCTCCCAACTCCCTTTCCACCCCTGTTCTCCTCCTCACCTCCTCATTTCTCACTCTATCCAGCCTAGTGACCCCTATCATACCTTAATGCACCTCATCTCAAATACATTCAAACTCCTCCTCTCTTATGTTCCATGTTTCTGCCCCGTACAGTGCTGTCAGCACAATCACTCCTTCATACAATCTCCTTTTAGCATCCATTCCTAAATGTCTATTTCTCATTACACTTTTTAATCCCTCAAGGCATTTACTCACTTCTCTCAATCTACATTTACATATAGAAGAAAGAAATTCTTCCAATCTATAAGAAGCATCATACATTGCACACTCGTATGCTCTTGTTCATCAGAAACCTGATATTCCTAAGAACCCTTATGAACTTTGTCCTGCTCTAGGTAGGTACTCACAATAACCCAAATGATGTACCAAGAGAAGTAAAGTCGAATAATCTGAGAGAATTTAGAAATCAATAAAAATATGAACCTAAATCTATTCAAGCCTCTTATCCTAGATATAGTTCTCAGAATCAAGTACTTTCATATTCTTGTTGTCATAAAGAGGGTCATCATATATCAGAATGTAGGAGAAGACCTAGTTTCCCTAACCATTCTCAACCAGTCCTTACTTAAAAGAGTTCCCCTGGAACCTTCAATCAAAATCCTTCAAATAAAATGGCCCAAACTATCAAAATTAAGAAGAATAATGAAAAAACCTAAACCTACTTCCACAAGTAAGACAGTCTTCAACTCTCATCCTTTCCCATACCTTGCCATCTCTTCCAGGACTTGATCCATGATTTGAGCCATTCATCATGAAAGGAACTATATTTCCTATAGTGAAAAGTCAACATCCATCTCTGTCCTCAGAGACACAGAGGCTATAAACTTTCATGTTATATGACACCCTGCTAAATCTTGTATGCAACAAGATGTAATTATTGACATTGTAGGAGGGATTAGAAAACTTCCCCTTCACAAAATGTTCCTATATACTAATATTGTCAAGGAAGAAGTTTGTGGTTGCTGCTGTTGATGAATTACCTGTAGAAGGTATTCAATATCTTTTGTCAAATGAGTTAGCTAGCAGTAAAGTCAAATCTCCCGTGGTCACCAAAGATCCAGAATCCAAAGACTTCTCCCTAGATGATCCTTCTATTTACCCTGTGTGTACTGTGACCCCTTCTCAGAGAAAATGAGAGTCCAATTTAAAACAGCTGGACTCTTTATGTACAATCATTGAATCTCTTTAACAAGGACCCTCAATCTTCAGACAACAGTTCTTCTGTTCCTCTGGATTCAGAATCTCTTGACATTGACACCCTCTTTGTAGAAGGCATTTATAATAATGATAGTCCTTCTATTGCAAGTGTATCGAGAGAATCATTGATTAGTGCCCAAAAAGAGGACCAATCTCTTTCATCCCTTTAGGATCAATGTGTGTTCAAATTTCAATCCGAGGGTTTGTCTTGATGTTATTACTTGGATGAAGGTGTTCAGATGTGCAATTGATTAGCACATGATATCCCTATGGATCAATCTTGGAAAGCTAAAAACCAGATTGTTATCCCCTTTAGCATGCAATCACAAATACTTTACATGGCCCATGACACTCCTCTGGCTGGTCATCAAGGAGTCGGAAAAACTTTGGCAGACATCCTTAGACATTTCTACTGGCCTCTCATTAGGAAAGAGGTTTCCCAATATTGTAAAGTTTGTCCTACATGCCAGAAAGTTGGCAAACCTAATCAATCTATCCCCAAGGCATTCTTAAAACCTGTCCTTGCTCTAGAAGAACCTTATTCTAAAGTCTTAATAGACTGTGTGGGACCTTTCCCCTTTCTAAGAGCAGAAACAAATATCTACTTAGCATCATGTGTCTAACCACACATTCTCTTAAAGCTATTCCTTTTAAGAACATTAGAGCCAACAACATTATTGAAGTATTTCTCCGTAGTAGTGATCAAGGCAGTAATCTTCCAATTTCAAAACCTTTCTTAGAAATCTAGCAATACATCAAACTGTGTCTTCACCCTACTGCCCTCAATCCCAAGGTGCATTAGAGAGATTTCATGTGAATCTAAAATCTATGCTTAGGAAGTATGTGTTAGAGAACAAAGACTGGAAAGTAGGATTCCCTTCTTTGCTATTTGCAACTAGAACTTCAATCCAAGAAAATATAGGTTTTTCCCCAGCTGAACTCATATTTGGACATGAAATAAGAGGTCCCTTTAAATGTTAAAAGAAAAATAATGAATCCATAAAATCCTACAGAAATGAATCAATATGTAGGACAGATGTCGGGAAAGTTGAAACAAGCTTGGAACTTAGTAAAGGAACATTTGAAACAAGCCAGATCCAGAATGAAATGGCATTATGATAAAAATTCACAGATTAGGAATTTCAGGACAGGAGATGAAGTCCTTCTATGTTTGCCTTTACAGGGAGACTCACTCCAAACAAAATATCAAGGTCCCTACATTATTTTAGAAAGAAAAAAATTACTTAAATTATGGCATCTCCACTTCAGACAGGAAAGATTAAAATACTTTGTCATATAAGTTCTCTTAAAAAGTATCAATGCGGTACAAACTAACATTGTGAGACAAGATTCAGATGATCAAAACTCTACTCATCCTGGGTTACTCTTACAGAATTCCTTAGCTCTGAAAAAGTTGGATGAAAAACTGTCCCATTTAGAAGCTGAATGTCAAGATGATTTGGTAAGTTTAATTCATTCATATCCTTTGTTAACTTCAGATGTGCCATGACAAATGTCCACTGTAGAACATCAGATAGAGTTAACCCAGAACAAAATCATTAAAAGTCACCCATACAGACTCAATCCTGAGAAAAGAGAGATCTTGCAGAAAGAGGTAAAGTCCTTACTTCTACGAGGATTATTAGAACCTTCCTCTAGTCTTTGGTCCTCCCTTTGTTTATTAGTTCTCAAAACAGGTGGAAAATTTAGATTAATGATAGACTATAGAAAGCTGAATAGCATTACTAAAGATGACACCTATCCTTTACCTTGCATAGATCATCATAGTATAAGAACATAAGAAGGCAACTGCAAGAGACCATGTCTATTACCATCTGTTATCCACATTCACAATGTTATCCAACCTTTTCTTAACCCCTTCGATACGATGACGCCTACGTAGGCGTCATGAGGAGCAAGTGGGTACGCAAGGATGCCGATGTCGGTGTCTTGATTACATTTACTGTAATTGTACCTGCGTGACCCCCATACTCTGTAAACTGGCTTCATCATATTTTCTATTGTTATCAAAATTCACGGGTGAAAGAGAGAACGAGCAATACAGCAGTGACTTTATTTCTTATGATGAGAGTATTATGACACAACATCGCACGTCTGGCAGCTAATGCTGCCCGCGAGATTTTGGCCCGGAATGAAGGGGTTAAAATAACTGATGGTTTCAGCAGTAACTACATGGTTACTAAGTTTGTTCTATTTGTTGACCACTCTATTGGTAAACTAGTTCTTGCCTATTTCCTTCTTAACCACTTTGATATGATGACGCCTACATAGGTGTCATGAGGCGCGAGTAGGTACACAAGAATGCCGGCATCAGTGTCTTGATTATATACATATTTTTTGTAGTTGTACACAAGTTAACCCCAGATTTTGTGAACTGGTTCAATCACATTTTCTGTGTTTATTATTATTCAGAGTAAAAGAGAATGAGTAATACAGCATTGACCTTATACTCTATAATGCAAGCAGTATGATCCATCGTTCATATGGCAGCTGATGCAAGAATTTGATTCGTACTGAAGGTTAAATCTAAATTCATCCAATTCAAATGCATTACTGTGAGTTCTGCTTTGTTGGCTTAAAATGATGACCTTGTTTGTGTCACCCTTGTTAAAGCCTTTGATCCACTTGAACACCTCTATTAGACCAGCCCACATTCTGCGTCTTTCCAGTGTAAATCAAGGCACCTAAGCCTGTCCTCATAAGGTAAATTTCTAAGCCCATGCATCATTTTGGTCATTTTACTCTGTACTGATTCTAATGAACTGATATTCATTCTATAGGACAGAGACAAAAAATGTACCGCTTAGTCAAAGATGGGTCTAATGTCAGATAGTGTTTGATAATTACCTCTGCCATTTTATTCATAACCATCCTAGCAATAAAACCTAATGTGCAGTTTCCTGGATTTAAGGTCAGGACTTACTAGAACTAATTCTCTTTTGCACTCAGTTTTCTCTAAAATAGTATAATCTTTCTGGGTTGTGTAAATCTACATTTAACACACTGCACTCGTGAGATATTGAAATCCATTTGCCATTTCACCAGGCATATGAACAATTTGTTAAGATCATCCTGCAGAATCTCGGCATCTTCCTCTGACCTAATTAGGTATCCTATTTCAGTGTTGTGTGTAAACTTACTAACATCACTATTAACCCCTTCCATACGGTGCCGCACACGTAGGCGTCATGAGGAGCAAGTGGATTCGCGACGCTGCCATATCGGCATTTTGATTATATTTATTGTAGTCGCCCCTGTGTTTTTACATTCTCCCAAATGCGCCCTGAATCCCATTCTCTGTGGTTTTCAAAATTCGCGGGTGAAAGAGAGAACGATCGATATAAGCCGTGACTATATTTTATGATGCGAGTATTATTACAACACGTCATACGGCTGTCATTGGCTGCTGCCCGCGAGATTGAAGTCCCGTACTGAAGTGGTTAATTCCTTTGTCCAAGTCATTTATATACATATTGAACAACAAGGGACTCAAAACAGAGCCCTGGGGAACTCCACTAGAAACACTCCCCCAGTTGGATTCTACACCTTATACAGTGACCTGCTGTTTTCTGTCAATGATCCAAGCTCTAATCCATTTAAACATTTTTCCTCCTATGCCATGGGGTTTGACTTTCTTTAGTAGTCTCTGGTATGATACCTTGTTGAACACTTTGCTAAAGCCAAGGTATATAACATCATAACTATCATTGTTATCTGACACCTTGGCAACATTAGTGTAAAACAACAGATTAGTTACACATCTTACCCTTGGAGAACCCATGCTGTGAGTCACAAATCAAATTACGTCTCTCAATGTGATCTCTGATTCTATTAGCTGTTATTGATTCAAGCATTTTACCTACAACTAATTTCAAACAGATTGGCTTGTAGTTGCATATGTAAGAAGCTAGTAGACAAGTGAGCAGAAAGAGGGGTAGATGACATGCATTATATTTTTAATTTACACAATACCCAAAGGCATGGGGTTGCACAACCTCGCTATCAACCTTGTGTTTATAAATAATGGCTGGGGGCCAGAATGTTTTACTTACTACTTATATACCAAGTTATGCAGAGATTTGAGATTGCTTAAGTAAACAATATTGTATATAGACTTGTAACAATGAATCTGATTGGAGAAAGGGTGGAGAAAATTCAATTGGTTCACAATTGTAAGATCACACCCTTAGGGGAGGATCTTAACCCCTTCCATATGGTGACGCCTACGTAGGTGTCATGAGGAGCAAGTGGGTACGCGAGGATGCCGACGTCGGCGTCTTGATTATATTTATTGTAGTTGTACCTGTGTGACCCCCATACTCTGTAAACTGTCTTCATCATATTTTCTATGGTTATCAAAATTCAAGGGTGAAAGAGAAAATTATTAATACAGCGGTGACTTTATTTTTTATAATGCGAGTATTATGACGCAACATCGCACGTCTGGCAGCTAATACTGCCCACGAGATTTTGGCCCAGAGTGAAGGGGTTAAATATAAAGTTAAAGATCATTGGACTAAAGAAATCATGACATCATTGCAGAACTTACCTGGGACCTAAAATGAGTGTTCTTGATGGGAGTCCCTTGGTGTACCAGAGAGAACCAAGTGTAGTAAAATTTATGAAAAAAGGAAGAAAACTTTCTGACAACTTTCACTGCCCAATACTAAAGATCAAAACTAAAGGAATAGAACTTTAAAAGTAGGAACAAAGCAGTAAAAATTTAAGAGACATACAAAACAAAAGAGCATGAAAGTGGCAGGCTTAGAGTGGTGGCAGTGGTGGGATGACACCAATGCTACTAAAAAATACTACGGTAAACCCTCGATATAACGGATAATATGGGGACAGGGGTCTGTCATTATATCTGAAGATCCATTATAACCGAGGATCCGTTATATCCTATGGAAATACTGTACCAGACATATCTGTTATATCCGAAGATCCATTACAACCAAGGATCCATCACTATAACAGATGAAAATCAAAGTATGAAATGGAAGAAAATAAAAATATTAAATTACTATAACAATTGGAAGGACTTCTGTAGGACCCCTCATTGCAGGTCAAGTTTTCACTAAACCTATTCAAATACTTATTGATACAGGATCTATAGTCAATGTTTTAAAGCTATTGAAAATGAGAGTGAAAATCTTGGAACCAATCCACTACCCATTGCAAGGAGTAACAAAAAGTCAGTTAAAAACATTAGGTAAGATAGTAGATATAATTTTGTATAGAAATGAGCACTTGCACATTCCAGTGATAGTTGTGGAAGAATCTATTTTCCCAGAAGATTTATTGATGGATTTACAACTATAAGAAAAGAGGGCATGATCATATGTCCTGCTGAGTTAGGGTTCTTAATAAAATCCCAGTTGATCCCATTTTTAAATCAACCAGACTTAGAACCAGTATCTATGATAAAAGAATCTATTGAAATTGTGAAGATAACAATGTTAGATTGGATGATAGTGGGGCACAGCAGTCCATTCAAGAACAAATAAAAGAAACAGAAAATAAAATCTCATAGTGAACCCAACTCAGGTGTTCAAGAAATCACAGAAATTACTCAGAATTCATCAACTCCAAATAAAGCTTTGCTAATTGTGGAAGGTGGCATAATAAAGTTCATGTTATTACACTCCAGAGCAATTAACAGAGCAGAAGTACAGTTGAAAGCATCACTGAAGAAATCTTAACCATCTCAGAATCAATTAGGATAAAAGGTTTGAAATTGGACTCAGGAATTTATATGACACACAAGAACAAGGTAGAAATATTAGTGATTAGTACTTTGAATAAAGACATAGTCTTAAGAAAAGATACACAAATAGGATGTTTTCAAGTCTGTACAAGACCTATTAAGATTTTAAATGAGGGTACTGGGGAAGTGGAATCCCCAATTTCATCAATCTGTTCAATTCAGGAAGAAACATACTTGGGAGAGAAATATAAGAATCAACTAGAACCTACTAATTGTCCTAAGTTGGATGAAAGCTTAGTTCCATTGCTCTTGAAGCACAATAAAGCAATTGCTTTGCCGGGAGATGCCATGGGCAAAACAACAGTTTTAAAACATCAGATCAAATTAAAACCAGGGTCTCGACCTATCTATATACCTGCCTATAGAGTACCACATTCCAAACTAGCCATTGTAGATAAATTGATCAATGAAATGTTATCACAGGATATTACTGAACATAATCTACGTGAATGGAACTTCCCCTTGATTCTGGTGCCAAAATCAGATGGTACCATGATTCCAGTTATTGACTATAAGGAATTGAAAAAATATATTATCCTGACATATTACCATTACTGGTGATAGCAGATATACTTCATAGTTTGGGAACCAAGAAAAGGTATTTTAGCACTCCAGATATCAAACCTGCATTCTGGCAGATCGAGTATCATGAAGATTCATGGGGTTATACAGCATTTTCAACAACGGAGCACTATGCATTCAAACAAATGCCTTTTGGGTTAAGTAATAATCCATTAATTTATATAAGATTAATGAATACAGTTTTAGATGGGTTGTTAGGAAACACTGTCAGTATATTTCTAGATGATATTTTAATAGTTTCCCAAACAATGGCTGAACATTTTAAGAAATTAGATTTGGTATTCTCAAGACTAGTTGAAGCAGGATTGAAATTGAAACTTGAAAAATGTAAGTTTTGCAAGACAGTGTCATCTATTTGGGACATAAAATAGACAACTTAGTACAGTAAATTCAAAGGAAGAAGCAGAAAAGAATGATCCAGTTGCAGACAATGTAGAAAAAGTTAGAAGTTTCTTTGGACTGACAGGGTATTATAGAAATTTTATCAAGGGTTATGCAGATATAGCTAATCCATTAAGTTCTTTGTTGAGGAAAGATTCAAAGTTCATTTGGGGACCAGCACAACAAACTTTTGACAAGTTGAAAGATAAACTTACTAGTTCTTCAGTTATCATATTTTCTGATTATGATAAGTTCACTCTTTGTAATGATGCATCTGATATAGGGTTAGGCGGCATACTGATGCAAGAGAAAAATGGATCATTGAAACTGACAGCTTACACATAGAAACTTTGTAATAGTGCAGAGAGAAACTACTCCATCACAGAAAGAGAAACCTTAGCAGTGATATATTCATTAGAAAGTTTTAGAGATATGATACTGGGATATCCAATCAGAGTGTGGACTGATCATACAGCTATCCAGAACTTATTCAAGCATAAGAATCTTAGGGGCAGATTAGCCAGGTGGTTTACTACACTTCAGTGTTATGAGGTTAAGTTTGAATATATTCCAGGTAGAAAGAATGTTGCAGCAGATGCACTATCTAGAAATATTAGCCAACCAATGTCAGGGTTGATCAATTTCATCTGCAGTATAGATGAACTAGTAACATTAGATGAGGAAATGATAATAAGGGAACAAAGAAAAGATAAGACTTGGGAAAAAGTAGCCCAGAATTTGATGAACCCAAGAGGTATTCCTCCAAAACTACCAAAAGGGTATAAGATAGAGGAATTTCATTTGAACAATGGACTTTTGTATAGAAAAACAGTTGTAAGTGGGAAGGATATTTCTAGGGGCCCAGTGAATCAGTTGGTAATTCCACAAACTCTTGTACAAGAGGTATTGAAATTACTTCATTATAGTGATTTCACAGTCAGAATGAGGAAAACATCAAATACTATTTGATTTTTTTACTGGAAATTATGAGATCTTCAGATCTTGATAACTGTGAGTTTATCAATTTACTGAACCAATTTATAGATATACTAATTTGTTTTAAGAATCAGTATGTATTTAGTGCTACATTTGTACATGTAGATGTATTTTTGGGTTACCATTGGGTAGATGATATTTCTTTTAACCTTGTTTAGCCAGTTTATGCTGAAATATTTTTAACTACTAATTTAGCTCCATGTATATTATATGAAATGTTGAATTCCATAATAATGTAGCATGCCAAAGCCCCGTAAGAGAGTTTAAAAGAGTTGGTTGGGACAACCAAGTGGTAGCTGCCTAGCCCTGTAAGAGGCTAGTAGACAAGTAGGTAGAAAGAGGAGTACATGACGAGTGTTATATTTCTAATTTATATAATACCCAAAGGCGAGAAGTTGCCCAACCTTGTGTTTATAAATAATGGCTGGGGGCCAGAATGTTTTGCTTACTTGTAAATTAAGTTATGCAGAGATTCAAGATTGCTTAAGTAAACAATATTGAAGACTTGTAACAACGAATCTGATTGGAGAAAGGGTGGAGAAAATTCAATTGGTTCACGATTGTAAGATCATGCCCTTAACCTCTTCACTCCGGGCCAAAATCTCGTGGGCAGCATTATCTGCCAGACGTACGATGTGTCGTAATAATACTCGCATCATAAAATATAGTCACCGCTTATATCGATCGTTCTCTCTTTCACCCGTGAATTTTGATAACCATAGAAAATGTGATGAAGACAGTTTAGAGAGTATGTCATTATGCAGGGGTAACTACAATAAATATAATCAAGACGCCGATATGGCAGCCCCGCATATCCACTTGCTCCTCATGCCGCCTACGCACAGTATGGAAGTGGTTTAGGGAGGATCTTAAATATAAGTTCAAGATCACTGGATTAAAGAAATAATGTCACTGCAGAACTTACCTGGGACCTAAACTGAGTGTTCTTGATGGGAGTCCCTTGGTGTACCCGAGAGAAACAAGTGTAATAAAATTTGTGAAGGAAGAAAACTTTTTGACAAGTTTCATTGCCCAATACTAAAGATTAAAATTGAAGAAATAGAACTTTAAAAATGGGACCTAAAATGAATGTTCTTGATGGGAGTCCCTTGCAGTAAAATTCATGAAGGAAGAAAACTTTTTGACAAGTTTCACTGCCCAATACTAAAGATTAAAATTGAAGAAACAGAACTTTAAAAGTGGGAACAAAGACAGTGGTGAAAATTTAAGAGATGTACGAAAGTAAGAGCACAAAAGTGGCGGGCTTAGGCATATAGATGATTTATCTCCCTTTTTGAAAACAGGAAAAATGTTTGACTGCCCTCAAGCAGTAGGCACAAAACCAGTGTATTGTATTATACATTTAATATGTTGAATATAAAAGCTTGTAATGAGATGGCATCAGTAAAAATGTCCTTTATATTGGGTGTTTTTTATTTTTGGGAGGTCAGGAAGAAGGGCTGGGACACATCTTCCCTAATTTTGACAAATCACATTTCAATGCCTCAAAAATCACCCTAACCCTGCCAAATTGCAAGACCCCAGTATACCTCCCATAGTGCCTTCCTGTCTACCTGGTTGAAAGCCTTTTCCAAAACCATAATGGCCCAAAAATTGTACTTGCTTTTTGCCAAAACCTCACAAATCTGCATTACCATAAAAATTTGATCCATGTATACTCTACTTTTCCTAAACTCAAACTACTCCCCACTAATTTTTCCCTCTGTTCCTCTCCTAATACTCTCAATTAAAACCCTCCCATAAGCCTTCCCAACTACACTCAACAAAGTGATCCACCTAAAACTACTACCACCACATTTGTCCCCTTTTCCCTTGTAAAGTGGAACTATTCAGACATTCCTCCACTGCCCCCAGCACTCTCCCCTCTTTTAGACAAACAACAATCTCACTAACCACTCCACTATAACTGTGCCTCCCTTTTACAAACACTCTTCATGACACCCATCCAATCCTGGTGCCTTACACCAGCTCTCATAATTTTCAAAGCTCTTTGCACATCATCTTTTCTTATATTTCTTCCATTTTCCTGGCCCCATCACCATCATTTTCTTAGTGCCTACCACTGCTACAATCAATCTCTATCCTCCGCCTTCAACAGCACTCTAAAATATTCT
Source organism: Oratosquilla oratoria (assembly GCF_046742065.1). Lineage (NCBI taxonomy): Eukaryota > Metazoa > Arthropoda > Malacostraca > Stomatopoda > Squillidae > Oratosquilla > Oratosquilla oratoria. The sequence goes on along the minus strand of NC_134791.1, from coordinate 45,827,782 downwards.
ACCTATCTTCCCCTTACCACCTACACTTCCATTAACATCTGTCCATCTACACCTTTTACCTTTTCCTCTCTGCCTGACTTACCCCTTTCCTCCCTTAACTTCCACATCTGTTTATTCTTTTCATTTTTCTGTCATACTCCCATCCCATTTTGCATCTGCTCTTTTCTTTGCCCACTTTATCTTTTCTTCTTTTCTTTTTTCTTTGTACCTCCCATGTTATTCAGTCCTACTTTGCAACCAATCCCTAATTTCTTGCTTCTTTTCTACTATCATCTTCACTTCACCATCCCATCCCTCCCATTAACCTTCCCAATTACAGTCAAACTGATCCCTCTAAAACTACTACAATTGCATTTCTTTGTACCTCCCATGTTATTCAGTCCTACTTTGCAACCAATCCCTAATTTCTTGCTTCTTTTCTACTATCATCTTCACTTCACCATCCCATCCCTCCCATTAACCTTCCCAATTACAGTCAAACTAATCCCTCTAAAACTACTACAATTGCATCTATCCCTTTTTCCCTTGTACAGTGGAACTATACAGGCATTCCTCCAGACTCTCCCCTCCCTTTGAATACACATTTAACAATCTCACAAGCCAGTCCACTATAACTGTACCTTCCTTTTACAAACACTCCACATGACACCTATCCAACCCAGGAGCCTTACCAGCTCTCATAATTTTCAAAACTCCTTGTACATAATTTTTTTATGTATCTCTTCCACTGCCACAATCAATCCCTACCTATCTTCCTCCAATTTCAACAATGCTCTAAAATATTTTACCCATCTTCCCCTTACCATCTTCACAACCATAACATCTATCCATCTGCACCTTTTACCTTTTCCTCTCCTGATTCACGCCCTTGTTCTCTTTAACTTCCTTCCAAAACATCTTTTTATTTTTTTCAATGTTTTCTGTCATAATCCTACCCCATTTTACATCTGCTCTCCTCTATGCTTTGTTTATCTTATGTTTGGTTTCTCTTTTTTCCTTGAACTTCCCATGTGCTTCCCAAATCCTACTTTGCAACCAATCCCTAAGTGCTCACTTCTTCTCCACTACCATTTTCACTTCATCATTCCACCACTCACTACCCTTTCTTTCACTTCCTCCCATCTTCCTCATTCAACATACCCTTATTGCACACCTTGTCACTTCATCCTTGAAACATCCATTACTTTTCTATTCCCACTTCTTTATTTTTCACTACCTCCTACACTTCCCTCGGCTTCTTCAAGTACTCCTTTTTTTTTTCATTTAAAATTTTTATTCTAAGCACCTCTCTACTTTCCATGCTTTTCCTTTCTCCACCTATCCACCACTCGCAATTTACCTTCTACCATAAATTATCAGATATTTCCCCATTCTCTTCCCTATGAACATGGGCATCCAGAACTCTTCCTATCCTTCCTTTAGGTACCACTACATAGTCCACTGTTTTATCAACCTTTCCATCCTCCACCCTTTCCCATGTATACTTATTCTTGACATTTTCCTTAAAAAGTGTTAGCAATTTCATTCTAAACACATCACTTTTCTGAGGTATTCCAAGTATTCATGCATCTATATAGAAAACTATTTCTTCAAACCCTTTATACATGTGGTCTTCCTTAATTTGTTCTCATGACCTCTTAAAGCTCTCCTATCCTAAATCAAGAGATCTCTTCTGCCAATGTAATCTATACCCTTTAGTGACCTGAATGCTATAATCATATCACCACTTTCTCTTCCATCTTTCAAAGTTAGCAGACCCAATGCTTTTAGTTTTTCCTCATATGGTTTACCTGTCAGGCTGGGGGTTTGGTTGCTGCCCTTTGTATTCTTTCAATTTGAGTGTGTGTGTGTGTGTTTTTATGTGGATGTTTTGTGTAGTATAGATGAAGGGCTGTTATAGATATTTGAGTAGTATATTGCTTTTTTTCTGTTCTGTTAGTAGTGCTTGTGAAATGTAATGTGAAGGGTGTGTTGTGTTTTGGGTTCTGGTGTAGAATTGTGTTCCCATCATTTTCATGCCATGTTCTATGGGGAGGATTTTGGTTTCTAAATGCAGGTGTTCAATAGGGTTGGTTTTGGTGCATTCGGCTATCACTCTTAGTGCTCCATTCTATAAAGTCTGTAAGTTGTTTGTGTTTGCCTTGCTGATCGTTGGGAACCATTATTAGGTAAATAAAAGAAAAACAAACAAATGTGATCTTACCAATATCAGCTGTCATTCCAATGTATACTCGTAGTGGCTTTGGAACAACAATGGTGGTGGAGTTGAAATTTATGTAGTACACCATCAATAATGGTAGTGATGCTAATGTAGGAAAAACTACTTTGTACCTGAAAAATTTCAAATCATAAGTACAACAAAGTAAAATTATTGACCATCTAAAAGTACACAATTATCAAACTAAAATAAAGTACATAAGCTACTATACCAACTACATAGAATACATAAGATAATAGACTCATTAAAGGAGGGAAAGGTACCACAAGATTGGAAATATGCAAACATAGTCCCAATACATAAAGGAGGAAACAGGGAAGATCCTACAAACTTTAGACCGGTGTCCCTCACTAGTACAATAAGTAAAATATGTGAAAAGGTCATCAGAAGCAGATGGATCAAACATTTGGAAGAAAACAATATAATAAACCCCAAACAATTTGGTTTTAGAAGTGGAAGATCGTGCACCACAAACCTAATATGCTTTTACTCGAGACTGATTGAAATAATAAAAGAACGAGATGGTTGGGTGGACTGCACCTTTCTGGATCTGCAAAAGGCTTTTGACAAAGTACCACACAAAAAATTAATAAACAAAATTGAAAAAAATAGGAGGAATTCAAGGCAGGCTGTTGGAATGAATGAAGGACTTTCTAAATGGAAGAAAGGTGAGGGTTAAAAACTCGAAATGGGAAGAAGTAAAAAGTGGCGTCCCTCAGGGCTCTGTTTTGGCTCCCTTAATGTTTGCCATATACATAAATGATATGGACAAAGGAGTGAATTGTTACATGAATTTCTTTGCTGACGATGCTAAATTGCTCAACAGAGTGAAAACAGAAGAAGATTGCAGATCGTCACAAGATGACCTACATAAAGTATGGGAATGGAGTCAGAAATACGAAATTAATTTCAACATCAAGAAATGTAGCATAATGGAGTTCGGAAAAGGCAAAAATAGAGTTTTGGGAAAATATATGATTGGAGACAAAGAAGTAAATAAAGTTAATTCAGAGAAGGACCTAGGAATAATCATCTCAAGTGACTTGACACCTGACAAACATGTAAATAAGATATTTGGAGAGACTTATGATTTGTTAAGATTAATGAAGGTGGCATTCGACTACATGGATGAAGAGATGGTTAAGAAATTAATTGTTACATTGACAAGACCGAAACGAGAATATGCTATATCAATTTGGGCACCTAGCACACAGAAAAACACAAGGAAATTAGAAAGAATCCAAAGAGTGGCGACTAAGATGGCACCTCCACTATCAAATTTGACATACAACAAAGATTGGAGAAATAGCAACTGACAACGTTAGAGCAGAGAAGGGAGAGAGGTGATTTGTTGACCATTTTCAGAATTATGAAAGGAATGGAAGTTCTTGATAGAGATGATCTATTAAAATGGGACCAAAGAGAAACAAGAGGACATGCAAAGAAACTAAAGAAAGACAGCTACAGAAGAGATCTGAAAAAGAACAGTTTCCCACACAGAGTGACTGACGTCTGGAACAAATTGAACAGTGAAACAGTTAATGTCAGAACTATACACAAATTCAAAAGCAAACTGGATGTGGAGAGATACAAAACCAGGTCAAAACAAGCATAGCTCTAGTCCCACAAAATACAACTAGGTAAATACATGGATATTCAAAAAGTGGAAAAAAAAAACAAAAAAATCACCAAGACAGACATCCATAACAATGTCAAGAGGTGGTTTCCCAGCTCTACAGTGGAAGACAATCCAGAATAACCCAAAACAACAAAATATAAGGTACAAAAAGTCTATACAATAGTCCCTGAAAGTGAAATACTTTCACCCTAACTGTTCAACCTCTTCATGAGTGATCTACCAACTTCTGAACTAAAACTAAGCACCAATGTTCTCTCAAATGCAGATGACAATAATAACCCTGCACAGTAAGTACAAAATAGCAGCAAAAACACCCAAGCCTAACTGAACAAACTGGAACAGTGTCTCAAAAATAACAAAATGGAAGCTTCACCCCAGAAATCAATGGTAACACTGCTCACTCCAGACAACCACAAATAAAAAAATACCCTATTATATAATTAAATGGCCAAATAATATCACTATAAAAAGGAACCCAAAAGTCATGGGTCTAACATTTGATATTTGTCTAACATCCAGCCCACATTTCAAAGGCCTGACAGCAAAAATCAACAAGAAAATAAATCTATTCAAACCATTATTACCATTCACTTTGGACAATAGAAACTCTATTTACCATTTTTAACAATTCATAAGAACCACTCTAGAATACACCACAGGATGGTTCCCAATAATCAGCAAATTGAACCCAAACAAAATTTACAAATACTGCAGAATGGAGCACTGAGAATAATAAGATGATTTACCAAAATCATTGATATAGGACACCTAGACACAGACACAAAAATCCTCCCAATAGAACATAACAAAAAAAATGACAGAAATGTAATACCCCACTAGAACCCTAAACATCACACACCCTTCACACTACATTTCACAAGTACAGTATACCCCCCATAAATCAGCATTCCATAAGTCATATTAATTATAAGTCAGCAAGGCTAGCCCAGCCTTCCACTAGCAGTGAATCATCCAGCTGCTTTCTCATTGAATCCTCTTCAGAACTGCCAGAAAGCATCTTTGACAGTGACAGTGGTGCCTAATGACCTACAATGTATGGTGGCAGTGATGCCATTCTACATTTTTTTTAATATATGTTAGTGTTCAACAAGTTGTGGTAGTGTAATATAAATCAGTGTTCATGTATTTCAAGTTTACATAACTAAAAGAAGAGAGTGCCATTTCAAGTCTTCTTTAAGTCTTCAAGTACTTCTATATTACACAAGAAGGGATTTTCTACAGCAGTAAAACAAGATAAATAGTTTAAAACAGTTTATTTTGGCTAGAAATAGGGTAACCAGAGGCATGACTCATTTAGATTGGAAAATCTCATAAGTGGGCATGGACTGCATTCCTATTATGCAGACTTATGGGAGGTTAATTGTACCACCAACACAACAAACAAACAAATACACACACACACACACACAATTAATACATGGAACAAATTAAAAAACAAAACAGTATGTGCAAACACTATACAAGATTTTAAGATAAAACTTGATGCGGAGAGATACAAAGACGGGTCACCAGGAGCATAGCTCCCCTCCCGTATATTACAACTAGGTAGGTAAATACACACACACACACACACACACACACACACACACACACACACACACACACACTTTCAACGAACGGACGGCTTGACGAACGCTCTGAAGAAAAGTGCAGATTGTGGATACCAACGCAAAGAGAAGTGCCTTTTTGTGTTTGCAGGGGGGGGGGGGAAATTGCTCGTGAGGCAGTAGGTAAGTAGGAAAAGAGGAGAAGGGGAGGGATTGCTGGGGAAATGGAAGGAAATGAGGATGTGGAGGACTTGGCCCAGGCAGACGGGCGTAAGGTCAACATGAAACGACCACCGGATGACGAAATGGCAAATAAAAATGTAAAGATTAGAAGTATAGAGAGGAGAAATACAGTAGAAAGTGACGAGAATATGTTCCAGGGATTTAAAGAGGGTGGGGGGGACACAACCCCCCCCCGACTGATAAGACTAGAGGAGAGAGTTGATAAGGTGATCGAGGACTTGGAACGTAAGTTAGGTAAGGTAGACTCCATCTTCCAGAGAATTGAAAGATTGGAACAACTAGAGAAGGCTAACAGAAACTTAACTGAAGAAGTAGAGGACCTAAAAAGACAGTTAGGAAATGTAAAGGAGGAGAATGAGAAATTGAAGAAGAATAGTAATGAAAACAGTGAGAAAATAGCTACAGAAGCTAAAAATTGGAGAATAACTCAAGAAGGGAATAAGGTTTCATTCACTGACATAGTCAAACAGCAATTGAAAGAACATAATGAAGACTCAGTTATTAAAGTGATGAGACAGAAGGAGAATATAGTAAGAGAATTAGCTGACAAAAAGAAATGTATAATTATATTAGGAATGGAAGAGAAACATAACCCAGATAGAACCGCAAGAATCAAGGAGGAAAATGAAAGGGTAAGCAGTTTATTAAAATTAGTCCAGGAAGATGAACCAGAAATTATAAAGGAAATTGAGGAAAAATTCAGACTCGGAAAATATAGTACAGATAAGACCAGACCAATTAAGATTAAATTCAGGTCACAAACAACGGCAGAGAAAATTCTATCCAAGACAGGGAAACTAGCAACAAATGATCAATATAAAAAGGTATGGATAAAAAGAGAAATGAATAAGGAGGAAAGAGAGGCAGAAAAGCAGAAAAGAATTGAAGCTAAGGCAAAAAACGAGGAAAGAACGGAGTCAGAGAAAGAGAGATTCTATTGGAGAGTAGTGAACATGAAAATAAAGCAGTTCGACATACTAAAGAAAAACATAAGGGAAACAGAGAACACAATGGAAGTGGCAGAAAACTAAGAGTGTCCTACACAAATATAGATGGATTGATAACAGGATTGAATGAACTGAATGATTATTTGAAAGAAAAAGAACCGGACATAATGGGAATTGTAGAAACAAAATTAAAAGGCCCACTACCACCCAACAGTGTAGGACATGATACATACAATTATTGGATTAGAAACAGAGAGAAAAAACAAGGGGGTGGAGTTATGTTCCTGACAAAGAAGGATATAAACGTGAAAGGTGTCATATATGGAAAGAATACAGTAGAGATGATTATGATAGAAGTGGAAGACCGAGATAAGAAGAGCAGAAAATTTGTGATCAATTATGTGCCTCCGAAAACAGCCTCATGGGAGGAGAGTGAACATAAAAGTATGTTAGAGGACACAAAGATAGCATTAACTAAAATAATGGAAGACGGAGGAAGAATAGTTATGATGGGCGACTTTAATTGCAAAGAAATCTGCTGGGAAGAAATGACAGTAAAGAGTGGTGATGACTCATGGGGAAATGCTCTACTTGAGATGATTACTGACCATTCAATGACACAATGGATACAAGAGAACACTAGGTATAGAAATGAAGAAGAACCATCGAGGCTAGACTTAATAATTACATCTGAACCTAGAATAGTGGACAAGATTGAATATAAAACACCAATAGGTAAAAGTGACCACATATTGATTGAACTGGAACTTAATGAAGAAAAATATATGAAAAGAAATGAACAATATAGAAAAGGAAGAATGATGTATGAAAAAACAAACTTTGATAAAATAAGAGAATTCTTCCAACAAGAAAACTGGGAAGAAATATACAAAGAAGAAACATCAGTGGAAGAGAAATGGAATATTTTGACAAAAATTTACAAAGAAGGAGTGGAAAAGTATGTCCCAAGACAAAAACAAGAAAAAGAATATGTAAAATGCTGGTACAACAAAAGTTGTAGGGAGTTAAAAGACAAAAGAGACAAAGCCTGGACCGGATGGAAAAAAGACAGAAGACCTGAAAAATGGAAAATATATACTGGTTATAGAAATGAATATGTACAAAAGTGCAGAGAGGAAAAAAGAAAATATGAAAAAGATGTTATAGAAAAGTGTAAAGATCAACCAAAACTATTCTACAGATTTGTAAACAATAAACTGAAAAACAAACAAGACTTGGAGAAATTAAGACAAGGAGGAGTTGAATACACTGAGGAAATGGAAATGGCAGAAATTATGAACAAACATTTTAAATCAGTGTTTACAAGGGAAAATATACAACCTGAAGAGATTGAGTGGAAGGAAAAAGTCCCCCCTATGGAAGAAATAGAAGTAACGAAGAATGAAATATTGACACACTTGGGTAATTTTGATGTCAGAAAATCGCATGGGCCAGATGAAATAGCAAACTGGATTCTGAAAGAATGTAGGAATGAACTGGCAGACAAAATACATAGCATAATAAGCAGTTCCTTAAAAGAAGGAAAAGTTCCAGAAGATTGGAAAAAAGCAAATATAGTACCTATATATAAAGGAGGAAATAAAGAAGAACCTACCAACTATAGACCAGTCTCTCTAACAAGTACAATAGCAAAAATATGTGAAAGAATTATCAAAAGTAGATGGGTAAAATACTTGGAAAAAAACAACGTACTAAATCCAAGGCAATTTGGATTCAGACAAGGACGATCATGCGTCACCAATTTAATATGTTTCTATTCAAGACTAATAGATATAATACAAGAAAGAGATGGATGGGCTGATTGTGCATTTCTAGACCTAAAAAAAGCTTTTGACAAAGTACCACATAAGAAGTTGCTTAAGAAATTAGAATATGAAGGAGGAATACAAGGTAAATTGCTAAATTGGATGGAAGACTTTTTGCAAGAAAGAAAAATGAGAGTAGTGATAAGAGATCAGCACTCAAAATGGAATGAAGTAATAAGCGGTGTCCCGCAGGGAACAGTTCTGGCCCCAATAATGTTTGCTATATATATTAATGATATGGATGAAGGAATTGAAAGCTATATGAGCTTCTTTGCAGATGATGCAAAATTACTGAAAAGAGTGAAAACTGAAGAGGATTGTGAATCACTACAGAGAGATCTAAATAAAGTACAAGAATGGAGTAGGAAGTGGGAGATGGAGTTCAATACAAAAAAGTGTAGTATAATGGAATTTGGAAAAAGCAAAAACAGAATAACAGGATCATATAATTTGGGAGAAGAAGGAATAAAAAGAGTAGAAAATGAGAGGGACCTGGGAGTCATTGTTATGAATAATATGTCACCTGAGAAACATATAAATAAGATTTTTGGAGAAACTTATAATTTAATAAGAACAATCAAAGTGGCATTTACATACCTGGATGAAGAAATGGTGAGGAAAATCCTAATCACCCTGATAAGACCAAGATTGGAATATGCAGCAACGATATGGTCACCAAGTACAAAAAAATGTATAAAAAAACTTGAAAGAATACAAAGAGCAATTACTAAACTGGCACCAACACTCTCAAAACTATCATATGAAGAGAGACTACAAAAACTTAAACTACAGACACTAGAGCAAAGAAGAGAGAGAGGAGATTTGATAGCTATTTACAGAATCATGAAAGGCATAGAAATTACTGATAGAGAGAATCTGATAAAATGGGATGACAGAAATACAAGAGGACACGGAAAGAAAATAAAAAAAGACAACTATAGAAGAGATTTGAAAAAGAACAGCTTTCCTCACAGAGCAATAGACAGTTGGAACAAGTTAGATGAGAAAGTGGTGTGTGCAAAAACAATACATGAATTTAAAAATAGTTTAGATAAAATGAGATATGAAGACGGGACCTCACGAGCATAGCTCCCCTTCCCGTAAAATACAACTAGGTAAATACACACACACACACACTTTCAACGAACGGACGGCTTGAAGAACGTTCTGAAGAAAAGTGCAGATTGTGGATCCCAACGCAAAGAGAAGTGCCTTTTTGTATTTACAGGGTGGGGGGAAATTGCTCGTGGGGTAGTGGGAAAGTAAGGAAAGAGGAGAAGGGGAGGGATTGCTGGGAAAATGGAAGGTAATGAGGAAGTAGAGGACTTGGTCCAAACAGACCGCCGTAAAGTAAACAAACGACCACAAGACGAGCTGGAGGACGACGGAATGTCTAATAAGAATGTAAAGATTAGAAGTATAGATAGGAACAATACAGTAGAAAGTGATGAGAATATTTTCAAGGGATTTAAAGAGAGTGGGGGGGACACAAACCCGCCCCGACTGACAAGACTAGAGAAGAAGGTTGATAAGGTGATCGAGGACTTGGAGAGTAGGTTAGGTCATATGAACACCATTTTACAAAGGGTTGAAAGATTGGAAGAACTGGAAAAGGCGAATAAAAACTTAACTGATGAAATAGAAGACCTAAAAAGACAGTTAAGAGAGGTAAAGGTGGAGAATGAGGAATTGAAGAAGAATAGTAAAGAAAACAGAGAAACGATAGCTAAAGAAAGTAAAAATTGGAAGAAAACCCAAGAAGGAAATAAGGTTTCATTCACTGACATAGTCAAACAGCAATTGAAAGAACATACTGAAGACTCAGTTATTAAAGTGATGAGACAAAAGGAGAATATAGTAAGGGATTTAGCAGACAAGAAGAAATGTGTAATTATATTAGGAATGGAAGAGAAACACAACACAGATAGAACCACAAGAATCAAAGAGGAAAATGAAAAAGTAAGCCAATTACTAGAATCAGTTCAGGAAGATGAACCAGAAATTATGAAACAAATCGAAGAGAAATTTAGACTCGGAAAGTATAGCACAGACAAGACCAGACCAATTAAGATTAAATTCAAGTCACAAACAACGGCAGAGAATATCTTATCCAAAACAGGGAAACTAGCAACAAGTGAACAATACAAAAAGATATGGATAAAAAGAGAAATGAATAAAGAGGAGAGGAAGAAAAGCAGAAAAGACTGGAAGCTAAGGCAAAAAACGAGAACAGAACGGAGTCAGAGAAAGAGAGATTCTATTGGAGAGTAGTGAACATGAAACTAAGGAAGTTCGACATACAAAAGAAAAACATAAGGGAAACAGAGAACACAATGGAAGTGGCAGAAAACTAAGAGTGTCTTACACAAATATAGATGGATTAATAACAGGATTGAATGAGCTGAATGATTATTTGAAAGAAAAAGAACCGGACATAATGGGAATTGTAGAAACAAAATTAAAAGGCCCACTACCACCCAACAGTGTAGGACATGATGCATACAATTATTGGATTAGAAACAGAGAGAAAAAGCAAGGGGGTGGAGTTATGTTCCTGACTAAGAAGGATATAAACGTGAAAGGTGTCATATATGGAAAGAATACAGTAGAGATGATTATGATAGAAGTGGAAGACCGAGATAAGAAGAGCAGAAAATTTGTGATCAATTATGTGCCTCCGAAAACAGCCTCATGGGAGGAGAGTGAATATAAAAGTATGTTAGAGGACACAAAGATAGCATTAACTAAAATAATGGAAGACGGAGGAAGAATAGTTATGATGGGCGACTTTAATTGCAAAGAAATCTGCTGGGAAGAAATGACAGTAAAGAGTGGTGATGACTCATGGGGAAATGCTCTACTTGAGATGATTACTGACCATTCAATGACACAATGGATACAAGAGAACACTAGGTATAGAAATGAAGAAGAACCATCGAGGCTAGACTTAATAATTACATCTGAACCTAGAATAGTGGACAAGATTGAATATAAAACACCAATAGGTAAAAGTGACCACATATTGATTGAACTGGAACTTAATGAAGAAAAATATATGAAAAGAAATGAACAATATAGAAAAGGAAGAATGATGTATGAAAAAACAAACTTTGATAAAATAAGAGAATTCTTCCAACAAGAAAACTGGGAAGAAATATACAAAGAAGAAACAACAGTGGAAGAGAAATGGAATATTTTGACAAAAATTTACAAAAAAGGAGTGGAAAAGTATGTCCCAAGACAAAAACAAGAAAAAGAATATGTAAAATGCTGGTACAACAAAAGTTGTAGGGAGTTAAAGGACAAAAGAGACAAAGCCTGGAACAGATGGAAAAAAGACAGAAGACCTGAAAAATGGAAAATATATACTGGTTATAGAAATGAATATGTACAAAAGTGCAGAGAGGAAAAAAGAAAATATGAAAAAGATGTTATAGAAAAGTGTAAAGATCAACCAAAACTATTCTACAGATTTGTAAACAATAAACTGAAAAACAAACAAGACTTAGAGAAATTAAGACAAGGAGGAGTTGAATACACTGAGGAAATGGAAATGGCAGAAATTATGAACAAACATTTTAAATCAGTGTTTACAAGGGAAAATATACAACCTGAAGAGATTGAGTGGAAGGAAAAAGTCCCCCCTATGGAAGAAATAGAAGTAACAAAGAATGAAATATTGACACACTTGGGTAATTTTGATGTCAGAAAATTGCATGGGCCAGATGAAATAGCAAACTGGATTCTGAAAGAATGCAGGAATGAACTGGCAGACAAAATACATAGCATAATAAGCAGTTCCTTAAAAGAAGGAAAAGTTCCAGAAGATTGGAAAAAAGCAAATATAGTACCTATATATAAAGGAGGAAATAAAGAAGAACCTACCAACTATAGACCAGTCTCTCTAACAAGTACAATAGCAAAAATTTGTGAAAGAATTATCAAAAGTAGATGGGTAAAATACTTGGAAAAAAACAACGCACTAAATCCAAGGCAATTTGGATTCAGACAAGGACGATCATGCGTCACCAATTTAATATGTTTCTATTCAAGGCTAATAGATATAATACAAGAAAGAGATGGATGGGCTGATTGTGCATTTCTAGACCTAAAAAAAGCTTTTGACAAAGTACCACATAAGAAGTTGCTTAAGAAATTAGAATATGAAGGAGGAATACAAGGTAAATTGCTAAATTGGATGGAAGACTTTTTGCAAGAAAGAAAAATGAGAGTAGTGATAAGAGATCAGCACTCAAAATGGAATGAAGTAATAAGCGGTGTCCCGCAGGGAACAGTTCTGGCCCCAATAATGTTTGCTATATATATTAATGATATGGATGAAGGAATTGAAAGCTATATGAGCTTCTTTGCAGATGATGCAAAATTACTGAAAAGAGTGAAAACTGAAGAAGATTGTGAATCACTACAGAGAGATCTAAATAAAGTACAAGAATGGAGTAGGAAGTGGGAGATGGAGTTCAATACAAAAAAGTGTAGTATAATGGAATTTGGAAAAAGCAAAAACAGAATAACAGGATCATATAATTTGGGAGAAGAAGGAATAAAAAAAGTAGAAAATGAGAAGGACCTGGGAGTCATTGTTATGAATAATATGTCACCTGAGAAACATATAAATAAGATTTTTGGAGAAACTTATAATTTAATAAGAACAATCAAAGTGGCATTTACATACCTGGATGAAGAAATGGTGAGGAAAATCCTAATCACCCTGATAAGACCAAGATTGGAATATGCAGCAACGATATGGTCACCAAGTACAAAAAAATGTATAAAAAAACTTGAAAGAATACAAAGAGCAATTACAAAACTGGCACCAACACTCTCAAAACTATCATATGAAGAGAGACTACAAAAACTTAAACTACAGACACTAGAGCAAAGAAAAGAGAGAGGAGATTTGATAGCTATTTACAGAATCATGAAAGGCATAGAAATTACTGATAGAGAGAATCTGATAAAATGGGATGACAGAAATACAAGAGGACACGGAAAGAAAATAAAAAAAGACAGCTATAGAAGAGATTTTAAAAAGAACAGCTTTCCTCACAGTGGTGTGTGCAAAAACAATACATGAATTTAAAAATAGTTTAGATAAAATGAGATATGAAGACGGGACCCCACGAGCATAGCTCCCCTTCCCGTAAAATACAACTAGGTAAATACAACTAGGTAAATACACACACACACTTTCAACGAACGGACGGCTTGAAGAACGTTCTGAAGAAAAGTGCAGATTGTGGATCCCAACGCAAAGAGAAGTGCCTTTTTGTATTTACAGGGTGGGGGGAAATTGCTCGTGGGGTAGTGGGAAAGTAAGGAAAGAGGAGAAGGGGAGGGATTGCTGGGAAAATGGAAGGTAATGAGGAAGTAGAGGACTTGGTCCAAACAGACCGCCGTAAAGTAAACAAACGACCACAAGACGAGCTGGAGGACGACGGAATGTCTAATAAGAATGTAAAGATTAGAAGTATAGATAGGAACAATACAGTAGAAAGTGATGAGAATATTTTCAAGGGATTTAAAGAGAGTGGGGGGGACACAAACCCGCCCCGACTGACAAGACTAGAGAAGAAGGTTGATAAGGTGATCGAGGACTTGGAGAGTAGGTTAGGTCATATGAACACCATTTTACAAAGGGTTGAAAGATTGGAAGAACTGGAAAAGGCGAATAAAAACTTAACTGATGAAATAGAAGACCTAAAAAGACAGTTAAGAGAGGTAAAGGTGGAGAATGAGGAATTGAAGAAGAATAGTAAAGAAAACAGAGAAACGATAGCTAAAGAAAGTAAAAATTGGAAGAAAACCCAAGAAGGAAATAAGGTTTCATTCACTGACATAGTCAAACAGCAATTGAAAGAACATACTGAAGACTCAGTTATTAAAGTGATGAGACAAAAGGAGAATATAGTAAGGGATTTAGCAGACAAGAAGAAATGTGTAATTATATTAGGAATGGAAGAGAAACACAACACAGATAGAACCACAAGAATCAAAGAGGAAAATGAAAAAGTAAGCCAATTACTAGAATCAGTTCAGGAAGATGAACCAGAAATTATGAAACAAATCGAAGAGAAATTTAGACTCGGAAAGTATAGCACAGACAAGACCAGACCAATTAAGATTAAATTCAAGTCACAAACAACGGCAGAGAATATCTTATCCAAAACAGGGAAACTAGCAACAAGTGAACAATACAAAAAGATATGGATAAAAAGAGAAATGAATAAAGAGGAGAGGAAGAAAAGCAGAAAAGACTGGAAGCTAAGGCAAAAAACGAGAACAGAACGGAGTCAGAGAAAGAGAGATTCTATTGGAGAGTAGTGAACATGAAACTAAGGAAGTTCGACATACAAAAGAAAAACATAAGGGAAACAGAGAACACAATGGAAGTGGCAGAAAACTAAGAGTGTCTTACACAAATATAGATGGATTAATAACAGGATTGAATGAGCTGAATGATTATTTGAAAGAAAAAGAACCGGACATAATGGGAATTGTAGAAACAAAATTAAAAGGCCCACTACCACCCAACAGTGTAGGACATGATGCATACAATTATTGGATTAGAAACAGAGAGAAAAAGCAAGGGGGTGGAGTTATGTTCCTGACTAAGAAGGATATAAACGTGAAAGGTGTCATATATGGAAAGAATACAGTAGAGATGATTATGATAGAAGTGGAAGACCGAGATAAGAAGAGCAGAAAATTTGTGATCAATTATGTGCCTCCGAAAACAGCCTCATGGGAGGAGAGTGAATATAAAAGTATGTTAGAGGACACAAAGATAGCATTAACTAAAATAATGGAAGACGGAGGAAGAATAGTTATGATGGGCGACTTTAATTGCAAAGAAATCTGCTGGGAAGAAATGACAGTAAAGAGTGGTGATGACTCATGGGGAAATGCTCTACTTGAGATGATTACTGACCATTCAATGACACAATGGATACAAGAGAACACTAGGTATAGAAATGAAGAAGAACCATCGAGGCTAGACTTAATAATTACATCTGAACCTAGAATAGTGGACAAGATTGAATATAAAACACCAATAGGTAAAAGTGACCACATATTGATTGAACTGGAACTTAATGAAGAAAAATATATGAAAAGAAATGAACAATATAGAAAAGGAAGAATGATGTATGAAAAAACAAACTTTGATAAAATAAGAGAATTCTTCCAACAAGAAAACTGGGAAGAAATATACAAAGAAGAAACATCAGTGGAAGAGAAATGGAATATTTTGACAAAAATTTACAAAAAAGGAGTGGAAAAGTATGTCCCAAGACAAAAACAAGAAAAAGAATATGTAAAATGCTGGTACAACAAAAGTTGTAGGGAGTTAAAAGACAAGAGACAAAGCCTGGACCAGATGGAAAAAAGACAGAAGACCTGAAAAATGGAAAATATATACTGGTTATAGAAATGAATATGTACAAAAGTGCAGAGAGGAAAAAAGAAAATATGAAAAAGATGTTATAGAAAAGTGTAAAGATCAACCAAAACTATTCTACAGATTTGTAAACAATAAACTGAAAAACAAACAAGACTTGGAGAAATTAAGACAAGGAGGAGTTGAATACACTGAGGAAATGGAAATGGCAGAAATTATGAACAAACATTTTAAATCAGTGTTTACAAGGGAAAATATACAACCTGAAGAGATTGAGTGGAAAGAAAAAGTCCCCCCTATGGAAGAAATAGAAGTAACAAAGAATGAAATATTGACACACTTGGGTAATTTTGATGTCAGAAAATCGCATGGGCCAGATGAAATAGCAAACTGGATTCTGAAAGAATGCAGGAATGAACTGGCAGACAAAATACATAGCATAATAAGCAGTTCCTTAAAAGAAGGAAAAGTTCCAGAAGATTGGAAAAAAGCAAATATAGTACCTATATATAAAGGAGGAAATAAAGAAGAACCTACCAACTATAGACCAGTCTCTCTAACAAGTACAATAGCAAAAATTTGTGAAAGAATTATCAAAAGTAGATGGGTAAAATACTTGGAAAAAAACAACGCACTAAATCCAAGGCAATTTGGATTCAGACAAGGACGATCATGCGTCACCAATTTAATATGTTTCTATTCAAGGCTAATAGATATAATACAAGAAAGAGATGGATGGGCTGATTGTGCATTTCTAGACCTAAAAAAAGCTTTTGACAAAGTACCACATAAGAAGTTGCTTAAGAAATTAGAATATGAAGGAGGAATACAAGGTAAATTGCTAAATTGGATGGAAGACTTTTTGCAAGAAAGAAAAATGAGAGTAGTGATAAGAGATCAGCACTCAAAATGGAATGAAGTAATAAGCGGTGTCCCGCAGGGAACAGTTCTGGCCCCAATAATGTTTGCTATATATATTAATGATATGGATGAAGGAATTGAAAGCTATATGAGCTTCTTTGCAGATGATGCAAAACTACTGAAAAGAGTGAAAACTGAAGAAGATTGTGAATCACTACAGAGAGATCTAAATAAAGTACAAGAATGGAGTAGGAAGTGGGAGATGGAGTTCAATACAAAAAAGTGTAGTATAATGGAATTTGGAAAAAGCAAAAACAGAATAACAGGAGCATATAATTTGGGAGAAGAAGGAATAAAAAAAGTAGAAAATGAGAAGGACCTGGGAGTCATTGTTAGGAATAATATGTCACCTGAGAAACATATAAATAAGATTTTTGGAGAAACTTATAATTTGATAAGAACAATCAAAGTGGCATTTACATACCTGGATGAAGAAATGGTGAGGAAAATCCTAATCACCCTGATAAGACCAAGATTGGAATATGCAGCAACGATATGGTCACCAAGTACAAAAAAATGTATAAAAAAACTTGAAAGAATACAAAGAGCAATCACAAAACTGGCACCAACACTCTCAAAACTATCATATGAAGAGAGACTACAAAAACTTAAACTACAGACACTAGAGCAAAGAAGAGAGAGAGGAGATTTGATAGCTATTTACAGAATCATGAAAGGCATAGAAATTACTGATAGAGAGAATCTGATCAAATGGGATGACAGAAATACAAGAGGACACGGAAAGAAAATAAAAAAAGACAGCTATAGAAGAGATTTGAAAAAGAACAGCTTTCCTCACAGAGTAATAGACAGTTGGAACAAGTTAGATGAGAAAGTGGTGTGTGCAAAAACAATACATGAATTTAAAAATAGTTTAGATAAAATGAGATATGAAGACGGGACCCCACGAGCATAGCTCCCCTTCCCGTAAAATACAACTAGGTACAACTAGGTAAATACACACACACACACTTCAACGAACGGACGGCTTAGAAGACGTTCTGAAGAAAATTGAAGTTTCGTGGATCCCAACGCAAAGAGAAGTGCCTATTGTATTTACAGGGTGGGGGGGAAATTGCTCGTGGGGTAGTGGGAAAGTAGGGAAAGAGGAGAAGGGGAGGGATTGCTGAGGGAAATGGAAGGAAATGAGGAAGGAGAGGACTTGGCACAGGCAGACAGGCGAAAGGTAAACAAACGACCCCCCGACCAGCTGAGCGACGATGAAATGTCTAATAAAAATGTAAAGATTAGAAGTATAGATAAGAGCAATACAGTAGAAAGTGATGAGAATATTTTCCAGGGATTTAAAGAGGGTGGGGGGGGACACAAACCCCCCCCCGACTGACAAGACTAGAAGAGAAGGTCGATAAGATGATCGAGGACTTGGAGCGTAGGTTCGGTCATGTTGACAATATTATACGAAGAGTTGAAAAATTGGAAGAACTAGAGAAGGCGAACAAAAACTTAACTAAGGAAATTGAAGAATTAAAAAAACAGTTAAAAGAAGTAAAAGATGAGAATAAAGTCTTAAAGGAGAATAATAAGGAGAACAAGGAGGGTTGGAAAAAAATTCAAGAAAATAGCAAAGTTGCATTCACTGACATAATCAGACAGCAAATGAATGAACAAACTGAAAACTCAGTTATTAAAGTGATGAGACAGAAGGAGAATATAGTAAGAGACTTAGCAGACAAAAAGAAATGTATAATTATATTAGGAATGGAAGAGAAACATAACCCAGATAGAACCACAAGAATCAAAGAGGAAAATGAAAAGTAAGAAATTTACTAGAATTAGTTCAGGAAGATGAACCAGAAATAATGAAACAAATCGAAGAGAAATTCAGGCTAGGGAAATATAGTACAGACAAGACCAGACCAATCAAGATTAAATTCAGGTCACAAACTACGGCTGAGAATATCTTATCCAAAACAGGGAAACTAGCAACAAGTGAACAATATAAAAAGGTATGGATAAAAAGGGAAATGAATAAAGAGGAAAGAGAGGAAGAAAAACAGAAAAGAATTGAAGCAAAGGAAAAAAACAAGATAAGAACGGAGTCAGAAAAAGAGAGATTCTATTGGAGAGTAGTGAACATGAAACTAAAGAAAGTCGACATACAAGAGAAAAACAAAAGGGAAACAGAGAACACAATGGAAGTGGCAGAAAACTAAGAGTGTCTTACACAAATATAGATGGATTAATAACAGGATTGAATGAACTGAATGATTATTTGAAAGAAAAAGAACCAGACATAATGGGAATTGTAGAAACAAAATTAAAAGGTCCACTACCACCCAACAGTGTAGGACATGATGCATATAATTATTGGATTAGAAACAGAGTGAAAAAGGAAGGGGGTGGAGTTATGTTCCTGACTAAGAAGGATATAAACGTGAAGGGTGTCACATATGGAAAGAATACAGTAGAGATGATAATGATGGAAGTAGAAGACAGAGATAAGAAGAACAGAAAGTTTGTGATAAATTATGTGCCCCCAAAAACAGCCTCATGGGAAGAGAGTGAACATAAAAGTATGTTAGAGGACACAAAGATAACATTAAACAAGATAATGGAAGAGGGAGGAAAAATAGTTATGATGGGCGACTTTAATTGCAAAGAAATCTGCTGGGAAGAAATGACAGTAAAGGGTGGAGACGGCTCATGGGGAAACGCTCTACTTGAGATGGTTACTGACCATACAATGACACAATGGATACAGGAGAACACTAGGTATAGAAATGAAGAGCCATCGAAACTAGACCTAGTAATTACATCCGAACCTAGAATAGTGGACAATACTAGAGGACACGGAAAGAAAATAAAAAAAGACAGCTATAGAAGAGATTTGAAAAAGAACAGCTTTCCTCACAGAGTAATAGACAGTTGGAACAAGTTAGATGAGAAAGTGGTGTGTGCAAAAACAATACATGAATTTAAAAATAGTTTAGATAAAATGAGATATGAAGACGGGACCCCACGAGCATAGCTCCCCTTCCCGTAAAATACAACTAGGTAAATACACACAGGTCTGTTTTTATAATTGAGAGCTCACAAATTTGGGAAGATGGACAACAAGAAAGATCACCCAAAATGAAAGAAAGAAATGTAACACAAAAAGAAATGAGACCAAATAAAAAAACCTAGATATTAGGAAATCGCATGGACCGGATGGATTTGCAAATTGGATACTGAAAGAGTGTATAGATGAACTGACAGGCATATAAGATAATTGACATTTCACTCAAAGAAGGAAAGGTACTGCAAGATTGGAAAGATGCAAACATAGTACCAATATACAAAGAAGGAAACAAAGAAGATCCTATAAACTTCAGACCAGTATCCCTTACAAGCACAGTAGCTAAAATATGCGAAAAAGTCATCAGAAACAAATGGACCAAACACTTGGAAGAAAATAAAATAGTACACCCTAAACAATTTGGCTTTAGAAGTGGAAGATCATGTACCACAAACTTAACCCCTTCAATACAATGACACCTACATAGGAGTCATGAGGAGCAAGTGGGTACGCGAGGATGCCGATGTTGGCGTCTTGATTATATATATTGTAGTTGTACCTGCGTGACCCCCATACTCTGTAAACTGGCTTCATCATATTTTCTATGGTTATCAAAATTCACAGGTGAAAGAGAACGAGCAATACAGCAGTAACTTTATTTTTTATAATGCGAGTATTATGATGCAACATCGCACGTCTGGCAGCTAATGCTGCCCACGAGATTTTGGCCCATATTGAAGGGGTTAACCCCTTCCATACGGTGCCGCACACGTAGGCGTCATGGACTTAGATCTTGGTGGCAGCAGCCAATGCCAGCCGTACGACGTGTCGTAATAATACTCGCATCATAAAATATAGTCACCGCTTATATCGATCGTTCTCTCTTCACCCGTGAATTTTGATAACCATAGAAAATGCGATTACAAAAGAATTAGAAAGAATGTCATTATGGAGGGGTGACTACAATAAATATAATCAAGACGCCGATATGGCAGCCTCGTGAATACACTCGCTCCCCATGACGCCTACGTGTGCGGCACCGTATGGAAGGGGTTAATATGCTTTTACTTGAGAGTAATTGAGATAATACAAGAAAGAGATGGCTGGGCAGATTGTGCCTTCTTGGACTTGCAGAAGGCATTTGACAAAGTACCACATAAAAAATTAATAAGAAAATTTGAGATAACAGAAGGAATACAAGGTAAGTTACTGGAATGGATGAAGGATTTCTTAACTGGGAGAATACACTTCACACCCCTCCACCCTCCCTCTTATCTTAGCATCTCCTGGATGACGGGTCATCCCTGCACCTTCTCCACTGCCCTGGGTCAGAAGCAGTGTCGCAAGACACAGCACATCCACAGCAAGGCCACTTCATTAAATCGGCAACTCTCCGTCCACCCATGCATAAAAGGAGAAGACAGAGAGAAAACCCTTCGGGCTGCGTCAAATTTTGCTCACACATACTACCTCACCACCCCATCCCCCCGCCCATTCCACCTCATGCATCACAACATCCTCCATATACAACCATTCTCCATTCACCCGTCTTCTGTCCTCTCCCGTCCTTCCTCAACAGACATTCCCCTCTTCCCCAAAGCCCCCTTCACCCCATCCATCCACCTCATCCTAGGACGTCCCCTCATGTTCACTCCCTTCACATCTGCCTTCCATACCTCTTTTACTAGTCTTTCTTCACTCATTCTTTCCATGTGTCCAAACCATCCTAATACACATTTAGCAACTCCCGAAAATATTCTGCTCATCTTCCCCTTACTGCCTTCTCTTCCATTATCATCTCTCCATCTGCACCTTTTACCTTTTCTTTTCTACTTGATTCGCCTCCTTTTCCTCTCTTAACCACTTCTATATGGTGACGCCTATGTAGGCGGGATGAGGAGCAAGTCGATGATGCCGACGTCAGCATCTTGATTATATTTATTGTAGTCGTACCTACGTAATCTCCATTCTCTCTAAACTGGCTTTATCAATTTTCTATGGTTATCAAAATACACGGGTGAAAGAGAACGAACGATTGAGCACTGACTTTATTCTTTATAATGCGATTATTATGACGCAACATCGCACGTCGGGCAGCTAATGCTGCCAGACATGCGATGTGCCCCGGAGTGAAGAGGTTAATATCTTTCCAAAACATCTTTTTATTATTTTCAAAATTTTCTGTCATACTCTTACCCCATTTCACATCTGCTCTCCTCTTTGCCTCCTTTACCTTGTGCTTTACTTCTTTTTTCTTTTCTTTGTACCTCTCATATGACTCCCTCGTCCTATTTTGTAACCAATCTGTGAAAGCTCGCTTCTTCTCTTCTACAACTTTCTTTGTTTCCTCATCCCACCATTCAATACCCTTCCTTCTATTTCCTCCTGTCCTTCTTGTTCCACACACCATCTTTGCACACTTTGTGACTCCCTCCTTGAACCATCCCCATTCCTCCTCCACTCTTAGCTCTACTCTATCCTTCACTCCCTCCCACTCCTCGCTCAGCTTCTTCTTGTAATCCTTCTCCTTTTCCTTTTCATTTACAGAGTTCACTCTAAGCACCTCCCTACCTTTTGTCCTTTTCCTCTCAAATGAACTCAAATGATAGCAGAAGAAATACTATCAATAGCGGCAAAACTAGCAATGAGTGAAAATTACAAAAATGTGTGGATAAAAAAGGAAATGAATGAAGAGAAAATAGAGAAAGACAGGGCACTGAGAAATGAAGCTAAGGAAAAAAGCGAGAAAAGATTGGAGACTGAAAAAAATTAGTTTTTTTTTTGGAGAGTTCTGGATCTGAGACTGAGAAAATGGTACATCAGATAAATGGAAACATAAACCAAAAAAGAGAAGAAAAAAATTAAAATTGGCATTTACAAACATGGACAGTATGATTTCTGGAATAAATTAATTAAACGACTTCTTGTCAATAGAGAAACCAGACATAATGGGAATTGTGGAGACAAAACTAAAAGGTCCTATACAATCAAGTATGGTGGGACAAGGTTTATAACCTTTGGTCAAAAAATAGAATGGATTAACAAGGGGAGGAGCCATGTTATTGACTAGAAAGGGCTTAAATGTAATAAAGATAGCAGAAGGTAAAGAAAATGTGGAACTGATCTCAATTAAAGTTGTTGAAAATAGCAGTATGAAAACCAGAAAGTTCATAGTTGTATATGTGCCCCCTAAAACAAAAAACTTGGTTTGACAGTGAACACTCAAAATTACTAGAAGACACAAAGAATGAATTAACAGAGACACTGAAATATGGAGAAAACATAATAATTATGGGTGACTTTAACGCAAAGGAAATAAATTGGGAAGAATTGACAATAAAAGGTGGAGAGGAACTCTGGGGCAATGTCCTACTGGATCTGACCATTGATTATACATTGACTCAATGGGTCAAAGAAAATGCTAGATATAGACATAATGAAGAACCATCGAGACTAGACTTGATATTCACTTCTGAGTCTGAAATTGTAGACAAAATGAATTATAAGACACCAATTGGGAAGAGTGACCACATAATAATAGAGTTCAAGCTTAAGGAACAAAATATTGTGAGAAGAAATGAGAAACACAGAGAAGGAAGATTAATGTACAACAAAAGTGACTTTGTAAAACTTAGAAAAAACGATTCAAAATGCTAGTTGGGAAAATTTTCAAATGATGAAACAAAGATGGAGGAGAAATGGAACATTTTTAAAGAAAAATATAAGGAGAGAACAAATAAACATGTACATACATATACTAAGGCTTTTCCCCCTTACAAGGGAGGTAGCCAAAAAGGAAAAGGCATAAAATCATTCCCACCCATTCCATCCCTGAATACACTCCACACTCCTCCACCCTCCCTCTCATCTCAGCATCTCCCCTTCTGGGGTATTGGCTGCTTGTTATTGTGGCAAAGTAGCAAGCAGTTGATACTTTAGGGTCTATATGGGGCGCCCCTACGGACCAGAGCCACACATTATTTTGTCTATGATAGAGGAAAAATCTTCATAGAGAAATGATGACACTTATATAATAGGACTGTCCCTCCATTATGCTGTCCCCCAACCCCTTGCTGCTGTCCTGTACCATTTCTCTGAGTATTCACTTTCTGCTGTGGGGGAATTCCCTGTGATGGGGGAAAGGAATACTGCCACCAAGTATTTCCACTTGGATCGTAAGAGGTGAGAAGAAAGGGATGGGGAGTGGGACTAGGCATCCTTCTCCTTGTAGCCCCACAGGGGACATTCCTAAATGGAAAAAAAAAAAGTTAAAGTAAATAAACATGTACCAAAGCAAAAACAAAAAAGGGTTTACATAAAGTGTTGGTATAATAAAAAAAAAAGTAGTGATGCTAAAGATTGGAAAAATTGGAAAAATTGGAAAAAAGACAAAAAAGTGACTAAATGGCAAACATACATCAAACTGAGAAATATGTAGATATACGCAGAGAAGAAAAAAGAAACTATGAAAAAAATATAATAGACAAATGCAAAGACCAACCTAAACTATTTTACAGATATGT
Source organism: Oratosquilla oratoria (assembly GCF_046742065.1). Taxonomy (NCBI): domain Eukaryota; kingdom Metazoa; phylum Arthropoda; class Malacostraca; order Stomatopoda; family Squillidae; genus Oratosquilla; species Oratosquilla oratoria. The sequence goes on along the minus strand of NC_134791.1, from coordinate 45,803,461 downwards.
AAATGATAAACTAAAAGACAAACATGAAATAGTGAAACTGTGTGCAGGAAACAAAGAATATATAGAAGATATAGAAACGGCTGAAGGTCTGTATTTACAATTGAAAGCTCACAAATGTGAGATGAAGGACAGCGAGAAGGATCCCCCAAAATGAAAGAAATATCACTGACACAGAAAGAAATAAGGGACCAAATAAAGAACCTTGACGTCAGAAAGTCATATGGGCCCAACAGAATAGTGAACTGGATATTGAAAGAATGTATAGATGAACTTACAGATAAAATACACAAGATAATTGACTTCTCACTCAAAGAAGTTAAAGTACCACAACATTGGAAAAATGCAAATATTGTACCAATATACAAGGGAGGAGATAAAGAAAATCTAACAAACTATAGACCAGTATCCCTTACAATCACAATTGCAAAAATATGCAAGTTATTAAAAATAAATGGATTAAACACTTGGAAGAGAACAACATACTAAACCCCAAGCAATTTGGATTTAGAAGTGGAAGATCATGTACTACAAACTTAATATGCTTTTACAATATGCTTTTACTCAAGATTAATAGAAATAATACAAGAAAGAGACGGATGGGCAGACTGTGCCTTCTTGGACTTAAAAAAGGCTTTTGACAATGTACCACACAAAAAACTACTAGGAAAAATTGAAACAATAGGTGGAATACAGGGAAATTCATTGGAATGGATGAAAGACTTCTTGAATGGAAGAAAAATGAGGGTAGTACTTATAGAAAAGAATACAAATTGGGTAGATATGATAAGCAGAGTCCCCCAAGGCTTTGTATTGGCTCCAATAATGTTTGCTGTTTATATAAACGACATGGATGAAGGCGTGGAATGTTATATGAAGTTCTTTGTAGATGTGAAACTATTGAAGAGAGTAAGTACAGAAGAAGATTCCAAATCTTTTCATGAAGATCTGGACAAAGTCTGGAAATGGAGTATAATGGAATTTGGAAAAAGCAAAAATAGAATCTTAGGTCAATATAAAATTGGTACAAAGTAAAAAAAGTAAATTCAGAAAGGGACCTAAGAGTAACTATCTCAAACAACATGACACATGCCAACAAATTACTCAGAGAAACTTTGAACTTATTAAGATCAACGAAAGTGACCTTTGACTACATGGATAAAGAAATGGTAAAGAAAATACTAGTTTCACTGATAAGACCAAAATTGGAATATGCAGCCTTTCTATGGAGACCTAGTACAAAAAAAAAACTAGAAAGAATTCAAAGAGCAATGACAAAGACAAATGACAATGACAATTTGCAATTTGACAAAAGAATAAAGATTGGAAAAACTAAATTTACCAACCCTAGAACAAAGAAGAGAAAGAGGTGATTTGATAACTATTTACAGAATTATGAAAGGGATGGAAATTCTTGATAGGGATGACCTACTAAAATGGGACAGAAGAGCTACAAGAGGACACGAGAAGAAACTTAAGAAAGACAGTTACAGAAGAGATCTGAAAAAGAATAGCTTTCCACACAGAGTAATAGATATCTGGAACAAACTGAAAGAGGAAACAGTGAGTGCTAAAACTATACATGACTTTAAGAAAAAACTGGATGCGGAAAGATACAACAGTGGGTCACTACGAGCATAGCTCTCCTCCTGCAAAATACAACTAGGTAAATACACACACTGGGGGTAATTCCTAAAAGATCCTGTATGAATGAAACCCCAAAATCATATCAAAGGTTCGATAATTACGCTTTTTCAGGGTTTGCAAGAGAAAGTGGATTTTTAGGTATAGGGGTCTGGAGTTGGATACAAAAATATTTTAAAAAATAGGGATATTACTGATTTGTTGGATGAACTAATACAATTGAAAAAAAAGAGTACAGGGAAATGCACAAAGAAAAAAGTCAACTTAAAAGAGCTAATGACAAGACCAACAAGGAGCTTGATCTGAATAAAGAATTAAATATGATCAGAAATGAGAATGAATGAAAAATGAAGGTAAAAACAAAAATGAAGCCTTGAAAAAGGAAGTGAGAGAACAAATACAAGTGGTGACCGAGAAAGTAGGAGAAATGATTAAGGAGACTGATCACCAAGAAATAAAAAAAACAATGGAAAGTGGAACAAAAAAATCAAAAGTTAACTTTAAAGGAAATAGTACAAGTGGAAGAAAATGCCAAAGAAACTGTAAGCAAAGTAATCAAGGAAAAAGAAAATTAGGTCAAAGCAGATATAAAAAAAGTGCATTGTAGTTTATGGTATTAAAGAAAAATATAATGTACCTATATATCAAAGAGAAAAGGATGAGAAAGAAATTGCCAAAGCAATTCTGAAGGAGATACAAGAGGAGGGACAGGATATGGACAAAGAGATTAAGGAAGTGCATAGAATGGGCAAATACTCTAAAGAAAAACAATATAGGCCACTAAAAATCCAACTAAGGTCTCAGTGATAGCAGAAGTATTATCAAAAACAACAGAGCTAGCAAATAATTAAAATTACACAAATACATGGAAAAAAGTAATAGACAGAAGAGGAGGAGAAAGGAAAAAATTAAAAATAAGATATACCAACACAGACAGCATGATTTCAGGACTAAACAAATTAAACAATTATATGGCATTAGAAAAACCAGATGTAATGGGAATTGTGGAAACAAAATTAAGAAGTCCTCTACCACTAAACACTGTGGGACAAGGTCTATACAACCATTGAATGAAAAATAGAAAGGAGAAACAAGGTGGAGGTGTCATGTTTTTTTATTATGAAAGGCTTAAATGTGACTAAGATAACAGAAGGAAAAAATAATGTGGAATTGATTATGATAAAAGTTGAAAAGTGATATGAAAAGTAGAAAATTTGTAGTAATGTATGTACCCCCTAAAACACAGTCTTGGACAGAAAGCGATCATTCCAAAATGTTGGAAGACACAAAGAATGCACCAACTGATTTACTGAAAGAAGGAAATATAGTAATATGGGTGACTTTAACTCAAAAGAAATATGTTGGGAAGAAATGACAGTGAAAGGAAGAGAAGGCCTCTGGGGAAACATACTACTGGATGTGACCATAATAATAACACAATAAAGTAATAAATAAATAAAAAATTATCCAGTCATCCACAGACCAATTCTTCAATCCAGTCCCTTCAACCTCAAAAGCCTTCTCCCCTCCACCTATAATGATTACCTCATCATCATTGTATGCTTGCACCACATCAATCATTTTTGCGCCACCTTCTAATTTTTTTTTTCTACCACCAACTTTGTTTCTATCAAGATGGCCTGACACTTTTTAGCACTGCTGCTATCGTCACTAACTTTACACTTACCACCAGGCATGATGAATAAGGGATGTGGTGAATACAGTATTCTGAGATAAAATCATTTCCAGGGTACAAATGGAGCACAGCACGTCTGACTGCATTCACAAGTAAACAGGCAGCACTGCCTAGGTAGTAGTGTAAACATGAACTAGTCTGAAGTGCTCAACTCAGACTTTCAGCTTTTGCATCCAAACAAAAAATGAACTAATAGAATTCTTTTTTGTATCTCTGAATGTTCATAACTTGAATGTTCACAATTCAGGTGGTGTCTGTATCATGTTGTTGTCTGGATATTGTTAGTGTAGGGCATTGTAATCCATGGTGTTCTGTGTCTTCTGTGTGGTGGTTGCATCTAGGGTAGTTTGAAATTGTGGCCAGGCCTACATTGTGTTTGTGTTTTTTTTAAAATAGATGGTGTTCTCAGTCCAGTCATGCTAGTGTGATTCTTGTCTGGTGTTGTTGTCATTCCCTAGACTGTCTGGCCAAGCAGTCGGTATAAGAGGGCTTTCAACAGCAGCATATTTCTCAAATATTGACAACATATCATCCAGTACTAAAAAACAAGAGAAGAATAGAGACTGAAAAAGAATGAATTCTTTTTTAGAGTACTGGACCTGAGGCCAAGAAATTGGTACATATAAAAAACAAAGAAAGGAAACATAATTAAAAAAAAAAAGAGAAGAAACAAAAAATTAAAAATAACATATACATATGTACTAACATAGACAGCATGATTTTAGGACTACACAAATGAAATCATTGACAGTAGAGAAACCAGAAATAATTGAATTGTGGAGACAAAATTAAAAGGTCCTCTACCATCAAATACTGTGGGACAAGGTCTATACAACCATTTGGCAAAAAATAGAAAGGCGAAACAGGGTGGAGTCATGTTTTTGACTAAGAAAGGCTTAAGTGTGACTAAATAACAGAAGGAAACAATAATGTGAAATTAATTATGATTAAAGTTGAAAACAGTGACATCAAAAGTAGAAAATTTGTAGTAATATAAGTGTCCCCAAAAACACAGTCTTGGGCAGATAGTGATCATTCCAAAATGTTGAAAGACACAAAGAATGCATTAATTGAATTACTGATAGGAAACAGTAATTATAGGTGACTTTAATTCAAAAGAAATATGTTGGGAAGAAATGACAGTGAAAGGTGGAAAAGAACCTTTGGGGAAATATTCTACTGGATATGACTATTGAATACACTATGACTCAATGGATAAAGGAAAATACCAGGTATAGAAACAATGAAGAACTGTTGAGACTAGATCATTTACATCAGAGCCTGAAATCATGGATAAAATAAAATGCAAGACACCAATTGGGAAGAGTGACCACATCTAATAGAGTTCAAACTAAAAGAACAGACTGATTTGAGAAATGAGAAACATAGAAAAGGAAGACTAATGTACAACAAACACATTTTGAGAAACTCAGAAAATTCTTTCAAAATGCAAACTGGGAAAAATTCTTAAATGAAGAAAAAAAGATGGAAGAGAAATGGAACATATTAAAAGAAAATTATGAGGGAATAGACAAATATGTACCAAAGAAGAAACAAAAATGTGTGTAAATGAAGTGCTGGTGCAACAAAAATGTAATGAGGCTAAAGATAGAAGAGACAAAGCCTGGAAAAGATGGAAAAAAAAAAAAGAGCAAGTGGCAAATATACATCAAACTAAGAAATTATGTAAAACTACGCAGAGAAGAAAAGAGAAACTATGAAAAGGACATAATAGGAAAATCCAAGGACCAACCTAAACTATTCTACAGGTATGTGAATGACAAACTAAAAGATAAATATGAAATTGCGAAACTGTGTCAAGGGAATAATGAATATATAGATGATGTAGAAATGGCTGAAACTATGATCAAACCTTTTAAATCTGTATTCACAAATGAAAGTACACAAAATTGGGAGGATGGACAGAAAGATCTCCCCCAATGAAAGAAATAACTGTGACACAGAAGGAAATAAGGGACCAAATAAAAAACCCTTGACATCAGAAAATCACACAGGCTGGATAGAATTGCAAATTTGATATTAAAAGAATGTATAGATGAACTATTAAACAAAATATACAACATAATTGATTTTTCACTCAAAGAGGGAAAACTACTACAAGATTGGAAAAATCCAAATATGGTACCAATATACAAAGGAGGGGACAAGGAAAATCCAACTAACAATAGGGTCTCCCTTACAAGCACAATAGCAAAAATATGTGAAAAAGTTATCAAAAGTGAATGGATTAAACATTTGGAAGAGAATAATATACTAAATCCATAACAATTTGGATTTAGACACAGAAGATCATGTGCCACAAATATGATTTGCTTTTACTCGAGGCTAATAGAAGTAATACAAGATAGGGATGGATGGGCAGATTGTGCCTTCTTAGATCTACAAAAAAGATTTGATAAATTACCACACAAAAAAATACTAAGAAAAACTGAAATAATAGGTGGAATACAAGGAAAGATATTGGAATGGATGAAAGATTTCTTGAACAGGAGAAAAATGAGGGTGGTACTTAGAGACAAGAACTCAACCTAGGAAGAAATTATAAGTGGAGTCCCACAAGGTTCTGTATTGGCTCCGATAATGTTTGCCACATATATAAATGACATGAAGGTGTGGAATGTTATATGAACTTCTTTGCAGATGATGCAAAACTATTGAAGAGAGTAAGTACAGAGGAAGATTGTAGATCACTACAAAAAGACCAGGATAATGTCTGGGAATGGAGTCAAAAGTGTGAAGTGAATTTCAACATCAAGAAATGTAGTAAAATGGAGTTTGGAAAAAGTACAAATCTATATCGGGACAGTATAAAATTGGTACAAAGGAAGAAGAGGGAAGGAAGAGGGTGGAAGGGAGTGGAGTATGATAGGGATGGAATGGGTGGGAATGGTTTTTACACCTTTGTTTTTTGGCTACCTCCCTTATAAGGGGGAAAAAGCCTTTGGTATATGTATGTATGCATGTACAAAGGAAGTCAAAAAGTTAACTCAGAAAGGGACCTAGGAGTAACCATCAGCAATGACATGGCACCAGATAAACATATCAACAGAATAGTGGGAGAAGAGATCTGAAAAAGAATAGTTTCCCACACAGAGTGGTGGATATCTGGAATAAATTGGATGAGGAAACAATGAGTGCAAAAACTATACAAGAATTTAAGAACAAACTTGATGCTGAAAGATACAAAGATGGGTCACTACGAGCATAGCTCTCTTCCCGTAAAATACAACTAGGTAAAAAGAATATAAGGAAAATTTAGAAAATCCAGAGAGCAACTATGAAGATGGCCCCAACAATATCAAAACGGTCATATGAGGGCAGATTGTCAAAACTAGAATTACCAACTCTGGAACAAAGAAGAGAAAAGGGTGACTTGTTGACTATCTACAGAATTATGAAAGGTATCGAAGTCCTGGATAGAGAAGACTTACTAAATTGGGATAAGAGAAACACAAAGGGACATGGAAGGAAGCTCAAAAAGGACAGCTATAGAAGAGACCTGAAAAAACACAGCTTTCCCCACAGAGTAATGGATGTATGGAACACACTAAACAAAAACAGTGTGTGCAAAAACAATACACAAATTTAAGGACAATTTAGACATGGAAAGATACAGAGACAGGACACCATGAGCATAGCTCCCCTTCCCATAAGGTACAACTAGGTAAATACATGAAACATCTACACAGAAACATATTCACATCCAGGTAACTAATCAAGCCTTCAAGAAAGACCACCTGGTGTAGGAGGAGTTTCTCTGTGGGACTTGTATCTGGGGGTTGTTGTTAGAGTATTGAGTTTGGTGGTCTTTCTTTTGAAGTGCTTAACCCCTTCCAAACGGTGCCGCACACGTAGGCGTCATGGACTTAGATCTCGGTGGCAGCAGCCAATGCCAGCCGTACGACGTGTCGTAATAATACTCGCATCATAAAATATAGTCACCGCTTATATTGATCGTTCTCTCTTCACCCGTGAATTCTGATAACCATAGAAAATGCGATTACAAAAGAATTAGAAAGAATGTCATTATGGAGGGGCGACTACAATATATATAATCAAGACGCCGATATGGCAGCCTCGCGAATACACTCGCTCCCCATGACGCCTACGTGTGCGGCACCGTATGGAAGGGGTTAATTAGTTACCTGGGTGTGAATATATTTCTGTGTAGATGTTTCATGTGGTTTGGGTGATATGTTGTCAATATTTGAGTAGTATGCTACTGGGGTAGTTTTTTGTTGCATTCTGTTGGCAGTGCTTATAAGATGTAGTGTGAAGGGTTTTGGCATAGAATTGTATTCCTTTCATTTTCATAGTTTGTTGTATTTGAAGGATTTTGGTTTCAGAGTGTAGGTGTCCTATCAGGGTGGTTTTGGCATATCTGTTATTACTTTCAGTGCTTCAATCTGTAGTGTTTGTGAGTGTTGTTGTTTGATTTGTTGATTGATGGAAACCATGCTGAGGAGGCATATTCTAGGGTTGTTTTTATGAATTGTTTAAAGATGGTTATTAAAGTTTCTTTATTTCCCAGTTGTGCTAGAAATGGTTGTCAATAGATTTTTTTTTTTCAATTTTTACTCTCAAGTCCCTTGATATGTGGGCTGAATGTCACATGGACATCACTGCATAGTCTTCCTGCTATAAAGTCGATTAGCCACTTCTTGTTATGGTTATTAATCTCTATGATATTTTTGGAAAGTACAGTATGTGTCTGAGGTCCTTGCTAAAGAAATTATATATTTTTAACTACTGCAACTGTAATTGTTCTTTCTGGTGAGGCTTTTTGTTAAAGTTTTCCAGGACTTGTGGAATGTTTGTGAGCAGATAGCAGGTAGCATGGTCCTCTTTGATTCCATGTTGATTCGAGGAGGTAAGTATTTCTGATTTGATTCTTGCTGCAACTAACCTTTCCATCAGTTTGGATATCGTGGATAATAGTGAGATTGGTCTATATGATGAGGGGTCCTCCAGTGATTTGTTTGGTTTCAAGATAAGTAATACACGATCTTTCTTCTTGATGTTTTGAATATTGTTGTTTAGCCAGTAGTTGAAAATATCTGTTAAGGCTCTTATGCATTTTGGCCAATGTGTTTGAGGTGGATGTTTGAGATCCTGTCTAGATCTTCAGCTCTGGAGTTTTTTTAGTTTCTTAATGGCCCTTCCACCACTGCCACCGTCACCACCATTACCCTTACCATCACCAACTCTACCAACACCACTAATACAACTATCACCATTACCACTACCATCACTACTGTCACCACCACATCCACCACTATCATCACCACCACATCACTACCATTATCATCACCACTACTACCTTCATTACCACCACTAATGACTGTTGGTGAACAAATACATATACATATGATAATTACTCTGTTTTGAAAAAGTAATAAATGAAATTTCTCTTTCAATACAAAGTTTACCTAATGTTAACCTTAAATCATTCTACATTACCTCCATTTAAGATTCAAGACATCATCTGCAAAGCCCAAGAAAAGCATACAGCAAATGGATAGCAGTGATGTGAGGAACTCTGAGAACTCAGAGTGTGGGAATGATGCATTGGGGTTCATGAAGTGCTGCCCAAAAGGAACCCCAAGAAAGAGGAACATCACAATGAGGAACACACAACCAGTGATGACTCCCAGGCCTTCTGGTCTGAAAGAGAGATAAGACACTGCATTGGTTATTAATTTCTATATAATACACTACAGCAATATGGGAGCAAAATTACAAACCTGGAGACTACAGAGTATAGGGGAACTCTAAAGGGAAGACTACTGGTCTGTTAAAGCCATTTGTCCATAGGTTGTGTGTGTTGAATGTAATGTATATAAAGAGTCATACTAATTACTGGCAACTACCAACAACTACCATCAACTCCAATGATATATCAAAATATATTGCTTTTAGTTAATATTGGCATGAGTTATTTGTGCTATATTAGTTTCAAAACATTTGGCCACATCAAGATTCAAGATGTGATGCATTACCGACAACTCGTAACTCAACACAAGCTAAATTAGCTTCACACACAATAAGTGGTAGCCTATTCAGCTGGACTAGTAATTGATTACATGATCATAAACAGAGCATTGCTCTAAATGGTAAAACTTCTAGATGAATTTTTTTTATGAATGGAGTTCCTCAGGTCTCCATTCTTGGGCCACTTCTATTCATAGTACAGTGAGTCCTCCTTATACAGTAATTCTTTATCCGGTAAATTCACGGTTACGGTATTTGGTAATTACTACCCATGATTCTATTTACGGTAAGAAAAATTCACAGATACGGTATCTGCTCGTGTTTTGAAGATGAAAGAGCAGGGAGAAGGTACGTCTGCCATATCCTATTATTACATGTTATAATGGATTTGGTGGCAATTTCAATTTGCGGTAAGGTTTTCAGGAACGCATATGTACCGTATAATGAGGACTTACTGTATTTATAAATGATATAGACCATGAACTGAAATCTATTGTCTCCAAATTTGCTGGGCAGGGGACTAGAGATGGTTAAAGAAAATGGATAAAAGTGGCAGGTGAGTCATTTGGTGTTTGCACTTGTGGCAGGGTGAGAGGGGGGATTAAGGGAGTTAGTGACAGAGTTTGGGGAGGTATGTAATAGGAGAAAGTTGAAGGTAAATGTGGGTTAAAGTAAGGTGATGAGATGTACAAGGTTAGCTTTATGTATTTGGAGTTGCATGTGGCAGGAAAGGGAGGAGTGGAGGTAGAGGTAAATTGTAAATTGAGAGAAGTAAATGTCTTGGAAGAGTAAAAAGTGTCATAAGAAATAGGCATCTGGGAATGGATGCAAAAAGGAGATTGTATGAAGGGGTGATTGTGCCATAGGCTTTCTATGAGGTAGAGACTTGGAATTTATGAGAGGGAGAGAGTTAAAGTTTTAATGTGTTTGAAATGAAATGTCTGAGGAGTATCATAGGGGGTTATAAGGTTGGACAGAGTGAGAAACAAGGAGGTAAGGAAAAGAGCAAGAGTGGAAAAGGAGATGACAGATAGGGCTGATGAAAGAGTACTGGGATGGTTTGGACATATGGAAAGAATAAGTGAAGAAAAATTTGTAAAAGAGGTGTGGAAGGCAGAGACAGAGGGAGTGAATTTGAGGGGACAACCGAGGATGAGATGGATGGATGGGGGATGAAGGGGGCATTCAGTAAGAGGGAAATGTCTGTTGAGCAAGGAATGGAGAAGGCAAGAGACAGGGATGAGTAAAGAGTGACTTTGTATAAATGATACTGTTATGCAAGGAAGGGAGGGGCAAGGGTGGAGGGGTTAGGGGGTGCCTATGAGTGAATGATATTCTGACGTAGCCTGAAGGGATTCCTCCCAATTTTCTCTTTTTCTGCATGAGGGAATGGAGAAGGGGTTCACCAATTAAGTGAAGCAGCCTTGCTGTGGATGTACTGTGTCCTGCTAGATTGCTACTGACCCAGGGCAGTGGGCAGGATACAGGAATGACCCATCATCTATGAGGAGTTAAGATGAGAGGGAGGAAAGAGTAGAGGAGGAAAGTGGAATGCGTAGGAGTAGGTACGTGCCTTTGACTTGGCTATCTTATTTATAAGCAGGAAAAAGCTCTTGGTATATAGATTGAAAGGTGTTTGAATGTGTTTAAGATGAAGTGTTTACAAAGTATGGTGGGGGTTATGAGGATGAAAAGAGTGAGAGATGTGGAGGAGAGGCAGAAAGTTGAGGTGGTAAAAGATGTGGCAGATAGGACTGATCACAGAATATTGGGATGGTTTGGGCATATGAAAGGAATGAATGAAGAGAAACTAGTAAAATGTGTGTGGAGGGCAGAGGTGGATAGAGTGTATATTAGTTAATAAGAGGGGAGAGAGGGGAGATATGGATACTGTTTATTATTAATTTAATTAAACTATGAACAGGTGAAATAATTATAAAAAGAATAATTCATGTTGGTGGTAGTCATGAGAGCCACTAAAGCAATTTTTTAATACAATAGTAAGAAAAGAGAATAGGTAAACAGTAACTACCAATTACATAGAGAATTAATAAATATGGCTATGAGGACTGACATCCACCCTGGATAGTTTGTTTCAAGATAAAAAAAAAAAACTACTCACATTTTTGTTTCCCTGTCCTTTTTATTCATGTCTCTGCCATATAAACCAGCTCCAATAAACATCTTTGATACTGCTGGTATTGTCCTGACAACAGTTATGACTGCTGCCACAGACAGGGCTAGATTCACAACTACTGCAAACAACATGTCTGAAAAAATTTATTAAATAATAACAACAACAACAACAATAACAATAATAATAATTACTTTGAAGATGTACAAAAATTTTGATTATCATTTACCAATAAGAATGATTTTTACACTAAATAGAACTCAATACATCTCATACACCCAATAAATAAAATCTTCATAAAGCATTCATTTGATAAATCTAGAGACAACAAACATCAAGTTCTGAATATTCTTTATAATAATGTCTTCTGAAGTACTTATTTAGCTTTATCTACCTGTTGCTTACCAGAGTTCAATAATATTCCAACCATTAACTAAAGAGTATAACTTATATGTATCATAACTCTATTCAACCTCATAGAGACACTACTGATACACTGTTAGTCTAGTTGTAGATTCAACATATATTTTCTCTATGGAATGTTTAGGTTATGTTATGTTAGAGCTATTGGACAATATAAGTTTCATGATAAATACATGTGCTTGAATGTTTCTGAAATTCTACCAAAAATTATTCCATACAGGCAAATATAATGCATGTTCAACAATGCTTTGACCTTAAAGTAATAGAATCATAACAGAAACTAAATGTAAAAACAAAGATATTACAGTTAGGTATAAATGATTATGACATGTGATGCCCTCTAGTGATGTACTTTTTATCTCTTTATAATCAATAGTACACATAACTACACATGGGAGAGGGTGATGGATGGGATGGTGGTGGATAGGGCTTTCATGGACTACACAGTAGTAACCAGGAGAAGAGTATGAAGAGTTTTAGATGTATGTATTCTAAGGGGAGACAGTGGTGGAATATCAGATCATTTTTTGGTGGAAAGTTGAGAGTGGAGGATTGATGGTGAAAGAGGAAAAGGACAGAAGGTAGGAAGGTGCTTAGAGTAAACTGTTTAAATGAGAAACAAAAGGAGGAGTACATGAAGAAGCTAAGGGAGGAGTGGGAGGGAGTGAAGGACATTTGAACTAGGAGTGGAGGAGGAATAGGGATGGTTCAAGGAGGGAGTCATAAGGTGTGTAAAGTTGGTGTGTGAAACAAGGAAGATGGGAGGACATAGAAGGAAGGGTAGTGAGTGGTGGGATGATGAAGCAAAGAAGGTTGTAGAAGAAAAAACCTGAGCATTCACAAATTGGTTACAAAATAGGAAGAGAGAATCATATGAGAAGTACAAAGAAAAGAGAAGACAGGTAAAGCATGATATAAAGGAGGCAAATAGGAGAGCAGATGTGACATGGGGTAAGAGTATAAAGTATGGCAGAAAATTTTGAAAGTAATAAAAATATATTTTGGAAGGAAATTAAGAGAGGAAGAGGATGTGAATCAAGAAGAGAAGGAAAGATAAAAGGTGCAGATGGAGAGATGATAATGGAAGAGTTGACAGTAAGAGGAAGATGGGCAGAATATTTTAGAAGTTGCTAAATGTGAAGGAGGATGGAGAGGGAAAGGTAGCTGCAGTGGGTAATGCTAAGAAAATAATGGTGGTGAATGAGGAAAATGGAGGTTAATAAGGAAAGATGAGGTGAAAGCAGTTATTAAAATGATGAGAGCATGTAAAACACCTGGGTTGGATGGGTGTCATGTGGAGTGTCTAAAAAAGGGACGTACAGTGATGGTGAACTGGTTGATGTGGTTGTTTAATGAGTGTCTAAAAGAGGGTAGAGTGCCAGAGGACTGGAGGAGTGCCTGTATAGTTCCATTTCACAAGGGAAAAGGGGACAAGTGTGAATATAGTAGTTTCAGAGGGATCAGTTCGTTGAGTGTAGTTGGGAAGGCTTATGGGAGGGTCTTGATTGAGAGGATTAGGAGAGGAACAGAGGGAGTAATTGGTAAGGAACAGGTAGGAGTTGTGTGGATCAGATTTTTGTGGTAAGACAGATATGTGCGAAAGCTATAGGAAAAGGTAAGGATGTTTTTTTGGCCTTTATGGATTTGGAAAAGGTTTATGAGAGGGTAGACAGGAAGGCAATGTGGGAGGTATTGCAAATATATGGGATAGGAGGAAAGCTGTTAAGCAGTCAAGAGTTTTTATGAGAGTATTAGAGCTTAAGTTAGAATTAGAAATGGAGAGAGTGAGTGGTCTGTGGTAAAAGTGAGACTTTGCCAGGGATGTGTTATGTTGCCTTGGCCTTGGAGAAAAATGGGAGATAAGCCTGTTGTTGTTTGCTGATGACACTGTGCTTATGGCAGGATCAGAGGAGGGATTAAGGAAGTTAATGACACAGTTTGGAAAGGTGTGCGAAAGGAGGAAGTTGAAGATAAATGTGGGTAAAAGTAAGGTGATGAGATGTACAAAGGGAGAATGTGGCAGCAAACTGGAAGTGAGTATTAAGGGAGAGAGACTGGAGGAAGTGGACAGCTTTAGATACTTGGATGCAAATGTGGTAGGAAAGAGAGTGGAGGTGGAGGTAGGGGTAGAATGTAGATTGATAGAAGCAAGTAAATGCCTTGGTGGATTATAAAGTAAAATGAGAAATAGACATTTTGGAATGGATGCTAAGAGGAGATTGTATGAAGGAGTGTTTGTGCCGACATCACTCTATGGGGCAGAAACATGGAACATAAGAGAGGAGGATTATGAATGTGTTTGAGATGAAACGCCTGAGAAGTATAGTTGGGGTTACTAGGCTGGATAAATTGAGAAACGAGAAGGTGAGGAGGAGAGCATGGGTGGAGAGGGAGTTGGGGGATAGGGTTGATGAAAGAGTATTGGGATGGTTTGGACACATGGAAAGAATGAGTTAAGAAAGATTAATTAAAGATGTGTGGAAGGCAGAGGTGGAAGGAGTGAACATGAGGTAAAAGGGGCATTGGGAAAGAGAGGAATTTCTGTTGAGGAAGGAAGGGAGAAAAGAGATGATAGGAGTGAGTGGAGAATGGTTGTGTGTGGATGATGCTGTGACTGCATGAGGGGGAGTGGGTGGAAGATGGGGGGTGAGGGAGTATGTGTGGATGATATTTTGATGCAGCCCGAAGGGATTTCTCCCCATCTTCTCTTTTACTCCATGAGGGGGGGGTCGCCAATTAAACGAAGTGGCCTTGCTGCAGATGTGCTGTGTCTTGTTACATTGCTTTTGACCCACGGCAGTGGGCAAGATGCAAGGATGACCCAAGATAAGAGGGAGGGAGGGGGGGTGAATAGGAGTGGAGCGTGTGGGGATGAAATGGGTGTGAGGGGATTTTATGCCTTTGTTTTTGGCTACCTCCCTTGTAATGGGGAAAAAAGCCTTTGGTATATGTCTGTATGTATAATCAATAGTTCCATTATGTTTCTAACAATATATTTAGTATAGTTAATAAAATATCAAACATATGAGTAAAACAAAGATGATTACATCCAAAATCGTATATACACACAAAACCCTGTAGTATTTACCCATTTTTTGTACAGTCTAACATTTTATCAAAACCAACCAAAACCCTCCACTTAATTGTGTCATATTTTGCTAAAACTTTCTGTGGATAAGTATTCTGGCATTTTTTTTCTAATGGTGAAACCAGGTATAACTTATCACCTATGCAATTTTGTAAATTATAATATATCAATGTAATAACTATCTTTCTTGGCAAAAATCAATAACAGAAAATGTTGCTAAAAGCTATGCATAATCAAACAAAGTCACATTGACTCCTTTAGATGCCATCTCTTTTTTTTATAGATTCAGAGCCCGAAGATGACAATGATGACCCTGATGACCTCTAGAATTACAGGTACCTCATTACTTAATGTAGATTAGGTTAGGTAGGTAGGTTTGATTAGGTTAGATAGGTTGGTTAGGTTAGGTTAGACGAATTTATCATATTTTAATTTCTTCGACTTCCGCATCTATCAAAGCAAAGATGGTTCCTCAAGCAGTCAAAGCACCTATATTTGCTTATGTATAGGTTTTAGCAACTTTTTGTCATTGATTTCTGCCAAGAATAAGGTATACTATGTTGATATATTATAATTTACAAAATTATTATTCAATCTTTTATTGCTGTATTGTGCAGGTGTACATACATACATATACCAAAGGCTTTTTCCCCCTTACACAAGGGGGTAGCCATGTATAATGTGCACTTCTAAAAGTTTACCTTACACATACATATACCAAAGGCTTTTTCCCCCTTACATGGGGGGTAGCCAAAAAGAAAAAGGCACAGAAATCACTCCCACCTATTTCATTTCCCATATATTCCACTCCCCTCCACCCTCCTCCCTCCCTCCTATCTTGGCACCTCCTAGATGACGGGTCATCCCTCCATCCTCTCCACTGCCCTGGGTCAGAAGCAGTGTCGCAAGACACAGCACATCCACAGCAAGGCCGCTTCATAAATTCGGCGACCCCCCCCTCTCCATCGCCTCATGCAGGAAAGGAGAAGTCGGGGAGAAATCCCTTTGGGCTGCAGCAAATTTTTTTCTCATACATACTTCCTCACTCCCCATCCCCCACCCACTCCCCCTCATGCATCACAGCCTCATCTATACACAACCCTTCTCCATTCACCCCTATCTTCTGTCCTCTCCCGTCCTTCCTCTACAGACATTCCTCTCTTTTGTAAAGCCCCTTTCACCCCATCCATCCATCTCATCCTAGGATGCCCCCTCATATACTCCTTCCACCTCCACCTTCCACACTTCTTTTACTAATCTTTCTTCACTCATTCTTTCCATGTGTCCAAACCATCCTAATACTCTTTCATCAACCCTATCTCCCAGCTCCCTTTCCACCCCTGTTCTCCTCCTCACCTCCTCATTTCTCACTCTATCTAGCCTAGTAACCCCTATCATACTTCTCAGACATTTCATCTCAAACACATTCAAACTCCTTCTCTCTTCCTCTCTCATGTTCCATGTTTCTGCCCCGTACATTGCTGTTGGCACAATCACTCCTTCATATAACCTCCTCTTAGCATCCATTCCCATATGTCTATTTCTCATTACACTTTTTAATCCACCAAGGCATTTACTCACTTCTCTCAATCTACATTCTACCTCCACCCCCACTCCTCCCTTTCCTGTCACAATCGCACCCAAGTATCTGAAACTATCCACTTCCTCCAGTTTCTCACCATTAATGCTCACTTCCAGCCTACTGTCACTCTCTACCCTTGTACATCTCATCACCTTACTTTTACCCACATTTATCTTCAGCTTCCTTCTTTCACACACCTTCTCAAACTCTGTCACTAACTTCCTCAATCCCTCCTCTGATCCTGCTACAAGCGCAGTGTTGTCAGCAAACAACAGCTGGCTCACCTCCCACTTTTCTCCATTTTCTTTAACCCCTTCCATACGGTGCCGCATACGTAGGCGGCATGAGGAGCAAGTGGATACGCGAGGCTGCCATATCGGCGTCTTGATTATATTTATTGTAGTTACCCCTGCGTAATGACATACTCTCTAAACTGTCTTCATCACATTTTCTATGGTTATCAAAATTCACGGGTGAAAGAGAGAACGATCGATATAAGTGGTGACTATATTTTATGATGCGAGTATTATTACGACACATTGTACGTCTGGCAGCTAATGCTGCCCGCGAGATTTTGGCCCGGACTGAAGAAGTTAATCATCTCCAAACCCTGACCCACTACCCTTGCATTCACCTCTCACATCACCCCATCCATGTAAAGATTGAATAGCCAGGGCGACATAACACACCCCTGACGAAGTCCCACCTTTACCTCAAACCATTCACTCTCTTCTCTATTTCTAATCCTAATGCAAGCTCTACTACTCTCATAAAAACTCTTGAGTGCTCTTAACAGCTTTCTTCCTATCCCATATATATGCAGTACCTCCCACAGTGCCTTCATATCTACCCTGTCGTAAGCCTTTTCCAGATCCATAAAAGCCCAAAAAATATCCTTACCTTTTCCTATAGCTTTCTCACATATCTGTCTTATCACAAAAATCTGATCTACACATCCCCTACCTGTCCTAAAACCACACTGTTCCTTACCAATTACTCCCTCTGTTCCTCTCCTAATCCTCTCAATCAAGACCCTCCTCTCCTAATCCTCTCAATCAAGACCCTCCTCTCCTTATCCTCTCAATCAAGACCCTCCTCTCCTAATCCTCTCAATCAAGACCTTCCCATAAGCCTTCCCAACTACACTTAACAAGCTGATCCCTCTGTAACTACTACACTCACACTTGTCCCCCTTCCCTTTGTAAAGCGGAACTATACAGGCACTCCTCCAGTCCTCCGGCACTCTACCCTCTCTTAAACAAACATTAAATAACCTCACCAGCCAGTCCACCATAACTGTACCTCCTTTCTTCAGACATTCTGCATGGCATCCATCCAACCCAGGTGCCTTACCTGCTCTCATCATCTTAACAGCTGCTTTCACTTCATCCTTACCTATTTCTCCTCCATTTTCCTCACTCATCACTCTCATTTTCTTCGTGCTTCCCACTGCAACTACCTTTCCCTCCCTATCCTCCTTCACATTTAGCAATTCCCTAAAATACTCTGCCCACCTTCCTCTCACTGCCTTCTCTTCCATTATCATCTCTCCATTTGCACCTTTTACCTTTTCTTCTCTACTTGATTCACCTCCTCTTCCTCTTTTAACTTCCTTCCAAAACATCTTTTTATTACTTTCAAAATTTTCTGTCATACTCTTTCCCCATTTCACATCTGCTCTCCTCTTTGCTTCTTTTATCTTATGCTTAACTTCCTTTCTCTTTACTTTGTACCTCTCATATGATTCCCTCATCCTAATTTGTAGCCAATCTATGAATGCCTGCTTCTTTTCTACACCCTTCTTTGCTTCCTCATCCCACCACTCACTACCCTTCTTTCTATTTCCTCCCACCCTCCTTGTTCCACACACCATCTTTGCACACCTTATGACTCCCTCCTTGAACCATCCCCATTCCTCCTCCACTCCTAGTTCTACTCTATCCTTTACTCTCTCCCACTCCTCTCTCAACTTCTTATACTCATTCTCCTTTTTTTCCTCATTTAAGCAGTTCACTTTAAGTATCTCCCTACTATCTGCCCTTTTCCTTTTTCTCCACCTATTCTCCACTCTCAATTTACCTTCCACCAGGAAATGATCTGATATTCCCCCACTCCCTCCCCTTAGACCATGTACATCCTTAACTCTTCCTACCATACTCCTGGTCACCACTATATAGTCCATTAACGCTCTATCTGCCACCCTTCCATCCACCACCCTCTCCCATGTGTACTTAAGCTTGACTTTCTTCTTAAACACTGTTTTTGCTATCATCAACTCTCTTTCAAGACATATCTCCACCATCAGTTCTCCACTACAATTTTTACCTAGAACTCCACACTTCCCAATCACTCCATGTATTGGTTCATTTCCTACCCTAATCCCTTTATGCACTCATTTATATCTACCCAAAATGCCTCCCTTTCCTCTACGTTCTTCTCACTACCAGGCCCATATGCACTTACAAAAACCCACATCTCCTTTCCCAGCTTCACCTTCATCCACATCAACCTTGATGACACCTCCTTCCACTCCACTACCCGCTTACTTATCTCTTCACTTACTAGTATCACCCCTTCTCTCCCTCATCCCCTCTTCACTCCTGAGTACCTCCCAGCTACACTCCCAAACTCACAGTTGCCCTTTTCTTTCATTTTAGTTTCACTCTAAGCCAGTACATCAATCTTTCTTCTCACAAACATACTGCCTATCTCTTCCCTTTTACTCTCATCTGTACCACATCCACATACACTAAAAAACCCAAACTTTAGGGTACTGGTTGGAAAGCTCCCAAACCCTCATATGCCTTTAATTTCTTTTTCAGGAATGTCCCCTTCTGGGGCTACAAGTAGTAGGACTCCTAATCCCATCCCCCATCCCTTTTTGTCGCCTTTTACAATTCAAGTGGAAATACTTGGTGGCAGTAGTCTTTTCCCCCCACCACAGGGTAGGTAGGCAAAAAAAGGAAATTAATTTTCAGAGAAATGGTACAGGACAGTAACAAGGGGTTGGGGGACAGCATAACGGAGGGACAGTCATAGTATAAAAGCGTCATCATTTCTCTATGTAGAGAGTTTTCCTCTTTTACAGACAAGATGATGTGTGACTCTGGTCCATAGGGGCACCCCATATAGACCCTAAAGTATCAACTGCATGCTACTTTGCCACAATAACATGCAGCATATATATATATATATATATATATATATATATATATATATGTATATATACATATATATATATAAATATATATACATGTATATATATATATATATACATATATATATATATACACACACACACATATATATATATATATATATATATATATTTATATATCAAACTTAATGATCAAGGGCAGTATCACACATAGAAAACTTCATGATTATGAACTATGCAAGTGATACTGGTGGAATACTAAGAAACTGACCATTATCTAAAAAGAAATATCAGATAAGTAATATCTGGTTTCACCATTTGAAAGAACATGTCAAAATACCTAACTACACCAAGTTTCAGCAAGATATGACAACAGTGGAGGGTTTTGGTGTGTTTTGCTCAGTTATGATAAAACATCAGACCCATTTTTATACCTGTCAGGACAGTCATGCTAATCACCATCTTCCACCCAAAAACACCCTCAAAATTTTATTTCTTGGTTTTGTTTTGCCAAAATTGTAATCAGCACCATTGAGAATCCTGAACACGAACAAATATTCTAGATACTGATGCGACCCACCAATGCTTTAAAAATTACAGACACAATAAAACATGGCACAAATAATTTA
The DNA here is from genome assembly GCF_046742065.1 of Oratosquilla oratoria. Classification (NCBI taxonomy): domain Eukaryota; kingdom Metazoa; phylum Arthropoda; class Malacostraca; order Stomatopoda; family Squillidae; genus Oratosquilla; species Oratosquilla oratoria. Next base: position 45,783,099 of record NC_134791.1, on the reverse strand, counting down.
TTGATGCCAATATTAACTAAAAATAATACCATTGGAGTTGTCAGTAGTTGTCAGCAATTGTTGGTAATTAGTATGACTGATCTAGTACAAGAGTAGAATTAGTGGTCCAGGACATTGTTTCTGCCATATTATATGTGTTTTGCATAAAACATGTAAATAATGTTGTCTAGAATATTATTCGGTTGCATTATGGGTTTTTGATTTTTCTGATTATGATTTTGGCAAAAACAAAACCCAAAAATAACATTATGATGGTGTTTAGAGGTGGAAGACTGTGGAAAACTGTGATTAGCAAGACCCCGAACAGGATACAGGCATTGAAAAAATAAGTCTTCTGGTCCTATTATCAAGCACATGAAATGACTTAATTTTTCGTACTGTGTCTGGAGACAAATTTAAACTCAAATTATTCTTAAAGCTGAGGTAAATCGATCCCAAATAATAATAAAAATTTACACATGATTGTACTCGACAGGATTATGGATATGTCACAACATTAATGTAACCCATAGGAGCAGTTAAAAATCAATTACTAATTTATTGTACTATAAAACCTAACATAATACCATAGAGTAATTCAGATTCTAAATATTTCTGCCATGTTGTTTCCATAACTATATATTTTGTTAACATCCAAACTCAAAGGTAACACAAAAATAACCACCTGAAGTCGGCGGGCAGCAGCTGTTGACATACAACCTACTGATGATAGCAGACAACAATCTTCCTGTTTCCATGACGACAGCAATCATCTTAACAAGAGCAAGTTATATTTGTGTAAATGAGAAAGTATCACAAAAATTAATCAACGCTGGCTGAACATTTGACAAGTAAGATTCAATTCACCCTCTCCCCGTCTGAATCCTACACAACCCCTGTATTTACGAACCATAGCCCCAGGCTAACAAAGTTAAATTTCTGTTGGGTGTAACATTTTCATTGGTTACATGAAAGGTATCGTTACACTGACGTATATATAGTATCTCCACATTTACCTTCCAATTTTTTGCATCAACTTATGTGAATAATTATTTGCGTTAATCAAAAAAAGAAATAATAGAAACTATGCAGAGAAACTGAAAGGCAGGGGTCAGCTTGTCTATCAAGGGAAGGTTTATCCTAAAGTGAAATTTATATTAAACAGCATTACTGAAAGCTTATGCATTAAATTCAAGTGTGATAACAAGGATATATTAATTGCTTCAATATATAGAAGCCCTAGTAGCAACATGGCAGAAAATTATAAACTGCATAAATTAAGGTGATGCAAGAAATGAGCAACAAACAATTTTCTTATCAAATAATTCTCGATTATTTTAATCTTCCAATCATAAACAGGACAAACTACACTACAACCGCTGAAATAAACAGTGTTGAGTATAAATTTATTGAAACGGTGAGAGATTGTTTCCTTGTGCAAAACATGCAGGAAATCACAAGACAGAGAGGAGAGGAAGTACATTATGTTAGACTTCAAGGTCAACTGAGAGGGTTTTCATAGAGGTGGTGAATATTTGCTAGATGTATGGCTTAGTCACTTTTTATAAAGATAATGCAAAAACAAATCCTAATTATTACGCAATGTGATAAAAAGGTCTATCAAAATATCGGTAACAGACGAACTTTTCCTTCGCCGATCTTCGGCTGTGACGCCAATTTCACTATTTGCATTCTCGTTGGACTCGTAATCAACAGTTATAACCTCCCTGATGAGAGCTCAGAGCTCGTATGACCAATCTATGGATAATAATGTGACCTTACACGCACACACACACAATTCCTCGCCCACGAGAGTTGTAGTATCACCAGCTGCGAAGCAATACTGAGATATTATAGCCTTGGGCGGGAGTCGAACCCGGACCGCTATAGTGACAGGCGAGAACTCTAACCACAGCGCCATAAGGTTTGTGAACAATCTAATGCATGTGTAGTGATTGTAATCAATCCGCCAACACCGACCGCGTCTGAGACAACCGTCTCCCTTACAGACCGAGCCGGGACTGATGATGTCAACAACGCGAGCGGAAGCGCGCGAATTCACTAGGGCTCACATTTGGCCCATATCCAAAGGGAAGGCGGCCAATCAGAACACTAGTCAGAAACCGCTACCAGGATTTAAAAGACGCCCTCCCATACAAGCCGATCCTGCGCTAGTGGGTGGTCTGTCCTAGGTAGCCCATAGAACAGCCAAGTTCTGGAGGACCATCAAACGACAGCTGGAGGAGTGCTCTGTGTCTCCACCCAAGGTCATCAGCCATCTCAACCACTCTGCACACTCCCCCCAACACCAGGCTGACCTTCTGGCGCTAGCATGGAGTGGAGATCTGTAAGCCCCATCCTGTGCAAGGACCACATTGCTTTAGCACCTTGCACAGAATAGCTGTAGTGACCTCGTTCCCGACGAGACTGTTGATCTCTCTCAGTTAAATGGAGATGATCCTCTTATCTGCCTCCAACGTTTTGGAAGAGGTAATGGGGGGTAATCTCGGCTTTAAAATTCAAATCCAATGGCCCTTCAAACATCGATGCACACCTACTCAAACATATGCCAGATAACATAATCTCACACATGATAACACTATACAATAGCTCACTAGCCTCTGGGTACTTCCCACAGCTTCTCAATGCCTCCCGTACCATCCTCATTCCCAAACCCCAGAAACCCGTCTCCGCCCCCACTTTTATACCGGCCAATCTCCCTTTCGGAGTACTTTGGTAAGGTGTTTGAGCACGTTCTCTGCCGTCGCCTGACTGGGTATCTGGAGACGGAGAATGTGCTGGGGGACTGCCAGTTTGGTTTTCGGCCGGGGCGCGGTACAGACGACGTTATTTCCATGACCACTCAATGTGTTCAAAGACCGCCAGACGGTCGCCCTGGTAAGGCCATTTTGTTTTGTAAGGCTGTGGAGAAGACATTCGATGCTGTTTGACATGAAGGCCTAAGTACAAACTGTACCACAATTTCGACTTTGCCCTGCCGTTCACAAGGTTGCTCTGCAACTACCTGGGCGACAGGAAAATAAGAATAAAGTGGCGAGGCTGTCTGTCGCGACCTTTTGTGCAGAAGGCTGGAGTACCGCAAGGGTCAGTCCTTGCCCCCACTCTGTACACTCTATATACGAATGACCTGCCAAAGCCGGCATACCCACGCAACCGAGCTCTTACTTTTTCGTATGCGGACGACACTAATCACATTAGCAGACACAAAACGCTGCAGGGAGCGTTACACGTAATGCAATAGTGCATTAAGACCAGCGCTTCGAAATGTAAAGCTGTATACTTCTGCTGCAAGCAAACCAACATAACAATCACGAACACTCCACTTAAAATAAACAACACAAAACGTCCCAGTGAAAAACTATGCCTGTGTGCTGGGTAGCACACTGGATAGTGGCCTTACCTAGACCCCACACTTCCGCAGACAGGGAACGAGGGCTAAGGCTGTGCTGGGAAGACTAAAACGCTTCAAAACTGCAACAGCGTCCACCAAACGTCGATTGTACCTAGCCCTAGATTCTGTGCCAATCCCCTGGACTGAGCCAGCTGACACGTCCCACTAACAACTACGACCATCAGAAGGTTCAGAATGCCACTGTCAAGTTCACGGTTCGCGATGGAGCGACTTCAAAACCGCTGAGTCACTACACCGAGTTTCCAACATTCGTTTATTCAACCAACACAAACACAAACTTCACACGATACACCTAGAAAGCCTGCACGCCAAACACAAACACCTAATACGACACATCACACTTAGACCACACCGTACAGACTATTTGTAAGCTGCGCCTCTCCCACGTGCGGTGTACACGAGAAATCGTCTATAATCGCACATATCAGTATATATTGATATTAATGAACACATCTGGATATACATATAAATAATTTAAGTACGATTTCTAATCCAAAAACCCTCCCTAACAGGGGGAAAAGGGAGTATAAACATTATAAATTACACATACACGAATCTACAGAACGTGGTGGTTGAACAAAGAAAGTCTTTTGTATTAGACTATAGGAAAATAAGCGAGTTTGTGAAAGGGATTGTGGCCAAGAGTGTTCTTTCCCAACGATAAACACATATCTTCCAAAGATAAAGTAAATCTTATAGGTGCTACAATAGCGTGAGGTCTACCACACTATAGTGTGAGGTCTACCACACTATAGCGTGAGGTCTACTATACTATAGCGTTAGGTCTACCACACTATAGCGTGAGATCTACTTCCCGTTAGTACTATAGCGTGAGGTCTACCATTTCCATACATTTATTTTAGCGATAAACATATAATTTGTACATATCCTAGGAATGGTTGCTACTATAGCGTGAGGCCTACCACACTATAGCGTGAGATCTACCTCCCGTTAGTACTATAGCGTGAGGTCTACCATTTCCATACATTTATTTTAGCAATAAACACAATTTGTACATATCCAAGGAATGGATGCTACTATAACGTGAGATCTACCTCCCGTTAGTACTAATGCGTGAGGTCTACCATTTCCATACATTTATTTTAGCGATAAACACATAATCTGTACATATACTAGGAATGGGTGCGTGAGGTCTATCACACTATAGCGTGAGGTCAACCACACTATAACGTGAGGTCTACCACACTATAGCGTGAGATCTACCTCCCGTAAGTACTATAGCGTCAGGTCTACCATTTCCATACATTTATTTTAGCGATAAACACATAATTTGTACATATCCTAGGAATGGGTGCTACTATAGCGCGAGGTCTACCACACTATAGTGTGAGATCTACCTCCCGTTAGTACTATAGCGTGAGGTCTACCATTTCCATGCATATACTTTAGCGATAAACACATAATTTGTACATATCCTAGGAATGACTTAGATAGATAATTGGATTTCTAATTACATTCATATTAAAGGAAGTGTGGTAAGTGCCAAACACGCGGTATTTTTGGTAGGAGTTTATTGCGGAGGTCTACACACAAGTATGGCAGGAAGTGATCTGTCACAAGCGAATGCTTGGGGGCCTAGCTTGGGCATAGACGCGCTCGTGCCCTACTTCCTGATACATTGTTGCCAGGCGGGAAAAAGATTGGGCAAAACAATAAATACTAACATATCTAGGTATATACATAAGAATATACAGAAACAAGAGAACAATCACATATAATGATGAATATGCATGCAAAATGGTTAAGGGTAACATATATTTAGTACCTTAATGCTATGACGTGTACAATTGGCATAGACGCATACGCGTTTAGCGTACGCCTAATGGCGTATATATAATCGGTTATTTAATTGTGTATAGGGTACTTATATAATGTAATGACTACATAGGCTTACTTATACAAAACATTTACAATAAATATATGTTGATATTAAGTACTCGTGTATAATAAAGAAGTGTTACATATACAATAAAGGGGATACATATACAATAAATATATACAACAATTACCGGTAAGTAAGGAAGGGCTTGGCTACAGAAGAAATGTAAAAATAAACATGTTATCATATATTTCCATACATTTATTCCAGCGATACACACCGTACATCTTCTAAGAATGACACAAATAGATCAGGTTAGGTTACGTCACGTGGACAGGTCACGTTTTTTATGTATTTGTATCGCGGCGAAACGCGACAGACATATCAATACATCAAAATACCATAGGTTCCGATCAACACTGATTCAGTTGATAGAGATTGCAACGCTCCCTCCGGGTAAGCGATCATCTTTCCGCTGCTCCTTGTGTCAATGACACACAAACCGAAGGATGAGGGTTGGTACTTGACCGCAGATTAGTCGTCTGGTAGGACATGGAGATTGGGTAAGCGGGTCCTAGTCCACTTTTCCATTCTTGGTTGAAAGGAAACTCGATCTTTTCTCTGTATTTATTCTTCCAGAACTTCCATAAACTTCCCACACCAGGGAAGGGGGGGGGGGTGTTGCAAACTTGTGTTCCCTTTCAATAGTACATTTTACTCCAGGACTGGTTCCCTTCGTGAAGGGATTATTTCGGATTATGATTTAGCAGCCTGGGTCGGCTGTCTTGAAGTTTTCGTGGCTTCTCTAATATGCCACGTAGCTAGATCAGTTCAAACAATGGGCCCATTCTTTACCCTTCGTCCGATAGCGAGATTAGGACTTAATGTTTACGTAGTAACATTTTTTTTTTCATCATTTGTTAACGAATCCAGTTCTTTTTATGGATTTCTTTATAATTAATTCTAATCATTACAATAGTAAATTAAAAATATTAGAGCTGGATGATGAATCAATTTCTAAGTATTTCCAAAATTTTAAAGGGGTAACTTTTCCCCCTGACATAGCTTTTCCCTTGGGGAAAAATTGATTCATGTCCACTCTAATATCAAGTCACTCTCCGTCATGGGCTGGCCTAACCCTTACTATGTGTCTGCTCCAGTGGAATATAGATCTTTGTCTGACAAACTCAGTCTAGCACACAAAAAATTTTTACTCTTGTAACAACATAAAACATGGATATATTGGAGCACTTAAATGGGGACACTACCCTATAGGTGTGCATTCAAACTGCTTTCCTAGTAGCTTTGCCTGGCCTAATGCTGGGGTTGGATTGACTCCACTTACACAGGAGATCACGGCACTCTACCTCAAAAGAGCTTCTCCATTTAAGAAGACAAACTTGGCTCTTATCTAGGCGTCCTAATGACTATCCGTCCAGACTTCCTTGCCAGAAACAACTCGTAAAAATTGAGTTTCAAAGGGGTTTGGAAAGGGGCGCACTCCATCCTAAGAAATGTACCAACCAGGTACCACAAGAGTAAGACTTAAGACGAGATCCATAATACCACTAAAACATTCACATTTATGACAAGTCTCTGTGACACATTACAAAATTTCCATTACAAACTTATTTCCTTCCAACTTAAACCTAGAGGAATATCTACTTTGACTAATTCTATGGTACTACACAAAAGTTACAAGCAAGTACAAAAGTATAAAAGTATAAAAATAGTATGTCCTTACAACTAGGGACAGATTAATTCACCATCCTGCTGAGGGATGGTCCTTCACTTCAGTAATATTCATCACCAGAGTCTAGATCTCTTCTATTAAACGGGAAGGAGGCACAATATTTCTAGCACCTCTTGTGCGAATTCCTTCACTCACTATGTCAGGCACTGTTTCTGCGTGCTCCTGTAGGTTAAGTAAGTACTGTTCATCACCATGGAACGGCTTAAGTTTATCAGCAGCACGTTCTAGGAAAGTTTCATCAAACAGATTTTGTAGTACATAAGTTGACCCATCACGGACACTTTCAATAACTTTGTAAGGCCCAAGCCATTTCACATTTAGTTTGCGACTTGTTCCAGGTAACTGGGTTTCATTTTTCACCCAAACTAAAGAGTTTAGTTCAACACTCTTGTTCCGTCTTTTTCTATTTGCATAATGGATAAAGGTTTTTGACATTTTTGCATGGGTCTTTTGGATGATGTCGTGAGCTCGAGCAATATCAGAGTCCATCACTTCATCATCTATTGAGGGTAATTCACTAAGTATCTGTCTAAAAGGCCTTCTACTAAAAAATACGTAATGAGGTTGTTCACCTGTGGTTGCATGTATAGCACAATTAAGGGTCCTCTGAGTCTCTCCTAAATATTTTGGCCATTGATGTGGATGACCCTGGCACATGACATTTAGCAAAGTTTTCATGGTTCCGTGCATCCTTTCAGAGATACTATTACCCTCGGGATGGTAGGGAGTAATGAAACCAGTGCTTATGCTGTGTGACTTGCAAAGGTCTCTAAACTGCTGGGACGTGAATTCAGCGCCATTGTCAAGAATTACACACTTTGGAACTCCAAAATCATTCAAATATTTCTCAAAGTTTTTACTGACAATTTCTGTAGTCTTGTTCCTAAGTGGGTAAAACTTCACATAGCGTGAGTAGTGATCAATGATAGTAAGAACGTATCTGTATCCATTTGCCCCAGACACCATGTCGGTCAAATCAATACTGATACGCTCCAAGGGTTTGTTTACTGGAGGTAGTTCTTGGAATCTCTGCTGTAAGGAGTGACTGCCTTTGTGGACTTGGCAGGTGATGCATTCTTTGACATATTTAACTACATCTGATCTAAGTGAAGGCCAATAGAAGTATGTCTCCAAAGCATCAATAGTCTTCCTCCTACCTAAGTGACTTGCAACATGTTCATGACCAAATTTTAGTGCTGTTTTCCTAAGCTCTTGAGGTACTACAAGCCTTAACTGTATACTATTATCTTGCCTGTCCGCACTCAGGTACAGCAAACCTTCATATAGTATGAACTGATGAATTAAAGCTCGGGGAAACCTCTTTCTAGGCAATTTTCCTCCTTCTAAATAAGCAATCAGGTCACCCCATCTTGGTTCACTTAGCTGGCTATCCTTATATTCTTCCTTACTCAATCCAAGATAATTGTCTTGATTATTGTGAAAGATGGCTCTAACTGGTCTACTTAGCTGATCTGCTACTTCATTGTGTTTTCCTGGCCTATACACAACTTTGAAACGGTAGTCTTGCATTTCAATAACCCATCTATTCATTCTAGGAGATTTTGTTTTTCGCTTGAATACTGATACAAGTGGCTGATGGTCTGTCTGTATAGTGAACATGTTACCCCAAAGGAAATGATGGAAGCGTCTACAGGCCAGTACTATGGCTAGAGCTTCTCGATCGGTAGTGGAATATCTCTGTTCTACCGGCTTTAGTTTCTTTGAAAAATACCCAACTGGCTTCAGAAGACCATCACTCTCTTGCATCAATACTGCACCTATATGATCTAAACTAGCATCTGTAAATAGCTGAAAAGGCTTTGTTGTATCTGCTTTAATAAGTATCGGAGCTGTCATCAAAAGTTGCTTTAGCTGTTCAAAACTAGATTGACACTCTGGTGTCCAACTAAATGGTTCTTTCCCTCTCAGAAGATTGGTTAAGGGGACAGCAACTTTTGCAAAATTGCGTATGTGTTTACGGTAAAATCCACACATACCTAAAAACCTTCTAATCTCCTTGATATTGGTAGGAGCTTTCATATCTCTGATTGCACTCAGGTTGTCAGGACAAGGTCTGCATCCTTCCTTGGATATGATGTGGCCAAGGAATTTGATCTCTTCTTGAGCGAACTGGCACTTCTTGATATTCAATTTCACACCCTTTTCACCAAATAATTGGAACAACTCTCCCAATCTCTCAATTAATTCTTCTAAGCTAGGAGCCCATACTACAATGTCATCTAAGTAATTCTTGACCCAGCCCTTCTTTAATAAGGGGGCTAAGATATTTCCAATTACTCTTGAGAAAATGGCTGGACTACAACTCAGGCCAAAGGGGAGTCTCCTGAATCGATATAATGTAACTCCATCACTAAAAGTAGTCAAATCTCTACTGTCTTCATCTAACTCCACCTGGTAATAAGCATCCTTCATGTCTAAAGAGGCATAAAAATGATTTCCAGATGCAGTTTCAACTAATTCTTCCAATCTAGGTAATGGATGAATATCAGTCTGAAGGTGAGTGTTAACTTTTCTATAGTCCAGACACATTCTTTGAGAGTTATCGGGTTTTCTGACGAGCACTATAGGACTCAACCAAGCAGCTGTGGATGGCTCAATTATATCTTTGGCCTCCATATCCTCTAACAGATCGGAGATAATCTGCTTAGCCTTCTCGGGATATCTATACATTGGGTTCCTAACGGGCTGTGGATCACTAACATTAATATGCCCTTGAACTCCCTGGAATTTCCCTAATTCATTACTTTCTACTATGAAAATCTGGTGGTTCTCCATTACTAGGTCCTTTAATTGGGCTTGTTGTCCCCTATCTAGATGTGACCAATCCTGTTGTTCAATCAGATTCTCTAATTTCTCCTCTCTAGTGCTTCCTCGTCCTGGTGCAACACGCATGCTTTCAGGGATAAGATCATTCTTGATATCAATCTTTCTACAGATGGGAGTTACTGAACTGAAGTCCCTTTCATCAATCTTATTATAAGTACCTATTAATGTTCCTATCTTTAACTTAACTATACCCTTTGTACTGTTTATTAGAGGTAGGGGGACTTCCTGATCCTTATTGACTTTAAGGCATAAAGCTTTCATAGCACCACTATGTTTCAATCCCGACTCAAATTCAAGTACACTATCTATATCTTCCTTAACTTTAATGGCATATATCCTTGCCGAGGAAGGAGGTAGGATAATTGGTTTCTTCAACCTAATCTCCCTTACATCAGGGTCTGATGGTTGAACTATCCTGAGACTCTTAATTCTCCTTGTGGAAGGTCTCCGTTTAAGAAGCCGCACCTTGTAGGTAATACTATCCCAAACTAGTATACCCTTCTTATGATCCCAGGTTAGACGGGCACTTCCCAGTAAATCTGCACCCAAAAGGACTTCTGTATCTAAAAGAGGGTCTGGCACAACATAAAATAAGTGAGTAACTACTCGATGGCCAATACTAACACCCAAATAAACAGATCCTAATACCGGTACAACTGTGTCTGTGACTCCCGTTAAACTAGGTAAATTTCTCATCTTATCAGGCTTCAAACCTAAACTGTCCACAAAGGATTTCTTGGCTATACTGGCACAACTACCCGTATCAACTAAAGCTGTAACTATGGAATCATTAATCATTAAACTTATACTTGGAGATCTTGCTAGACCTCGCAGTCATTGTGTGTTATTCTTATTTGCCTGTCCTAGGCATCCTGTGTGCCCTCTTCGACTATTGGGTCTATTGCAATCAAAACATACTCCCCTAGGTGGATTACGAGGACAAGCTGACAGGTTATGGTCAGTTACTCTGCAAAAGGCACAGTAAGTGTTACTACTCTGTGGTGTCCTCATGGATATTTTCTCAACCCTTTTGCTTAATTCCCTTACTTCCTTTGTCAGTTTATCTATTTCACTACTTGGAGTTCCCACTTGAGGAGTACCTGTTACTGGGGTTGGTGACTGGGAACTCCCAGCACCTGATATGGGCATGGTCCTGTTTCTATTACCTCGGTTCATTCCTTGAGCTCGATAGTATTCCTCTTCAGCATATAGCATAAATTTTTCCAAGGGAATATGATCTGCTAGGAAGTCAACTAATCTAGCTTGAGCTTCTGAACTCAATCCCTCATATATCTTTGTCTTAAGGAATTTATCTGATGTTGGGATTTGTTCATTGGGGAACTTCAGTGCTAAAGCTGCAATTCTACACTGTAGTTTAGTGACAGAGCTAGGAGGTTCATCAAAATAATAAGCCAGGGCATTTACCTCTTGCCATGCCTGCACCAGTGTAGCCGAACCTAAAAACTGACGTTTCATGATCCTCTTCATCTCATCCCAAGCTAGATTGTTACCCTTCGTGGCTAGCTCCGCTGTTAAGAGCGTAGCTATATCTGGCTCAGATTTTGTTAATGCTACTTCCTTTCTCTCTTCATCTGAGCTGGTGCACGACTCCACCTGCCTGAAGAAAGTATTCAGCCTATTATCGGCGCTAACTCCCCTTAGCTCACTAAGTTTGAGGAGACCAACATCCTTTAGCTTGAATACCCTTTCCTGAGGGATTGGCATTGGGACAATGTTTGAATAAAGGAAGGGGTTTGTGTTATTAAGGGGACAATTAGGTGATCCACCAGGACTGGCTATGACATTCTGATTGCTTTGGTGTAGATTGGAAGGGTTTGTCTGATTAACAGGAGGTTGCGGAGGTGGATAGGCTGGGGGTGGATTAGGGAAGGGTGTGGTGATGGTAAGGTTATGTGATGCTGGCCAGGCTCTTATAGGTGATAGGGATTCTGTACCAATGAATGCAGGTGCACCTTGTGGTGTGTTTTGTGCAATATTACGTGGTGGTACTGGGGGTCCGGATTGTGGTGTCCCTGCTACGGGATTGGGGTGAGCACTTGCGGAGGGGTTGTATGGACTGTGAGGTGTATGAGGTGTTGGTGTTACTGGTGGTTGTGTGTTATTATGCACTTGCATTAAGTGTCGTATTGTCCCCTGTAGATGAGACATTTCCCTGTTCATTTCGCTAATCTGTTGTTCTAAATCCCTTACCTGTGAACACACTTCCTGATGGGACTGTGTAAAATTTTGTGTTTCTGTTTCTGTTTGTTGGACTTCCTTTTCCAATTGATTGAACTCCGCAAAGGAGTCATCCACATCATTAGGCATCATGTTTCCAAGTGTGCTTTAACTACTAAAAAAAAATCTTAGAAAGGTGAACATCTAACATAAGACATATCTGTTCAATAACAATACTTGAGACATGCAAAGTATAAATCATGACAAAGATCAAGCTTAAAACAAATTAAAGAAGTTTCTACTACTACACTATGTGACCTTCTTCACTGTAATTAGGTCTCGTGGGTAAGAGGAATCAATAGCATAAGCTAAAGAACCCAAACACGCTGCCACCATTCTATCGCGGCGAAACGCGACAGACATATCACTACATCAAAATACCATAGGTTCCGATCAACACTGATTCAGTTGATAGAGATTGCAACGCTCCCTCCGGGTAAGCGATCATCTTTCCGCTGCTCCTTGTGTCAATGACACACAAACCGAAGGATGAGGGTTGGTACTTGACCGCAGATTAGTCGTCTGGTAGGACATGGAGATTGGGTAAGCGGGTCCTAGTCCACTTTTCCATTCTTGGTTGAAAGGAAACTCGATCTTTTCTCTGTATTTATTCTTCCAGAACTTCCATAAACTTCCCACACCAGGGAAGGGGGGGGGGTGTTGCAAACTTGTGTTCCCTTTCAATAGTACATTTTACTCCAGGACTGGTTCCCTTCGTGAAGGGATTATTTCGGATTATGATTTAGCAGCCTGAGTCGGCTGTCTTGAAGTTTTCGTGGCTTCTCTAATATGCCACGTAGCTAGATCAGTTCAAACAATGGGCCCATTCTTTACCCTTCGTCCAATAGCGAGATTAGGACTTAATGTTTACGTAGTAACATTTTTTTTTATCATTTGTTAACGAATCCAGTTCTTTTTATGGATTTCTTTATGATTAATTCTAATCATTACAATAGTAAATTAAAAATATTAGAGCTGGATGATGAATCAATTTCTAAGTACTGTATTTCCAAAATTTTAAAGGGGTAACTTTTTCCCCTGACATTTGGGCAGGTCACATGATCGATGGACAGGTGCGGGGAGCATCCTGGAAGAACACGGGTCACGCAGTAGACCTCAGGCTTCACCTGGGTAGGCGACATATGGCGGTGGACCTCACGCTATAGTAGCACCATCTTATAGGATTAGGTTAGGGTAGGAAGTAGTAAATATTAATTAAACACGGTGGCCGGACGGTTAGCAAGCGTAATACCCAAACGTTTCAATCCAGTGTAAGGTATTTCGTTCATTTATAACAGTAAATCAACTGTGTCTACTGTGATACAATCAAGTATTACACACAGTTTACAATCAGTTGATTTACTTATCTGATATATATATATATATATATATATATATATATATATATATATATATATATATATATATATATATATATATATATATATATATATATATACACACACACACACACACACACACTTCAGCGAATGGACGGCTTGGATGACGTTCTGAAGAAAACTGAAGTCTGTGGATCCCAACGCAAAGAGAGGTGCCTAGTGTTTTTACAGGGTGGGGGGGAAATTGCTCGTGGAGTAGTGGGAAAGTAGGGAAAGAGGAAAAGGGGAGGGATTACTGAGGGAAATGGAAGGAAATGAGGAGGGAGTAGACTTGGCCCAGCCAGACAAGCGAAAGGTAAACAAAAGACTGAGCGATGATGAAATGTCTAATAAAAATGTAAAGATTAGAAGTATAGAGAGGAGCAATACAGTAGAAAGTGACGAGAATATGTTCCAGGGATTTAAAGAGGGTGGGGGGGACACAACCCCCCCCCCCGACTGATAAGACTAGAGGAGAGAGTTGATAAGGTGATCGAGGACTTGGAAAGTAGGTTAGGTAATGTTGACTCCATTTTCCAGAGAATTGAAAGGTTGGAACAACTAGAGAAGGCAAACAGAAAATTAACTGATGAAATAGAGGACCTAAAAAGACAGTTAAGAAATGTAAAGGAGGAGAATGAGAAATTGAAGAAGAATAGTAATGAAAACAGAGAGACAATAGCTAAAGAAGCTAAAAATTGGAGAACAACCCAAGAAGGGAATAAGGTTTCATTCACTGACATAGTCAAACAGCAATTGAAAGAACATAATGAAGACTCAGTTATTAAAGTGATGAGACAGAAGGAGAATATAGTAAGAGAATTAGCTGACAAAAAGAAATGTATAATTATATTAGGAATGGAAGAGAAACATAACCCAGATAGAACCGCAAGAATCAAGGAGGAAAATGAAAGAGTAAGCAGTTTATTAAAATTAGTCCAGGAAGATGAACCAGAAATTATAAAGGAAATTGAGGAAAAATTCAGACTCGGAAAATATAGTACAGATAAGACCAGACCAATTAAGATTAAATTCAGGTCACAAACAACGGCAGAGAAAATTCTATCCAAAACAGGGAAACTAGCAACAAATGATCAATATAAAAAGGTATGGATAAAAAGAGAAATGAATAAGGAGGAAAGAGAGGCAGAAAAACAGAAAAGACTTGAAGCTAAGGCAAAAAACGAGGAAAGAACGGAGTCAGAGAAAGAGAGATTCTATTGGAGAGTAGTGAACATGAAAATAAAGCAGTTCGACATACAAAAGAAAAACATAAGGGAAACAGAGAATACAATGGAAGTGGCAGAAAACTAAGAGCGTCTTACACAAATATAGATGGATTGATAACAGGATTGAATGAACTGAATGATTATTTGAAAGAAAAAGAACCGGACATAATGGGAATTGTAGAAACAAAATTAAAAGGCCCACTACCACCCAACAGTGTAGGACATGATGCATACAATTATTGGATTAGAAACAGAGAGAAAAAACAAGGGGGTGGAGTTATGTTCCTGACTAAGAAGGATATAAACGTGAAAGGTGTCATATATGGAAAGAATACAGTAGAGATGATTATGATAGAAGTGGAAGACCGAGATAAGAAGAGCAGAAAATTTGTGATCAATTATGTGCCTCCGAAAACAGCCTCATGGGAGGAGAGTGAACATAAAAGTATGTTAGAGGACACAAAGATAGCATTAACTAAAATAATGGAAGACAGAGGAAGAATAGTTATGATGGGCGACTTTAATTGCAAAGAAATCTGCTGGGAAGAAATGACAGTAAAGAATGGTGATGACTCATGGGGAAATGCTCTACTTGAGATGATTACTGACCATTCAATGACACAATGGATACAAGAGAACACTAGGTATAGAAATGAAGAAGAACCATCGAGACTAGACTTAATAATTACATCTGAACCTAGAATAGTGGACAAGATTGAATATAAAACACCAATAGGTAAAAGTGACCACATATTGATTGAACTGGAACTTAATGAAGAAAAATATATGAAAAGAAATGAACAATATAGAAAAGGAAGAATGATGTATGAAAAAACAAACTTTGATAAAATAAGAGAATTCTTCCAACAAGAAAACTGGGAAGAAATATACAAAGAAGAAACATCAGTGGAAGAGAAATGGAATATTTTGACAAAAATTTACAAAAAAGGAGTGGAAAAGTATGTCCCAAGACAAAAACAAGAAAAAGAATATGTAAAATGCTGGTACAACAAAAGTTGTAGGGAGTTAAAAGACAAAAGATGGAAAAAAGACAGAAGACCTGAAAAAATGGAAAATATATACTGGTTATAGAAATGAATATGTACAAAAGTGCAGAGAGGAAAAAAGAAAATATGAAAAAGATGTTATAGAAAAGTGTAAAGATCAACCAAAACTATTCTACAGATTTGTAAACAATAAACTGAAAAACAAACAAGACTTGGAGAAATTAAGACAAGGAGTTGAATACACTGAGGAAATGGAAATGGCAGAAATTATGAACAAACATTTTAAATCAGTGTTTACAAGGGAAAATATACAACCTGAAGAGATTGAGTGGAAAGAAAAAGTCCCCCATATGGAAGAAATAGAAGTAACAAAGAATGAAATATTGACACACTTGGGTAATTTTGATGTCAGAAAATCGCATGGGCCAGATGAAATAGCAAACTGGATTCTGAAAGAATGCAGGAATGAACTGGCAGACAAAATACATAGCATAATAAGCAGTTCCTTAAAAGAAGGAAAAGTTCCAGAAGATTGGAAAAAAGCAAATATAGTACCTATATATAAAGGAGGAAATAAAGAAGAACCTACCAACTATAGACCAGTCTCTCTAACAAGTACAATAGCAAAAATTTGTGAAAGAATTATCAAAAGTAGATGGGTAAAATACTTGGAAAAAAACAACGTACTAAATCCAAGGCAATTTGGATTCAGACAAGGACGATCATGCGTCACCAATTTAATATGTTTCTATTCAAGACTAATAGATATAATACAAGAAAGAGATGGATGGGCTGATTGTGCATTTCTAGACCTAAAAAAAGCTTTTGACAAAGTACCACATAAGAAGTTGCTTAAGAAATTAGAATATGAAGGAGGAATACAAGGTAAATTGCTAAATTGGATGGAAGACTTTTTGCAAGAAAGAAAAATGAGAGTAGTGATAAGAGATCAGCACTCAAAATGGAATGAAGTAATAAGCGGTGTCCCGCAGGGAACAGTTCTGGCCCCAATAATGTTTGCTATATATATTAATGATATGGATGAAGGAATTGAAAGCTATATGAGCTTCTTTGCAGATGATGCAAAACTCCTGAAAAGAGTGAAAACTGAAGAAGATTGTGAATCACTACAGAGAGATCTAAATAAAGTACAGGAATGGAGTAGGAAGTGGGAGATGGAGTTCAATACAAAAAAGTGTAGTATAATGGAATTTGGAAAAAGCAAAAACAGAATAACAGGAGCATATAATTTGGGAGAAGAAGGAATAAAAAAAGTAGAAAATGAGAAGGACCTGGGAGTCATTGTTATGAATAATATGTCACCTGAGAAACATATAAATAAGATTTTTGGAGAAACTTATAATTTAATAAGAACAATCAAAGTGACATTTACATACCTGGATGAAGAAATGGTGAGGAAAATCCTAATCACCCTGATAAGACCAAGATTGGAATATGCAGCAACGATATGGTCACCAAGTACAAAAAAATGTATAAAAAAACTTGAAAGAATACAAAGAGCAATTACAAAATTGGCACCAACACTCTCAAAACTATCATATGAAGAGAGACTACAAAAACTTAAACTACAGACACTAGAGCAAAGAAGAGAGAGAGGAGATTTGATAGCTATTTACAGAATCATGAAAGGCATAGAAATTACTGATAGAGAGAATCTGATAAAATGGGATGACAGAAATACAAGAGGACACGGAAAGAAAATAAAAAAAGACAGCTATAGAAGAGATTTGAAAAAGAACAGCTTTCCTCACAGAGTAATAGACAGTTGGAACAAGTTAGATGAGAAAGTGGTATGTGCAAAAACAATACATGAATTTAAAAATAGTTTAGATAAAATGAGATATGAAGACGGGACCCCACGAGCATAGCTCCCCTTCCCGTAAAATACAACTAGGTAAATACAACTAGGTAATACACACACACACACACACATATATATATATATATATATATATATATATATATATATATATGTGTGTGTGTGTGTGTGTGTGTGTGTGTGTGTGTATTTATATATATATATATATATATATATATATATATATATATATATATATATATCAGATCAGTAAATCAACTGATTGTAAACTTATAACTTCCTTTACTTAACATAAACTGGATTACGTTAATATAATTTACACCAAAAACGGCCTTAAAGTGGGAGAATGGAATAAAAATAGTGTTTGCTCAAGAATCTCCACATGGTCAAATTATATATATATATATATATATATATATATATATATATATATATATATATATATATATATATATATATATATATATATATGATTGATTGATTGCGTCGTGGTTTGGTTCGGACAAGCCAGGGAAATGAGACTCACAATAACACTAACACTAAGATTTAATGGTTAATAGGCTCGGAGGTCACGGACGAGGGCTCGTAGAGGGAAGGTCCGGAGTGATCGAAGGCCTCATCAAGCGTCGTGGCTGAGAGCGAAGGGCCACAGGAGGGAACGAGGCGACTTGCTGGAGAGAACTGGTTCCGAGGCATCTTGCTGGGGAGAACTGCTGCTTGGAGTTGTGTTCGGGAGTGAACTTGCGACTTACTACGTAAGACCACCCGCTTGCGCGGGATCGGTTTTTGTGGGAGGAGAAGAATGTCTGTAAGAAAATGAAAAGATAGTAGTGTATAAAAGAGGGCTATTGCCACCGAGCGATTAAAGCAAGCGATTAGGAGCTGTTGGTGGTTGTGGCTCGGGAGAAATGGACAGGAAACTCAGACGGCGGCGCAGACGCCGGGATTAGAATAATCAAAAGTTCAGAAAATGGTAGGAGGCGTAGTAGTAGAGAAAGGTGGAAAAACGGAAAATCTTTAGTGGGAGGTAAACTGAAATGAGAAGATGTAATATAAGAGAAAGTTAGAAAGGTAGCGAATTTTAGTCGAAGAAAAAGTGTAGATGTTTGTGCGTGGGTCGTGGCTATGTTCGTGAGAGGTGTGTGTATGTATCTTACGGGAAATGAGAAGATTTCACTTCTCGCGTGTAGAGAGCGCGTTCCTGTTTAGCCCCAGGTTTTAGGCATGAGCTTTTCCTGCTTTTCCCCAGGTTGGGTTTGAGAGTCAGTAGAGTCGATCCAGTGGCGGTGCGAGGGGGGGGGGGCAGGCGGGCGGGTGTTGTATTGTCTTTTTCCTTCCAAGCACAACTCTGAAAGCAGGGAATTACGTGACTGGGAATTGTGTATAAATGTCAGAAGTGTAAACCCGTTCGCCAGCGTCAGCGAAGAGGCCAGTGCGTGGGTGCGGGCCGGTCGGATAGAGAGGCTCCCAAATTCCTCTCTGTTGACCAGCCGGCGATCAGTTAACGGTTCTGAATAAGAGTTGGGTTGGGCCTCTGCTAAGTCAGCGAGCAAGTGTGCGTGTGTCTCTTTTCTTCCAAGCACTACTCTGAAAACAGAGAATTACGTGACTTGGGAAATGTGTGTGTTTGTATTTGGTGTAAACCCGCCTGCCGACGTCAACGAAGAGGTCGGCCTGTGCCAGACCGGCAGCAGAAAAGGAGATATATCTCCTCGCCACCACCGGCCGGCGAAGATTGCTGGGCGCTTGTTGAGTAAGCTGGAGTGGAGAGACGTCCGACCTCTAGGAGCGCTGTGTTGATTCTAGGCGCCGTCCTTTTAAAGGAGGCTGGTGGGAACACGGGGATCTTTCCCGAGTTCTGATTGGCTGCCGGCCGGCTGGCCGAGACGTCTTTGCGAACTATGCTTGCCAACTACAGCGAGTATAAAGGCCTAGCTCGAGTTGTGTGACGGCACTCGTAAGACTGATTCTGAATGGACAGGCCATCCTCGCTGCGTATCTTCATCGCCTTGAACTCGACTGATTTAGCCACGATTACCCTAGTCGCTAGCTCTGATCGTGTGCTAACGATTATTATAACGAAAGTACTGCTACCCGAGCTAATTCCCCCTTATCCGAGGAATCTCGCTCTGGCAGGATTATGCCCCACATAACTCTCCCTGCACGGTTAGCGTAGCCCTTGCGGTTCTGTTAAAAATCGCTTTCACGGCGGGAGAGGGGGGGACCCTTCTTCAAGCATTTAGCCCGGTCTCGCGCACCCTCGCGCAACCGAGCCTCGTTATTCGATTGACTGCTTACCAGGTAGACAGGAGAAGACAGTACGAACGCGCTAGCTTACGCCCGCGAACCCCTGCCCCTTAGATTACAATTTTTTTTTCTTTAAGTTGTTGAGGATTATAGGTTTTCAAGTTAGGTTTTTTCGTTATCAGTGCCGCCATGGCGGACACTGAATCTTGGACCTGCGTGGCAAGCTACCAACAGCCTGGAAGACGGAAAACATAACGCCAATTCCAAAGCCAAAGGAACCTAGTGCTTACCGCCCCATCAGCCTGACAAGCTGCATGGGGAAGACAGCAGAGAGGATGGTGCTAAACAGGCTGCTGTGGAAACTGGGCCCATTGCATGAGCATATCCATGCTTACTGCAAAGGCACTGGCACAGCAAACAGTATAGCAACACTCCTCAATGCTGTCAGTGGAACACCGTCCATTGTGGTCTTTTTGGATTTGGAAAAGGCGCTTGAGCTGGCCAGTCCACTTGTGATATTAGACACCCTTGCTCGCAAGGGCGTAAAAGGCAAGCTGCTTTCTTGGATTGCTGACTATCTCAGTCACCGGTCTGCGAAAGTACGCTTTCAAGGTCACATATCAGAGGCCAGAATGTTGGAGAATGGCACTCCACAGGGGGGGGTCCTCAGCCCCACTCTGTTCAATGTGCTCGTCTCCAACATTCTGGAACTACCTCTACCACAGGGGTGCAAGGTCATCTGCTATGCAGATGACATTGCGCTCTTAATTACTGGGAAACGGCAGTGCTTCAACAGGGCTCAGCGCTGTTTAAGCACTGTGGCGACGGAATGTAGCAGGTTGGGGTTAAAGATCTCCCCTACAAAGTCGAAAGCTATGGCACTGAGACTCAGGACAGAGGGGAAGCACCTCACCATCCAGGACCTTAGGCTGGACTGGGTTCACCAGTATCAGTACCTGGGGGTCTGGATTGATGAGAGGCTCACCTTTCAGAGGGAACTTACCTATCTCAAGGAGAGACTGAAGGCAAGAACCACAGTTATGAGAGCAATGACGGGGAAGGCACTCGGTGCCACGCATCGGGTCCTTGGCACATTCTATGTGCACGCAGTCCGCAGTCTGGTAGACTACGCTGCCCCAGCTCTCATAAATGTGGCGACTGCCAAGCTTGAAGACCTGGAGCCTTGCCAAAATGCCGCAGCAAGGATTATCCTAGGAGCTCAACCTTGGACTAAGATCGTTAACCTCCGAATGGAGGCTTCGTTGCCTTCATTAACATCACGGGTCAGAAGGCTGGAGGTCGACTTTCTTGCCAAGTTGGTCCGGAGCCCCAGGATAACTGAGCTGAGTCAGAGCCTTGTGACAGCTCTGGGACGGTTGGGTACTTTTATCCACTCCGATACCTGGCTGGCACAGGCGGCAGGGATCCTGGACTCCTTCAAGCTCACCAGCACTCTCCTTGAGAAAGGTAGGGACTCTCCACATCCAGAGTTCAAGCCCCCACCACCATGGCTGTCGATACCTGCAACTTTCGTTGTCACAAAGCTTCCCAGTAAGAAGAAGTTATGTGACCAGGAAAGAGTACGAGCACAGGCCCTACAAGGCGTCCGCGCACTGTCGAGACCTGGAACGGCGGTCTATTACACGGATGGCTCCGTAGACCCCAACAGGCCTCGCAGTGCGGGGGCTGCTTTTGTGACGGATGGTTTGACCTACGGCAGGAGAGTATCTGATCATGCGTCCACTCTCCAAGCTGAGGCCATAGCGGTCCAAGGAGCGTTAGAGCATGCTCTAATATCTCGAGCTGGTCCTGTGGTGATCCACACGGACTCACAGTCTTTGCTAGGCAGCTTAGAATCGATACAGCCCAGCGACAATGTACGCCTACTGACCTCCATCCTAGCACTCCTGCTGAAGCTGCATCAGCAAGGCAGGAGTGTTACGCTCAACTGGGTGCCAAGCCACGTAGGTGTCCCAGGTAATGAGTTAGCCGACGCCGCAGCAGAAGCGGCGCGCAAAAGACCTGAAGTCGATGTTGTCGTCCCTCTCAGCAGAAATCAGTTGCGCCTACGCACCAGGGCTCTTAACCAGGTACATCGGTTCCTCGAGCACAGACTGGAGGCAGAGGTGTCAGAGAGGGCGAGGTGGTACAGGGCAGTCACAGACTACGAGCCCCTTGTACTTCCTCGCTCCACACCTAGAAAAGTGGAAACTCTGCTCTTCCGTCTGCGGCTGGAGGACCGTTGTTTCTGGCAAATCAAGACCAACCCCACATCAGAAGAAAGAAGATGCCATCATTGCCGCCACCCTGAAGCCACCCTTGACCACTACCTCAAACATTGCCCCGCAACTGCTTTTCTGAGGAGAGGGCCTCCGACAACATCTGAGGGTCTTGTGCGCCGCCTATGCAGCCACTTAAGTCCGTTTGAACTGCGTCGGCTGGTGGAGTGTCAGCCCCCCCTTTAATTTTTATATATACATGTCTCTGTCCGGAAGGGTGAATTCATGGCGATGTGCATACGTATATTGCATACGTATGCACATCTAATGTATGTATGAGTGTGTGTGACCAAGGCCACACACGCTCATACATTGAATCACCCCCCCCCCCTGTAATTTCAATATATATGTTTACTGTCCGGAAGGGTGTATTCATGGTGATGTGCATACGTATATTGCATACGTATGCACATCTAATGTATGTATGAGTGTGTGTGGCCAAGGCCACACACACTCATACATTGGATCACCCCCCCCCCTTCTTTACATTATATAGACTAGACTAGATTGTGTGACGGCTAGTCTGGTTTTGACCAGCGGCACGTCACCACAATTGATTGACTGATTGATTGGGATGGTGACAGCGAGCACAAACACCATCTTGCGATTACCAGTCAGAGCAATTCTGATGAACATAATTTTCCCAGTCAAATATACATATATATATATTTGAGTAATTATCATCATCATACGTGGTGCTCTTGACTGAACACGATTTTATGAAGGCGTACTATACATCTCGCCCATCCATTTCATTGTTACAGTCGTAGTAGTCATTCTGGCACTACATATTCTGGGTGTCAGAGGTGGCACTAAATATTTTGGCAGCAGCGGTGGGATTTGCGTCATTAGCTAACCTGAAGTCAACATGTCTGTGCATTAATGGAGACACAACTTGTGCAACCTGTGGATTGGAAGTAATGACATCAAAGACGGAATAGATCCTAGGCAGATAGCAAATAAGTATATAGAAATAGTGGATGAGATTGAGGGGGAATGAGGAACGTCAGTGTGTATAGTTTAGTAGGAACACATATAATTAGAGGAAGTTAATTAATAATGGACGGAAAACTTGCATGGGGATTTAACCCGGAGGAAGGAGAAGGGGCATGTGCTACAAGCAAACAGAATGTAAGTGGGGAATTAGGAGAGGCAATAAATGCATTAAGAAATCTAATACAAACAAACCGAATCCCCAATATACACCCATAACTCCAACAACGGAGGACAGACGAAGGGCACTCACGATACCTAGAGACATTCAACTACTGACATTGGAACAATTACAGGACCTTGAAGCCACAGCTAGGTTACAATTATTCACTGAGTTAGTGGAACAGTGTAGTCAGGATGACCAGGAAAGGGTTAGAATCGCAAAGACTAGGGTCAGCCCTGAATTAGACATTCTCATACACAATAACCAAAAAAAGAAGAGTGATACACTCGTGGAAATCATTTCAAACAGTATTACAGACAGAGTTTAACATTGAAATAAACCTCGATCGAGTATGACAGAAATTAGAGAACATGAAGTATGAATGGATCGAATCATCATGCGATTTCCTCACAAAAGACTACAGAATAGAGATAGGGCCATCAAAAGGAAATTATGAAACGGATTACCAACTGAATCGAAAGAAAGGATAGAAGGACTTCTAGAAGATGAGTATCCATTTAGCAAATTCCTGGATAGGTTAGAGAATGAGAGGCAACTTTTGATGATACAGAACAATTCACCAGTAAGCATGTTACATACGAGGAAAAAGAAAGACAGCCACACATAAGACGGGACAACAGGAATAGATCATGGTGCAGATAGTAGTGAGATGAATGAACTCAAAGATAGGATCCGTGAGCTAGAGCTCCAATTAGAACAGAAGAGGAAGAGTGTGCAATAAGTAGGTAACAAGTGATCCAAGACCATGGTGAATCGTCTTAGGTACTGTCAGTACTACCAGACTAACACTCATTGGTTAAGAGATTGTTAGAGAAAACCACCACTTAACCATTGTTTTGACTGTGGGAGACAGGGTTGTAGGAAGGGAGACCAGAAGGGTTCTGTTAAAAGGGAGAACCTATACCACACTAGCTCCAAAAAATCAATATGACTGACCGATAGGAAATTGACACCGGTGATAACAGCGGAAATAGGAGGTCAACAAGTAAGAGTATTAATAGATACAGGGAGCAGCTGTACTTTAATATCAGAAAAAAAACATCGAAGTGGATCAAAGGGAATTCAACCTTCGTAGGAATCCACCGAGATAACAGGAAGTCAAAGGTAATCCACTTAGGATAATAGGAATAAGGACTAGGATTAATGTAGGGAATATCAAGGAGATTACGCAATGGATTTCCATAGTGCCCGACTCATATCTAGCGGCTGATGTACTATTAGGTTGTGACGTCTTGAACCAAGTGGATTATCATTGGAATGCTGGGAAGAAAACGTTATGTTGGGGAAAAGCGTCATATCCATTCAAGAGAATCAAGAATCAACGGGGAGAAGTCAGACAGGCACAAGAGAACCACATAACATTTGATGAAAACCCTAAACACCATTTACAAGTTAGTTTAATCACTCCGGTACTTTTAGAACCATACCAAACTAAATTCACAGCAACCTCAGTGAGAGAGAACCCAGGCATGAGTCCCATAGTACTGTATATCCCCGAGCTAATTATAGCCATAACAGTCATCCATACTTAATAGATGTAAACGAAGAAGGCTCAATATATATATCATTAGTTAACAACTCAAAGAAAGCGCGGAAGTATCAAAAGGGAACTATCATGGGCTCACATGAGATAACTAGGGAAACAACCCCACTCAGAATTTTAACATCTTGGTTTCAATGTCACATTTAACCTAAATCTAAATTCAAAGATTTTTTAAACTAACTTTACCAGTTGATTAATTTGGATGGCACCTTATCGCAATGCTTATGTGTATTTCAGACAAAGCCATTAAGACCGAATTTGAGGTGTTGAAGCAGCAAAATGACCGCCTTCATACAGATTATGTACATCTCTGACTCAGGGATGAAAATGTAGAGCTCAAGAAGAAGCTGGATATAAATAAGTTTGGTTATCATCGTTTAAAAACAGACAACACCAAATTGAAGTTTTCACAGGCTTGCCTAACATTACAGTTTTACTGGCATTTGAAGATGATCTAACACATTTACTCAACAAATCTCTATGTTATGAATATCACTTGCTTGTATTGTTGATAAAACTGAGATTGGGTATAAGCAATAAAGATATTGCTTATAATTATAGGTTCCCAGAGGTTCCCTGATTGGACCATTTAATTTTCTTGTGGACACTCTTGCTCACTACGCTTGCCCACTATGACAAGCGGGGTACGTAGGCCTAAGTCGAGTGTCTGCCGACCGGTCTCCGGCGAGTTTTCCGGGCTTCTGATTGGTCAGCTGCCTTGCGTTCGGACGTCCTTGCTGACTATGTTTGCCTACTATGGGGCATATATAAGCTTGGGTCGGAATGCCTGGGGAAGACCATGGAAAAGATGATTCTCCAAAGACTTTTGTGGAAACTGGGACCACCATAAGAGAACCTCTATGGCTTCACCAAAGGGGTGGGCACGGCTCAGTGCATCGCAACGCTCTTGAGCCATGTGGAGCAACGTCACGCCATGGTTGTCTTCTTTGACTTAGAGAAGTCATTTGAGCTTGCCAGTCCCGCTGCAATTTTGGACAGTCTGGCTGCCAGAGGAGTACAGGGGAAACTGTTACAGTGGATAGCGGACTACCTCTCCAATAGAACTGCCAGAGTCCGTCTACAGTGAGTGGAGTCCTGCTATCACCCCCTGGAAAATGGTACACCCCAGGGTGGGGTTCTTAGTCCCACCCTGTTTAACGTGCTGATGGCGGAATTAATAGCCATCCCTCTACCTACAGGATGCTGCCTCCTATCATACACAGACGATGTTGCGCTGGTGGTAGTAGGCAGAGGGATCAAGGCCAGGAGGACGCAAATGTGCCTCGACTGCATTTCCTCAAAATGCAAAGAGCTTGGCCTCAAGATCTCGCCACCAAAGACTAAAGCCATGTGTTTTGGCACTAGCGTGACGCCGAGGGACAGGCTCCTGCTGCAGGGACATGAGGTAGAGTAGGTCAGCACGCACATGTACCTTGGCGTCTGGCTTGACTCCAGGCTGTCCTTCCAGACTGAAGTGGCCTACATCCGGGAAAGGGCCCTCAGCCGGATTAACGTATTGAAGTCCTTGGCGACCAGAGAGGCAAGTGCCAACAGCGCTGTCTTCCGGACATTCTACGTCAGCGCAATTCGACCGGTGATAGACTATGCCAGCAGTGCTCTGGCTGGTCTATCCGCAACACGGTTGGCTGGCTTGGAGGCAGTACAGAACCAGGCGCTGCGCGTAATACTGGGCGCGCCGCGCTGGACTCTGATCGCCAATATGCAGCAAGAAGCGGGACTGTTGCCTATCAGTGCGAGGATCTCAGGACTGGTGGTAGACTTCGCCATAAGAGTCATTCAGAGGGAACATGACTCGTTCCTGCGGCGAAGGCTAATCAGCGCCCTCCAGCAAGATCCGGATCTCTTCCCGCAGAAGAGGTGGTCAGCGAGGGTTGCACACCGCATAAGGGACCTTCACCTACATGACCTTATCCTTCAGAAGAGGAGGGATGTGCCGGTGGAAGGTTATGTGTAGTCTCTCCCCCCCCCCACCCCCGGGAGAATCTACCGGCTCCGTGGATCCCGTACACAACGTGGCAGGTGCAGCGTTTGTCACGAAGGACGTGCAACAGGGAGTAAGGGTGTTGGGCACTCGCTGCTCGAAGCAAGCAGAGGGTGTTGCAGTGGGTCTAGCATTGACCCATGCTCTCAACACCCACCAACATAATGTAGTTGTGCACACAGATAGTCTAGCTCTATTGCAATTAATATCTAGAATTTATCACAATAACCATAAACACCTAATGACCTCGTTGTTATTTCAGCTCAAGGCCCTCCGTCAGCAAGGGAGATCAGTCGTCCTCAACTGGGTGCCGGGACACATCGGCATCCAAGGGAATGAAGCGGCAGACAGGGTGGCCAGAAGAGCGGCCACAGGAGACATGGAAGGCGGAATCGGTGTCCTCACGAGCCGAACTGAGATCTTGGCCATTGCAACGAGAACGATGGCCAAGAGGGAGCTGCAAACCCACAGGAACCTGGCAGCCCAGAGGCCATCAGCACGCTGGTACCAAGTTGCCACAGCGTGTGAGCGGCTAACCCCTGGAGTCCGTCTCTCCAGGATAGAGGAAGTCACCCTTCACCGCCTCCGTCTTGGATATTGGTGTTTCTCGGAGGTGACGGGACAACCGGAGGCCTGCATCCACTGTGGAGAGGAGGGGGCAAACGGGCTAAATCATTATGTGGCCCTCTGCCCAGCGACCAGTTTTCTGCGTGCGGGCCGCAGGACCTCGGCCGGGGGACTCATCCGTCGACTGTCAA